>NW_024097057.1:0-660000 GCF_016545835.1 Crotalus tigris
CTAGTCCTGAGTGATGCGCAAGATGTTAGGAAGCCACAAATCTTCAGACCATCTTTAGGTATCTGCCCCCCCCCCCCCCGGCATTCCTGCTACTCTGCCAGCGTGGCCTGATCACCATTTGCACTTTTCCATCCGGCTTCCAACAAGCAGTCAGTAGTGGGGGAAGCAGGATTTGCTTAACGACCACCTGATTCGCTTAACAGCTGCAGTGGTTCACTCAATAAAAAAAGGGTCATAAAATCAGGCAGGTCCACTTAATAACCGCCTTGCTTAGCAACGGATGTTCTGATCCCAATTGGGGTTGTCGGTCAAGGTCTAGCACAGTGTTTCTCAACCTGTGGGTCGGGATCCCATTTGGGGTCGAACGACCATTTCACGGGGTCGCCAAACAACGCAGTCCGCCATTTTTCCCCCCCTTTTCCTTAGCTGTGCTGCTCCCTTTTATTCTATTGGCTTTTGAAAGCCAATAGAATAGACTCTCTTGAATGGAGTCTAATTCTATTGGCTTTCAAAAGCCAATAGGAATTGTCCAGGCTGTCTCTGCCCTGCTGAGCCCGCCAAAAGTCCCATTCGGCAAACGGTGCTGCACCAGTTGAGTAGTCCTCGACTTACGACCGGTTGAGTAGTCCTCGACTTACGACCGGTTGGGGGGGGTCGCGGCATTAAAAAGCTTGAGAGCCACTGGTCTAGCAGTAGTACAGCGAGCCTGGGAGCAGATCCTTCCCCTCTCCCACGCCTGCAGCCCTCTGAACGTGCCCCGCCTCGCCGTCCCGCCTGACCGCCTGGGGGGCTCGGCTGCTGACTCCAGCCAGTATTCGGGGGTAGCTGCCCCCCTGTTTGGTCAGCTGAGGAGGGGATCCCCGTTGTTGCCTGTCCAACTCGGGCCCTGGAGGCTGTCCAGTGGCAGGACCTGGAGCCGGCTGAGTGCTGGATAGCCGGTGAGCAGGTGGCCCTCCACTTCAGCCTCGCCTTGGCAGCTGGTCCAGCGAGGAGAGCCTGGCCTGTGCTGAAGGTCAGACCTATAAAGGGCCTTTGTTGCTGGCCTCCCTCCTCCTGGAAGAAAGGGTCTCCCCCCCCCCAAAAAAGACTCATTAAGCACGGAGGGGGACTCCTGGCCAAATGAGCGGACTTTCTGTTCCTTTCTACGGGGCAGCAGGACATTCCCCTCCCGTACCTTCCGCTTTAGGGATTTTTAAAAAAGCTGCCATTGTGAAATCTCCTTGGAGGCGAATTCGACTCTGACTGACAGCGTGAACATAGCCATGGAGTTTTCTTGGCAGCCGTGACAAAGCATTTTGCAATTGCCAGTTCTTCTGGGATTCTTTTAAAACAAAAAAAAAACTTTGCCATGTAACTTCAGTTCTCAAATTTCCTGGTGGTCTCCTTTCAAAGTCAGCCGATCCAGTTTTTCGAGATCAGCCAAGGTCTGCCATCTAAACACACACACACACACACACACACACACACACACACAAGTCAGAGAGAAGGCTGGCGTTCTGTATACGGGGACCTATTTTGCAGAGATATTATGGGTTATGTGATCCAGTCTGCAGTTGTGCAACCGCAGAAACTTTGCATCGCCTGCTGTCAGTGAGGGCTACTCCGAGTCTTGGCTGACGGGAGGTGGCGTTTTGAATTTGTATACCTGTCAGTGGCTGATGGGGTTACAGTTCAGAAGAGCTGGAAAGGAGGTCATCTAGTCCACCCCGCTCAGTTCAAGAACACAGGTGGCCTTCCGCCCTTGTTTGAAAGCGTCCAGCACAGGGAGCCCACTGGGCCCCATTGCTTGACCCATCAAGAAATGCCCCTCCTTTCAAACTGAAAACAGAGAAGAGAATAGAATAGAGCTGGAGGGGGCACCCTGTTGCTCAGGAGAAGATCCGTGTTGACCATTTCCCCTTCTCTTGCAAGCAGCTCCTGCTTTCTGGATGAAGTCTTCTCGTTTTTCAGGTGGGACGTCCAGGCCTGCTCTGGGCTTCTGGTTGGCTCATGCCTTGAAGATGCCCACTAGTCTCCCCAGCCTGGGAGTGGCATTAAGGCTCCTTCTAAGCTTGGGGTTCTATATGGGGGGCATCAGGTGAAGTAAAGGCTGATGGAAATCAATCTGCAGTTAACTATGCAGGACCCTGGTCTGGAGATACCTCTTTTGGGGATGATGCTGCGTGTCTCTTGGACGGCTGATCCGTGGGGAGAGGAGGGGGGGGCAGCTCCTAGGAACCCCTCTCTGGCACAGCCTGATCTGCAAAACTACAGGCAGCCACTAGAAGGCAACTTCTGCGTATCTCTGCAGCCCCGAACCCCCTAGATGTGACCCAGATCTCTTGGCCCCCCAACCCAGACTCCCTCCGTGAGCTGCCAGGGGAGGCAGCCCTGTTCCTTCTGCGCATTTTAAAAATAACCCCCCCCCATGAGGCTTCTTTCGGAGTCTGCCTCCGTCTGAAGGCAGAACGGAAATGCGCCAAGGGGAGATGCTATTTATACCTCCTGTATGTAAACCCTGGATCTGCCCAACCCACACGCTCAAGGGCATCTCCTGCTCAGCGCCGGTTCCAGCAGGACGCCAAGAGGTGGGTCATTTGGGAAAGAGGAGACGTGGGGGGGGGCTCCCGCTCCCCCTCCTCCGTGGGATGGTTACGTCATCTCATAACCGGGCGGGCTGGCGGTTCAGGCCTCCCCAGAGGGTGCCTTTTCTGGACAGGCTGGCTGTTATCTGAGGAGATCAGCTGCGTCCTGGCTGGGCATCGCTGGCTCAGCCCATATGTGTGCTCAGGGTGGCATCTTGAGAGGACTCGGCCTCCACGGAGGGAGCCACCCGGGCAGTGATGGGATTCCGCCAGTTCTCCCCAGTTCGGCAGAACCGGTAGCTAATTTTGTGTGGCCCAGGCCCAGAACGGACTTCCGGAAGTGGCATCTGCACAGAGAACTGGTTGTTCACATATTTGAATCCCACCACTGCACCTGAGACCCTCCCCAGCATGGTTAAAAGATGATGTGAGCTCAGCCAGGTAGAGAATGGGGGGTTGCTTGGTTCTCAGTGCCACTGGCCCACCAGTAATCTACCACCACATTCCGGATCATTTGCAGCTTCTGGGTCATCTCCAAGACTGCCCCAGGCTGGTGGTGATTTTGGCCTAGCATAGTGGTTCTCAACCTGTGGGTCAGGACCCCATTTGGGGTCGAATGACCATTTCACGGGGGTCGCCAAACAATGCAGTCCGCCATTTTTTTCCCCCTTTTCCTTAGCTGTGCTACTCCCTTTTATTCTATTGGCTTTTGAAAGCCAATAGAATAGACTCTCTTGAATAGAGTCTAATTCTATTGGCTTTCCAAAGCCCATAGGAATTGTCCAGGCTGTCTCTGCCCTGCTGAGCCCGCCAAAAGTCCCATTCTGCAAATGGTGCTGCACCAGTTGAGTAGTCCTCGACTTACGACCGGTTGGGGGTCGCGGCATTAAAAAGGTTGAGAACCACTGGCCTAGCATCATTGGCATACCAGCCCAAGCTGGACAAAGCCCTGCCTCTTATCAAGTGGGAGCGCCAGTGATGGGTCGGTTGACTATCTAATGAATTTTAAAAGAGCCACTGAATGCAGGCTTGGCTTGTACCCACACCTTTACGTAGCAGTGGAAAATAAAAAACAGCAGAGAGGCAGGGTGCATATGGTGCTGGATTTCTGGAAGAGCCATTGGAGATGAGAGCAGAATAACTGGATTATCTTCAGGGGCAAAATGGTTCTTCTTACAGACATCTCATTACAGAAAAGTAAAGTTGGAAGGGACCCTGGAGGTCATATAGTCCAACCCCCTGCTCAGACACAAATCCCTATACCATTTTGGACAAATGTCTGTCCAGTCTAAAAACTTCCAGTGTTGGCGCATCCACAACTTCTGGAGGCAAGCTGTTCCACTGATTAATTGTTCCTAACTGTCAGGAAATTTCTGCTTGCTTCTAGGTTGGTTTTCTCCTTGATTAGTTTCCATCCGTTGCTTCTTGTCCTGCCTTCAGGTTCTTGCTGCTTCATTGGTTTATGGCAAGCCCTCTTAGCTGTACTACAATCATTGATCGAACCAGGCTGTGGTCGCCCACGGGGCTGGCTGGTGGTCTGAAAGTGATAGTAGGTTTTTGAATTCCAAGAGATTACTGTTGGGTATAGATTGATCTCTCATTGGGTTGTGTATCTAGGTTAGGCTTCTATTTGTGCAAAAGTTCTTTTTTGGAATTGGGGAGCATTTGTGTGGAAGCCCCTCTATATGGAATGGGGCTTAGCCCTTGTAAACAATGGGTAGACTTGTAGTTTAAGATTAAATAACAGAGATGTAAAATTGGTATCTGTGCTCTGACCTACATAAGGTAGGATTAAGTATTATAAGAATATATAGGGTCAGTTCAGGGAGTCTGCCTCCTAGGTCAAAAAAGTCAAGATACACCCAGGAGAGCGCAACCGTTATAAAAACAGGCAGAAATTTGATTGCACTCTCCAAAGCTGTCTTAACATTTTTGACCACACCTTGCAGACATCCCTGAGTCTGGTAATGTATGGAAGTTATCTCCACTTATGAGTAATATCTAACAGTAGGTCTGTAAGATCTGACTGGTGTTTTTCTTCCATTTCTGTAGCATAAACAAAGGCTGACAGATCAGTTGCATGGCGTCTGTCCTTAGACACCGATCCCCATTTCAAAATTTGGAAAGGGACGAGCCGGTCTGGGGCAGTTGAGCCATCCTTACTGATCCGGCTGGACCACTGTCCCGTCTGGCTGGTTCTGAAGGGGCCACTAAACACCCCCCACTGCAGAGGATCTGACCTTCAGGGCCAGGTTGGGCCCCCCCAAGCAGCCCTCTTGAAGGAATGGAGTGGTGCAGGGTACTTGGGAGGGGGGTACAAAGGCCCAGAAGCCTTTGAACCTCTGGCCCAGAAAGTCCCGACTGCTGCAGCGGGTTGGGGGGGGGCACGGTGGTCTTCCGCCGGGCCCTCTGGTGAGGGGAAAGCGCCTCTGTCCCGGCTCCCCCAGCTCCCCCCCCCGCCTTTGTGCCCCGTCAGCACCGCTTTGCGAAGAGGGCATCCGAGCTGGCGCTAATCGGATCCAGCAGCTGGGATTGGAGGGCAGGGTTGCCACAGCAACCGGCCCCTGGAGAAGCCATCCCCGACAGACTCTTTTGTCTAGGCCTCTCTCGGGCCGGCCAGCCAGCGCCGCCCCTGGAGAAGAAAGGCTCGGGAGGACGATGAGCGAGCGGGGAGCTGCAGGGCGCCGAGAGGGGCCGGGCCAGCGGGGCGCCCACTGAGCAGCTGCCACAATAGCCCCCACCAGGGGCTGCCACTCATGCTTAGTGCTCGGACGCCTGAGCTCGGCAGAGCCGGGCCACTAATCCTTCCTCCCGCCCTGAGTTTCCATGGACACATGAGCCGGCTAGGACAGCCTCGGCTGTCCTCAGGGCAGGCCTGGGGACTCCGTTGGCTGGGCTGCCCTCCGCCTCTTCCCTGCCGCCCTTCCTGAAACGCCGTTTGCCTGGTCTCGGTGGTGCAGGGCCCGTCCTCGTGGCCGGACTGTGGCCCTCTTTTCTCTTGTCACTCCACGCCGGCCAGAGCTTTGCTGGAGTCTTCTCTTTTCCGCTTTGGATTTGGGAGCCATTGCATTCATTGCACCCCACTGTCTTCTTCAAGACCTCCTGGCCTGCCCTTGGCTCTCGGGCTGCGAAGTGTTTCCGGAGGCACCACAGCCCAGAGGAGACGGCCAGTTTGGGGTACGGGTTAAGGCACCAGGCTAGAAAATGGGAAACCTGAAGTTCTAGTTTTGCAAGGAAATGGCAAACAGTTTCCAAAAACTTTTGCACGGAAAGCCTCACTTGTGACCAGGAGTCAACACTGACTTAAAGCCCTTTAAAAAAAAGGGGGGGGGGGCTCAGAGGTTGGTGGTGGGCCTGAATTTCAAAATCTGGACTCTGGCAGCCTTGCTGAGACCACAAATTAGGAATTGTTGTGGGAAAGCTGAAGCCGAAATGTTCAGCCCGAGGGCACCCTTTGCATAGCATTCCTGGGTTTGCAACAGTTGTTTGGGGTCCAAGGAGCACCAGTCCCTGCCACACACAAGGCCTGGCATGAGATGCCCTGAGCTATTAAAAATTTCCCTCCAGCCAGCAGAGATTTTCCCGCTGGTGTGCCTGCTGGTAAACTGGATAATCTTCTTTCCTCTTTGCCCGTGTTCCGGTGTCCGGCGTGCAGGAGGCTCAGAAGCTTCCAACCCTGATTTTGCTGGGCCTGGCTCTTGACTGCAGGCCTGATCCGAACAGAAGCTCCATTGTCTGCCTTCCACCTCCCCTCACCCCAGCCGGCCGGACTGCGTCATTCAGGAGAGCCGTTCGGCTATTCTGTATGAGAGTCAGGCAGGGGCAGATTAAGGAGTTCACGCTCCTGACTTGTCGGCTGCCACGTAAGACCCAGGTCTTGACTTTTTGGGATGCCTTTCGTGGAAGGCTGGGTGGCCAGTCAGCTGTGGGGTTGGTCCAGTGGACCCTTTGCAGGACCCTGGCCAGAATTAGCAGCCTTTTCATGGTCACAGTAGCTCCCTGGCTCCAGATTTTAAATTCTCCCTCCCGCTTTTTTTGTCAAGGTTCTCATATCCTGCTTATCTCATTTATACAGATGAGCTCAATTTGGTTACTGGTAGCTCTTGTTTGTTCTCCCCCCCCCCCCGCTGCATATTGTTCAAATTCAACCCATTTGGTTAGTTTGTGATTCAATATATTGTGCCAAACTAAAACTGGGTTAATTCGCTACCCACGTTAAGTGGATTGTGTGTTTACAGAAATAGGAATATGACCTACTTAAGTCCAAGATTAAGGGGTGGGATGGGGGGAACAAAAAAAAAAAAGGAGTTTTCTCACTTGCTACAACACCTACGTTGTCTCTCACTTCCCAACTGGTGCTCTGAGGTTCCATTAACCTAGTTGTGGGGAATTCTGAAACTATGCCCAAATATTTGGTTTGTTTGTTGCAGTGGCTTCCTCGGTGACTGCACCTATCTCAGCTTGGCTGGCTTCCAAAGAGCTAAGGAGAAATAGACCTGGTTAGGGTTTGGATGGGAGGCCACCAGGAAACACCAGGGCTATAGAATCAAGTCAAAAAAAAATGTTCTGGAAGAAAACAGTAGCCAATGCACCTTGTTGCCAAGAAAACTATACAGATAAGTCAGATGTCTCTTACCTTTGGGGTCTCCTCAAGTGGGCAAGATTGATGGTCTCTCAGCAGCCCTGCGAGGTGGTTGAGCTAAGCCCAAAATCAGCTCATGAGCTCTGTGACTAATAGTGGAATTGAACAAGACTTGGAATTGATCGGTTGCGTGCCCCCCCGTGGAGTTCATTGCTAAGAAGGTGCGATGGTGCCGCATCGTTTTGAAATAAGGTCAGCAGCTCAGATTCAAGGCTGTGGGAAAGCATCCCACCACCAGCCCTTCAGCACAGCCTTTCTCCAGTTGCAGATTCTGACATAGGTGGGTACCAGCCTGGGCTAGTCTTGCAGAGCTGCCCCTTTGGCTGTAGCCTGAGGAGAGTCGGGAGACCCCTATCCTGCAAGGAAGCCGCCATTGCCATCTCCAGATGACTCCCAGGCGACCCGGCGGCCATTTTGTACCTTTGGTAGTGTTCATGGCTTGTACAGTTTATTTATGAGACTTATATACCGCTTTAAGTGCAAGCACTCTCTAAGCGGTGTACACCAGTAAGCAATGTATATATATATATATATATTTACATTGCCCCCAATAATCTGGGTTCTCATTTTACCTACCCCAGAAGGATGGAAGGCTGAGTCAACCTTGAGCCGGTGAGATTTGAACCGCTGACCTGCTGAACACAGTCAGCTAAAGTGGCCTGCAGTACTGCACTCTAACTGCTGCGTGTATTGTGCAAATTCAGAAAAATTGGGCTCATTGAGTAAATTATGGTCCGGTTACCAGTTTTAACTGCTTTATGCAATCACAGGTAATGCCATCTGGCATGAAGAACAGCCGAGTCTGGGCTGTGTAAAGTATGAAGATCGATATAGCGTGCCTAATTTTTTTTAGCTTCTGACTGGCAGATAACCGTGGGCAGGGTTATCCCAGTTCACCTGTCCTGGGAATAGGAGCTGTCTTGTGCCCCTCTGTTGCAGCCTCCCGCAGCCTTGACTGTTGTCCATGTTGGATGAGCACGATGGGAGTTGCAGTCCCAAACACTGGGATGGGCTTCGGTGAGGGAAGGCTGAATCGATCAACATTTGTATCCTGGGGACTGTCCTGCCATTTCCCCAACCAATAGGCAAACTTTTCTGGGCTGATGACATGGCTTTAGGTCCCTTTAAAGCAGGGGTAGGCAACCTTGGCTCTTTTATGACTCGTGGACTTCAACTCCCAGAATTCCTCAGCCAGCATGGGGGAACTACGGCCCCTTCATGACTCGTGGACTTCAACTCCCAGAATTCCACAGCCAGCATGGCTCAGCTTGGAAACCTCTCCCTTTCCCCTCAGCATGGCTGGCTCAGGAATTCTGGGAGTTGAAGTCCACGAGTGATAAAAGAGCCAAGGTTGCCTACCCCTGCTTTAAACCAATGAGGGGGAAACTTCTAAGGAGCTGATGCTGCACTAGCCAACATTTTATTACATTTGGAATCCCTGATTCCCAAGGCTGTGTGATCTCACACCGGAGAATTTGTTCTCTCTTCAACCTACTAGCAATCTTGCAATTATCAAGTATATCTTACCACCAGCTGCGTCCTGCCTGCCCACGGCAGGCCATCTTTTATCACCTTTGCTGCTGTGGCTGGATTTTTCACACCTGCCCAGAATAATGAGTAAAATCTCCTTTCCTCAAAGGTTTAGAGATGAGTAAGTCATCAGGAGGAAAGTTTGCATTCGTGATGGATTGCACACAGTCCTCCGAGGCTGAAATGGTTGGTAGCTCTGACGCTTTCCTTGTCAAGGGACAGACGGAAACCCAGCGCTTTCTGCCAGTTCTGGATTTAAGCGATACGGATGACCGGTGGGGTTCCTGGATCTGTGCAGATGGGGGGTTGAGGAGCTTACCACTCTGGTTTTCTAGGAACATCTCCAGATGTTCAAGACCTGTTGGCATTGCCGGGAAAGCTTTTCCAGTCTCCGCTTCTTCCTCTTGTGCTTAAAACTATAATAGGTAATTAAATAGCTGATCGCTGTCTATTTTCTACTAATGCCCCAAATATGTTATCTAATAGATTATTTTAGCCTAACATTGAAGTTATTCCTGCCAATTATTTTATTTTTATTTTACTCTTCTGCCCCCAACAGCCACCCATTTCACCCCGCCCATCTGGAGTATTTTGTTTCTTGCAGGTGGACGATGCCATGCTGATGTTTGACAAGACAACTAATCGGCACCGAGGTGAGAGAGACTGAGTGCTTGGATCTGGGGGGGGGGCTGCCCTGCGGTGTGGCCCCTTCCAGCACCTCCCATCCCTAATCAAGCGCTTTCACCCACTGTGGGGGGCCTCCCTCAGGTGATGCAAGCCTGGGATAAGTGGGGCTCCATGAAAGAGAGTCTAAGAAGACTAGATAGATAGATAGATAGATAGATAGATAGATAGATAGATAGATAGATAGATAGATAGATAAGAGTAGGGTAGAGTAGAGTAGAGTAGAGTAGAGTAGATATGGAGGGATGGATGGATTGATAGATGATAGATAGATAGATAGATAGATGATAGATAGATAGATAGAAAAGAGTAGAGTAGAGTAGAGATGGAGGGATGGATGGATTGATAGATGATAGATAGATAGATAGATAGATAGATAGATGATAGATTGATAGATAGTGAAAGATAGATAGATAGATAGATAGATAGATAGATAGATAGATAGATAGATAGATAGATAGATAGATAGTGGATAGATAGACAGATAGATGATAGATTGATAGTGATAGATAGATAGATAGATAGATAGATAGATAGATAGATAGATAGATAGATAGATAGATAGATAGATAACCTTTATTGCCATTTTTTTTTACTGTGGGCACATTGGCACACATTAAAAATGAAATTTAGTTGCTTGCTCTCAAAGTGTACACATGCATATTCAAACATGCTATGTACAACATGTATAAACCCACACCCTTACATATAAATAACGTATAAATATTCATCACAGTCCATCTTGAATACATAATGGAAAGAGGAAACGTTAGTCTGACCACCTGCAGGATCTATTGAAGTGGTTTGGGGCAGATATCTATCCAAGACCCCCAGGGAAGAGGGACCTGCAGCCTATTCCACTGTTGACAACTTGGGAAAATCTTTGAAATCCTTCCCAGTAGCTTCAACCTATCCGTTCTGGTCCTGCCCTCAGGGACAGCAGAGAAAAACTCAAGTTGGGGAAGGCTGACAATCTTTCAGATAGTTATGTCTGCTGTATATGTCCTCTCGGTTGTCTTTTTTTGCAGACTGTTATACCCAGATGCGTTAACGGTTCCTCAGAGGACTTGATTTCCTCCACCATCTTGGCTGGCCTCCTCTGGCCTTGATCCAAATTGTCCTGTTTGCTCTCAGAACCAAATCAGAGACTGGTCTGATCAGGATAGAACAGAGGGAGCGTTATTTCCCTGGATCTGGGCTCTCTACTTCTGTCAATGCCTCTCAAGATAGCACTTGCCCTTTCAGCAGCCGTATCCGACTGCTGAGTCACGGTCAAGCTGTGATTACAAGAATGCCCAGATCCTTATCCCAGGTCCGAACTGCCAGACCAAATTGTCTCCATCCTGTCCTTGTGGCGAACCTATTTGCTACCCAGATGTACATTTCTTCCTGTTGAATTTCATTCTTTTAGTTCTGACCCACTCTCAGAGCCTGGCCTGTCTGAGCAATTTTGGACCTTCTCTTTTGGTTCTAAGACCGCCAAAGGCCGCCATCTTTCCCACAATGCCTTCTTCTTCTGGTCCAGGTTTGCAAGGTGACTTTCCATGATTTTCTTCCACCTCTTGTCAAGAGTCCCACCTGATCTCAGAAGTGAGTGCTATTATGGAGGAAGAGTCCAAGCTGTTCACAGATGGGACCATCTGCTTAGCCAGTTTTTCCCTTCTTTCCTCTCTTCTTCCTGATCCGCATCCTTTGAAAGAAAGAATAAAGAAATCACCCCCAACGTCTTCCTGGACCATTTTGCACAGGAATTCCATAGTCCCTTGAAGTATTTTCATGAGAATAGACTGGAATGGAATAGGAATAGGAATGGAAGAATAGAATAGAATAGAATAGAATAGAATAGAATAGAATAGAATAGAATAGAATAGAATAGAATAGAACAACAGAATAAAATAGAACAGAACAGAACAGAACAGAAATAGGAATAGAAGAATAGAATAGAATAGAATAGAATAGAATAGAATAGAATAGAATAGAATAGAATAGAATAGAACAGAACAATCTGAAAGGGACCTTGGAGGTCTTCTAGTCCAGCCCCGTGCTCAAGCAGGAGAACCTATACCACCTCAGACAAGTGACTGTCTAGCCTCTTCTTAAAGATCTCCAGTGATGGGGCACCACAATTTCTGAAGGCCAGCTGATCCACTGGTTAACTGTCCTCACTGTCAAGAAGTTTCTCCTTAATTCCAGGTTGCTTCTCTCTTTGATCAGTTTCCAACCCTTGTTTCTCGTCCTTCCCTCTGGTGCTTTGGAGAAGAATTTGACCCCCTCTTCTTTGTGGCAGCCCCTCAAATACTGGAGCGGTGCTATCATGTCTCCCCTGTTTCTTATTTTCTTTAGAACAACCAAACCCAAGTCTTGCAGCCGTCCTTCGTATGTTTTAGTCTCCAGGCTTGGATCATCTTAGTTGCTCTTTGATTTTAGTTGCTCTTCTCTGGTTGTGTCATTGTTCTCACACGGTGGGAAGGAAAGGATATTTGTCAGTGGGCTTAAAAACTTTTGTGAGTCCACCTCATCCTGAGTGTGTGACCCAACGAAGGCAACGCACACCAACAGGCTGCAGCTTCAGTCTTTTGCAACAGAGAGTCTCTGATGACTATCAGCAGCTCTGCTTCCCTCATTTCAGGGCAGAAGCAGGAACTCTTCCCTTTGTACAACTTCTGGAGGCCTCTTACTCAGACCAAAATCTTATGTCAGCTGTTCTTTGTCCAAGGCTTTAGAGACATCCTCTTTGACCGGCCCTGGGATTTTCTGCAGCTCCAAAGAATACACCTCCTTCTCTATGGGTTTGTTTCTTGGTGCCATTTTGCCTCCACTGGGGCTTCCTGTGTCCAGTCCAAAAATTCTTCATGGAGTGGGTAGTTTACTTTTGCCTCTAGCCCCTTCCCCTTCTCTTCCAGGTGAGCAATCAGCCTTGCAGCATGTACACTTCATGCGGCCTTCAGACAGGAAAGTAAACCCACCGCATTCCCTGCAGGTCACATGAACGGATCTCGCTGTCCACAATCTTCTTTCAACAACAAGCGACAAGGGGAAAAAAAAAATATTTCCCTTGTTGCACTTTTCCCGGCCCTCCTTTTTCATTCGCTCTGCGACCTGGTGCTCTGGGCAGTTGCTTCCTTATATGTCCACTGAAGCTGCCTCAACTGGGTCAGTAGCAAGCAATGCTCCCATCAGTCAGCAGCTCTTAGGGAAGAATCAGCAGGAGTTGTCAGTCAGCAGTCAGTCTCCTTTTTTCTGCCCCTTCCTTCTCCTCAGTTGAACTCCTGTGCCAGGCTCCTGCTCACTTGCCCATTTCTCGAGCCTTAAGTGGCACTGATGGGATGTATGAAGCTTCTGCACCCTCCTGATGCTTGGAAGATCAGAAGCAGAACAGACCTGCCTTCATCAAAGACGCCACCGACTTTTCCTCACCTGGACTGGCTCTCGTGCACCACGAGCCCCTTTTCCCCCAAATTTTGCTGCCCGAGCAAAGATGTAGATCTTTCTTTTTATAGCGTTTCTGCCTGCAGATGTTCTCTTTGCTTTTATGCCTGCCCCGTGCTCATTCATCAGCTATTATTGGCTTTATATAATGTAATGTATTGTGTAGATTGAGCAAATAAATAGGTAACTGGAACAGAGCGGGTTTGTATTACAGGCCAGATTCTGCCACCCCTTTTCCACTGCCCAGTCTCCCCCATTACGCTGCGCTTTAACCAGAGAAATGCAGCTCTGGCTTCCCCTCTTCTTGGGGGACCCCGTGCCCCACTTTCCAGGCTTCTGTGCTCTGTTCTTTTTTCCTGGGTCCTCATCCTTTCACTGGTTCCTGCCTTCCTGGCTGCCATCCACCGGGGCTTAGGGAAATCGGAGCTGCTGCTGGGATTTGCAGCCAGGATTTTTAAAAGTAACTAAACTTAGCCATAGTAACTGGGGGGCAGCTGAGGCTTGCGGTGAAAGGCTGACCAGGCCTGCTCTGTCTTGCCTGAAGCTGCAGAAAGGAAGCATTGGCTGGTCAAGCATTGCCTGAAGCTGCAGAAAGGAAGCATTGGCTGGTCATGATGGGGAGGTGGCGATGCCCCAGTTGGGTGGAAAGTGGGCGATCTCTCTCAGTTGCCATCTCTGTTATCTCTCCATAGCTCTCTTCTGCCGGGGGAGCCTTTGAAATGATAGGGATAGTAGGAAGAGCTAGGAAGAGTAGGCAAGAGAGAGAGAAGGACTGCGGATGTCCATGTGTTGTGGTTCCGGCTAATGAAACATTCCAAAGAACTTCCAGGCATTTATTTTCCTGAAAGTCTTTTATTGTTACAAAATGTCGGCACAGGCACAACGGAGGGATGCTAGGATCTAAGTTCTCTTCCTCTGAGCAGTTAAATGATCAGCCTGTTCCCTCCCTAAATTAACCGTCATATCTCACATTATCCAATTAGTGTGAAGGTCAAATGTTTTCTTCCTCTCTCTTTCCAGGGCTTTACCCCCAACCCCCCTTCTGCTCTGTATTAACTCCATAATTACCAGACAATTCTACATATTGTCAAAAGCAAGAATATACAATATTTGCAGCGTTGACACCATGTTCCTCAGCTCTTTTCCAGTCATGGTTTGTTTACATCTCATAGAAATGGCATTTGCCTCTACTGGCCAGTCCAACTTCAGGTTGGCCACCCTTCCAGGTCAAAAACACAGTGGATAGGACAGTGATGGCGAACCTTTTAGAGACCGAGTGCCCAAACTGCAACCCAAAACCCACTTATGCATCGTCGAGTGCTGGGTGGGTGTGGCCCATTGGGTGGGCGTGGCCCATTGGGTGGGCATGGCTGCGGTGGTAACAGCAGACTGGGTGGGACTAAGAAGTTCAATCAATCAATTCCAACTTTGCAAGGTCTTTTTTTCCCGCGAGAAGTTGAAATTGACTGATTGAACCTTTTTTTTTTTTGCACACGGCAGTGGAGGCCTAAAGCGAAAAGGTTTTATAAAACCCAGCTGAAAGCCTCGGACTGGGGCGACGGCGCGTGTGCCCACAGAGTGCCGCCTCTGGCACCTGTGCCATGGGTTTGCCACCACTGGGATAGGATAACATTCCTGTTGCCTTTCCGGTTTTGAAGTGGGCCAGCCTGGTGGCTATTTTAAGCCCACGACAGCTTGTGAAAGGGACAAGAGCCCTTCAGCTGGAGCCCCGGAGGGCCTTATGGTGCCTCTTGACTTGGCTGAGCTGGGTTTTCTTCTTCTTCTTCTCTCTTTCAGGCTTTGGGTTTGTCACCTTCGAAAGCGAAGACATCGTGGAGAAAGTCTGCGAGATTCACTTCCATGAGATCAACAACAAAATGGTGAGGGGAAGGAAAATTGGGTTTGGGTCGATGGGATGGATGGATGGCGTCCCACGCTGCTGGGCCTTTCCTCCCTCCGGGCCTGAGGGTCAGGCGGCCTTTGCAAGTTGAGCCGGGGCCCTCCGTGGTGGTCTTGCTGTCTTACTGATGAGTCTGGCCAAGTTTAGCGTCACAGAATGGGGGGTCTCACTCAGAGGGACGTCGAGTGACCACACGCACCAGGGGATTCTTCTTCTGCTGCCCGGAAATCAGCTTTGTCCCGTCAGGTATTCCCCAGACGTGTGGAATTCAATACCCAGAATTCTTAGCAACAGTTGTGCTCCTTGGGGAATTCTGGGCATTGGTCTATCCGTCTGAAAGTGCAAAGCTGAAACTTAATTTTTCCCCCCAATCCTGTGCAGCATTTCTGAGGCAAAGGGCAGAGAAGGAAGGCGAAGTTAAAATGTTTTCTACCTGTCTCCATAGTACAGTGGTGGCGAACCTTTTAGAGCCCGAGTACCCAAACTGCAACCCAAAACCCACTTATGTATCACTGGGTGCCGGGTGGGGGTGGCTATGGTGGAAATGGTAGACTGGGTGGGCGTGGCCATGTTGGGCGTGGCCAACTCGATGTTGCTCTGGCGGGTGGGGCAGTGGGCAGGAGGGCATCTTCCTCAGCGGGTGGGGGGCATGGGGGGAGACTCTTGAGCCCCGCAGTTCTTCCGAGGGGGAGAGGAGGAGCTATGCTGGGAATGGGGCTCCTCGTGCCTTCCGCTGCCCACCTGCGCTCTTCTGCCGAAGATGCCGCGGGTCTGCTTGCCTGGCAGGACAGGGGCACGCTCGCGCATGGGGATGCACATAGGACTGCTGCCTCCTTTCCTGTGCCTGCTTCCACCGAAAGTTGCTCCCTTTATAGCCTCTTGCCTATTCCCAGACTGCGCATGTACGGAGAGCTGCGCATGTGCAGCTCTGCGGAAAGCTGCGCATGCACGGAGAGGAGGAGGGAGCAGCTCGCCCCAACAATGGCTCGCGTGCCACCAGAGACAGCTTCGCGTGCTGCCTCTGGCACGCGTGCCATAGGTTCGCCGCCACGGCCATAGTATCTACCTCGCTGGTTCAATCTGGCAGGGCTGGCACACTCTGGGTTCCATCAATTAAGCAGTGCCATCTAGGATCACACCCTTGAAGTGAATCTTCTCTGTAGCATCTCCTGCCCTCTGGAATCGTGTGCCCGCTGAGATCCAGATGGCCCCACCCCACTGGTATTATTTCCGAGCCCTGAAGATGTGGCTCTTCAGCCAGGCCAGATGATTCTTTTCCGTGTGCCCATCTGGATTTGCCCAGCTCTGCTCTTTCGGCCTGTCTCCTTTTTGTGGTTTTGTATTGTTCCTAATTTTAAGTGTTCTTCACCGCTCATAAACTGCCCAGTCACTGGGAGTGAGGCGGCATATAAATTTAATAAATTATGATTACTAATAGAGGAATGTGACGTAATTAGGGGAGAATGTTGTGTGTTTTGTTGCAAGGGGCCCATTTATTGTTGTCCAGGAGCAACATTCAGGAGGGTGCCTTGCAATAGCAATAAAATCTGGCACCCCCTTTTATAGGATTGCCTTAGTCCAGTGTTTCTCAACCTTGACCATTTTAAGGCATGTGGACTTCAACTCCCAGAATTCCACAGCCAGCAATGCTGGCTGTGGAATTCTGGGAGTTGAAGTCCACATGCCTTAAAATGGCCAAGGTTGAGAAACACTGCCTTAGTCTGACTTCCTGTTGTGTTTGGTGCCAGGTGGAATGTAAAAAAGCTCAGCCAAAGGAAGTGATGTCGCCCACCGGCTCCGCCAGGGGACGCTCCCGCGTGATGCCCTACGGAATGGACGCCTTCATGCTGGGCATTGGCATGTTGGGTAAGAGGAGAAAGCACTGCCCTCTTCTGGAAGAACCAGAGAACTGCACCCCCTCTTCTGGAAGAACCGCCCTCTTCTGGAAGAACCAGAGAACTGCAGGCACAATTGCAGAGAAAGGACCACACGCTCCATCCTCTGTGCCTTCAAATTAAAATTGGATGAAGATGGAGAGGGGGGGCTAGGGCGGTGTTTTTATGGGGCCTTCTGAGATTTTCTTCTTTCTTCGACAATAGGATACCCGGGTTTCCAGGCAGCCACCTACACAAGCCGGAGCTACACCAGCATTGCACCTGGGTATACCTACCAGTTTCCCGGTATGTCTTTCTTTCTCTAATTTTGTGCTGCTTTTGTTGTCCCAAAGGTAGAATCTGATGGACAAACATCTCAACCATTCTTTGCAAATTGTCCTTCTTTTCTCTGGGGGGGGGGGATATGAAATGCCTCCCCTAAAGCTGAGGTGAAATAGGAAAGGAATTGTATTTTTTCTTTTGTCAGGTTCTGGTTAAATTCTTCCAGGGGCTCTCAGAGGTCATCTAGTTCAGTCTTTCTCAACCTCAGCCACTTTTAAGACACTCCCAACGTCCAGAATTCCCCAGCCAGCATGCTAATGGACTTTTAAGACCATGCTGACTGGGGAATTCTGGGAGTTGAAGTCCACCCACAGCATTAAGTAGCTAAGATTGAGAAACACTGATCTAATTAAACTTTTCTGCAAGATTTACCAAAGCAATTGGATGGTGGCCTTCCTTTACTTAATTGTCACCTTCGGACAATTGGACACTCCCCTCTTTTGGAGTCTCTGCTTCTGCAGCTGCTTCCCCCCCCCCCCGAGCTGAGAAGCCTCTTTTCCCAGAGTGACTGCCTTCCCAAAACGGAGTATTTTTTTTACCAAGCTTAAAGTGCCAGAGGCATGAGAGGAAATCCTGCAGGAGGAGCCAAATCCTCTAAATAAACTGCAGAGGGCTGAAGCACTTAAAGTGCACCCTTCGGCCTACAATTTTCTCTAAAGTGTGCATGCTTTTCAAGGTCAGCGTCTTGCATTTTGGGGTGCATTTATGAACAAAGAGAGGCACGGAAGGCAGGGGAGAGCAATGTCCTGGCTTGCCCATTACTTCCTCTTTGAGTGACATCCGTATCCCGTCCTCTCCAGCCTTAAATTCAGTCTGAGCAGACCAAGAGTTTTCACAAAGAACCGTGAAAGCTGACGACAGCACTTGACCCTTCTAGCAATGCCCCCCTTGGAAGCTGGCGGTGGGCGTGCCTTCAGGCAGTCTCTCTGAGGATTTCCATTTCCTGTGCTTGCCTTTGCGTCCCTTCCTCTTCCTCTTCCTCCTCCACCCTTCCCTCTGTCTCAGGGGGGGACCTGATGGAGCATCCTAAGTTGTCTTGCCTTTCCTTTTTAGAATTCCGGGTAGAACGGACCCCCCTTCCGAGTGCCCCTGTTCTCTCTGAGCTTACAGGTCAGTCCCACCGGTTTTCTCCGTGCAACAGCTGGAAGAGAAGGGCGGGTGGGTTGTGCTTTCCTTGCCTTGCAGCTTTGGGGGCCAGGAGTTGCTGGTAGGCAGGCAGGCAGACTTGTGCTAGGTTCTCTGGCTTTATCCTCAGGATGAGGGTTTGGGGAGTCGAGAAGCTGCTGATGGAGAGGAACAGATGCATGCTGGGACATTTGTTCCCCACTCCACAGTGGCTCCCTGATGGGGGGGGGAAGCATTCTCATACCCTTACATAAAAGGAGAAACCCGAGTCCCTCCATCTCATAACCATCTGCTGTTTTCTGCTCTTTACCTGCTGTTGAAACTCCTGATTGAGCCGTTGAGTAACTGTGTTGCCTGTTGGGTCATCCTTGCATGGCCGAGCACCTGGTTCTGCAGGTGAGAGCCGCTGAGGAGAGCCGTATCCCGGAAGCCACGACAAACAAATGGATCAGGAAAGGATGTTGGCTCTCCAGATGTGGCTGTTGTAGGAGGAGAGCCAGATTACTCTTTGAGGGCAAAAAAAACCAGGAGGCTGATAGCATCTTTTCTAGCATTTGGATGGAAAGGCACAACTCAACTTTGTTAGTCAGATATGATGAGGGATTCTGGGAATTGCAGCCTCAAAATACCTGGGAAGCACCAGCTTCTCCTTCAGAGGATTGTGCAAAATGTTGTTTTTCCCCCCCGAAACGATGTTGAACGTGAAACTTCACAAAGTTTCCTGCTTTGGGTGTAAATTCTCTGCTTCGAATATTGGCATAGCCCTGCCCCCCCCTCCCCGGTGCGTTCTGAACCCACCCAACTTTTCCAGCGTGCTCAAAGTGCTCATTTTGCATTCAGACAATATTTTAGAGGTTACACAGAGCTCCCCGCTTGAAAGAGTTGCATGCCCCTCGTCCACAGGCACGTCTTTCACAGGCTGCCTTTCAAACGCCCCTTTGGAGGAGTTTGTTCTTTTCAAAAAAGTGCCTGTGTGAGATCCATCCCAAACATCTGGAAGGGAGAAGCCAAGAAGCAGTGGACTTCCTCCTTCACAGCTGGACTCGAAAGGAAAACGTCGTCTTTCTGAATCATCTAAGCCAGCGGTTCTCAACCTGTGGGTCGGGACCCCATTTGGGGCCGAACGACCATTTCACGGGGGTCGCCAAACAACGCAGTCCGCCATTTTTCCCCCCTTTTCCTTAGCTGTGCTACTCCCTTTTATTCTATTGGCTTTTGAAAGCCAATAGAATAGGCTCTCTTGAATAGAGTCTAATTCTATTGGCTTTCCAAAGCCAATAGGAATTGTCCAGGCTGTCTCTGCCCTGCTGAGCCTGCGAAAAGTCCCATTCTGCAAAGGGTGCTGCACCAGTTGAGTAGTCCTTGACTTACGACCGGTTGAGTAGTCCTCGACTTACGGCCGGTTGGGGGTCGTGGCATTAAAAAGTTTGAGAACCACTGATCTAAGCCCACCGACTAACAAAGAGAAGGACTAGGGGTGACACGATACTGTCTTCCGGTATGTGAGGGGTGTCATGGAGAAGAGGGGGTCAGCCTATCTTGCAAAGTACCAGAGGGCAAGACAAGAAGTAGTAGGTGGAAGCTTGTTAAAGAGAGATCTAACCTATAACAATCGATCAATGGAGCGGCCTGCCCTCAAAAGCTGTGGCTGGTCCATCACTGGAGGTTTTCAAGAAGAGACTGGCTAACCATTTGTCCAGAATGATGTAGGGCAGGGGTAGGCAACCTTGGCTCTTTTATGACTCCTGGACTTCAACTCCCAGAATTCCTGAGCCAGCTAAGCTGGCTCAGGAATTCTGGGAGTTGAAGTCCAGGAGTCATAAAAGAGCCAAGGTTGCCTACCCCTGGTGTAAGATCTCCTGCTGCTGTCCCTTCCAGCGCTAGGATTCTATGACTCTCTTACACCCTGAGGTGGGAAACACCAGAAGTTCATCCTCCTAACTATGAAGGAGTTTCTTATTCTCTCTCAAGATGCTTCAGGCTTGGCACGATGCCCTCCAGTCTGTGTTGCTGGGAGCCAGAGGACTCTGCCCTCAGCTTCCCAGGCTCTTTCTGGTGCCACATCTCCCACAAACTTCCATCACTTGAATAGATACACCAAACCCTGTTAAATAAAGGTCTCAAGAAACCTTTGCTAAGTAACTATGTTAGGAGACTGACTCTTCCTCATCTGCAAAAGTGGCCCTCAATTTAACGTGGCTTGCTGAGAATTGGGCCATGCAAAAACCAGAGCAACAGGCTTCAGCAGGGGATCCTGGTGGTGTGCCTTTCATCTCATCCCTTGCCAAAACTTCCACAAAATGTGAATTCCTGCAGTTTTAGCACAGGATGAATCCCAGCTATACCCAACTGATGGCCTGTTCAACCTGAAATCTGTAACCAAGAAGAGCCAGAAGGCATTCAGACAACATGTTCTCCACAGTTGGGTTTCCTCCACTTTCTGGATAACAGACCCAGTTTGAAGTTGCATGTCCAGGTTAAGCTTCTGGTCAGTCATCCACTGACTGGAAGGCAAAGTGGTAAATTCACTGCATCCTCTTTTCTGCTTCATCTGTCTATCTGTCTGTCTGTCTACTAAGTAAATTGGCAGTCTTCCAAAGCCCTGTTGGGTATTTTTTAGGATTGCCTATTTTAGGGTTTTTCAACCTTTTCACCCATTGTACCGTTTTTAGGATATGGCAATATCCGAGTACCACCAGTTGCCCAGCAAGGTGTCAAAAACTTGATGACCAAAAAAGGAAAAAGGAAAAAAGTAATAAAATACAGGTAGTCCTCGACTTACAACAGTTCGCTTAGTGACTGTTCGAAATTACAATGGCACTGAAAAAAGTGCCCTCCAAGCCACAGCCGAGCAAGACACCTGCCTGCCCGCCTGGAGGCGCTCTTCCTCCTGTCCGAGGTTTTCATTGTTGTGAGCATTTCTGTTGAGGATTGGCAGCGGAGGTGGGGTAGGGGGGTTGGTTTTTATTCCCCCCGTCTGCTGGGTGGTTGCAGCAGATTTTGGTCACGTCACATGACCCTGGGACACTGTGTCCATCATAAATATGAATCAGTTGCCAAGCATCTGAATGTAAATCACAAGACCCTGGAGATGCTGCAACATTCCAGCTGATTGGTGCTTCTTCTGGGCTCAGCAGAAGCACCAGGATCAATGCTGAGCTCCAGCTGGAGCCTGGCGCTGATCCTGGTGCTTCCACTGAGCCCTGACAGCCCTGCAGCTCCAGCCATCTCTCGCTCAGGCTTGTGCGGTGCTGCCACCGGTTCAGCTCATTCCCCTCCCCAGCTACCACTTTTCTAGGATGGTCGTGTACCACCTGCCAGGTGCCAATGTACCACAGGTGGTACCCTTACCACTGGTTGAAAAGCCCTGGCCTATTGGACCCAGGGGCACCAAGAGACGGGCTTGTCAGGATAGTGTTATGTCACCTGTGCTGGATTCTGCTGAGATTCAACAGCTGTCTTACCCAGTGTTGGCAACTGGAATCCAGAGTTTTCAGGATTTTGTATCTTCTGCCAGTGACTCTTATCAGCTGCTATTTGAGAACCATTTGAAGGCAATTGCTGGAGGAAATTTAGGAATTCTAAAACACCCTTAATTAAGCAAGCAGCTGTTAGGAAGACCCACAAAAGACCAGCGTGCAGTTCTCATTCTCAGCAGCCCATAAACCTTGGTGCATCTATTTTGAAAACCGTTCGGAAGCTAGATTTCAGAATCCGCGGCTATGCTCAGCTTGCTGGGCGTATTTTTGTTGTTGCTAAATAAGAACCAATAACTGGCTGCCCATCAATTTCTGAGCGAAGCAGAATTAGGGCTTGAGACCCCCCCTTTTCCCTTTTCTAAGTTGTCTGGTGGGAGAACCTGACTCTCGTCCACATCAGATCCTTGATAACATATTTCACCTTGCTGATAAAAACAGACCCATCCGATTCGCAAGCTAGGGCTCCGATGAAATGGATTGGGCTGAAACTTTGATGCCTGCTTCAAACCACAAGCTCCAGTCGTGAAAAGAATTGTTATCAAAATAGTTTTAGGAGATTGGCAGGAAGAGGGGTCACCTAATCCATTAGTGAGACAGTCATCACACCGGTGGAGTGCAGCTGTTGTATAAATTTGGCTTCTCTACAGCTGCAAAATGGATCAAAGAAGAGCGGGGAGAATATGGCGCTCTCAGATTTTCGTGATGAAAGAAAGAATTTTACTGCTTCCTGTGGATGCCAGCACTATTTGATAAGGTCATGTGACTAATCAACGAACAAATTAGGGCCCAGCCATTGAGATCAAGGACGAGTTAGGGCTTAAATTTTTCCTTCCTTCCTTCCTTCCTTCCTTCCTTCCTTCCTTCCTTCCTTCCTTCCTTCCTTCCTTCCTTCCTTCCTTCTTTCCTTCCTGTTGTTTTCAAAGTTCCTTCTTCCTATTGCCATTCCTTCAAAGCTTCGTAAAGGTGGTTTTGCACTGTGCTTCCGCAAGCACAATGGCACTCTTCTGCTTCTGAGCTAATAGCGCAATCGCTTCCGTGCGCCATCCCATTCTCAGACCTTCTCACTCTTGAGGCCTCCCTTGCATTCCTCCGAGCTTTGGACTGCAAGGAAGTAGGGTGCGGGAAGAGGACCGTCTTTCTTCAATCATGCTAAAGTCATGCTCTGGTATAAATCTGTGGATGCCGTTAGGGGCTCTCCCAGGGAGAGGGGTTAAAATCTTGTTCTCCAGCTCCTGTCCCGTCACAAACTCTTTGTGTGAATGCTGCAAGCCAGAATGGGTGGGCAGAAGACGCTCCGGAGAGCCGGTGGACCAGTTGAGAATTTCTTTGGGAAAATGTTAACTTCGTTTCAGAGACTTGGTGGGACTTGGCAACCTCTAGCGAAGCTGGAAGCTGTGAACCGCTACTGGTTTCAGGTTGCCAAAGATCCCCTTTAGTTCTTGGCACGCGTAACAGGTTTATGTTGCATTGTCAAAGTGATCTGGGTGCTTTAGGTGAGCCAGGATTTAGCCACAACACGCCCGGGCCAACTTTACTGGATGAATATGAACATCTCCCCCCCCCCCCACACACACACATCTTGTTTTGATTTCCACTTCAAGAAGGAAAGGCAAAAAAAGGGAAAAGAAAAGAAAAAAACAGCTTTGTGAAGACAGGGATCAGAGTAGGCAGGAACTCCTTGGGTGGTTTTGGGCCTGAGGTTCTGCTAGAGCCAATTTCAGGGCTGGTGCTGGAGGTCCAGGAATGGCTAGGTCAGGGGTAGGCAACCTTGGCGCTTTTATGACTGGTGGACTTCAACTCCCAGAATTCCTGAGCCAGCCATGCTGAGGGGAAAGGGAGAGGTTTCCAAGCTGAGCCAGGCTGGCTCGGGAATTCTGGGAGTTGGAGTCCACGAGTCATGAGGGGGCCATAGTTTCCCCATGTTGGCTCAGGAATTCTGGGAGTTGAAGTCCATCAGTCATAAAAGAGCCAAGGTTGCCTACCTCTGGCCTAGGCCGCTTTATGACTCGTGGACTTCAACTCCCAGAATTCCTGAGCCAGCCATGCTGAGGGGAAAGAGAGAGGTTTCCAAGCTGAGCCGTGCTGGCTGAGGGATTCTGGGAGTTGAAGTCCACCAGTCATAAAAGGGCTAAGTTTGAAGACCTCTGGTTTAAATATTTAGATATTTTTCCCTCACGGTCACATGATCAAAATTCAGGCATTTGAACGGGTAGGCATCCTTGGCTCTTTTATGACTCGTGGACTTCAACTCCCAGAATTCCTGACCCAGCCATGCTGAGGGGAAAGGGAGAGGTTTCCAAGCTGAGCCATGCTGGCTCAGGAATTCTGGGAGTTGATGTCCACCAGTCATAAAAGAGCCAAGGTTGCCTACCCCTGGGCTAGGTCAAGTAAATCTCCATAGTCGGCGTAAGCAGAGCATCCTACTAATGCAGACCGGCAAGATTTACCCAGACAGCCCCCCAGAACAGCCGGCTGGGCCCTGGGACACAGGAACATGCACGTCCCTCTTCTTTGCCCTCTTTCACGTCTCTCACACACGCTTCCAAGCGAATGGCTTCATGGAAAGCCAGAGAGCGGCTCTGCATTGGCCGTTGGGAATCGGGAGCGGCTGGTCAAGGACTGCTCACGCTGGCCAGCTGGTTTTGCAGGATACACTTGGCCTGGTGGCCACCCGGACACGAACTTGGCATGGCATAGCTGCCTGTGCAGATGCGTATCTGCAGTGGGCATGGGCTGGGCATCTCTGGGTTCCCTGCATCCCATCCCTGACTCTGCCTCTCTCTCTCGCAGCCATACCTCTCACTGCTTATGGACCAATGGCGGCAGCAGCAGCGGCGGCCGTGGTACGAGGGACAGGTAATTGCCTCATCCCAGAGGTCTCTGGGGACCTTTTCTGCAAGGCTGGGGGTGGGTGGGGAGGGGCAGGGTGCCATTGTAGCATCTCGACTGGCTAGTGTTGCTTCCTCCGGTAGGTTCCACCCCCAGCCGCACTGGCGGCTTCCTGGGCACCACCAGCCCCGGGCCGATGGCTGAGCTTTATGGAGCAGCCAATCAGGATTCAGGAGTCAGCAGTTACATCAGTGCGGCGAGTCCCGCCCCCAGCACCGGCTTCGGCCACAGCCTAGGGGTGAGTGCTGCAGGGGGCTCCACGGGCAGGGAACAGACGGGCGAGCCCGAGAGAAAGGGGCAGGAGCCAGACAGGAGGAAGCTCCCGGCCAGCTCCCGGTCCTGGGAGAGGGGTCTTTTGTTGGATCAGGGGCAGGTGCTGTGGACGACACGCAAAGAGTCCCGTGTTGAGGGCGTGTGAAGACCTGGCCAATGTTTGTAAGCCGAAGGAAGCTGGGTTTCTTTTGAGCCATTCCAGTTTTCTTGGTTGAGTCTCAACTCCATGTCTTCTGCGCTCAAGGAGCCCCGCTCAAATAAGAGTCTCTGGGCTTCACTTGTAAGGTATTGCTGAGCCTCACCTGGCCACCTCTGCAGGGCCCAAACCAACTGTCAGGGGGAGAGAGGGGGAGTGTAAGGACCCACCTCACTTTACATCTTAAGAATACAGAACTCTTTTTTTTTTATTTAAAAAGTTGTATTAAAAGTTACAAAATGAACTTATTTACCCTACTCCCTACCCCCATCCCCACCCCACTTCCCGGCGCCAAATACAGGGTATTTCAAACATATTAAACATAATCTAATTAAGTTAACAAATATATTAATCATAAGCTAAACAAGTTTAACAATTTGTACAACAATTAAAATCATACTTAACCCTTAACTCCCGTTAAACCTTAATAACATATTATAAACAAATCAATTTGTAAGCAATTATTATATAATAATAAAAAAATAATTAAAATATTATTAATAATACTTGTTTTTTAATCATAAAATAAGTGGAACTTTTCAGTTCCATATTTAATCTTAATAGAAGATTAAGAATACAGAACTCTTGGAATATCTTTTCCAACAGGCATCTTTATTAAGAGAAAATGATTGCAGGCGTGCTAGACAGGATCTGAGGAATTCTCTCCCACCCTTCAATGTTTTAAGTGTTTTCAAGCAGCCCCCCCACCCCACAGTTCTTCCGGGTGACGATCCTTCTCTCTTTTCCCAGACTCCAGGCGCTGCATTGTCCCCCCCCCCTTTTTCCTTACTACTGGCCAAAGGGAGACTTCAGAGAGGAGTAGATGAAAGGTGATGGCCATATTGTTATGGTCAGTCCTCTTGGTGAGAATCCACATTCAGTCCCTTTGAAGTTGTAATGAAGGACGTGAGAGCCATAAAACCCCTTTGCTCATCCCCCTACCCCTTCATAGTATAACAGAATCCAGAGAGGGCAGAAATGGGGTTTTCCATAGTCAATAACTAGAGATGAAATATAATTGGATTCTGACAGGGAGCCAAGCCAGCTAGAGAGTAACTTTACCTGATGCCGCAAGTCCTTTGTTGAATCATTGTAATGAATAGCATGCCATATTTTTTTTTTTTTTTTTGCAGGGGCCTTTGATTGCAACGGCATTTACTAACGGTTACCATTGAAGCTGAGGACCAAGAAAACAGATGGTAAGTGGGCTCTCTAGGGCAGGAGAAGAGGCTCAGCTTGACTGCGGTTGGGAAAAACTCCTGGGCCTGCCCTGGAACACTTTTGTCTCTCCTTTGGGAGATGTCACCTGGGGCAAAACATTGTGTACGCGAAACCCTCTGTCTTTGGAGCTTTCCCAGATGTGGAACATCTGAAAGGTGTCAAATCTGACACATTGCAAGGCTGCCGAATCCTTTTTTAAAAAAACAAAATCTTATGTAGAGTCTGGAAATGCAACTGGATTTTTGGATTTATGGCACTTCTTTAAACGTTGGGCGGTTATTCGGTTTTTCATATTTTGTGATTCTACTGCTTTTATAATCAATTACACAGAGTCCTTGGTGCTCTCTGAGCTTGATTGTGTGCTTGCATTGTTATTACACAACTACGTAACATTAGCCGTGGAGGGAGTGTGGGGTTTGCTCCCTGCTTATATACACCAAGATTGTCCTGCCAGTATTGGCTGGGCTATGGCTTTCTCCCTTGTTCTTCCTGGATTAGGGCATTGTTTCCTGCTTGATCGGTTGCCTGGTGTGAATCCCTGTGTTGGTTGCTGGAGAGGATGTGTTCTTTTTGCTTCATTTTTAGTTTTTTAATTGTCACGTTTGAATGGCGTGAAAATGTATTAATCTCTGTGTGTCTGTCGGTGACTGATTTGTCTGAGGGCCCAGCTTCCAAGCATTCACTTCCTTTTGCAGTTTTGCTTGGTCTTGTATGCTCACAGATGCCCAGTTGAAACTATGGTTGATCTGTCCATTGGTTGCGACTGTTAGTTGGTGTTTATGGTGTGCTCTGCCTGCCCTATATAGTGGTTGCTGCCCTACATCTTACATTGTAGGGTGTAGATGACTCTTGTTATTCCCAGACATTTTCCTAGAAGTACTAAGGCCCTGCAACAACTCAGAACAACAGACCACCTCCTTAACATTATCTAACAAAATGGATGCCCACACAATTATATCAAAAAGTGCCTACTCACTCAATCCACTAAAACACAACCAACACAAGCTATAGCAAGAGAAATAGCACTCAGATTTATATACCGCTTCACAGTGCTTTACAGCCCTCTCTAAGCAGTTTACAGAGTCAGCTTATTGTCCTCCCCCCCCCAACAATCTGGGTCCTGTCCTATTCTATTCTATTCTATTCTATTCTATTCTATTCTATTCTATTCTATTCTATTCTATTCTATTCTATTCTATTCTATTCTATTCTATTCTGATTTTATTCTATTCTATTCTGGTTCTATTCTATTCTGGTTCTATTCTATTCTAATTCTATTCTGATTCTATTCTATTCTTATTCTATTCTATTCTAATTCTAATTCTATTCTTATTCTATTCTATTCTGATTCTATTCTATTCTATTCTAATTCTATTCTGATTCTATTCTAATTCTATTCTAATTCTATTCTATTCTGATTCTATTCTGTTCTGCTCTGTTCTGTTCTGTTCTATTCTATTCATTATTATTCCATTCCATTCCATGAATAAAATGCTAAGAAGGGAACAAAAAGATCACAACAGATCCTCTCCAGCAGCCAATACCCAGAGAAGCAGGGATTAACACCAGACTAACAATCAAGCAGAAAACAATTCCCAATCAAAGAACTATGAAGGAGAAACCTCACCCCCTCCAGCTGGTGCATATAAACCAGAAGCCCCCAACCTTTTGGGCACCAGGGACCGGTTCCATGGAGAGAGGTTTTCCTGCGGACTGGAGGGTGCGTGGTTTTGTGTGCTGCCTGCATCCCACGGATGGAGCTTTGCTTGTTTATGCAGACCGGTTGCTTGCATGCTGTGGCCCGGTACCGTCCACGGACTGGGGTTGGGGACCCCTGATATAAACAGAGCAAGTGCCTAGTTGGTCATGAAATGACTGCAAGGAAACTGCCAAGCCCAGAAAGCACGAAGGACTCGGCAGTTTAACTCTGAGCTACATACATTCCCTTCTTTTGGCATGAATCAAATTTTAATTCATTCCACTTGCTTTAGAACAGTGGTTCTCAACCTTTTTAATGCCGCGACCCCCAACCGGTCGTAAGTCGAGGACTACTCAACTGGTGCAGCACCGTTTGCAGAATGGGACTTTTGGCGGGCTCAGCAGGGCAGAGACAGACTGGACAATTCCTATTGGCTTTTGAAAGCCAATAGAATTAGACTCTATTCAAGAGAGTCTATTCTATTGGCTTTCAAAAGCCAGTAGAATAAAAGGGAGTAGCACAGCTAAGGAAAAGGGGGAAAAAATGGCAGACTGCGTTGTTTGGCGACCCCCGTGAAATGGTTGTTCGACCCCAAATGGGGTCCCGACCCACAGGTTGAGAACCACTACTTTAGAATGTAAAACTGTGGCACTGGATTCTGTTTGCACTGGTCGAAATGGCCCAAAGTGACCGATGGAAGTTCACTAGCTGGACTTGCCTTCCTCTTGAACCAGTCAAATAAAGACCCCCTGCAGTTACGTTTGCTCACCCCACTCCCCTTTCTGGACTCCTTTGAGGGCAGAGCAACCTATAATTTAGCAAATAAGCCCATTGGGTACAGTGTATAGGTAATCCTCGGGTTAAAACCATAATGGAGCCTACCTATCATGGTCATAATCGTCATAAAAACCATCATATTTTTGTTGCAGCGTTCTTAAATGAATCGGCACAGTTATGAAGCAAACTAAAGGTTTTGCTACGGCTCTGATTTTCCTGAAAACCAGAAGTAAAATACCTGTTTTCAGCAAAAGTGTCGTAGAACAGTCACGCGACCGTGGGATGCCGCAAAGAGCCCTCTGTGACACCCGGTTGTGGAGTGCCAAAGTGATTGGGTGGGGCGACCGCCGGAGCTTTTAACCCTGTTTGCCGGTACCCCCTCCCTGGGTAGACCCACTGGACCCACAAACGGCCCCAAGTTGAGGGCTCCCTATATTATGCAAGCTAAGAAAAGAGGTGAATTCAGTTGAGGCTGCTGTGTGAGTGCAGTCAAACCAAAGCAGACTTTCGTATCTTGAGCAGCAGAGCGACAGGTGGAGTGCTCCTCTCCCACGGTGCAGGCGCCGGGGAATCGTCTCTTGTGGGACGTGGTTTCGTCACCGCCTGCGCCCCTGGAAGGAAGGTCGTTTGTTGTGCAAACATTAAAAGAGTGCTTCTCAACCTTGGCAACTTTAAGATGTGTGGAGTTCAACTCCCAGCATTCGTGGCAACTGGGGAGCTCTGGCAGTTGAATATGCCACGTTTGAGAAGCTCTGCACTAAAACAAGAAGATTAAATTTAACCCCAAACAGTTAAACGTAAGAGGAAGGCACTCGCAAAGGTAAAGTGACATCTGAAATGGTAAAGGGCAGGGGTCCACAATCCCTGGGCTACAGCCCACTACCGGTCCGTGGCGTATTTGGAACTGGGCCGTGCGAGCGGCGGGCAAGCCATGTACCGCTCGATTTTTGCAAGTGGTGGGCCAGCATGTGTGCACATGGGCACGGTACTCGAGTTGCATAAGTCGAGTTATGCATACACGTATCAGCCCACCGCTCACGCAGCCCAATTCCTCCCCGCTGCCCCCCCCCCACAGCCAGGCCACCAAGTCACAAAGGTTGGGGACCGCTGGTATAGGTTCTCCTGGTGGGGCAGGGGTTGGACTAGAAGACCTCCAAGGTCCCTTCCAGCTCTATTCTATTCTAAATTCTAAACTCCTGCCAGTCAGTCATAGTGTGGGGACCGCTTAGCTCAGCCAGTTGACCCTAACCATCCTTCAGAAAAAACAGCTGGAGAGAAAAGCAAAAACTTGAACAATGTAAGGTGCTTCTGTGCTGCAGAACCACAGTAGGAGGTTTCTGCTTTTCTGCTTTTCAAGCCACTTGCTGTAGGGGCCGAGCCACGTTTGCTGCTGCTGTGGGGGGAGGGTGGCAATCTCGTACAGAAGGAAGCCTCCCCATGGTGCAGTCTCAGCTGGAAGACCCCGAAGGGTGAATTCTTGAACCATTTACAGGCAGCCCTCATTAACAACCATTTGCAGCCGAGCTGAGTGGGTAGTGTGTATAACTGGTCCTCGAAGTGCCAGCCGAAACTGCGATCTGGGCACTTGGAAACCATCCCGGATTTCCAACTGTTGCAGCATCCCACGGTCACACAATTGCAATTTGCAGTTAGCGGTTTCTCACAAACAAAGCCAACGAGGAAGCTGACAGGCACATTCAGAAGCCATGATCCAGTGAGGTCCTTGCTGAGCTGCCCCGTGGTAGCCAGGAACGCCCAGGATTGCCGACCCTAAGCAACGTGATCACTTGGCGTTGTGCTTTACGACCACATCAATTGGTGGTGGAAATTTGGGCCCCAATGACCGTTAAGTGAGGACTCCCTGCAGTCTAATTCGGGGATCCCCAACCCCTGAGCTGCAGCCTACTATCGAGCGTTGAGCCGTTTGGAACCGGCCGTGGAAGTGGAGGGTGAACGCGTGCACGCTTGCCCACGACTCGCAGGGAACTGTCCCTTCTTCCCGCCCTCCCCGCCGGTCCACAAAGCCAGAAAGGTTGGGGAACTTTGGTCTAAGTCAGTGGTTCTCAACCTTTTTAATGCCGCGACCCCCCCCCAACTTGTCGTAAGTCGAGGACTACTCAACCGGTCGTAAGTCGAGGACTACTCAACTGGTGCAGCACCATTTGCAGAATGGGACTTTTGGCGGGCTCAGCAGGGCAGAGACAGCCTGGACAATTCCTATTGGCTTTTGAAAGCCAATAGAATTAGATTCTATTCAAGAGAGTCTATTCTACTGGCTTTCAAAAGCCAATAGAATAAAAGGGAGGAGCACAGCTAAGGAAAAGGGGAGAAAAAATGGCGGACTGCGTTGTTTGGCGACCCCCGTGAAATGGTCGTTCGACCCCAAATGGGGTCCCGACCCACAGGTTGAGAACCACTGGTCTAAGTGCACGCTGGCAAGGAGACCCAGCGTGCTGGGGGAGCCCGTTCAGGGGCACAGCGCAACGGGGTGATGCACCCCAGTAGGGCTTGCAGGGGGTTCTAGCAAGGTAAATCCCACCCCTGCTCTCCCCAGGGCTACCAGACTGGAGAAGACGGCCTCCCCCGAGTAAGAGTGGGTCCATACAATGGACAGCGAGATGGGCGGCGTATAAATGGGAAAAGTAAACGGGCACGTGCCGCAGCCTTTGGGAGGATGGCAAATGGGACGATGGTCACCTGGACTGCTTTGCTTTCTTCTCTGCTCCCCGCAGATTCCCCAGTGAGCACCCCCAGGAGAGTGAGCTGGAGGACTCAGCAGACCCGGAGGGATGAGCCAAGGTTTCATTTTCATTCAAAAACTGCACACTTGTGGCTGTTAGCTGGGCTCCGGCCAGCCCCCCCCCCTCCCGCTGGCCAGAAAGCACTGGATTGGGAGGCAAGGAGGTGCGCTCCTCCGTCTCCTCTGCTACTAACCACAGACCGTTTACACTTCTCCCAAGCCTCTGACCCACTGCTTCTACTTTTATTTATTTTCTTAGCCTGTTAGTTCTTGTTTTTTTTATTTTTTATTTTGGGGAGGTTGGTGGGGTGGGGTGGGATGGGTGGGCGAGATCAGCACTCTCATTTTCCTGGTTCTTTCGCTCTTTTTCGGAGCTGCCGAAGAACCGTTTATTTTATTTTATTTTTGGGGGTGACTGTGTGTAGGTAGTTTTTATCAAGGAATATTTTTATTTGGCTTTGAAAATCGTTTGTTTGTTTTAGATATATATATAAATATATTATATATATATATATATTGAGATGGGGAAAAATATGGACTCGGTCACAAAAAGAACCAAGTCTTTTTAAAGGACTGGTTGGTATACAACTAAAGCAATTTCCGAAGGGAAGAGAGAGAGAGCAGCTGAGAGGCTGAAGCATTTAATAGTTTATCTGTCTCTCTTTTTTAAACAAGGAATGTTTTTTTTTCTGTCAATGTGAGGCTTTTGAGACCTACAGAATTAACAGGATGTGAACACTCGGGGCATTGCTGTGGAACAAATACAAACTGTATATTTTGCTAAGTGAGAAAAAACACTATTCCTTATTTCTGATTTTTTTTTTCCTCCCTGGTTTTTAGATTTTAGGCTCCTATGAGTTTGTTATTACTGTATTTTCCCCTTGATCTTTTTGTATCATATGTAAATCGTGCAAGGCTCTCTTAGGCCTTGTCTTCACAACAGAGGACCTTGGACCGTTGATTCTTTCTCTTTCTTTCTTTCTTTCTTTCTTTCTTTCTTTCTTTCTTTCTTTCTTTCTTTCTTTCTTTCTTTCTTTCTTTCTTTCTTTCTTTCTTTCTTTCTTTCTTTCTTTCTTTCCCTCTTTTGGGCTTTGAAGCCAACAATGTGAGCAATATTCTCTGTTTGGACCACGACAAACCTCCTTTCTTTTTATACCTTTTGCTGTAAGCTTTTATGACTTCTGATGAGATGGGGGTGGGGGTGGGAGGGCAGGGCAGGGCAGGGATGGGACGGGACGGGATGGGCAGGGGGAGGGACGGGAAGGACGGCGAGGTGGGCAAGAGACAGGGTGGGGAGGGCTGGGTGGGAGCCACGTAACCAGCAGGGCCTGTTAGGCTGAGCAAGATGCACCGCTCGTGTGGCCTGAGCCCACAAGAGCACTTTTGCCTGGCGGCTGGTCTCCGTTGATGCTTGGGCCCATGGACAACTCTCTCAATATTTGCCACTTTCTGCCAAGGGGGGGGGGGTCATGGCTTGCAAGGGCCCGGGGGTGTCTGTGGGACAGGCATCTGCTCATATCTGGCAAAGGAGTCAAGGAGTGGAGCAGACCCAGACCGTCTCAGGGGTCTCGGAAGGAGAGGCAAAAGCCAGCCCCCCCCCCGGCACATTTTTTTCCTTTTTTGCAGCCATGTGCAGCTGCCACATCAGCTGTTTGAGCTTCAACATATCAGGAGATCGATGTTCCAGTGCCTGGGGAGAGGACCTCTCTCCAGAAAAGAGAACCATTTATTTTCCCATAACACAGTGTTTCTCAACCTTGACCATTTTAAGGCATGTGGACTTCAACTCCCAGAATTCCACAGCCAGCATTGCTGGCTGTGGAATTCTGGGAGTTGAAGTCCACATGCCTTAAAATGGTCAAGGTTGAGAAACACTGCAACACATCCCCTGTCTTTTCCATTCCAGGCCTTGCTTCCTCGCCCCCCCCCCGTGTCATTTGAGGCTGTTGCCCCAGAGAAGCCGGGGGAGGGGAGGGTCTGCCCTTTCTTTGCAGTGCATTCGCATGGCATCCTTTGCCAGGGGTGGATGGAGGGAACAGGGTGTCCTCAGTCTTTGGGGGAGGGTCTTTTGCTATTCAGGTTCAGGGTCTCCCCTGAAGCTCAGTTTAGAACCCAAACATGTTTGGGTTTTATATTTGCCAAGAGTTTTACAATTGTGCGGATACAAAAATGAAACGAATAAATAGATTGTCTCCAGGTGCCGCAAGAGGGATCTGCTATCCCAGGGGTAGGCAACCTTGGCTCTTTTATGACTGGTGGACTTCAACTCCCAGAATTCCTGAGCCAGCATGGCTCAGCTTGGAAACCTCTCCCTTTCCCCTCAGTGTGGCTGGCTCAGGAATTCTGGGAATTGAAGTCCACGAGTCATAAAAGAGCCGAGGTTGCCTACCCCTGTTCAAATGCCTGAATTTTGATCATGTGACCATGAGGGAAAAATATCTAAATATTTAAACCAGAGGTCTTCAAACTTAGCCCTTTTATGACTGGTGGACTTCAACTCCCAGAATTCCTGAGCCAGCCTGGCTCAGCTTGGAAACCTCTCCCTTTCCCCTCAGCATGGCTGGCTCAGGAATTCTGGGAATTGAAGTCCACGAGTCATAAAAGAGTCAAGGTTGCCTACCCCTGTGCTATCCCATCTTTTTGCTTTGTCCCAGGCTCTTTCCAGGTGGTGGCCATCTTTGGTTACTGCATGTTCCTGAGTCTTTCTAGATGCAGTGTTCATGCGAGCCAGGAATTCTGCACATGGCAGCCCCAAGGCGTGCAGAGGCTGGGTATTGACACGGGGAGAGGGAATTGGGGCCTGCAGTTAGCAGTATCCCCAGTGTCCGATTGAGGCCGCAGGAGATGGGAAACACCTTGCAGGGAGAAAACAACATCAGGAACCTGGCCTTTATGAATCTTATTCCTTGCATGCCAGTTTTCTGTCTGCCAGAAGTTAAGTTTTAATTCAAGTTTTTAGCTTGTTGGGTTTTGCCTCTCAGCCTAAAGCAGTGTTTCTCAACCTTGACAATTTTAAGGCATGTGGACTTCAACTCCCAGAATTCCACAGCCAGCAATGCTGGCTGTGGAATTCTGGGAGTTGAAGTCCACATGCCTTAAAATTGTCAAGGTTGAGAAACACTGGCCTAAACTCTAAGAAAGGATTGGCTTTTCCCCATGCAGATCCTTTGCCTCCTTCCTTCCCCTTCTTCCTTTCCCACAGTCTCGGCCCCAGATTCCCACTGGCAGAATCCCCCCCTTAAGCAACGTGAAAAATATTGGGAGAGTTTTCTTGGTGGCAGAAGAAGAAGAAGAGAGAGGGAAACTCAGCTAATTAATACTGGAAACACAAAGCAATAATTTTTGTTAACGCAGATGAATATGTTTGTCTGGTTTTTTTTCTAAAGAAGAAATAAAAAAGCAGCCACAATCTATCACAGTCCCCCCCACCCCCCAAAAAAAACAACCCTGGTGCCTCTGGAGAGGACAGATGCAGCACCTCTCAACCCTGCCAGCAGGGGGGGGGCTCCAGGTTGGGAATGTCTGATGGAAGGGGCTTATTTTTATTCTAGTCTTGGCTGGGGGGGGGTCAGGGGGGGTGACTGTCGAGTGGCACTCTTGTACCTCCTCTTGGGCACACACGCTGGGCTACTTCTATGCCAACCTTCTTTTTTAAAAGAAAATAAAGCTGTGTTTTTTATTAAGCCGGTTTTATTATATGTCAATGTTTGTTCTCACCATGCCTGTAACCCCCGCCTTTCCCCTCCCCCAGATTTTCTGTTTTAAATTCCTAATAAATTATTTGAAAACAGCTCTGGCTCTGTGCTCTGCAAAAGGTGAGGGTTTCAAGACGCTTGGGGAGGGGGGGGGGCTCTTCCAGGGTGGGCTCCCTCCGGTGGGTGTGCAGGTTTGTGGCTGATTGCAAAGGTTTGACCAGCTGCAGGAGAGCTAAAAATCAAATTATGGGCACCTCTGGAGTGTGCTGCGTACTGTACTTGGGGTCTCCTAAACCAGTGGTGGCGAACCTATGGCACGGGTGCCAGAGGCGGCACTCGGAGCCCTCTCTGTGGGCACACGTGCCGTTGCCCCAGCCTTGCCTCCCCCCGTGTCCCCTCCTCACCAGCAGCCCCCCTGGAGGAGAGTCACCCCCGAGCGTGGCCCACACGGAGCAGCGCAGCCAAGGACATGGCAGCCAGGCAGCGTAGACAAGACTCTGCCCTCACGCCCTATCACGCACAACTACCTGACCAGGTTATTCTTACCCGAGGTGGGTGGGTGAGATGGGACTAGGACAGGGGTAGGCCACCTTGGCTCTTTGATGACTCGTGGACTTCAACTCCCAGAATTCCTGAGCCAGCCACGCTGAGGGAAAAGGGAGAGGTTTCCAGGCTGAGCCATGCTGGCTCAGGAATTCTGGGAGTTGAAGTCCACCAGTCATAAAAGAGACAAGGTTGCTTACCCCTGCCCAAATGCCTGAATTTTGATCATGTGACCGTGAGGAAAAATATTTAAACCAGGGTCTTCAAACTTAGCCCTTTTATGACTGGTGGACTTCAACTCCCAGAATTCCTGAGCCAGCATGGGGGAACTATGGCCCCCTCATGACTTGTGGACTTCAACTCCCAGAATTCCTGAGCCAGCATGAGGGAAACTTTGGCCCCCTCATGACTTGTGGAGTTCAACTCCCAGAATTCCTGAGCCAGCATGGGGGAACTATGGCCCCTTCATGACTGGTGGACTTCAACTCCCAGAATTACTGAGCCAGCGTGGGAGAATTATGGCCCCCTCATGACTTGTGGACTTCAACTCCCAGAATTCCTGAGCCAGCATGGGGGAACTATGGCCCCTTCATGACTGGTGGACTTCAACTCCCAGAATTCCTGAGCCAGCGTGGGGGAACTATGGTCCCCTCATGACTTGTGGACTTCAACTCCCAGAATTCCTGAGCCAGCATGGGGGAACTATGGCCCCTTCATGACTGGTGGACTTCAACTCCCAGAATTCCTGAGCCAGCATGGCTCAGCTTGGAAACCTCTGGCTGGCTGAGGAATTCTGGGAGTTGAAGTCCACGAGTCATCAAGGGACCAAGGTTCCCCATCGCTGATCTAGTCTAACCAAGAGCAGGACGCGGGCTGATAGGAGAGACGAGAGGGAAACCTGGATTCGCTTCAAAGCCCCCTGACTCACTTAACAACCGTCAAGATGCCGGCCCGCGTCTGCCATGAGACGAGCGACGCGCAGAAAGTGGCTTTCGCGCCCCCCCCCCCTCGGCGGCCATCTGGGCTGGCTGATCCGCTGCGGCCGCTTCCCTCCGGGCTGCCCCGAGGAAGCCGCCTCGCGGCCCCCCAGCGCTCCCGGACGGGTTCGGGGCTGTCGCCCACTGCCGGCCTGCGCGGGCCAAAGGGATGCGGACCGCAGGGAGAGCAGCGCCCCTCCCGCGGCGGCGGCGGCGGCGTGTCACAATGTAGCCGCCCGACGGGACGGGCCGCGCCGGCTGAGCGGCGGCAGCGAAGCCCGAAGCAGCGCCGCGAACCCGCCGGGCAGCAGCCGCGCCAGCGCTCTCGGGGACAGGCAAGCCGCGGCCCTCGTCGCCGAACCGCCCCTCCCGGCCAGCCCCTCCGCGGGCGCCGCCTTGGAGCCCCTGTGGAGGGGCCCTTGGAGCGCCGGGCGGGAGGGCTCGCCCCCCCCCAGCCGCCCCCGGCCTGGGGGGCTCCGGAGAGGCAGGCGGTGCAGCAGCCGGGGGCAAGGATCCGCCTAGGGCGCCCCAGGCACCGGCTGCCAACTTTCTCCCGTGGGGGGGGGGGGTGAACTACCACTCCCAGCATCCCTAGGAAGCACGACTCGTGGCAAAGGGTGCTGGGAGTTGTAGTCCTACATCTGGAGAGGCAGAGGTTGCGCCTTTGGGGGTCTGAAAACCCCAGCAAAGGCGGCGAGGTCTTCCTCTACTGCTCACCCATCCTGATCTCCCCCCCCCTTGCTGCTTTTTGCCTTTGGGGAGCACTGCTCTCTTAACCTGCTCAGAGGTAACCTTCCCTGCCTCGCCATGGAGGATGGGGGGGGGGACAGAATTCCTCTGTGCCTGACTCTTCCCCTCCCTTCTGGCCGAGGCATGCAGGATGGAGACCCTGGAGGAATTCGACAGTGAGTACCCGCTCGTCCTGTCCTTCTGCGAGCGGATCGCCCCCCAGGATTACGAGGGCCAGGCCCTGAGCTACACCCAAAGGTCCCTGCAGGAGCTGTTTGCCCAGATGGAGCGGAACCCCAGCATCTGCGAGCGGGCGGTGCGCAAGCGGAAGCAGGCCGAGAACGAGAGGGGCAGCCTGGGGCAGTACCTCAAGGTGAGGCTGCCGCTGGCCGAGGGAGAGGAAGCTTCCCGTCGCCAGAAGGACCCTGGGATGGGCAGGGGTGCCGTCCCCTCCTGGTCGGGGTGCAGCAGAGACTTTGGTCCCTTTAGGGCAGTGGTTCTCAACCTTTTTAATGCCGCGACGCCCAACCGGTCGTAAGTCGAGGACTACTCAACCGGTCGTAAGTCGAGGACGACTCAACTGGTGCAGCACCGTTTGCAGAATGGGACTTTTGGCGGGCTCAGCAGGGCAGAGACAGCCTGGACAATTCCTATGGGCTTTGGAAAGCCAATAGAATTAGACTCTATTCAAGAGAGTCTCTTCTATTGGCTTTCGAAAGTCAATAGAATAAAAGGGAGTAGCACAGCTAAGGAAAAGGGGGGAAAAATGGTGGACTGCGTTGTTTGGCGACCCCCATGAAATGGTCGTTCGACCCCAAATGGGGTCCCGACCCACAGGTTGAGAACCACTGCTTTAGGGTCTGCAGGGCAGGATCAAAAAGTCAGCTCAGCGCATGCGCGGCGCCCCCCATGCGCGGCGCCCCCCATGCGTGGCGCGCATGCGCAGCACCGCCCTCTGAGGGGGGAAAATGGCGGATCACGTTTGGCGACCCCCGTAAAATGGTCGTTCGACCCCAAATGGGGTCGCGACCCATAGGTTGAGAACCGCTGGAATAGACTTTCTTGAATAGAGTCTAATTCTATTGGCTTTCAAAAGCCAACAGGAATTGTCCAGGCTGTCTCTGCCCTGCTGAGCCCGCCAAAAGTCCCATTCTGCAAACGGTGCTGCACCAGCTGAGTAGTCCTCGACTTACGACCGGTTGAGTAGTCCTCGACTTACGACAGGTTGGGGTTGCGGCATTAAAAAGGTTGAGAACCACTGGTCTAAGGGCTATTTCTACTACTGCTTTGCTCTCTTCCAGGCCAGGTTCTTTGCCCTGCTGCAGGGCGATGTGAATTACGACAACTCCTTGGGGGAAATAGAGATGGAGGAAAAAGTCGAGCAACTCAAGCGGGAGATGGAGAAGGCCAACGATTACGCCCGCGGTAACTCTGCCTTTCCTCACCCTTGTACCTGTGTTTTGTGCTCAGGTGTTTTCCTGTCCCTCCCTCCCTCCCTCCCCTGGACACTTTGAATAGCTATGAGACCCGAGGCAGTCACAATGCTGACCTCAGGAGCCACCTTCTGCATTGCCCTTCCAGAAAAACTCCTGAGATCATCCCCACAACATAACTGGCTGCATTCACACGTGGCAAGGGGTTTCAGACTTTCTCAAGCTGAAGAACTTGTTAATTAAAAAAAAACTAAACTTCAGGGAACCCTGACACAGTTAGAAAACTGTGTTTGAGCTAAATTCTTTTTTTCTCAGTCTTTCCTGGAACCCTTACAAAACCCATTTTGGAGCCTCCCCCTCCCCCCAGCCCCCTGCACAATCAGGCCTCTGAACCACGGCTGCAATCCAGTGACCAGCAGCCAAGTGATACAGACAAGTCCACCCTGGGCTGTTCTCCAGGGACTGCATGTTGCAGCCAGAACTGGTAGTAGCCCAAATGTTGTGAGTAGCTGGTTGTTGCCTTAGCACAGTGATGGTGAACCTTTCAGAGACCGAGTGCCCAAACTGCAACCCAAAACCCATTTATGCATCATTGGGTGCCAGGTGGGTGTGGCCCATTGGGTGGATGTGGCCCATTGGGTGGGCATGGCTGCGGTGGTAACAGCAGACTGGGTGGGACTAAAGTTCAATCAATCAATTCCAACTTTGCAAGATCTTTCCCCCCCCCCCGCAAGAAGTTGAAATTGATTGATTGATTGAAATTTTTTTTTTTTTTTTGCACACGGCGGCGGAGGCCTAAAGCAAAAAGGTTTTATACAACCCAGCTGAAGGCCTAGGACTGGGGCGATGGAACATGTGCCCACAGAGAGGGCTCTGAGTGCCACCTCTGGCACCCGTGCAATAAGTTCGCCACCACTGTCTTAGCATATGGTAATGAACTAATCCGGCACTGAGCCCCAGTGACATGCAGAGCATGCAGTGTTTTGTGAATGTGGCAATGGTGTTTTTTATTAAGCTTCAGCTGAGAGTTGCAGGAGCCCCTCCGGTGAATCCTGAAGAAGCCACATCTTTTTGCTGGAGACTCCCGCTGTCTTTCCAGCTGGGCTGCCCAGTTGCTCTACCCAAGCCAGACGCCCTGTGCACTCCCTGAGCATTCTTGCATGGCCCCCCAGCTTCGCCAGTGGTAATCTGGAGCAGCCAAAACCAGAACTGCATCCACTTGACCTGCTCAGGCATGCAGGACCCTGGGCAAATGCAACTCTTTGAAAAAAGGGCTCGGCAGCCCCATTTATAGCCCCAAAATGGAGAGAGAGAGAGAGAGCGCAAGGCTTGATCACTCCTTGCTGTCTTTTTCCTCGCCATGTGTACCTGCCAGGTGTATTTTGAAAGAATGCGTTCCAGATTTAGGAAATAAAAATTGTGTACAGACATCAATCTTTGCTTTGCGGCATGCCGGTGTCTCATTAAAGTAAAAACAAAACACAACTTAATGCAATTAGGGGCCCAAAGAATAAGATAAAATCAGACGAGCAGGGGAGTCTGCCGTGTGTGTGTGTGTGTGTGTGTGTGTGTGTGTGTGTGTGTGTGTGTGTGAGAGAGAGAGAGAGAGAGAGAGAGAGAGAGAGAAGAAAGTCAGGATGGTGATCACAATCATGCAAAGAAAGTCTTGCCCCTTTTTGTGCATTAGAGCAGTGGTTCTTAACCTTTTTGAACGAATCGCCCCCTTGAGCCAATGAGAAAGTTGTCATCGCCCCCCTCCCCCAACACAACCTCTCAATCACAACATGGGAAATAATTCCTCAATTTATGCAAACACTTTTTTTTGTTTGCTTTAAAATTGTCATCAGGACATAGCGATGCAAATAATTTATTTCCAGTCTTTTCCCCATATCTCAACTGTGTGAAAAATGTTGGTGCCCCCCGTCACTTTATTCCCAAACTTCGTGATACATGTATTTCATTATTATCGTATTTATTCAAGACACTTCAATGTAATGACCACTGAAAACAAAATTCAATTGCAAGAAAGTGAAATGCCCGAAAAGAAAAACAGTAACATTTAATAATTGAATTACAAGTGAAATTTAAGACGCAAAAAGAAATATAAAAAGGGTAGAGGCTGCTGTGCAATGCGCATGAAGATAAGCGATGCGTATTCACATGTGTACGGCGTGCTGTCCTGAAGCTAGCTGGAGGAACATTTGAAAACACAATTCAATCCACTAATAGCGAGCGATCTGATGTTTTTGTACGACAGATATACAGCGATTCACTGTATGAAAAAGTCTCAAAAGTGTCCCCAAAACTTCTCGCTCCATCGCCCCCATATCGCCCCCTTTTTGTTCCTTCGCCCCCCTGAAAAACGAAATCACCCCCTGGGGGGCAATATCGCCCAGGTTAAGAACCACTGCATTAGAAGAATCGCATTTATATGGTTGTGGTCGCCATGTTGACTTTCTTGACCTCCTGCAGGGGATGCTTGCAGCCTGGCGGGAGCCACTGGCCAACGAGGCTCCAACATGGCTCAGCCACGTTCAGCTCAGCTTTGTTTCATTTCAGCTGCCAAGACCTCATCCTGGAGGCCGGCCGAGAGGAGAATCCGGAGGCCCATCCTGATGGGAGGGTTCAGCCCGACAGAGGCCAAGCCCTGGGACCCGGGCCTTCCAGCCATGCCCAAAATCTTCGGTTCTTTCCCAAAGCAGGTTGGTGTTTCTCACCTCTGCACCCTCTTGCCTTTCCAGATGTTGTCCCTCTGCGTTGAAGGGGAAAGTATAGTTACAAGCAAAGGGACTGTCTCCCACAGAGGGGGCTGGATCCAGAGGTTTCAGTGGCCTCTATTATGGCATTTTTAGAGTCAGGGAAGAGTTTTATATTATATCTATCTATCTATCTATCTATCTATCTATCTATCTATCTATCTATCTATCTATCTATCTATCTTAAATATTCTGGGCCTTTTTTATTACTGGGATTTTATGCTGGGTTTACTGCTCCTACTTCTGATTTTCAACTGATTATCTTCCTCCATTTTCTTCTTAAAAGCCTCCAGTGATGGGACACCCACAAGTTCTGAAGGCGGCCATTCCTCTGGTTGATTGTTCTCACCGTTAGGAAATTACTCCTTAGTTCTAGGGCAGGGCTTTTCAACCAGTGGTACAGGTACCACCTGTGGTACATTGGCACCTGGCAGGTGGTACGCGACCATCCTAGAAAAGTGGTAGTGGGGGAGGGGAATGAGCTGAACCGGTGGCAGCACCGCACAAGCCTGAGCGAGAGACGGCTGGAGCTGCAGGGCTGTCAGGGCTCAGCGGAAGCGCCAGGATCAGCACCAGGTTCCAGCTGGAAAGCAGCACTGATCCTGGTGCTTCTGCTGAGCCCAGAAGAACTACTGATCAGCTGTAATGTTGCAGCATCTCCAGGGTCTTGTGATTTACATTCAGATGCTTGGCAACTGATTCATATTTATGACGGTCACAGTGTCCCAGGGTCATGTGAAGTGACAAAAACCTGCTGCAACCACCCAGCAGACAGGGGGAATAAAAACCAAACACCCCCACCCCACCCCTGCTGCAAATCCTCAACAGAAATGCTCACAACAATGAAAACCTCAGACAGGAGGAAGAGCGCCACCGGGCGGGCAGGCAGGTGTCTTGCTCGGCTGTGGCTTGGGGGGCACTTTTTTCAGTGCCATTGTAACTTCGAACAGTCACTAAATGAACTGATATAAGTCGAGGACTACCTGTACTTTATTACTTTTTTCCTTTTTTTTTGGTCATCAAGTTTTTGACACCTTGCTGGGCAACTGGTGGTACTCGGATATTGCCATATCCTAAAAATGGTACAATGGGTGAAAAAGTTGAAAAGCCCTGTTCTAAGTTGCTTCTCTCCTTGATTAGTTTCCATCCATTGTTTCTTGTCCTGCCCTTAGGTACTTTGGAGAATAGGTTGACTCCCTCTTCTTTCTGGCAGCCCCATAAATATTGGAACACTGCTATCATGTCCCCCCTAGTTCTTCTTTTCTCTAGACCAGCCATACCCAGTTCCTGCAACTGTTCTTCATATGTTTTAGCCTCCAGAACCCTGATCATCCTAGTTGCTCTTCTCTGCGCTCTTTCAAATATTTTTCTTCTTCTTGGGGAGAGTGGATTTTGTATAATGCCTGCCTTGAGAGTGTATGTTCGCAAGTAAACATCATACAGCCCAAGAAAACCTATTTCTAGGATTGACTCTGGCTTGTTCAGCAAACCCTGGAGCTTGTTGGATGTGTTCATATATTGTGCTTTTCACGTTCTTGGACTTGTTAAAGAGAGAGGATTTCCGCCACTTCTTCCTAATTCCCCAGGAAAGACCATGGCTTGTATTGAATATAAGACGCTGCTCTCTACCCCGACAGGTGGAGAAAAACAATACAGACTTGAAGCAGCTTTGGGCCGGCATGTCACCTGTCAATCAAAAGAGGTCAGAAGCCAGACAGGGCGGAAGAAGCTGTAGAAACGAGGTAGAATTGTCACCTTCACACGACTTCCTGAGCCACCCCTGGGCTTGCAGGGTTTCTCAAGCTCAGCAACTCTTAAGATATTTGGACTTCAACCCCAGAAGTCCCTAGCAAGCAGGAATTCTGGGAGCTGAAGTCCATACGAAAGAAGGCAAATGTATGTGTCCCAAGATAATGTTGCAGGATCCAATCGAGGTTGGTCACTATGTAAGGACCTATCTGTTAACGCTGCTAACACTGGGTGTTCTTGCTTTGACAATATATAAAGAGGCAGCTGCTCTCTGTATAAGCTCTGTGGTATTTTTAGAGTTAAATTAGATGATGCTGGGAGGGGAGGAGAATGAATGTGGAATGGAATGGAATAGAATAGAATAGAATAGAATAGAATAGAATAGAATTCAGAATGAATGGAATGGAGTGGAGTAGAGTAGAGTAGAGTAGAGTAGGAATGGAATGGAACAGAACAGAACAGAACAGAACGGAAGAAAATAGAATAGAATAGACTAGAACAGAACAGAATAGAATAGAATAGAATTCAGAATGAATAGAATAGAATAGAATAGAATAGAATAGAATAGAATAGAATAGAATAGAATAGAATAGAGATGGAATGGAACGGAACAGAACAGAATGGAACAAAATAGAATAGAATAAAGATAGAATAGGATAGGACAGGACAGAATAGAATAGAATTCTTTATTGGCCAAATGTCATTGGACACATAAAGAATTGGGGGTTCCTATATTGCCTAGACAAGGCGAGTTTGAGTTCACTGGGCCTCAAATAACCATCTATATAACAAAGATAATGCTTCTTTGAAGAGAAAAACTGATGCTGCAGCATTGGAAAATTGTATGTATAGCCGCAGTTACTCATTGGATTGAGGAGTCGACTACACCTGTTATCTATGAGTGGATTGCCTACAAATGTATGGATAAATATAATGAAATAATGCGACTCAGTTTTTACAAAGTATAGTAGGTTAAAAACGCGGAAATTATATGATCAGCCTGAATGGTTGTAAGTCAGCCAGGTTCACTTAACAACCATGTTACGAACTTAACAATTGCAACAATTCATTTAACAACGGTGGGCAAGCGAAGTTGTAAAATGGGGGCAAAACTCACTTAACAAATGTTTCACTGAGCCACATAATCTTTGGGCTCAATGGTTGCTGTACGCCGAGGACTAGCTGCATTTTTTTCACGTTTTTAAAAAAGTACCTTCTGTGTGTTTTTATTTCTTTGATAAAGTCTTAAAGTTGCTGAGGGTGAGAAACTGGGCTGGGCTAGAGCTGGCTGCATTTCGGCCTTGCTTCCTCTGCAAAGCCGGCCCCCACAGGACCAGTGTGTGAGCCAGGGGGTCATGTGAATCCAGGCAGTTGGGCTAACTTAACCAAGTCCTGCCAACAGTGCTAATGTGGCCTTTTTATGACTGGTGGACTTCAACTCCCAGAATTCCTGAGCCAGCATGGCTCAGCTTGGAAACCTCTCCCTTTCCCCTCAGCGTGGCTGGCTCAGGAATTCTGGAAGTTGAAGTCCACAAGTCACAAAAGAGCCAAAGAGCTCTAGGCTGGTGTTTCTCAGCCTTAGTTAAGATGGACTTCGACTCCCAGAATTCCTCAGCCAGCATGATCATTGCAAAGGATACAGGGAATTGAAGTCCATGCATAAAGAATGGTCTAGGCCAAGGCTAGGCAACCTTGGCTCTTTTATGACTCGTGGACTTCAACTCCCAGAATTCCTGAGCCAGCATGGCTCAGCTTGGAAACCTCTCCCTGTCCCCTCAGCATGGCTGGCTTAGGAATTCTGGGAGTTGAAGTCCACAATCATAAAAGAGCCAAGGTTGCCTACCTCTGGCCTAGGCCTAGGCTGCTTTATGACTGGTGGACTTCAACTCCCAGAATCCCTGAGCCAGCATGGCTCAGCTTGGGAACCTCTCCCTTTCCCCTCAGCATGGCTGGCTCAGGAATTCTGGGAGTTGAAGTCCACCATAAAAGAGCCCAGATTCCCCACCCCTGCCCTATAAGAAGTAGGAGGGGAAGGGAGGGGGTAATTCAACTTGCATTGGATTGGCCAGGGTGGAAGGCAAGGTAATCAGTGTGGGAGGAACTGGGCTGGGCAGGAACCCATGGGGGGAACTGAAAAGAGGGGGGCCAAGTTGACTGGGCATCCCATGGAAGGAATGAGGTGCAGAGCGGGTGCGAGGGTGATCAGAGGGAATCTGGCATCTGCTCGGCTGCCACGGATCCTAGTGGTGATGGGGAGGGGGTGGGAGGGACCCAGTCTCCCTCAAAAGAGCCGCACCCAGGGGAGAGGAAGGAAGGCCTGGGTGCAGAGGTGCCCATGGGCTCTGGGGCACGGTCTCCGTAGGACTCCTCTTTCCTTTTTCCCATCCTTCACAGCTTGGTTGACTTACGCCCGCTAATGCTGAACCCCGGTGGATTTCGTCCGTCGTTTCTCAACAGCAACTCCATCAGCCGGCTGAAATACACTTTCCCAAGGTATGTGTACCTTCATTCATTGGTGTATTTTCCTTGGACCATTTTTTTCTCTTAAGGTGGCAGACCTGGCAGTGGATCCAACAAGGTAAGTTTGCGTTGTAATGTCTTAAGTCAGGAGACTCAGCGATGGTGCCAGGGGCTGTCCTTATCAACGTGCCAGCTTGCCAGCCTGCCTTTCTGCAGGTGCAGTAGATTGAGAGGCTCCCTCTCAGAGTAAGGGAATCTGGGGCTGGCCTCACTCGGTCACCAGTTGCAGCAAGAACCACCCCAAAAAGGAGTGAGAGGGAACCACGGGCGGGGGAAAGGAAAAAAGTTTCATCCTTTATTTTTACTTGAAGAACACTGTCAATGTATATATAGAGCTGTGGTGGCGCAGTAGCTAGAATGCAGCATTGCAGGCTAATTCTGCTTCACGGCCAGCAGTTCGATCCTGACCGCTCAAGGTTGACTCAGCCTTCCATCCTTCCGAGGTCGGTAAAATGAGGACCCAGATTGTTGGGGGTGGGTGGGAACAATAGGCTGACTCTGTAAACCACTTAGAAAGGGCTGTAAAGCACCATGAAGAAGGATATACGTCTAAGGGCTATTGGTGCAGGTCTACCCACAAAATGAATGTAATAATTTTGTGCCTTCTGATCTATAATGTGCAGGGTTTCCCCAAGGTCTGAGAAATAGGTTCCTCCAGGGCCAAAACCTTGAGAAAAGCTGGTTCTGAGAAGAGTTACATTTTTTTTATTTCTTAAAATTTTGTTTATGCCTTGTGAGATTGATCTTTCTCCCAAGTATGGGGGGGGGGAGGAATTAAGTCTCTAGCTAGCCCAGGGGTAGGCAACCTTGGCTCTTTTATGACTCGTGGACTTCAACTCCCAGAATTCCTGAGCCAGCCATGCTGAGGGGAAAGGGAGAGGTTTCCAAGCTGAGCCATGCCGGCTCAGGAATTCTGGGAGTTGAAGTCCACCAGTCATAAAGCGGCCTAGGCCAGGGGTAGGCCACCTTGGCTCTTTTATGTCTTGTGGACTTCAACTCCCAGAATTCCTCAGCCAGCCATGCTGAAGGGAAAGGGAGAGGTTTCCAAGCTGAGCCATGCTAGCCCAGGAATTCTGGGAGTTGAAGTCCACGAGCCATGAGGGCACCATAGTTCCTCCATGCTGGCTCAGGAATTCTGGGAGTTGAAGTCCACGAGTCATAAAAGAGCCAAGGTTGCCTACCCCTGAGCTAGCCACACACCGCCAACAGGTGGAGTCGTTGAGATTCCCTTTTTTTGCATTTTGACTTTGGCCAGAAAGAGCAAGAACCTTCTGTTTGGGGGGCTACGGGGAGGAAGCCAGGTGGGGTAGCTGCATGGTCACTAGGTGATACAGCAGGGTGTACCTCCCCACTACTCTAAAGCAGCCCCCCCCAAACTTGGCAACTTTAAGACTTGTGGACTTCAACTCCCAGAATTCCCCAGCCAGCCAGTTGCCAAGTTTGGAGACCCCTGCTCTGAAGCAGGAGGTTGATCAGGATGGAGTGAGTAGAAGAGAGCAGGTGGAGGGGAGGTTGAGACCTGGAGTCTTCCCACTGTTTTGTCTCAAGGATGTTGGGAGTGTCTGCTAGACCAGTGGTTCTTAACCTGGGCGATATTGCCCCCCAGGGGGCGATTTCATTTTTCAGGGGAGCCATGGAACGAAAAGGGGTGATGTGGGGGCGAAGGAATGAAAAAGGGGGCGATATGGGGGCGATGGAGTGAGAAGTTTTGGGGACACTTTTGAGACTTTTTCGTACAGTGAATGGCTGTATATCTGTCGTACAAAAACATCAGATCGCTCGCTATTAGTGGATCGAATTGTGTTTTCAAATGTTCCTCCGGCTAGCTTCAGTACAGAACGCCGTACATCTGTAAATACGCATCGCTTATCTTCTTGCGTGTTGTGCAGCAGCCTCTACCCATACAGTGGTGCATCATTAGCCAGAATATGGGAGATATGGGGAAAAGACTGGAAATAAATTATTTGCATGGATATGTCCTGATGGACAATTTTAAAGAAAACAAAACAAGGGTTTGCATAAATTGAAGAATTATTTCCCATGTTGTGATTGAGAGGTTATGTTGGGGGAGGGGGGCGATGACAACTTCCTCATTGGCTCAAGGGGGCGATTCGTTCAAAAAGGTTAAGAACCACTGGTCTAGACCCCTCTGGGAATCTCAACTCTTGGCCCCTCCTGAGAAGGAAGGCTGAGGGTTCAATCCGATGGTCTGGTACTGCAAGCCCTTCTTCTGAAGGAGGGGCTGGGGGGGGGGGCGGCAGTCTTGACTACAGACGTGGGTTTCTTCCAGGGTTCCTGCCAGCAGCTCCCCCACCTCGTCTTCCCAGAGTTCCGGCTCTTCTGGCACGACGACGTCCGTTTTCAACACACCTGTGCTGGCCAGGTTTAGAGGCAACAAGGAGGACGAGGCAGACAAAGGAAGCCCGGGCCCTGATACAGACTCTGCAAGGGCCTAAATGCCTTTTCACGTATGGGAAGATGCTACGCAAATAAAAAGTTTGGTGCACGCTCCTCAAGGCAGGTCTGGGTATAGCTCTCTGTCTCTCCCTCCCTCCCTCTCTCTGTCTCTTTGTCTCTCTGTCTGTCTGTGTCTGTCTGTCTGTCTCTCTCTCTCTCTCTCTCCCCCTCCCTCCCTCTCTCTCTCTCTGTCTCTCTCTCTCTGTGTGGTTGCTGCTCAACTAATCTCAGTGCAGCAGAAAGTAAACAGAATGTCTAATTTTTTGAGTGAAAGGGAGATGGCTAAGCACATTGAAGTGTCCTTCCTTCCTTCCTTCCTTCCTTTCCTTCCTTCCTTCCTTCCCTCTCTCCCATTGTCCTTCTTCCCTGATTCCTTCCTTCCTTCCTTCCTTCCTTCCTTCCTTCCTTCCTTCCTTCCTTCCTTCCTTCCTTCCTTCCTTCCTTCCTTCCCTCTCTCCCATTGTCCTTCTTCCCTGATTCCTTCCTTCCTTCCTTCCCTCTCTCCCATTGTCCTTCTTCCCTCATTCCTTCCTTCCTTCCCTTCCTTCCCTCCCATTGTCCTTCCTTCCTTCCTTCCTCCCTTCCCTCCCTCCCATTGTTCTTCCTTTTCTGATTCCTTCCTTCCTTCCTTCCCTTCCTTCCCTCCCTCCCATTGTCCTTCCTTCCTTCCTTCCTCCCTTCCTTCCTTCCTCCCTCCCTCCCTCCCCCTTCCTTCCTTCCTTCTTCCTTCCTTCCTTCCTTCCTTCCTTCCTTCCTTCCTTCCTTTCCTTCCTTCCTTCCTTCCTTCCTTCCTTCCTTCCTTCCTTCCTTCCTTCCTTCCTTCCTTCCTTCCTTCCTTCCCACTTGCCCCCATATCCCCCATCCCCCCAGAGGCTGTCAAGGTCAGTTAAAAGGTTCGTGTGAAATGAGACTCCGTTGTGGGAGGGGCTTTCAGACTGTTTTAATTGCAAACTTCGCTCCAAAACGTTCCTGAAATTTTGCAGTTTTACGAAAAATGTACTTAAGTGGAGAAAGACTTTGTTTCTGTGACTGTCGGGGCCAAAGATCAACCTCGGCCCTTGCTGAGTGACTTAGAGCAGAGTTCCCCAACCTTTTTGGCTTTGTGGATACAGGGGAAGGGGGGGGAAGAGGGGATGCTTCTGTGCCAGCAGGGGGCAATTACGTGCATGCACACACAGCTCCCTTTGCGCCAGCTGCAGACCCGTGCACTCGCCCACTGCTTGCACAAGTGAGGACTCCAGAGCCCTGTTCCCAACACTAGTGGACTGCAGCCCTGGGGGGGGGGTTGGGGACCCCTGAGTTAAGAGCCTCAATCAGTCATTCTGGGCCACAAATCTAGCGATTTATGGTTACAGTGATTACGACCAGGATAGAAGAGGCTTCTGTTGGTTTTGTCGTAAAAAATAAAATTTGTGCAGCTCAGGAAAGCATATCCAATAGGATCTTTGAGTTTACTGAACATTACAAGAAACAGTTCAATTTTCCGGGCTTCTCCAGCACAGTCTTCCCATAATTTGCGTGCGTGAGATGGGTTTGCATCCCTCTGTGTTCAAAAGGCTCCGTTGCAGTTTGATATGTTGGGTGAATCCAGCTTTGGCATTACATGGGTGCCAGTGCACCGATCTGTTTGCATTGGGGAGGGACCCAGGAAATACGGCATGAGGCTTTATATAAATAATGATACCCGTGATAGATTTGTTGTAGGCCAGGGGTTCTCAACCTGTGGGTCGGGACCCCATTTGGGGTCGAGCGACCATTTCACGGGGGTCGCCAAACAACGCAGTCCGCCATTTTTCCCCCCCCTTTTCCTTAGCTGGGCTACTCCCTTTTATTCTATTGGCTTTTGAAAGCCAATAGAATAGACTCTCTTGAATAGAGTCTAATTCTATTGGCTGTCAAAAGCCAATAGGAATTGTCCAGGCTGTCTCTGCCCTGCTGAGCCCGCCAAAAGTCCCATTCTGCAAAGGGTGTTGCACCAGTTGAGTAGTCCTCGACTTACGACCGGTTGAGTAGTCCCCGACTTACGACCAGTTGAGGGTTGCGGCATTAAAAAGGTTGAGAATCACTGTTGTAGGGGTTAAAAGCACCAGTAGTTTTGTTTCTTTCTCCTGTTTAGTCAAGGTTACGAGCGGGATGTTTGCAGCATGTCCACTATGGCGTGACGTCCTTTACTAAAATGCTTCCTTTACTACATATGTACTACGGGTCCCGCTTCTTATCTTTGCCAGGAGCGCAGTTTGTATATTCAGTAAGTATTTGGCTGCAGGTTCCCTTACAGGGCTTGAAAAATCGGGCACCCGAGAAGCGTTGGATTTGCTGTGGTGTTTTTACACAATGCTACGTTTGGAGAACAGGTCAGGATTCCAACTTCTGTGCCAGAATAAAGGTGAGCTGAGGAAAGAAGGGGGGAGGCACCATTTTGTCCATTACTATCCTTCCTACAGGGTGGGGGCTTTCGTTTCGTTTCCCCTTGCATTTGCGGTAAATGCAAGCGGTCCCGATCTTTGGGAGACACGGAGGGCGGTGCTGGGTGATCCTTTGAACCGGGAGTTTTAGAGGATGTTCTCCAGCCTGTAGTTGTAGCCGATGGCTTGATCCACCAGGTTTGGCAGCAGCGCTTGGCAGACCAGGGTGGGCTTCAGGGCCCAATAAGGATAGAAGACCTCGCGGTAACGCAACACTCCGCCCCTCACAATCTGCTGGGCACACTCTTCTTTGGGACTCGGCCTCTGGGTGATTTTGTTGCCCACAGACTTCACGGCCGTTTCTACGGAAAAGAGCCCAAAAAATGGGTGGTCGGCCCAAGAGGAGGGCGCTGGGTTTGGGCAAGCGGACGTTTCGATGGGTCACTCACCGGTGTCAATGTAGCTCAGCACGGCCACAGTGATGGGCAGCTCTATCTTCCGCAGGCGCAACTCGGTGCGCAGCGAGGTGAAGAATCCTTCCACGGCAAACTTGGCTGCTGCGTAGGGGACGCTGAAAGGACTCTGAAGACGTCCTAGGAAGAGGATGGAGAGGTTGGCATGGAAGGAGGAACCATTTAGCCCCAAAGCTTGTTCCCCCTCCTCCTCCTCCTCCTCTTCCTCCTCCTCCTCCACAAACCCCATGTCCTTCTAGCTCTGATGATGTACCTAGTTAGGGCAATGAAATGTCTGCAAGAAAACAAGCAACTCAGAGAGCACCAAGGACCCCACAGTCCTCCTCCTCTCAATCTTTCCCCCAATGGTACTCTCTTCCACGTCCATTTTAATATAGGTCAGTGATGGTGAACCTATGGCACACATGCCAGAGGCGGCACTCAGAGCCCTCTCTGTGGGCACGCGTGTCGTGCCCCGGAGATGGTGAGGGACTGGCCCCTGCCACTCTGCCCCTGCCCACCCAGTCTGCCATGACCACTGCAGCCACACCCACCCGGCACTCGGTGATAAATCAGTGGGTTTTTGTTTGCAGTTTGGGCACTGGGTTTCTAAAAGGTTCGCCATCACTGATCTAGGTAGTCCTTCACACAGGACCACAAGGGAGCCTGCCCATCAGGCTCGATTTTGCAACCTTTTTCGCAGCAGTCATTAAGCAAAACTCTGCAGTCCTTTAGGGCAGTGTTTCCCAAACTTGACCATTTTAAGGCATGTGGACTTCAACTCCCAGAATTCCACAGCCAGCAATGGAATTGTGGAATTCTGGGAGTTGAAGTCCACATGCCTTAAAATGGTCAAGTTTGGGAAACGCTGCTTTAGGGAACCGATGGTTAGCGATGGGCCTGGTTTTGCAGGAAATCAGAAGTGCCAATTTTGGGCAAGGTCTTGATTGAGAAGCGATGGTTGCTTGGATTTCTGTGGAGCTCTGACTTCGAGAGCTGAAGAAGCTTCTCCAAAGAAAAAGAAGAAAGTCCGCTTGCCGCGTGAAAAAGCCTCTTTGGGATATGGAGTGGATGAGATCTTCAGGAAGAAAGAGACCACACATTTGGAGAACAATAGACAACGGATGAAAGGGGGTATGGAAGGAACACAAGGAATGATGGGGTGCAAGAAGAGAAAGGGATGAGGAATTGGAGCGGCTGGTGCTGGGGTGACACTAGGAAGCAAATTATCTGTCGTCAGACTGAGAACTGGTAGGACCACGTGCAGGAGATCCGTCAGCACGAAGGAATGCCCCCACTGCGGGATCCATCTGCGTGCCAGCCTATGAGGATTGCGGTGCCTACCACTCATGGAGGAGACGACCACGAGGTTCCCTTTAGATGCCAGCAATAGGTCCATGGCAGAGATGGTTAACTGGACGTAGCTGAAGAAGTTCAGATTCATCGACGTGATCACCGACTCCATTGATCCTTTGAATGGACCAAACGAGGTTCCGCCAACGTGGTTCAGAACCAGCTGGTCAAGACCTCCTGGGGGAGAGAAGGACAGGGGGGCATTTAGTGCCCAAGCACACAAAAGGCAAAGCACAAAAAGCAAACTGATGTTTTTCTAGTGCTGGTTTGCTACCCCCCCCCCTTGGAGGGTGTCTTCCAGCACGGAGCCCCGGGCAGGGCAGCTGGGCACTCAGAGGGGCTGATCACAGGTCAGCAGGAGCTCCAGCCTGGAGGAAGCCTACTACAGGCAAAGCTTGGTCAGCCAGGCCAGCACAGGGCAAGGCATTGAGATATCTTGGGTTTTAAAGCCTCTGTAGGGCCAGGAGCCAAAATGGTTGATCTTCTAGAACAGTGGTTCTCAACCTGTGGGTCAGGACCCCATTTGGGGTCGAACGACCATTTCACGGGGGTCGCCAAACAAGGCTGTCCGCCATTTTTTCCCCCTTTGGCCACGCCCCTGGCACCCGGTGATGTATAAGTGGTTGGGGGTCACCACAACATGGGGAACTGTATTATGGGGTCACCATGTTGACCCCCCCATTGATGCCCATCCTTGCTTTTCCTACTCACTCTATTGTGTTATTAAATACAGCCATTTGGAATGCAAGGAGCCCCGATGGCCAAGTGGTCAGAATGCAGCATTGTAGGCAAACTCTGCCCACTGCCAGGAGTTCGATCCTGACCGGCTCAAGGTTGACTCAGCCTTCCATCCTTCCGAAATCGGTAAAATGAGGACCCAGATTATTGGGGGCAATATGCAAATAATGCTGACACTGAGTGCTGTAAAGGGCTATGAGGTGGTATATAGGGAAGCCCTGTTGCTATTGCTATTGAGCAGGGGGTTGGACTAGAAGACCTCCAAGGTCCGTTCCAACTCGTCTGTTATTCTATTATTCACATTGCCCAATATCGGTGGCCAACTCTGGATTCCAAGGGCCACCTGTGGTGCAGAGCACATGAAGCCCTTCTGACAAACACTTGAGACCAAACACGTCTGTGTGCACGGCCCCGAAGCCCAGAAAAAGTGTCCCCAACAGGAGCACCACAAACATTTGAATTGCTCGCTGCCTTTCAAAGACGTTGCCCCTTTGCTGCATGGATTCTCTCATTCTGGAGGAGTCATGGAAATAGGAATTCTCTGGGCGCTCTTCTCCATGCAGGAAAGGAGGGTGCAGCAAACTGGGGATGGGGCAAAGGAGGACTTCTATAGAGAGGAATGGATGATGCTGGGAAGGACAGAGAGAGCCCTAAGTTCACTGGGTGGCTGGGATAGGTCAGGGAAGCTGAATACAGCCTTACACACAGAGCATCCAATTCCTCAATCTCTCTCCCCCCCCCACCGCAGGAGACACAAGGGTTGGTCCTGGATGAATGGAAAATGTCATTTTTACCCAACTGGGCTTTAGTTTCTTCAACAACCATCTGGGCAGCAGTCAGATTGCTCATGTCCGCAACCACATAGTGGGCAGAACTGGCACCCAGCTTCTGGCATTTCTGCACCACCTGGAGGGAAAAAAAAGAGGGCAAAGGAATGAAAAGGACTCGCAAAACCCAAGGTGTCCACAGTATGTGGTCAAAAAAGTTCTCCAAACACAAGAAGCAACAGATGGAAACTAATCAAGGAAAGAACCAATCTAGAACTAAGGAGAAATTTCCTGACAGTGAGAACAATTAACCAGTGGAACTGAAGAAGTTGTGAATGCTCCAACACTGGACATTTTTAAGAAAAGATTGGGAGCCATTTGTCTGAAATGGTATAGGGTTTCCTGCTTGAGCAGTGGGCTGGACTAGAAGACCTCCAAGGTCCCTTCCAACCTATTCTATTCTATTCTATTCTATTCTATTCTATTCTATTCTAAATTCCATTCTGTTCTGTTCTATATTTTCTCTATTCTATTCTATTCTATTCTATTCTATTCTATTCTATTCTATTCTACTCTACTCTATTCTACAATGTCCTATTCTATTCCTATTCTATTCTACAATGTTTATTCTATTCTATTCTATTTCTTTCTGAATTCCTATTCTATTCTATTCTATTCTATTCTATTCTATTCTATTCTATTCTATTCTATTCTATTCTATTCTAAATTCCATTCTGTTATGTTCTATATTTTCTCTATTCTATTCTATTCTATTCTATTCTATTCTATTCTATTCTACTCTATTCTACAATGTCCTATTCTATTCCTATTCTATTCTACAATGTTTATTCTATTCTATTCTATTTCTTTCTGAATTTCTATTCTATTCTATTCTATTCTATTCTATTCTATTCTATTCTATTCTATTCTATTCTATTCTATTCTATTCTATTCTATTCTATTCTATTCCATTCCATTCCATTCTACTCCAATCAAGATGGTAGCCATGACACCACAGTTGAATCTCTGCCAATCTTAATATTAGGATGAAACCAGAACCATTTGATGGACAATGAATTAGAAATGTCGGAAATTAATATGGCATATTGTATATGCTAACTGCGCCAAGATTATTGCATGCACAAAGATGGAAAATAATGAAATAAGGTAGGAAATAGATTTGTAATATTGATAAGAAAGCTTGAGGGAAAAATGAAACTGACTAGTTTGATCATGGAAAAAAGGAAGGCTTTTTTTTTTTTTTTTGAAAGCCTGGAAACCTTAACGTGGACTGTTTGTTGAAAGACAAAGACTAAATTGATGATTTATGGACTGGGGATTAAAAAGGGTTAAATAGGAAAGTGAGAGAATTTAAATGGCAACTAACTACACGATAAAAAGGGCGGAACTCATAATCCTATGTTTCCTTTTTAATTTAATTTCCTATTTTTTTCTCCTGTACGTTTTCTTTTTCAATCTTTTCATTTCGCATACTTTTATCGCGTTGAAAACTTCTAATAAAAATCTCTCGCCAGTTTCAAACATGGGCAGGGGGCTCCCCCTTTTATTCCCACGGTGCTTTGAGGAGCAGCGGGGCTTGGCTTGCGAGGAAGATCCGTGTGCAGGGCTGGCGGCCCTGTTCAGACGACCAGGGTGGGGTGGGGTGGGATGGGTTTCCCGCCGCTTACCTTCTGCAGCTGCTCCTCCCTCCTGGCAGTCAGCATGAGGTGGGCGCCCATCCGGGCAAACTCGTAGGCCATTTGCTCCCCGATGCCCGAACTCGAACCCGTCACCAGCACGCGCTTCCCTCGCACCATCTCTGCGGGCAGAAGGGGAGACGGACGGCCCGTGTTGGCTTCCCCTCCCCGGCCGGAGAAAAGGCTTCTTGCCTAAGGTCTGTAGCTAAGGGAGGAAGTCCGCCTCCCCCCCCCGCCCCGCGTGGACCTGCTGCCTTGAGCAGGGGGTGGACTAGAGGACCTCCGAGGGCCCTTCCAGTCCTATTTTATTTTTTTTTTCTGTTTCCCTGGGTGAATTTTCTCTGTCCCTCCAGCCTTCGCTGCTTCAGACTCTAAGGGGAACTAGTTTTTATTCATTGGTGGTCTAGAAGGGACCGTTCTAGTGGGTGCTGTCCAGAAAGCCCCCCCCCCTTAGCCAGGAAAGGGAATAAACGAGCAAATAAGTAGTTAAAGGAGTGACAGCATTATTCCCCCCCCCCCGTTGGATCCATACTCGATTCCCTGCCCAAAGTCCAGTTGGCTCCCTGCTCCGGGCAAATTCCAAGGTTTTGCTTCCAAGAAACCCCCCCCCACTCCCCATTCCCTTCGCTCCACCTCCTTCATCGTGGATACAGGTCGTTGGGGACCTGCCAGCAGTCTGCTGACCCCTTGCCAGCCCCCATGGAAGTGAGGCAGGACAGTCACCTCCGATGCTCCCGCCAGGTGTGGATTTGCGGGAGAAGTGGAGAGCGCAGTTTGGCATAGAGACCCCCCCCCCAAGGAGAACAAACAGCCCTCCACATAGTGGAGGGGGGTTCCTCAGTTGCCTCAAGTGCCAATAGGAGCAGGGCAGCCTCCCCCCTTTAACCTCATCACTTGTGGAGCAAGCTGATGGCAGAGTGGATGGAAACTGGGATGTGTGTGTGTGTGTCTTTTCATGTTTCTTTGCAGAAAGCTGATTGTCTGGTTCTCCCCACTTGGTTATTCCTTCTTTCCTTGTAAGGTTAATTGCATGTCTCCTCAGTCCCAAATTATATTCTCCCTCCCCCCCACCCACCCTGTTTCTCTCCCCAGATTCTGAGCAGGCAACTTTAAGATACATGGACTTCAGCCCCCCCAGAATTCCCCAGCACCTATTTCTGCAATTCGCTCCTCCGTGGGCCGGAGTTTCTCAACTTTAGTGACTTTTTAAGATGTTGGACTTCAACTCCCAGCATGCCCTTGCCCAGTGCATTGCCTACCTCAGCCTGGGTTTTTCTACAGTCTTCTAGCTGCCATCTGAATACCAAATGGCATATTAGTGGCCGCCATCTACGTTTATGTCTCAGGGATGCTCAGCTTCCCACCGTAAGAATTGCAGAACTGCAAAGGTCCCCTGCAACCACCTTGAGCCACTTCAAATCCGAGCTGCTGTTTCGGGGTGGGTGGATGGAGGCTCACCCAGGTGCCCTGGGGCTGCGCAGAGGTCAGCTTCTGCTCAGCCTCATCTCCCAAAGCAGCTCCCTTCCTCTGATGTGACCTGCCAGGCATCTAGGAAAGCTGTGGGATGAAAACCAGCTGCCCAGTCTTGGGCAACAGATCCCATCAGTGAAGGACACCACAACCTGCTGCGGGATTCCTGCTCCCACAGCCGGGTCCGTGTGAGCAGAGAATCCAGCGTGTGGCCCCTTTTGCTACGGGGGGGGGGCTCAGATGGAGCTGAAACGCAAAGCTGATGCTTCAAGGTCTGTTGTCAGCCCCTTTCTGCTTCCTGAACCCTCCTTCCCCAATCTGAAAGCAGATTTTCTGACATGCCGTTTCCCCTGGAGGGGTCTGAATGACAGGCGGCACCATCATACGGTGCATCTCATCTCCTGTCATTGGTGTTCAGGCAATGGGCTTAACTATCCACTTTCCTGTGCTCCGCTGGATTCTGCGTGTGTTGGGCGACCTCAACCCATTTCTTTAGTGTTCTCAGCACATTGTGAGAACACCAGGAATGGACTGCCCCCCTGCTGAGACTAAGACCAGCCGACCACCTTCACACCTGGCTTGCGAGAGTTTCACCAACTGTTTTCCCCTCCAGGGAAACCCATTCTTTCCTGTTAAATGGAAAAAGAATAATAAAAACAGAAAAAGCAGGACAGCAATGGCCTAGGATCCCCCTGCGGGATCTGCCCCTCCTTACCTGCAGAGAAAGTTTCTTGCGGGTAGAAATAGTAGACGCCGAGCCCGATCAGGACAGGAACGAGGATCTTGAAGAGCGCCATGATCAGCTTCTGAGCTGGTCATTAAGCTGCACAGGCCTTTTCTTTGCAGGCTCATCACAAGGTTCAGAAATGCAGACTTTCCAGCTCTGATGAAACACACCGAGTGGCACCCAATCAGGGCTCGGCCCAGGTGGGACGGTGCAGGCGACGCATCATCTGCTGACTCAGGTTTCAGGAGAGATTGACAGCCATCCAAAATAAATATTACGGCGGTTTCAAAAGTTGCCAGGTGAGGCTTTGGGCCAAGAGATTTTTGGCCAGGGATTCACATTCCTGCATGTGTAGAAAGCCTGAGCACCACAGAAATCCCGACAACAGCAATTTCATATGTGCCCTCACTGGTTCTTCGGCCAGAAAGGAAAATTTCTGGGCCTGGATCAGTGGGCAAAATTTATGGCTTTGCTTTGCTATAGGGCAGGGGTAGGCAACCCAAAACACTCAAAGAGCCACTTGGACCGGTTTCCCACCAAAAACAAAAAACCGGGAACTGCAAAACCCTTTTGATATCTAAAATGAAGATAACACTGCATATATCCTTTTTTTACCTTTATTATAGGTGTGTGTGTGTGTGTGTGTTTGTGTATGTGTGTGTGTATGTGTATGTGTGTGTGTGTGTGTGTGTATGTGTATGTGTATGTATATGTATATGTATATGTATATGTATATGTATATATACACATTAAAAATAAAAGTAAAAATATCACTCTTGGGAATATCCATACTATTGAAACAATGATCACCAAGAGAATGCTTTAAGAGAATAAAATTACATACACACACAGGTAAAAAAAGGATATATGCAGTGTTATCTTCATTTTAGATGTCAAAAGGGTCTCTCTCTCTCCCTCCCTCCCTCTCTATCTGCCCTTGGTCTGCACTCCTCTTCCCCCACTCTCTTTCTTTCTCTCTCTCTTTCCTCCCTCCCTCTCTCTCCCTCCCTCTCTCTCTTTCTCTCCCTCTCTTTCTCCCCCCCCCTATCTGCTGCTCACCTGGCAAGCTTCAAGCTGTTCTCCAACAAGCTCAGGAGTAAGCAACCTCGGCTCTTTTATGACTCATGGACTTCAACTCCCAGAATTCTTGAGTCAGCCTAGCTGGGCTAGCTAGCTCTCTCCTGCCCTTCCTGCTTCCTGCAGAGATGCAGCAAAGGGAGGAGTTCCAACCAGGAAGCTTTTCAGCTCCTCAGAGAACACTGTGAGTGCACTCTTTTTCACACACACACACACACACACACACACACACACACACACACACACAGAGAGAGAGAGAGAGAGAGAGAGAGAGAGAGAAGCAGGGAAGCGCAATTGCCTCTCTCTCTCTGTCTCTCTCTCTCTCTGCAAAGGCAGAGGAGGCTGGGAGCCACAGGGGGAGGCTCAAAGAGCCGCATGCAGCTCCGGAGCCGCAGGTTGCCGACCTGTGCTATAGGGGGTACCTTGCTCAATAGTAGTAATTGTGAGAGGGATCTCGGAGTCCTAGTGGACTTAAATTACTTAAATAAGGGCCAGCCGTGTGTTGCAGCTGCCAAAAAGGCCAACACAGTGCTAGGCTGCATTAACAGAGGGATAGAATCAAGATCACGTGAAGTATTAATGCCACTCTACAATGCCTTGGTAAAGCCACACTTGGAATCCTGCATCCAGTTTTGGTCACCGCAATGTAAAAAAGATGTTGAGACTCTAGAAAGAGCGCAGAGAAGAGCAACAAAGATGATCAGGGGACTGGAGGCTAGTTTAATGAAAAAAAGAACTAGCAGGGACATGATAGCAATGTTCCAATATCTCAGGGGCTGCCCCAAAGAAGAGGGAGTCAAGCTATTCTCCAAAGCACCTGAGGGCAGGACAAGAAGCAATGGATGGAAACTAATCAAGGAGAGAAGCTAATCAAGAAAAACTAAAGTCTGCACTCCTCCTGTTCCACAATTGTGCACAAATCCTTTCTTTGCCCTCTTTTCCTCTGTGTATCCTGCTTGTGTATGTCCAAGGGAGGGGGGGGGAGAGAGAGGGAAATTAGATCAAAGGTCCTGAAATAGTCCAGCAGGGATTTCTTCATCTTGTGCTACTATATATTTGAATTACTTAAAAGAGGAAAGTCACTTTGTGTGTTCAATTGCTTTTGAAATCAACAAATCTATGGACTGTAATAGTAGAGCTTATCGTATCATATTCCCATGTAGCTGAGTCTTGTGACTTTTCTGTGCTTCTGAGGAAGAAAGACAAGATTTCTCTGAAACAGGTGCCTTTATTCAGCCCCCCCCCCAAACAACAACAACAACAGGAGAGCTGATGTGCAGGAGAGGCACAGTTCAATATCATGGACACCTAAAGGTTGCAAAAAGCCCTTTGAGTGGTTTGTTTGAGAGGGCTAACAGGCCCACTGTCAGAACCCATTCCTATTTCATTTCTACCTATCCCCTCTGACCTAAACACAAATCTCATTTTTCCCTGGGTTCTGCCATACTCCCAAGGGGTTATTGCTTTCCCTTACCCTATTTACTGCAATGTAACCTTTTGCTTCCTGCACTGTATCTCTCTCTGAACTTTCTTCTCCCTAACCTGTCAGCTAGGAAAAAAAGGGGAGAAAGAAATACAACCTCCGGAGCCTGGCTTATCTCTCCATTCACAAAAGAAGGTGTGAAGAGCTGCTTGAACATCATGCTACGACCAGAGCCGGACTGATTGGCCGGTTTGAACCATCTGGATGAACTGTGGGGTGGGGTTTGCTTGGGGACACTTTAAAGCAGGCATGTCAAACACAAGGCCCGGGGGCCAGATGCGGCCCGCAAAGTGGTTTCATGTGGCCCGCGAAGCCATCCTGGAAACAGTGAGGGAACGGCCCCTTCCACCTTGGCCCCACTCCCTGGATGCATGGACCATTGACGCGAATGATGTAGAGCTGGCCACACACACCCAGTAGGCCACACCCACTCTGTCCATGCCCACCCAGTAGGCTGCACCCACCCTGGCCACACCCATCCGGCCCCCTGAGAGCAACCGCAATGCTGATGCGGCCCTCAATGAAGCTGAGTTTGACACCCCTGGTTTAAAGTATTGATCTGCAAAGGAATCCTTCAGATGCTGTCAATTATGCCTGCTATCAACTACTTTAAACAAAAGTTCCTGTTGGAGGAAACCATCTGCAAGAGTTCTGCTTTCTTAAGATGTGGGATTGAACTGGGTCCTTACAATCACTTGAGCATATATTTACAGCACTAAAAAGGAACAATACCGGCCAGTTGAATCTATGATTTGCTATTGAACCGTGGGTGGAGAGTAGACACTGCCTGCTGGCCAGCTTTAATAGCCGAACTGAGGCAAGACAAAATCCAGATTTTTCCTGTTCCCTTTGGCTCAGTCTTGCTTGGATTGCCACAAAATGGATTTCACAAACTGCTGGTTGGTTGGGAGAGGTCAAAGCTCTCTGAGTGAGATTTTTTTTTTTTTAATCTCCACTGGCTGTACGTCTTGATAGTAAGATGATGAGTCATGATAACAGCTGGAACCCAAAGGATGGAAAAACAGTTTTGAGGAAAGAGGAAAGCGAGAGGGTTTCCATGGAGAAACTCTTCTAGATAGAAGATGATACCTCTTGGCATTTTGGCCAATGAAATGGCTTTCTGAACAGACAACACATTGCAGGTGAGAACCTGGTGGCATCAGAGAAGACAGGTAGTCATCAAAAGCCAACACCTTATGAGGTCAATGGTGGGGATAGTTATGTTGTATGAACCTCCTGACTCAATCTTGGGGCAAAAGAGAAGCAATTTGAACTTAAAACGGGGCAATTGAGAGTGAAACCACCCTAACCCAACAGCCTTTTAAAATTTAAACCCAGTCAACGATGGGTTACTGCTTGAGATCCACCTAGCAATAGCAATAGCATTTAGAACAGTGGTTCTCAACCTTTTTAATGCTGCGACCCCCAACCGGTTGTAAGTCGAGGACTACTCAACTCTCACAGCACCGTTTGCAGAATGGGACTTTTGGCGGGCTCAGCAGGGCAGAGACAGCCTGGACAATTCCTACTGGCTTTTGAAAGCCAATAGAATTAGACTCTATTCAAGAGAGTCTATTCTATTGGCTTTCCAAAGCCAATAGAATAAAAGGGAGTAGCACAGCTAAGGAAAAGGGGGAAAAAATGGCGGACTGCGTTGTTTGGCCACCCCTGTGAAATGGTCGTTCAACCCGAAATGGGGTCCCGACCCACAGGTTGAGAACCACTGATTTAGACTTATATACCGCTTCACAGTCTGCTTTCCAGCCCTCCCAAAGCGGTTTACAGAGTCAGTATTTTTGTCCCCAACAATCTGGGTTCTCATTTTACCGACCTCGGTAGGATGGAAAGCTGAGTCAACCTTGAGCCAGTCAGAACTGAACTGCCAAACTGCTGGCAGTTGGCAGTCAACAGAATTAGCCTGCAATACTGCATTCTATTTTTTTAAAAATTTTTTAATTATTTTTCACCATATACCATACACCAAAACAAACTTAAAATACATAAACATAAAATCTTTTCTTTTAACAGAACAGTACTCTACATTTTAAGCATTCTTTACATCTTATTTACATTTTATGTACATCAATAATTATGTCTTTTTCTTTCTCTGTTCTAGCCAATTATAACATTTATTCCAAATTTCATGAAATTCTGTCGCCTCCTTGTCTTTTAATTCTAACGTAAGTTTGTTCATTTCTGCGCACTCCAAGATTTTGTACATAATCATATCATTTGTGGGAATATTTTCACTCTTCCAACATTGAGCATATGCTATACAGTCAGTCTGTAGTCAGTCTGTGTATAATGATGTGTTGGAGTTGCAGTCAGTATGTGTATAATGATGTGTTGGAGTTGTTTTTCCATCTTTAAATTTATTATGCCTAAAAGAAATAATTCTGGTTTGAAATCCATTTGTATCTCAGTTATCTCCTATATCCAATCTCTTATTTGTTCCCAATATTTGTTTGCTTTGGGGTACAGCCACCACATGTGATAAAATGTTCCTTCTCTGATTTTACATTTCCAACACTTCGGGTCTATGTTTTTATACATTTTAGCCAATCTCGCCGGTGTTAAATGCCATCTGTAAATCATTTTATATTGATTCTCTCTGTATGCAGTTGATAGTGTCAATTTGCAATTTATGTTCCATAATCTTTCCCATTCCTCTAAATTTATATTTCGCCCCACATTTCGTGCCCACGCTATCATTGGCCCCTTTACTATTTCTTCCTCTAACTCTATCTCTAATAAGTATTTATAAATTTTTGATAATAGTTTTCCTTCCTTTCTTATTAGAATTTTATCAAGTTGGTGTGGGGTCTGACTAATTCCATGTTCTTGCCTATCCCTATTATATCTAGATTGAATTTGTAAATATGGCCACCAATCTATGGGTATTCTTTGTTCCTCCAACTCTTCTCTTAACTTGAGATTTCCTCGGTTATCCAGTAATTCTTTATACCTAATCATCTTTTTTTTTCTCTAATGTATTGGAATGAATCACTGCCTCCATCGGCAAGAACCAATTTGGAATTTTCCCATAGTGTCTTTTTTTTTATTTTTTCCCATATCCCGATCAATGCTCCTCTTATCTGATGTTGCTGGAAATATGTTGATGTTTTCTTCTGTTTCCCCCATAGAAATGCATGCCAACCCGCTTGTAGATCATGTCCTTCAATCATTAATATCCTTTCATTATCCAAGTTTATCCAGTCTTTAATCCATAACAATCCTGCCACATAATAATAGATTTCCCATTTAGGGAGTCCAAGACCACCTCTACTCTTACTGTCTTGTAATGTTTTAGTATTTATCCTAGCTTTTTTGCCCGCCCAAATAAATTTATTTATTATTTTATCCAATTCTTTAAAAAAGGTTTTCTCTAATTTTATTGGAATTGTTTGAAAGAAATACAATAATCTTGGTAGAATATTCATTTTAGTCAATGCGATTCTGCCTAATAATGATAATTGGAGATTCCCCCAAGTCTCAAGATCTTGTTTCATTTTTAATATCAATTTTGTATAATTGTCTTCTTTTATTGAGGAACACCTTGAGGTTATCCAAATTCCTAAATATTTAATCTTTTTCGCTACTTGTAATCCCAAATTCTCTTCCAATTTCCTTTTTTGTTTATCGGTTAAATTTTTTGCTAACATTTTAGTCTTTTCTCTGTTAATTTTGAATCCTGCCACCATTCCAAATTTTTCTATTTCACCCATAAGAATATTTCCTCTCTCTATAGGTTCCTCAATAAAGAAAACCAGGTCATCAGCGAATGCCTGTAACTTATATTCCTCTGCTTTGACCTGTACCCTTTTTATTTCTTTATTTGCTCTAATTTGAACTAATAATACTTCAAGCGTCAAAATAAAAAGTAAAGATGAAATTGGGCATCCGTCTTACCCCTTTGTTTATTTCAAAACTTTTTGTATTCTCTCCATTGATTATCACACTAGCTCTCTGTGTTCTATATATTGCCTTTATTATGTTACTAAATTTCTTACCAAATTTCATATCTTCAATCTGTTGGAACATAAATTGCCAATTGAGGCTATCAAATGCTTTCTGCGCGTCTAAAAAAATCAAAGCTGCCTGTTTTCCTAAATGTATTTCGTAATACTCTAGGACATTTAACACCGTTCTAATATTGTTTCCGATTTGTCTTTGGGGTAAAAAACCATTTTGATCTGGATGTATTATATTTTGTAAAATTAACTTTAATCTTTCAGCCGTTATATTAGTAAAAATTTTGTAATCTGTATTTAGCAGCGAGATTGGCCTATAGTTTTTAATCTGTTTGGGATAAGAGATACGATGGCATCTATCCAGGAGTCTGGTAGATTAGATTTCTCCAACACATCATTATACACCTCTAGTAATATCTTTTCAAAATCTTCGTGGAAGGTTTTATATAGCTCCCCCGGAAGGCCATCCGGTCCCGGGGTCTTATTATTTTTTTGTTTTTGCACCGCCTTTTTTAATTCCATAGCTGTTATTTTCCCATTCAGTATGTCTCTTTGTCCTTCTTTTAATTCTGGCAGACCATTCACTTTCAAATATTGTTTAATCTTTTCCCCGTCTATTTCATCTTTTTTATAGAATGACTCAAAGTAGGTTTGAATTATTTCTTTCTTTTTGTCCATTTTATATTGTAACTCTCCATTTCTATCATAAAGTTCCTGAATTATTTTTCCCTCTTTCTCTTTTTTTTAATTTGTAAGAGACCCATCTCCCAGGTTTATTGGCATGTTCAAAAAAAATTTGTTTCGCCAATTTCAATTCTTTAACTCTTTCTTCTTGCTCCATCACATTTAATTTATGTTTGGCTAATGCCATTCCCACTTTAATCGATTCATCCTGGGGCTCTTTTTCTAGTTTGGATTCAATAAGGGCGGGTTTCCAAATGGCTGGTAGGAGGTATCATCTCGTTTATTCATGCTGTGTGGGCATTTTTCTATATATATATAGGTCAGTCCCTGTAATGAATTCAGCTTTGTTCTAACCTTATTTTTTATTCTCCCCATAACATTCAGTATTGTGCAAACTCATCCCATAAGATTTATACTACAATAGATTAATCCAACTGAGAACAGGAATTAATTTAATAATCAGATTAAAGACGTTGTATGAAGGGAGTCATTATGATGTAAATCAAGAAGTAACAACCTTTGAGGATTGAGGAATGACATATAGGTGGATCACTGGAACATCTGACTTGCTTCTTATCTTGCAGATCATTTTAGCTGCCAAACAAGCTAGGTCCCAGGTTGCATTAAACAGAGAGACAGTTTCAAGGTCCCAGTGTTAGTACTTTATACCAGGGCTTTTCAACCAGTGGTATGGGTGCCACCTGTGGTACATTGGCACCTGGCAGGTGGTACGTGACCATCCTAGAAAAGTGGTAGTGGGGGAGGGGAATGGGCTGAACCGGTGGCAGGACCGCACAAGCCTGAGTAAGAGATAGCTAGAGCTGCAGGGCTGTCAGGGCTCAGCGGAAGCACCAGGATCAGCGCTAGGCTCCAGCTGGAGCTCAGCACTGATCCTGGTGCTTCTGCTGAGCCCAGAAGAAGCACCAATAGCTGGAGTGTTGCAGCATCTCCAGGGTCTTGTGATTTACATTCAGATGCTTGGCAACTGATTCATATTTATGACGGTCACAGTGTCCCAGGGTCATGGGAAGTGACCAAAACCTGCTGCACCCACCCAGCAGACGGGGGGAATAAAAAACAACCCCCCTACCCCACTCCCGCTGCCAATCCTCAACAGAAATGCTCACAACAATGAACACTTCGGACAGGAGAAAGAGCGCTGCTGGGTGGGCAGTCTGTGGCTTGGGGGGCACTTTTTCAGTGCCATTGTAACTTCGAACAGTCACTAAACAAACTGTTGTAAGTCGAGGACTACCTGTACTTTATCACTTTTTTCTTTTTTCCTTTTTTTCTTTGGTCATCAAGTTTTTGACACTTTGCTAGGCGACTGGTGGTACTCGGATATTGCCGTATCCTAAAAGTGGTAGAATGGGTGAAAAGGTTGAAAAGCCCTGCTTTATACTTCACAGGTGAGACCACACCTGGAATACTGCATCCAATTCTGGTGCAAAAAGGAGTGCAGAGAAGAGCAACAAAAATAAGGGGGCTGGTGGCTAAACCATATGATGGAACGACTGAGGGAACTGGGTATGTCCTATTTAACAATGAGAAAGGGAGGTGGTAGGATGGCAGTCTTCCAGTACTGGACAGATTGTCACATGCAGAAGAGGATTCACTTGTTCTCCAAAGCACCTGAGGGCAGGGCAAGAAGAAACGGGGGAAGATCATTAAAGAGAGATCTGGTCAGTGAGAACAATTAACCAATGGAACAGCTTGCCTCCAGAAGTTGTGGGTGTTTCATCACTCGAGGTTTATTAAGGAGATATTGGACGGCCATTTGTCCAGAATGCCATAGAACTTCCTGTTATGGGCAGTTTGGCCTAGAGGTCTCTTCCAATCCTATAATTCCATGTTCTATGTTTCTACAAAGCTCTTTCTAGCCCGTAGACAACTTTACCAGCTTCAGTCCTTCTGGCTATCTTGGTGGTATTTCACTCAGCCCCCCTGGACCCCAAACCAGCCCCCTTCAACAGCGTCCCCACAATTACCCTTGAATCTTTACTGGTCTGGATGCCCCACCAGCTTGCTCAAAGGAGAATCGCAGGCAGCAGTGCCCCACAGCGGGAATTCAGCTTTAAAGAAGCTAAAGAATCGGCCCGCGTGGGGCCGATGTTAACAATGGCCATCGGCAACTTCCTGTCCCGGGCAGCAAGGGCAAATTTGTAAGCCGAGAAGACCTGCCAGACACAAAAGAAACATTTGTCAGATGAAAAAGTGAAGCATATGGCTGACAAGCTCTCCCTAATGGGGTGCCCTCTGGATGTGCTGACCTAGGACACATAAGACTCTCAGCCCACACAACCTTGGGCCGATTCCTCAGCAACTTTAAGGTGTGTGGACCAGAATCCTCCAGCCATCCATGCTGGCTGAGAGATTCTGGGAGTTGAGGTCCACGCGTCTTAAATTGCTGAGTTTGAGAAACACCGGATTAGATGTTGTTGTTGTTGTTAATTGCGAAGTCGCATCTGACCCATCGCGACCCCATGGACAACGCTCCTCCAGGTCCTCCTGTCCTCCACCATCTTCTGGAGTCCATTTAAATTCACACCTACTGCTTCAGTGACTCCATCCAGCCATCTCATTCTCTGCCGGATTAGATAGCTGAACACTATTAAGCAGGACTTGGAGTACCTGCGAGGATGTGGAACATGGATTAAGAGACCTAAAAGATAGTGGTCTTGGAGCAGAGAGTTGGTCTCTGACAGAAGGCCACCTGAAGAGACTAGAAGCATTTGAAATGTGGATTTACGGGCGGCTGTTACGCATAGGCTGGCTTGACAAGATCAGAAATGAGGAGGGGATCAGCCGCCTGGGAAATCCAAGAGAAATCATCAAAACAATTAAAAAACGAAAGTTAGAATATTTTGGACATGTGATGCACCACCCAGAAAACTATGGCATGCTCCATTTAATCCTCCAGGGAAAGATGGAAGGCAAACGAGGTCCAGGCAGAAGAAGAACATCGTGGCTTCAAAATCTAACGATTGGTTTGGATAAAACTCAGCAGCCCTTTTTCGTGCAGCTGCTGATAAAAACAAGATCGCCAACATGATTGCCAACGTCCGATAATGGATATGGCACAAGAAGAAGATGAGGTAAGCCAGATTTTATTGAGTAACAATAAAAGTTACTCAAGTATGACCATGATATTCCATTAAGGATTAGCCTGAACCCAGTTTCTCATAGCTTCTCATGTCTTGTTCCAGAGAGAGCCACTGGCATAAAAGAAGGCACGGAGTGTCAATCTCCCTTCTCCCCGGGGGGACTCAACTTCTCGGGAGCCATGAAGAGTCAGCAAGGTGTGGGGTGGGGTGGGATTTGAGGCTGTTATAGCAGGAAGGAGGGAATTAGATAGACAGGAACAGTCACCAATGTGCCAGGGTTAGGATGATTAAAGATTGGCACCATTTGCAAAATAAGTAACACCCATTATAATGCTCAGAACCAGGATTATATTCCTGTGACATTGCCTGAGCACCCTCAAAACATCAGATTTTCAAGACAAAGCTCTAGATCAGGGGTAGGCAACCTTGGCTCTTTTATGACTCGTGGACTTCAACTCCCAGAATTCCTGAGCCAGCCTGGCTCAGCTTGAAAACTTCTCCTTTTCCTCTCAGCATGGCTGGCTCAGGAATTCTGGGAGTTGAAGTCCACAAGTCATAAAAGAGCCAAGGTTGCCTACCCCTGATCTAAACTCATCAAATCATGATCTAGATCAGGGGTGGGGAACCTTGGCCTCTTCAGGACTTGTGGACTTCAACTCCCAGAATTCCTGAGCCAGCATGGCTCAGCTTGGAAACCTCTCCCTTTCCCCTCAGCATGGCTGGCTCAGGAATTCTGGGAGTTGAAGTCCACGAGTCATAAAAGAGCCAAGGTTGCCTACCCCTGCTCTAGATCAATGTCTCCATTCACCCCATCATCTAACCAGAGAGTGATACAGTCCAGATTTTGGGGAGACCAACCTGTTTTGGAGGCCCTGAGCAGCTTCCAAGGCCTTAGTGTCTCACAGACCATCCATACCCAGGCTGGAGAAGGCTGAGACAGCCTGCACGGTGACACCCCCTTGCCGGGCATCTCAAGAGGCCGATTTGCGCGCATACCTGCAAGGAAGACCCGGCCACGAGGACCGCATCGGATTCCTCAAGACGCTGGTACACCAAGTCCACTTTCTCCTTGGACACGTTGTCCCCAAAGAAAATCACATCTGGCTTGAGGACCCCACCACATTTGCGGCACGATGGGACACGGAAATGGCGCACCTGCTCTTCCGGCAGAAAGACGTCTCCGTCGGGGGCCACGCCGTGGGCCTCAGCTGTCCACATGGGGTTCAAAGCCTCAAAATGTTCCTGGAGTTGCTCACGGGGGACCTGGGCCCCACAGCTGAGGCACAAGACCCTGTGGAGAAAGAGGTTTTCAAGGCTCAGGATTTCTAAGAAGGGGGGGGGGGAAGGAAGGGACCCTCTTGCGATTCCTAGCAGCTAACACCCCCCCCCAATAGAACATAAGAAGATAAAATGAGAAAATAGAAAAGGAGTTGAGGTCAATGCTTCAAGTGAGAGATTTAGGGCAGGGAAAAGGGTATTATTCTTTTTTTTTCCTGCTGCAAGCACTTCCTGGGAACTAAAACGGCTGTAGGGGGTCAGCACTGTTTGGCTCCACCACCCCCCAGGCAGCAAAAGGCTTGGAACTCTGCCACGGAGGGACAGGATCAGCCCTCTGGCATTCTACCCAGAGGACGCCTCTGAGCCGAGCTCAGCTGCCGTTGACTTCAAGGGTGGATGCTGCTTCTTTGCCTTGCTGCCCTTTGCCTTGCTCCAAGACTCTTCAACTTTGCCGCCCAGCAGAAATGTCTCAGATTCACTCCTGGCCTCCCTCCAGGTGGTGATCAGGCCTGACCCCCACTTAGTTTTCAAGCCCAGAGAAGGTCAGCCAGACACGGGTCACCGGCTGGGTGAATATGGAAGAACAGGAGAGACTTCACACACAAACTGCAAAATAAAGCCATGATTTAGGACGATGGCTTAACACCTTGCATCAGGAGCACACAACTTCCATTAGCTCAAGGACAATCTGGTGGGATCCCGAGGCCCACCACTTGCCAAGGAGGAGGCAGGGGGGTAATTGGGGAGAGCCTCCCAAGGTATGCAAGCCTTTGACCCAGACTCTTCAAGGGCTGCAGAAAGGAGGTTATTATCTGTGCTTTGCAGACCATAATTTAGTTGGGTGCAGCCTTCCTACTCAAGTTATAAATCTTGGTTTACGGGCCACAATGGGCTGGATTCACATCACATGCGAAGCTGAATTTGAGCCAAATCAATGTCATCCTAGGCATCTTAGATGAGGAACGGGAATCGCAACTCATGCCAGCTCAGAGATGTCACCATGATCAGTCCTTTTCTATAGCTGGACCATGCTAGGTCCTCGCTGCTCAAAATACGAGGGCAATTCGGAAATAAGCCTCCATGACAGACACTCGCAGATACAGAACTTTTATTATGCACATTAGAGAATAACAACATTGCATTGCTTTTCGACATAGTCGCCATTCAAACTGAGGCACTTGTCATAACGTCTTACAAAAGTTTGAAATTTCTTAGTCCTTGTCGCTCGGCACCAAATCTGGGCTATGGGGGTGATCAAAAACATCCCAACGGAACTGCTTCAAAAGTTCTTGGGGGCGTCTAGCCGTGTGCGGGTGAGCATTATCGTGAACCAACACAACGGAAGTCAGCAGGCCCCGACGCTTGTTATGGATGGCTCGTCTGAGTTTTCCGAACGTTTCATAGTAGACATCTGATGGCCAAACCACGCTCCATGAACTTCACTAGCTGTATTCCTTTGGCATCTTCACATTTGGCACGGTTTTCTATGGCACCACTTCTGGTGTGGTGTTGGTTCATGACAATGCTCGTCCGCACACTGCTAGATGCACCCAAGGACTTTTGAAGCAGTTCCGTTGGGATGTTTTTGATCATACCTCCCCACCCCATAGCCCAGATTTGGCACTGCAACTACAACTAAGGAGCTTGTTTATGAAGCAGTTCCGTTGGGATGTTTTTGATCATACCTCCCCCCCCCCATAGCCCAGATTTGGCACTGAGCAACTACAACTAAGGAATTTCAAAGCTTGTAAGACCTTATGACAAGTGCCTCAGTTTGAATGGCGATTATGTCGAAAAGTAATGTAATGTTCTAGTTTTCTAATGTGTATAATGAAAGTTCTGTATCTGCGAGTGTCTGTCATTGATAATTCAAGGGGGGGGGGTTATTTCCGAATTACCCTGGTACATTTAATAATCTATCCTTATTTCATGGGGGCTGTGAAGGACTCTTCTGCAGAAAGTCTCTGCCATCATCCCTGGCTGGGAACCATGGAAGTCTCTCTCTGCTCAGTCTGGAGGACAGGCAAGGCTAAGCCACACACCACCCAGCACTGTTGCAAATTCATCCCTTGCTTCCTGCTGGCCCCAGACCCCCTCCCACAAATCCTGAAGCCCCATTTTCTTCCTGGCCTTTGCAGCTTCTTGATTTGAGCGACTTTTCTATTATGAGATAGTTAAAATCCACCCTGTTGAACTGGGGAAGGACAGTCAAAGGGCCATAAACAAATCACGAATTAACCGATTCTACTCCTGAAGTCTTGGCATATGATGGCTGCCAAACGGTTATGCTGTTTTCCCACGTAAGAAAGCAGCGCAAAGCCCTGCTCCGCCTCCTCTTTTTCTAACACCCGGGATGTTCCCAATACAGTTTAAAACGTTGCCACCTGTGAGCAGAATTAAATTCTTCTTTCGTTTGATTCGTTTTGATTCATATCACAATAACGGCTCCTTTGGCAAAGCAACCTGTGGGTGAGCAGGACAGGTGTGCTTAGGCTGGCAAGACAACGCTTGTTCCTCGCAGACCTGCACACCCCACAGATATTGTAATAAATGGCTAGCAGTTGCAGCTATGCGCAGGAGGATCGTGTCCTCTATCACCCAGACTCCAGCTGCTTCTGCCCTGTGGCAGGCCCACTCCTGCAGAAATGCTGCAGAGCTGTCACAGGCCCACCAAGCTCGCCAGACTGATCATCCTAAATGCCGTCCCATTTCGAGTGGGGCCATCCAGAGGCCCAAGGGAAGCCCCCCCCAGCTTTTAGCTGCACTTGGACCCAGCGCCACAGGGCCAGGCCAGTGCTGGGGCCTGAAATGCAGATGTGCCGGGCAGCTGCAATGTCCTGCGCTTTCTCTGTCAGCCTTGGCACCCCCTTCCCCTGCGCCACCTGTGCGTGCAGCCATGCAGCTCAGTCATGCGCCGACTGCCAGCCTTGGCATGGAGGGCGTCCACGTTCTGAGTCACCAGCCAGTGCAGCTTCCCCTGCTGTTCCCAGCTGCTCAGAGCCCAGTGTGCCGCGTTGGGCTGATGGGAGGAAAACTGGGGCCACCCCACAAAGTTCCTGGCCCAGTATTTCTGCCGGGCTGAGGCACTGCGGAGAAACTCGGCGTGCTGGACGGGCCGCCGGTCAGACCGGGCGTAAAGGCCCACGCCTTCAGAGCGGTAATCCGGGATACCGGATTCGGTGGAGATCCCTGCTCCAGTCAAGACAAAGAGACGCTGGCAGTGAAGAACGAACATCTGGAGTTTTTCTATTGCCCCAGCGTCCGGAGGGGGGCTGTCTGGAACGAAAGCCAGGGAGGGGGCAGCCTGGGGCACGGAGGCATGGGAGGCCCAGCGGTGGAGTCCATGAACCGGCCATCCTCCTCGGCCTTTCAGGGCTGGAAGAAACTCCATCTGGAAAGACAGAACAGGGGGGAAAAACAAGGTTTCCAAACTATTCAAGGAGACATTTTTTGCCCTAGACCAGTGGTTCTCAACCTGTGGGTCGGGATCCCATTTGGGGTCGAACGACCATTTCACGGGGGTCGCCAGACAACGCAGTCCGCCATTTTTCCCCCCCTTTTCCTTAGCTGTGCTACTCCCTTTTATTCTATTGGCTTTTGAAAGCCAATAGAATAGACTCTCTGGAGGCCTTTTCCAGGCCTCCAGACCCAAATCGGGCTGCTGGGGGTCTGCAAAATCACTCTGCAGGCATACCTGGACTTGTGCTGGCAGCTTAGAACAGTGGTTCTCAACCTTTTTAACGCCGCGACCCCCAACCGGTCGTAAGTCGAGGACTACTCAACCGGTCGTAAGTCGAGGACTACTCAATTGGTGCAGCACCGTTTGCAGAATGGGACTTTTGGCGGGCTCAGCAGAGCAGAGACAGCCTGGACAATTCCTATTGGCTTTGGAAAGCCAGTAGAATTAGACTCTATTCAAGAGAGTCTAATTCTATTGGCTTTCAAAAGCCAATAGAATAAAAGGGAGTAGCCCAGCTAAGGAAAAAGGGGGAAAAAATGGCGGACTGCGTTGTTTGGCGACCCCCGTGAAATGGTCGTTCGACCCCAAATGGGGTCCCGACCCACAGGTGGAGAACCACTGGCTTAGAAGGAACCAGTTCTTCAGTTGAAAAAAAGGTGCTGGAACGCTGTTCCGTGCGTTCTATGACAAAAAAAGCCCTGCTGATAAAGTTTAGAATATGAATACCACGCTACATTTCACTGCTATTTTAATTAGGATTTGGGGAGCAGCTTTCTCCATATACCTGCAGGACAAACTTTGGGGGGGGGGCTGGGGGGGAGACACTGCTTGAGACAGAGAGTCCATGTAGTTTTTGATTTACAACCCCAATAGGGAGAATTACCATTGCTAAGCAAGGGAGTTGTTGGTTTTTGTTTTTTTTTACACAGTTGTTAAGTGAATCACTGAACCAAACCTGCTTTTTCCAAAAGGCAACTGGACTGTCTCGGGTTTTCCTTTTAATTGAAAAGGTTTCGCTTCTCATCCAAGAGGATTCAGTTGAACTCAACAAAGTCCAGTTGCCTTTTGGAAAATAACCTTTGGGACAATCATGACCTGGATGATGGAAAACCTCCACAGATGTGAATCCCTGGCATTGTTAAACAAAATAATAATAACAACAACAACAAAACAACAATAACAATAAATAATAATAAAAATAATAAAGTTGCAAGGGACCTTGGAGGTCATCTAGTCCAACCCCCATCTATCCACTCATCCAAATCATTGATGAAGATGTTGAAGAGCACTGGGCCCAGAACAGAGCTCTGGGACACACTGTAATTGCACACTTGTAAAGTGAACCTCCTCCCCCCCTTCTTGCTAGAAACCAGCAAATGGCACAGGATGGTGTGCCAAGCACTCACATGTTGATGAAGTGACCCTGTGTGGATGCTGCAACGGCTCTAAGGTACCAGAACCGGGGCACTGTGACTTTGACTAGGGGTCTAAATCAGGGGTAGGCAACCTCGGCTCTTTTATGACTCATGGACTTCAACTCCCAGAATTCCTGAGCCAGCATGGCTGGCTCAGGAATTCTGGGAGTTGAAGTCCAGAGTCATAAAAGAGCCAAGGTTGACTACCCCTGCCTAAAGTCTTGTACTGGGGAGTCGGGCTATTTTTTTTTTCTTCTTTTCGCTTTTTAATGGCTGGCTCAGGAATTCTGGGAGTTGAAGTCCATGAGTCATAAAAGAGCCGAGGTTGCCTACCCCTGGTCTAAATGAACAGTTATATAAGTCGAGGCCTTATATAAGTCGTGGCCTGGTTGCTTGCCCCCCCTCATCCTCCCCCCCCCGGCAGGACTCTGAATGGAGCCAGGGAAGGTCGCCTGACCTGCAAGTGGGGGGGCGGGGAGGCAGGACAAGGTCAGTCCGGTTCAGAGGCGCTTTCCCACCCGTGGGGGGGGGGGAAGAGGGAAGCAGCACGCAACGCTTTCCCAGCCATTCCAGGGTTTCTGCCGGGATTTTGCAAAGCGAGCCCACCGCCTGGAGGGCGCCGGTTGGGGAAGCCCCCTCCGGTGCGCCCGATCTTTCTTCCCCCCCCCGATGCGCGTGCACCGGGTGCGCGCGCCATGCCCTCGCGGGGAAGGGGGCACCGGACCCCCTCCTGCAGGCACTGCAGACCACCACCCTCCCACCCCGGCCCGGGCACGCTCACCTCTCCTCCCCCGCCAGAAGGACAGCCCGCCGGGAGGGGAAGCTGGGCCCGGGAAAACTACAGCTCCCAGCATCCACCGCGGCAGAGCCGCAGCTCGCCCGGCCAGCCGGACTCGGCGCTGCGGGAGCTTTGTGAGCTCACGGCTGGCTGGCTGGCTGGCCGGACGGGGGAAGCTGCCCCGCTTGGACGGCCCGTGTGCCCCGGTGGGCTGGGAAGGGGCTGGGCTGGGCCGGGCGCCTAGCGGTGGAGGGGGCACCCCGAGGCCATCCGTTCGAGCCCCGCCCGAGAGCGGCAGGAGGAGCAGTTGCGGTGGAGCCGCGGGACGGGCTGCCTGTCTGCAGCCCAGTTGGAGGGAGCCCTCTTCGGCTTGGCTCCGGGGCGATTCCCGGGGGGGGGTTCTCCCATCCCTCCCTCCCCCTCCCTCCCCTGACCTCTGCGAGGTGGGGCGTTGGCTCCCGAGGAGGCTTCAGGGTTTCCCCCAAGTTCGCGTTTCTGAAAATGTCGCTTTTTTTTTTGCCCCCTCCCCCCCTTTTGGGGGGGTCATGGTTACATTGCTGAGGATTCGGACCAAAAAGGGTGCTGCAGCTGCCCAAAAAGGCCAACCCAGTGCTAGGCTGCATTAACAGAGGGACAGGATCAAGATCGTGTGAAGTGTTACTACCACTTTACAAGGCCTTGGTAAGGCCACATTTGGAATACGGCATCCAGTTTTGGTCACCGCGATGTAAAAAAGATGTTGAGACTCTAGAAAGAGCTCAGAGAAGAGCAACAAAGGGGACTGGAGGCTAAAGCATATAAGGAACGGTTGCTGGAATTGGGGATGTCTAGTTTAACGGAGAGAAGGAGGAGGGGGACATGAAAGCATTGTTCCAATATCTCAGGGGCTGCCCCAAAGAAGAGGGAGTCAAGCTATTCTCCAGAGCCCCCAAAGGCAGGACAAGAAGCAACGGATGGAAACTAACCAAGGAGAGAAGCAACCTAGAACTAAGGAGAAACTTCCTGACAGTTAGAACAATTAACCAGTGGAACAACCTGCCTCCAGAAGTGGTGAATGCTCCAACACTGGAAGTTTTTAAGAAGAGACTGGACAGCCATTTGTCTGAAATGGTATAGGGTTTCCTGCCTGAGCAGGGGGTTGGACTAGATGACCTCCAAGATCCCTTCTAACTTTATGATGATGATGATGATGATGATGATGATGATTATTAATGGCTGACCTTATCTTGAATCATAGAACTGGAAGGGATCCGTGAGGCCATCTAGCTAGCTAGCGCAACCTACTGCTCAGTGCAGGAATCCAAACTCAAGGGCCACTGACATGGCATCTTTACCCAAAACAATTTGGGGAAGGGGAGCTGTCATTTCCCTGGGTCAGTGGCTCTATGGGTCAATTGGGGTACTTTTGCTAACACTGAACTGGGATTTTTCTTCTGCAGTTTGAGTGCATGTTCCCATTTTCCAGGATCAGAAAACAGGTCTAGTTAAAAGATGTTATTTTTTTAATGTAGAGGGTCATCATATCCCCTCTCTGTTTAGATGGGGCAGTTTCCAGCTTTCTGGGCTTCCCCCCCCCACCCCTGGTTTGGATTTTTTCTGAGCTTTTTAAAGTGTGGCCCTCCACACCTTCCACCAGCAAGACTAGCAAAAATGTTTAAAAATATATCAGATAGATGTTGGAAGTGTAAACATAATATAGACACGTATTATCATATTTGGTGGACATGTGGGAAGGCAAAGGCTTATTGGAAAAATATACATATGTGGTTAGAAAAAATATTGGGCAAACAAGTGGATTTTAAACCTGAACTTTTTCTACTAGGCATTATGTCTGAAAAGACTAATAAGCAGAAATTATATTTAATTTTACACATCACCACAGCAGCGAGAATAATTTTTGCACAATACTGGAAAAATGAAGGATTGCCATCAGAGGAAGAAATAATCATGAAAATACTGGAATGTGCAGAGATGGGCAGATTAACTATGAGGTTGAAAGACAAAGAAGATACAGACTATCAAATTTGGAATTTATTTTATTCTTGGTTAGAGAAAAGAATGAAGGATTAGGAATTGAACATGTATTAGTTTAGCAAATTCCAGACAACTTGTTGATTGGAAAAATTAACATATGTTGACGAGAAAAAAAATAATAAAAATAAGAATGAAAAAAAAAATAAAGTGTGGCCCTCCACCTCAAACTGGACTCATAGTGGAGTCTGAATAATGCAGAATGTAATAGAACTATTGTAATCATAGCTTGTTAAATAAACCACAAGGAACCAAAGAATAAATTGAATAAACATGTTTCTGTTAATGAAAGGGGTGGCTTGAGGGCCACAAAATACTGTATACATTGTACTTGTCAGTGGATGTGTGTGTGAGATAGAGTTTGATAAGTTGATTTTTTTTTTAAAAAATATCTGTTTTAGGACTAACACTTTTCATAGGCTTCCCATGTGCGAATGGCAGCAAAATTTATATCCAATTTTTAGCAATGTTAATCTCTGTGGGCTCCAAGAGCTTAGAGACTGAATTTAATCTTTCTTGGCATGCCTCTGCCCCCCCCCCCAAATCCAAATAGCTGATTTTGCGTGTTGCTCGAAATTAAAGCAGACGAAGCAACTGTGACCCAGGACCTTTATTTTAAAAGGATCCAAATACAACTACAGCAGGGGTAGGCAACCTTGGCTCTTTTATGACTCGTGGACTTCAACTCCCAGAATTCCTGAGGCAGCCTGGCTCAGCTTGGAAACCTTTCCCTTTCCTCTCAGCATGGCTGGCTCAGGAATTCTGGGAGTTGAAGTCGAGTCATAAAAGAGCCAAGGTTGCCTACCCCTGGCCTAGGCCACTTTATGACTCATGGACTTCAACTCCCAGAATTCCTGAGCCAGCATGGCTCAGCTTGGAAACCTCTCCCTTTCTCCTCAGCATGGCTGGCTCAGGAATTCTGGGAGTTGAAGTCCACAAGTCATAAAAGAGCCAAAGTGGCCTATCTCGGCTTAAAGGATGGGGTGAATTCATAAAACGAGTTCATTCTGTCCCCTGGTGAACAGAATTATGTGTCCCTTAGGCCAGAGGTAGGCAACCTTGGCTCTTTTATGACTCGTGGACTTCAATTCCCAGAATTCCTGAGCCACCATGGCTCAGCTTGGAAATCTCTCCCTTTCCCCTCAGCATGGCTGGCTCAGGAATTCTGGGAGTTGAAGTCCACGAGTCATAAAAGAGCCAAGGTTACTACAGCATTCACGTTTGTATTCTAGAAATGTTGAGAAATTGTGCTCCTTTAGTGGCTCTGGTGCGGTGCCTGTCTCCCTTGAGGGTGCCCTGTCCAGGTGTCCCCCCACCCCACCCCAAAAAGTTGAAGAGAGCTGAAAGTTAGGAAGGGGGCTGTGGTGGGGGGCAAGGGGAGGAGGGGGCGGCCTGGCTAAGCCCAGCTCTTCCGTCCTCCTTCCCACCACTTGTTAGGGTTAGGGTCTCCCGAGGCCGCCTCTGCCTGGCGAGAGAGCGCAAATCTCGGCTTGAGTCTCTGGCGACCCCTCCGGATTTAGATGCCCGTTTGCGGGGCGCATGGAAAGCGGAGCGGGCAGGTCCTGCCGAAAACTGCGCTGGGCAGGAGGAAGGGGGGGGCCACAGGAGCCCCCCCTCCCGCCTTCGGGCTCTTGACTGGCAGCTGAAGGGCCGCCAGGCAGCAGCAGGTCAAGACTGGCTGACCAGTGGAACAGCTTGCCACCAGAAATCCTGAGGGGGGGGGTCCATCACTGGAGACGGGACAGCCACCTGTCTGCAATTGTATATAGGGTCTCCTGCTTGAGCAGAGGGGTTGGACTAGATGACCTCCAAGGTCCCTTCCAGCTCTACTCTTGACCTTCAAGAAGCCCTTGCGCGGGGCGCCTTCCGTCCGTGCCTTGATCCGGGGGTCAGCTGGATCGGGGGGGGGGTCGCCTTCGCGCCACGCAGAGCTCGGGGTGCGGGGAGAGCCGTCCCGCGGAGCGGGGGGGGGCCGACACGGGTCTTGGCGTGTCGTGCGAAGCGGCCGGGAATCGCCTCTCCGCGCCCCCCCCACCCCAAGCGGGAGGCAGGGGGCCCGCGCGGACCCCGGGATCGCGGCCGTCCGCCCGGAGGAGCGCGGGGCGGGGGCGGGGGCGGCGCCAGGCGGACGGGCAGGTGCGCCGGGAAGTCCGCCGGCCGGCCGGCAGCGCAGAAGCTGCTGCGGCGTCGCCCAGCCCGAAGTTTGGGGGGGCTGCCGGCCAGCCCGGAGCGGGGACGGGCGGGGGCAGCGGAAGGAGGCCCTGAACCGCGGGCCGAGTCGCCCCAACCCCCCCCCCCGCCTCCTCTGCACCCCGAAACCCCGCCGGGCAGCCTGGTAAGAAGCGGGAAGGGGGGGGAGACGGAGGGGGGGGGAAACGGAGGGGGGGGTCAGCTCGCCCCTGGCATTTTCCCCATCTGCCCCGCGCAACTGCAATCACCCCCCCCCGGGGCAGAGCAGCTGCTGGGCTCCGCGGAGGGATCCGTCGCCCCAGCGGTGCGGATGCTCCCGGGGCTGCAGTGACCCCCCCCCCTCCCCGGGCAGGGCTCCAGCCTGCGAGCTGCCGGAGAGCTGCGGTTCCCGCGGAGCCCCCTCCGGCCTCCTCGCTCCCCCCCCTCACCCCCATCCCGCTCCCCTCTACTCTTTCGGTGTGTCTTGGCGCGGGGGGGGGGCTCCTGAAGAGCGCTGCCCCCCCCGGAGGAGGCGACTGCAGGAGGCGGCAAAGTTGCCTGGGGGAGGCGAGGGGGGGTAAGTGGTTTTCAAGTGCCCCCCCTTCCTTTCCCCTCCTGACGACCCCGACCCTCATCACGCGTCCTGGGGGGGGGGGGATTCCGCCCCAGAGCCCGGCGCTATTTATTTATTTATTTATTTATTTATTTATTTATTTATTTATCTCTGAAATTTATATGCCGCCCAATCCCAAGGGACTCAGGGCGGCGTACCAAATTAAAACAATAATCTGACAAGAAAACAATAAAGTAAATACATTCATACAGCGTGTCCGATCATATCCCAGCCCCCTCCCCCGGGACAATTTCTGGGAAGGGTCCCCGGTGCCCCCCTGGGCCCCCAAGCCCCCCCCCCGCGCGTGCGACTGGCAGCCCAGAATCCCTCTTGGGCCAGCGCAGGAGAAAGGCGAAGAAATTGAGGGCACCCTTGGAAAAAAATGGGGGGGGGGGGAAAGGCAGTTCGGGCTCTGAGTTCAGGTTCTGCCGCCGCCGCCAGCCACTCAGGAAAGCCTCTTCCCAGCTATCAAAATAAAAAATATATTTTGCAGCCCGTTTACTGATTCTGGGAATTCTACCGATGACCCAAGTGGGTCTCCTGGAGGAAGACAGTTTTCAATATTGAAATCTTGTTCCGGAGACCTTTAAAAGAGCGGTGGGAGTTTCCCTTTCTTTTCAGCCACTGACAATCAGGTGCGCCTAATTTGCGCTCCCCCCCCCCTAAGGTTTCCATTTTGGAAGTAAAAAAAATAAATAAATCCGAAGTCTGATAGTAGCACCTTTTCAGACTTAAAAGTTTCCCGCATTAATTGCATTAAATGCTTCCGATTGTTGGCTGCTACCGTGGATTAAAACAAAGTCGTCTACATTTTGGGGATGTGGTTTTTAAAACATCGGAAGGAGAAAATGGCCAACAGCAGCGATACGATTGATTGTGCTTATTTTCATTGGCCCCAAAATGTAGATGGAATCAAAGTAAATGAGGCAAACCAAACCAAATCCTAATTGCAACCTGCAAACGAGCCCTTGGCTATTATCTTTTGTCCTGGACCCCACTCCAGACTTTTTTGCATGAGGTTGAACAAAACTTCTACTTAGAGGTTGCCCTAGCAGGGGTGGTCAACCTTGGCTCTTTTATGACTCGTGGACTTCAACTCCCAGAATTCCTGAGCCAGGAATTGTCCATGGACTGTCAGCAGCAGGTGAGATGGGAGGAAGAGGGCAGCCCGACTGTGGGATGGCAACCTCAAAGCAAATCCTCAGGAAAAAAGGAAAAGGAACGGAAGAGCAGAATAGTTGGAAAAGTTGCTTGACAAGGAGATTCTTCCAACAGCCGTTAGCTGCTTTCACAGCTTATGACATAACTTCTTTCCAGGAAAACCTAAAGATCATTGGTACATCTGACTGGACTAGGTAAAATGTGTGGGTTAGAGAGGATCTTAGCCCATGGGGTGAACTGGGCAATCTGTCTATCCAAGCATTGTGGAGCCTATTGATTGAAACAAGCTCACCCCCCCCCCCCGCCCAAAGAATGTCTTTTACTATTTCAGGTTTAGTATGTTGTGCAGAGGTGTCACATCAGGGCACAGTGAAAAAAACAAACAAAAAAACCCAAAACAAAACATCAAGATCAGCGGTTCTCAACCTATGGGTCGCGACCCCATTTGGGGTCGATCGACCACTTTTTGGGGGTCGCCAAAGGCGGCGATCCGCCATTTTGTCCCCTCCGGGGGTGGCGCCGTGCATGTGCGCCGCGCGTGGGGGCGCCGCCGTGCATGTGCGCCACGCATGAGGGGGCGCCACGCATGCGCGCCGCGCGCGGGCCCCCCAGGGGCCCCCCACCCCCATGCGCACCGCGCCGCGCATGCGCATGGGGGTGGGGGGGGTCGCCGTCACACAAACGTTGAGAACCGCTGATCAAGATGGACAGTGATTAATATTTATATGTTGCTTATATGTAAGGGTGTAGATCTATATATATGTTGTACATAGTTATGTTTTAAATGTGTGTTATGTATGTGTACACTTTGAGAGCAAGCAACTAAATTTCATTTTTAATGTGTGTCGTGCGCACAAGTAAAAATGTCATAAAGGCTATCTATCTATCTATCTATCTATCTATCTATCTATCTATCTATCTATCTATCTATCTATCTCTCAAAATCCATCTATCTATTTATCTATCTATCTACCTACCTACCTACCTCTATCCTCAAAATCTCTCTCTCTCTCTCTATCATCTATCTATCTATCTATCTATCTATCTATCTATCTATCTATCTATCTATCTACCTACCTACATCTATCTATCTATCTATCTATCTATCTATCTATCTATCTATCTATCTATCTACCTACCTACCTACCTACCTACCTACCTACCTACCTATCTATCACGACCCTCACATGATTTCCCATTCAATTCCTAATCAAATCCAGCCATGCTTAAATCCAGCCAAGGCTGAACATATTTTTCATCGGGTCTATGGCAGTGGGAAATTGGGCCGCTCAAACAAAGTTCATGCATATTTTTAAGCTGTGTCTTATATAATGTTTGTGCTGCAATACATCCACACATTTTAGCTCAATAAGTCTCTCCTCCAAAGATACAGAACTAGCTGTTCCAGCTTTCGGTTCAAAGTCTTGCAATGTCTCGGCAAATAATTTCCTTTGTAAATTCATTTTCATTCAGCAGAGAGACATTAACATGTCAGCTTCCAGACATCTTACTAAGCAGTTAAAGCTGCACATTTAAGTCGGCAGGGCTATGCTCTGATGTAGGAGAGGCCTGAATCATGCATGTTGAATACATTGAAATGATGTGGCAGATTTGTGCCCTGCCAGGGCTGACTGTGCGCTGGCTCTTGATTTCCCAGAGAGCAGCAGGCAACTTATAATAATAATAATAATAATAGAGCTGGAAGGGACCTTGGAGGTCTTCTAGTCCAACCCCCTGCAGCTTGGCCAGTGCGCTTTCCTCTGGGGGCTCCTGATCTGCCCCCTTAAAAGGAGCCCACTTTGTGACAATACTGGCCTTGTCTGGGCTTGGAAAATCAGCAGGGTTGGGTCTGCTAAAGATGGGATGGGAGACCACCGGGATCACTCAGGGAAGTGCAGAAAGAAATGCTGGAAGAAGATGGGGCAAGTCCCTAATCAAGACGCTGATCGGCACATGTCTAGAAGCAAGCCATAGGGTAGCGAGGGAGTCAGGCTGATGGAAGGAGCGTGAAGCGTTCCCCCTTCTTTTTCATGCGCGTGCAATGTCACACGCACCCTCTCAAAGGGGCAGAGGTGTGTGATGCTGAGCTGCCGTCTCCCTCCCCCAGAGGGGAGCTTTGCTCTTGACTGGTGGGCAGCCGCAAAGGCTGGTTCAGACCCTCCCCTTCTGTTGGGTGGCTGAGCAAGGCAGCCTCTGGACTGTGGAAAAGGCTTCCAGGCGCCATCTTGGAAGGAGGGGGGTCTGCAGTGGGGAAGGAGGAAGCCTGCAGGAAGAAGACTCCCTAGGCACTCCCGCTTGCCTCCCCTGGCGAATCGGCCCTTTGAAGCCCACGGAAGAGCGAAGAGCGTTGAATTATTGAATTGCTTTTGGCACAGCAGCTCTTCTCCAGAGGCTGGGTGGCAGAGGACCCTGAGAGTCTGTGTGGCAATGAGTGTGAGGATCCATGAGATTAAAGAGAAGTGAAGGACAGGGAGCACCGGACCCCAAGAAGCCTTTGGAAAGACTTTGGGCTGCCTTTCCAGGGACCCAGGAGTAGGTTCTCCCCCCATTGGAGCCACAACTGTAAAGGTGTGGGAGCAGAGGGGTCCGTGGCATGCCTGGACAGGAGACGCTGCCCCAAAGAAGGTCAATTTGAGGAGAGAGGCAGCTATGCAGAGGGAAACATCTGGATGGAGGAGGCCAGAGATGGGCTCTGGCTGGGGCGTTGGTTTTGCTGCAGTTCTGGGAAGGGAATATTCTCAGGGCAGTTAAATGATCTCTGGGTTCCCCCTGCTTGAAACCAGCTGAGTAGTCGCTGCCATAGAAGTTTATGAACATCTACAGGGCCTCTGACTGCTTGCTGCAGGCACAGGCATTTGCCCTCCCCCCCGTTCCCCCATGGTCACTGGGGATGATGGGATTTTGTACCCAACGTTGTATCTGGAAGGTAACTTTGTATGGACTGTAGTTAGAGCCTTTGGTAGAAATCTGAATTTTGGTATATGGAGAGAAAAACATTCTCACCTCCATCTTTGCTTTTTATAAGTCTCCATCATGGTTTCCTTCCTTCCTTCCTTCCTTCCTTCCTTCCTTCCTTCCTTCCTTCCTTCCTTCCTTCCTTCCTTCCTTCCTTCCTTCCTCCCTCTCTCCCTCCTTCCTTCCTTCCTTCCTTCCTTCCTCCCTTCCTCCCTCCTTCTATCCCTCCCTCCCTTCTAGTACTGATGATGTTACCTAGCTGGGTAATGAAACGTCTGCAAGAAAACAAGCAAGCTCAGAGAGCACCAAGGACCCCATAGTCAGTCCTTCCTTCCTTCCTTCCTTCCTTCCTTCCTTCCTTCCTTCCTTCCTTCCTTCCTTCCTTCCTTCCTTCCTCCCTCCCTCCCTCCCTCCCTCCCTCCCTCCCTTCTAGTAATGACGATGTTACCTAGCTGGGTAATGAAACGTCTGCAAGAAAACAAGCAAGCTCAGAGAGCACCAAGGACCCCATAGTCCTTCCTTCCTTCCTTCCTTCCTTCCTTCCTTCCTTCCTTCCTTCCTTCCTTCCTTCCTTCCTTCCTCCCTCCCTCCCTCCCTCCCCCCCTCCCCCCACCTCTCAGCTGAGAATTTGTCTCAGCCCTTGAGGAAGTAATCAGCAGTTTATTGATGCACCTTTGAAATCTTCATTGCACCTCTTGCTTAATGATTACATCAGGACGGCTGTCTGTCTTCCCGTCGGAAAGAGCACATTCAGGAGTTCACCTGCCAGGCTTCCCGTTCAGCAGATCTAATCTGGAGACCAATTTGCTGAAGCAGCAGCAGCAGCAGCAGCAGCAGCAGCAGCGGGAGGCAGGACTGGGCTGGAGGGCAAAGATTGCTCCCTGCGCCTTCTGAAGGTCTCCTCACCTGAAGCTGTGCAGGAGACCTTCCTGGGAGAGCTTCTGAGGGGGCTGAGCTTGTAACCGACCCTTCCTGTCCTTCAGTCTCCCCAGCCCCCCTCCCCAAATGTATTTCCAGCTGAAATACATTTGTATTTCCCCAAATGTATTTTCCTCTCCATCTATGTGGCTTCATCTGATGGCCAGGACACAACTAGCCTGGGTCCTCAGTGTCATGGAGGGCCAATTTCCCAGGGCTTGGATCTAGTTGTCCGGTTGTCAGTTGCCCCCTCCTGCTCTTGGCTGGCCCTCCCCGGCTGGCCCTCCCCAGCCTTTCTGAGCTGACCACCAACAGAAGCACCAGCTTACTTCCAGATAACACCCAGGTTAGTGGCTTGCCGTATTGCAGGATCCTGGCCCATTGAGTTTAATGCAGTGTTTCCCAAACTTGACAATTTTAAGGCATGTGGACTTCAACTCCCAGAATTCCACAGCCAGCATTGCTGGCTGTGGAATTCTGGGAGTTGAAGTCCTCATGCCTTAAAATTGTCAAGTTTGGGAAACACTGGTTTAATGCAACCAGTTCCGGGTAAAGAAACGGCGTCTTGCCTGATTGATCGACCAACTGACCTTTGGTCTCTACCAGCCTGGATTTGGTCTTTACTGGAAAAGACAAGGGGGCTGTTTTATTTGGAAGCTTTTGAGGTACCTTTCCCTAGCCAGGCAATCCCTCTCAGCAACTGGAAGGATCTGAAGTCCAGGGAGGTTCATGGGACTGAGCCACACCTCATTCTCGTGAACCTGGCGCGCAGGTGGCCTTCCGGAATTCGTGCTAAATGTTTGGAGGACGAAATTGGACCTTCCTGAGGATCTCCAGGGAAAGGAGCCAGGCACCAACTGTTCTTCAAGGATAAGCTTTTTCCCTTAGAGCAGTGGTTCTCAACCTTTCTAATGCCGTGACCCCATAACACAGTTCCCCATGTTGTGGTGACCCCCAACCACTTATACATCACCGGGTGCCAGGAGCATGGCCAAAGAAAAGGGGGAAAAAATGGCGGACAGCTTTGTTTGGTGACCCCCGTGAAATGGTCGTTCGACCCCAAATGGGGTCCCGACCCACAGGTTGAGAACCACTGCCTTAGAGGGTGCGAGGGCTGCCAAGAGAGAGAACTACTGGGCACCAACATGAAGGATGTTCACTTCCCTAATCATTGCTGGGTTATTGTGCTTCGTTGCTGTGTTTCTCAACCTTGTCAAAAGTTGAAGATGTGTGGACTTCAGCTCCCAGAATTCTTGGCTGGCTGTGGATTTCTGGCAGTTGAAGTCCACACATCTTCAACTTTTGACAAGGTTGAGAAACCCCGCTAGAGACACTGGTGGCAAGATGGCTGCCTTGGAGAAAAAGCAAAGAGGACCAAGCCCAGTTGCTTAAAATATGTTGCTCTAGGGCAGGGGTAGGCAACCTTGGCTCTTTTATGACTCGTGGACTTCCACTCCCAGAATTCCTGAGCCAGCCATGCTGAGGGGAAAGGGAGAGGTTTCCAAGCTGAGCCATGCTGGCTCAGGAATTCTGGGAGTTGAAGTCCATAAGTCATAAAGTGGCCTAGGCCTAGGCCAGAGGTAGGCAACCTTGGCTCTTTTATGACTCGTGGACTTCCAACTCCCAGAATTCCTGACCCAGCATGGGGGGAACTATGGCCCCTTCATGACTGGTGGACTTCAACTCCCAGAATTCCTGAGTCAGCCATGCTGAGAGGAAAGGGAGAGGTTTCTAAGTTGAGCCATGCTGGCTCAGGAATTCTGGGAGTTGAAGTCCACAAGTCATGAGGGGGCCATGGTTCCTCCATGCTGGCTCAGGAATTCTGGGAGCTGAAGTCCATGAGTCTTAAAGTTGCCAAGGTTGAGGACCCCAGGGTGGGGAACCTTGGTTGTTTTATGACTCATGGACTTCAACTCCCAGAATTCCTGAGCCAGCCATGCTGAGGGAAAAGGGAGAGCTTTCCAAACTGAACCATGCTGGCTCAGGAATTCTGGGAGTTGAAGTCTGTTGTGTCCTGGGCCTGATGAGGAAACTCAGCAGGCCCAGAATTGTTGCAAATGGTCCCGGGCATTCTAAAAGCTGCCCGGGACCAGACAGAGTGGCGCCAGCCTTGTGTGCATGCGCAAGGCGCGAAGAAAGAAGAACTTTTGTTGGTTCACTCTGTCCGGGTTTCAAGCCCTATAAAAAGGCTGCGTGCCTTTTGCTTTTTGCTTGGAGTTGGAGTAGGAGAATAAAGCATTGTTAGTTGTCACCATGTGTCTTCATCATTCTCCCGCAAACGAAGGATTTAACAAAGTCCACGAGTCATAAAAGAGCCAAGGTTGCCTACCCCTGCTCTAGGGAAGGGCATCTTCTCAAGAAACTACAGGGAACTTTCAAAGATTTTGTTCCTTTCTTCCGACTCACTTAGAAACGGATGAATCTAATCCAGTGGTTCCCCACCTGTGGGTCGGGACCCCATTTGGGGTCGAGTGACCATTTCACGGGGGTCACCAAACCACGCAGTCCGCCATTTTTTCCCCCTTTTCCTTAGCTGTGCTACTCCCTTTTATTCTATTGGCTTTTGAAAGCCAATCGAATAGACTCTCTTGAATAGAATCTAGTTCTATTGGCTTTCAAAAGCCAATAGGAATTGTCCAGGCTTTCTCTGCCCTGCTGAGCCCACCAAAAGTCCCACTCTGCAAACGGTGCTGCACCAGTTGAGTAGTCCTCGACTTACGACCGGTTGAGTAGTCCTCGACTTACGACCGGTTGGGGGTAGCGGCATTAAAAAGGTTGAGAACCACTGATCTAACCTGAGTCGTCAAATCAAAAACGGTGTTACCTTTTGCCCTCCAAAGGCTGGGTCAATGACATGGGGAACTTCACACACACACACACACACACACACACACACACACACACACACACACACACACACCTTCCTTTCCTGCTCAAGGTTTATTACCTTTTCCATTTGCTTCTTGTAAAGATAAGGAAGGAAATGAGGTACATCGGAAGATTGCTGAGGGTGGAATGACCCTGCAGCTTAGCCAGGTACACACACACACTCGCCAACTGGGCCAAAAGCTTTTGAAGGGCGTTTTGGGGGAAGAGGCAGGCCCAGCGATGCTCCAGGGCTGCGAGACTTTTATCTTCAGGCTCGTTAGATACCTAGAATGATTTCTTGGAAGGCAGAAGGGGCTTCCTCCCTCTATCTCTGCCTCTTCTAGATTCTGGTCGTGCCAGCAGAGAGAGAAACAAACAGGGACTCAGCCCAGCAAAAAAGGCAGTTTAGGAAGACAGGATCAGCCATTGTTGCAGCAAAACATGAGTTGCTTTTATTTATTTATTTATTTATTTATGAGACTTATATACCGCTTTTAAGTGCAAGCACTCTCTAAGCGGTGTACACCAGTAAGCAATGTATATATATATTTACATTGCCCCCAACAATCTGGGTCCTCATTTTACCTACCCCGGAAGGATGGAAGGCTGAGTCAACCTTGAGCCGGTGAGATTTGAACCGCTGACCTGCTGAACACAGTCAGCTAAAGTGGCCTGCAGTACTGCACTCTAACTGCTGCGCCACCTCGGCTCATATGTGGCAGTGAAATGGGCGGCATATAAATTTAATAAGCCAATATGGTTTGCAAACCACTGGATTATATGAAGGTAGCAGGGCAGATATTTTGCCCTGTTGTTGTGTGTGTTTGTGTTGTTCGTCCATCGATTTCGATGAAGACCTTGACATCTTGTGGGTTATGGGCCATCAGCGATGTGTCCGTAGGTGGCTAATAAGACCGATGTTAGCACGGAATGTTCTGCCACACACTGAACAAAGAAATGTAGACACTGTTAATTCAGCATTTGCAGCTCTGGCTTTGCGGAGTGCTCACTTTTCTTGTGCCAAGATTGTCCTTCTGTGTTTGTATGTCTGGCAACCCTGGTACACCAAGGTGCGCCATGTCGGTCGATCATGCGCCAAAAGTTCCCAAGGGATGGTGTTAATATCCAGGGACTTAAGAGAGGCTTTCAACGTGTCTTTGTATCGCTTCTTTTGTCCCCCATGCGATCACTTTCCTTGAGACAGCTCACCATAGAAGAGCCGTTTAGGGATATGATGATCTGGCATCCTTACAACATGGCCCGCCTAGCGCATCTGGGTTTTCATCAACAGAGTGTAAACTGATGATAGGCCTGCTCTGGAGAGGACATCTGTGTCTGGTATCTTATCCTGCCACCGGATCCTCAGAATTCTACGAAGGCAAGTCATGTGGAAGTAGTTCAGTTGCCTAACATGCCTCCTGTACACTGTCCAGGTCTCACTAGCATACAATAGGGTAGTTAGCACTGCTGCCTGGTAAACTTTAAGCTTGGTAGCAAGACTTATTCCACGGCGGTCCCACACGTTAGTCCGCCCTGTTGTTACTCCATCAACCACTCCATGTCAACTGGAAGAGCCTGGTCTTTGGGTCCTTACAAAAAAATAAGGGCCTGAGATGAAGTTCTGACCATTTGTACGTGCACCACAATGCCCTTAACACGGGAAAGGCTTTCCTTTACCCTGGTGGCCACCATCTTGACTTTTTGGACTCCATGGATACCCTTGTAACATTCAATTTTGGAGGGGGAGCGAACGAGGTCTAACGATGCTGATGCTACTAGCGGTCTGATGGCTTTTTTCTTTGATGTGTGACAACCACAAAGGAGGGCAAAGTTTCTCTGTGAGGGAAATGGGAACTTAGAGCTTAGCCCTTGCCTTGGCTGGAGATCCTTTCTGGATCACATTTCCCCGTAGATGTTTGTCTGTAGGGAGAAAAGCTCTCCCAGAACCAAGCTCTGAATTGGGGTGTGTATGTGTGTGCGTGTGTGTGTTACATTGGATTCCTTCCCTGAGAAGAGATGGGAGTTCAGAATAACAGAGGTAGAAAGGGTCTTGGAGATCATCTAGTCGAACCCTCTGCTCAAGCAGGAGACTCTATACCATTTCAGAAAAATGGCTGTCTGATCTCTTTTTGAAAACTTCCAGTGATGGGGCACCCACAACTTCTGAAGGCAAGCCTTTCCACTGATTAATTGTTCTAATTAACAGGAAATTTCTCCCTATTTATAAGTTTGGTCACTGCCCATTACTTTTTAGCCTGCCTTCTGGCGCTTTGGAAAATAAGTTGATCCTCTTCTCTTCTCTGTAGTAGCCCCTCAAATATTGGAAGATGCTATAATAATGATGATAATAATGATAATGATAATAATGATAATAATAAAGTTGGAAGGGACTTTGGAGGTCATCTAGTCCAACCCCCTGCTCGGGCAGGAAACCCTATACCATTTCAGACAAACGGCTGTCCAGTCTCTTCTTAAAAACTTCCAGTGTTGGAGCATTCACCGCTTCTGGAGGCAGGTTGTTCCACTGGTTAATTGTTCTGACTGTCAGGAAGTTTCTCCTTAGTTCTAGGTTGCTTCTCTCCTTGATTATCAAGGTGCCCTTAGTTCTTCTCTTTGTTAGACTAGACATACCAACTTCCTGCAATTCCTCATCAGACAGTTTCGCCTCCTAATCCTCTTTGTTGCTCTTCTCTGCACACTTTTTCGTATCGTGGTGACCAAATCCCAAGCGTGATCTTACCTCACACTTGGCGTGTCTCCCGCTCTTCCCTTTTGCAAGACAGCTAGTTTCACACAAAGTAGCTTTCACAGGAAACTATGAATAAGGCCATCGTTCAAAAATAATTGAGAAAGTCATCCGTTCTTTTCAGACAGATCTTTGTGAGTTCCCGGCTGTTCTAAGCCAAGGGAACAAAATGGATATTTGGGGTTTAAGTATCAAGAGGGCAGCCAGGACTTCACATGCATTGTGCAAGTGATGGCCATCATTTTACCTTTGGTGTTTCCCCCCTACCCCTCTGGAAAGCAGTAAGTTTTTAGATAACCCTCTCCAGCCTGGTTTTTCTAGGTGGGTGTCAGAATCCAATTATATTTCATCTCTAGTTATCGACTATGGAGAACCCCATTTCTGCCCTCTTTGGATTCTATCATAGATGAAGAGGAAGGTGGGTGAGCAAAGGGGTTTTATGGCCCCCACTTCCTTCGGTACAACTTCAAAAGGGACTGAATGTGGATACCACCAAAAGGACTAACCATAACAATATGGCCCATCACCTTTCATCTATTCCTCTCTGAAGTCTCCCTTCCGGCAGTGAGGAAAAAGGAGGTGGAAATGTAACGCCTGGGATTGTCGCTGGAAAGATGGTGGGGTGGGGTGGGGCTGCTGGGGACCCCTTAAAACCTTGAACCGTAGGGCTTGGGCCCCAGGTCCTGTCTAGAACGCCTGCAACCATTTTCTCTTAATAAAGGATGCCTGTTGGAAGAAATATTCCAAGAGTGCTGTCTTCTTAAGATGCAAAGTGGGGTGGGTCCTTACAGTGAGTCTCAAAGTTGGGGTCAACCTCTCTTCTCCAAGTGGGGGCATCTTGGTGGAAGTGCCACGTTTAGGGTGTTTGCTTGGCTTCCAAGTCTAGCCTCCAGCCTTTGTGGTCTCCTAAATCCTAAGGAGGAGGTCCCCATCTTGGGACTGGTCACAGTGGCCCAGCTGTTGCCCTTGACAACAGGGCAGAGGCCTTGCCATGCCTCTCCATCCTTGGAGCCTGGCCAGTGGCGTAGAAGGCATTTAGCAAGGCTGGCAGGTTAGGAACACTGGCGTTAGGGGACCAGGTTTTTTTTATTTAAAATGTTTTATTAACAGAATAAACCCACTAATCCACCCATCCCCACCCTCCTACCCCTCCCCCCACTTCCCAGAGCCGAGTACAGGGTTATAACAAACATAATTAAACCTAATCTAATTAAATTCAACAATTTATACAACAACTAAATTCATACTTAACCCTTAACTCCCTTTCAACCTTAAGAACATAAACAAATCCATTATAATAAGTATTATTAATAGTATTTTATAATTGGAATTATTTAGTTTATTTATCGTTATTATGGTTTTTTTATAATAGTTGTTTAAAAAAGGGGGGCCAGTTTTTGCAGAGCTGTGTGACAGTCCTGTGGGCACAAAATTCTGGTTGCCCGAGAAAGAGCCGAGATTTCAAATGAAATATATTTCATCTTTAATTATCAAACATAGAAACTCCCAATTCTGCCTTCTCTGGATTCTGCCATAAGAGGGAGAAAAGGGGGAGAGCAAAGGGGCTTTATGGCCCTCACTTCCTTCAGCACACTTCAAAGGACTGAATGTGTGTTTATTGTGGCCTCTAAGCTTTAACATATCAAAGAAGAGTAATTGCCTTTCATGTAGTTATCTGAAGTCTCCATCCAGACGGAAGAAGAAAGGGGATGGAATTGTGATACTTGAAACTATCACTGGAAGGGGGGTTGATTGGGTGGGACTACTGGGGAACCCCTTAAAACCTTGAATGGGAGAGCTTGGACCCCAAGTCCTGTCTAGCATGCCTGCAACCATTTTCTCTTAATAAAGGATTCCTGTTGGAAGAATTATTCCAAGAGTTCTGTCTTCTTAAGATGCAAAGTGGGGTGGGTCCTCACACTTGGCGGCTAAAACTCATTGCATTTTTTTATCCCACCCAGGTCACCAGAGAAGCTGTATGATGAGCAAAGTAGCAATGAGAAGCCTGGTTTTGCGGAAAGCCATTCAGCAGCGGCCACCATGTTGACTTTCCCTGGCTCCCGTCGCTTGTTGGCTGGCTTGGAGGTCCCCACTTCCCAGAGGCTGGGCTGAAGGTGTCGTTTCTTCCCTCAATCCGTCCCTTGCCGGACGGCTTCTGCTGTTTGACTCGCCATGGGGGGATGTTTCTCCAAACCCAAACCAGGTGAGCTGTTTCTGCAAAGCTTTCCGGCTCCGTGGCCCAAACGGGGCCTCTTTTGTGCAGCGTTGTGATTAAACTAGGTCAGGCATGCCAGTGGCCTTTCTGCCAACGGAGTCCGTGGAGAATTTCAACGTGGTGGGGTTGCTAAAGCGATTGGCTAATCCCCTGGAAACTTCATTTCATGCCAGCATAATTCTTTAATAGAAGATTAAGAACCCTTCCTGGAAGACTGTGGGGATCAAAAGCGGGGGGGGGGAGTGGGTTTCGTCTTCCTGGAGAAGCAGTCGGAGATCAAGTCTCTTGAGAAAGAGAGGCCAAAATTGGGGCAGAATAAGGCCTTTTTAAAGTTCGTATCTGAGCTTAAATGGACTCCAGAAGATGGTAGAGGACAGGAAGGCCTGGAGGAACGTTGTCCATGGGATCGCAATGGGTTGGACACGACTTTGCAACTAACAACAACAAAGTTGGTACCGGGCATCAGTTAGGGCTGAGTGTCAGTGCAGGAAAACCTTTGACCAAAGCAGGTGGCCCTTCTCAAACACAGTGAGATTAGGCAAAGGAATTTCTCTGCAAATCTGTTGCATCTCGACTGAATCATAAGATGTGAGTTTTAAGAGTCCACTCAACTCTTAAAGCCACGCCCTCAGAGATGGCTGTCGAACTCTCCACTTGTCTAAGGAGATTCTCCATCTTAATAATAATATTATAATAATAATATAATAAAGTTGGAAGGGACCTTGGAGGTCATCGAGTCCAACCCCCTGCTCAGGCAGGAAACCCTACACCATTTCGGACAAATGGCTGTCCAGTCTCTTCTTAAAAACTTCCAGTGTTGGAGCATTCACCGCTTCTGGAGGCAGGTTGTTCCACTGGTTAATTGTTCTAACTGTCCGGAAGTTTCTCCTTAGTTCTAGGTTGCTTCTCTCCTTGATTCGTTTCCATCCGCTGCTTCTTGTCCTGCCTTCAGGTGCTTTGGAAAATAGCTTGACTCCCTCTTCTTTGGGGCAGCCCCAGAGATACTGGAAGACTGCTATCATGTCCCCCCTCGTCCTTCTCTTTGTTAAAACTAGACGTACCCAATTCCAGCAACCGTTCCTCATAAGTTTTAGCCTCCAGTCCCCTAATCCTCTTTGTTGCTCTTCTCTGTACTCTTTCTAGAGTCTCAGCATCTTTTTTACATCGCAATGACCAAAACTGGATGCAGTATTCCAAGTGTGACCTTATCAAGGCCTTGTATTAATACTTCACGTGATCTTGATCCTATCCCTCTGTTAATGGAGGTGTTTTTTCAAAAGGCAACTGGACTTTCTTGTTTTTCCTTGAAGATGTTTCACTTCTCATCCAAGAAGCTTCTTCAGTTCCACTTGAACTCATCCCTCTTTCCATTGTTGGTCCTGCTGACCAATTAATCTAGACTTCCAAAATGAGATGTTTTTCTAGCATTCGGCTGAAAACTGTCTTCCTGTAGTTTACATCCGTGATGCGTTGTCCTGGGCTCTAGAGCAGTGGTTCTCAACCTGTGGGTCGGGACCCCATTTGGGGTTGAACGACCATTTCACAACGCAATGCCAAACAATGCAGTCCGCCATTTTCCCCCCCTTTTCCTTAGCTGTGCTACTCCCTTTTATTCTATTGGCTTTTGAAAGCCAATAGAATAGACTCTCTTGAATAGAGTCTAATTCTATTGGCTTTCAAAAGCCAATAGGAATTGTCCAGGCTGTCTCTGCCCTGCTGAGCCCGCCAAAAGTCCCATTCTGCAAACGGTGCTGCACTAGTTGAGTAGTCCTCGACTTACGACCGGTTGAGTAGTCCTTGACTTACGACCGGTTGGGGGTCGCGGCATTAAAAAGGTTGAGAACCACTGCTGTAGAGGGCGAGAGAAGTCATTGGGTGACCCCTGCTAGATATTCAGAGAGGACTGTCCAGTCCTTCTTCCGTTTCCTCTTTCAGTTTTTCAGTTTTCTTTTTTCTCTTTCTCCATTTGCCCTTCACTGACCTATTCCAGATTTTGTTAAGCTTATTTAGTTTTAACCTGAGTCAGATGTTTCTATATGTCTTAGATTGTTCTGTAAATTCAGTTTGTTTAGTTAATTATTTTTTTTATCAATCTATTTATTTGCTAACACTTATATCTTACCCGGTTACAAATGTTCTTGATGGCTAACATCAGTTTTAACCTATTAAGTGGAAATAACCACATGATATAAAAACACCTGTAAATAACAGCATCAAATAAGAAACAGCAGAGTATAAGCATTTTCCCTATTTGAAGTTTATGTTAAATATTTTAAATGATTGGAGAGTACATGAATTTCAAAGGGAAAAAGAATCCACCTTGCTTGGGAAGGGGAGCATCCAGGCTGAATCTGCTATTTTGAGCAGTCGGCTCCGTTTATCTTAGGAGCCGGTTGCTTTGCTGAATTGCAGGCTGGGAAGATGATAATAAAAAGAGGAGTAAGACTAGAAGTCTAAAGTTGCTTACTTCACGGGACGAATGGAAAAAGTTCCCGAGATAATTCATGGGAATTGCTTTCACTACTCCAAAGTGTCATTTCATCACAACCTTACAGAGCAGTAATCCATTCGTTGCAAGGGCCAGGCAATTTTGCTTAGAAACAATTAGAAAGCCCTCATGTTTATTAAATTCCTTGCGGAGGAAAACCTGCTGAGTCAAGGAGTCTTCATGAAGGTATGAAATCTCTCCCCGTTCCCAGCTTTTCATTCTGCCAACGCAGCTCTTTCGGTCTTCGGATTTCGACTGGCCTGGGGAGGGCAGGGCTGTACGGGGAGGAGGGACTGGAGAAAAACCTGCCAAGAAGGTATCCAAGTCTCATCAAAGTGTGAGGAAATTTGCTCTTTGGTCGTGCTAAGTAATCCTTCTGAGCAAACTCGCCAGCTCCGCCAGCTGAGCAGCTTCCATTCTTGTCAAGCTGAGGGTGCAAAAGCCAACACACAACTGTTCCGCCTTCTCATCTGGGTCAACAGATCATCATCTAGAAACAAATAAAGTTATAAGTAAAACCCAGCCCGGGTTTGTTAAAAACAGATCGTGCCAAACTAATCTTATTTCATCCTTCTTTGACAATGTGACTAAATTAGCAGACCAGTGAAATGCTGTCAACGTAGTATACTTAGATTTCAGTAAGGCATTCGACAAAGTAGACCACAACCTATTCCTTGGCGAGCTAGAAAAAATGTGTGATAGACAGCATCACCACCAGATGGATTTGTAACTGGCTGACAAACCGTACTCAACGAGTAGTCCTTAATGGCACTACATCCACACGGAGAGAAGTAAGCAGTGGGGTACTACAAGGTTCCGTCTTAGGCCCGGGACTCTTCCATCTCTTCATAAACAACTTAGATGAGGGAATAGAAGGGGAACTCATCAAATTTGTAGGTGACATCAAACTGGCAGGAGTAGCCATCACCCCAGAAGACAAACTCAGGATCCAAAAAGATCTTGATAGACTTGGCCAATGGGCCCCATCCAACAACATGAAATTTAATGTGGAGAAAAGCAAGGTTTTACATTTAGGCAGGAAAAACCAAAGGTACAAGTACAGATTACGCAAAACCTGGCTGAAAAACAGTAACTGCGAGAGGGACCTTGGAGTCCTAGTGGACGATCACTTAAATACGAGCCCGCAGTGTGCAGTAGCAGCAAAAAACTAATACAACCCTTGATTGTATAAACAGAGACTCAAAATCATGTAAAGTATTAATATCACTTTATAAAGCCTTAGTAAGGCCACACCTGGAATACTGCGTTAGGTTTTGGTCACCACATTACAAAAAAGATGTTGAGAGTTTGGAAAAAATTCAGAGAAGAGCAACTAAGATGATCCAAGGCCTGGAGACTAAAACATACGAAGAACGGCTGTGGGACTTGGGTTTGACTAGTCTAAAGAAAAGAAGAAGTAGGAAAGACATGATAGCTGTTGTGTCCTGAGCCTGCAAAAGCAGGCTCAGGACATTGCTATGGTCCTGGGATTGCTGCAAGCTGCCCGAGACCAGACTGAAAGGCGCCAGCCTTGCGCGCATGCGCGAAAGCGCGCCATTAACTGTAGCCTTTTTGCCCGGGGATCCGGACCCAAAAGCAGAGACCTGCGAGTCTCACTGTTGTTGTTGTAGTGAGCAGAAGGAGGAATAAAGAACCATTACTTCTAACATGTGTGATCTTCATTCGCCATCGAACGAAGAGCTTAACAATAGCAATATTCCAGTATCTGGGGGGCTGCCACAAAGAAGAGGGGGCCAGATTATTCTCCAAAGCACCAGAGGGCAGGATAAGAAGCAATGGTTGGAAACTGATCAAAGAGAGAAGCAACCTGGAATTAAGAAAAAACTTCCTGACAGTGAGGACAATTAACTAGTGGAACAGCTTGCCACCAGAAATTGTGGGTGCTCCATCACTGGAGACTGGACAGTCACTTGTCTGAAATGGTATAGGTTCTCCTGCTTGAGCAGGGGGTTGGACTAGAAGATCTCAAAGGTTCCTTCCAGCACTATTCTGATTGACTGACAATTGTTGGTCAAATGAACTATGATCAGCAGAATTCCTCAGCTGCTCTGGCCTTTCCAATTCTCACCTTCTTCCTCTAGGCATGGGCCAGCCTTTCCTTTTTGCTGACGTATTCAAAAGTCTTTTTTTGTGTTTTGGCCTTCCTGTCTTGTTGCAGATACCAGCGTTACATTCACTGAACCATTTTTTATTTCCTTTTGATTCTTAAGATAGGTTGAAAGCTTTCAGCGCCTCTATTCGTAATGAAAACTCAATTCCCTCCACTCCACAAGACTGGACCACCTTTATTTTTTATAATAATTTTATTAAAAGTTAAAGAGAGAGAAACCACACAAAATTAAGACGAATAAAACAATAAAAAGAAAACTGGAAAGTGCAGAAAAAATTAAAAAAACAGATAGTAATAAATTTATTTATAGTGACGAAAAGGAAAGAAAGTATAGAATGAAATGAATTCCTCTTCTTCACAAAAGGTGTGAACAATTTCAGTAGCTTATCACCTTCTCTTATAATACAACAAATTATATCTCTTCTTCCAATATTCCGACTCTTATCCATTAACAAATCCTTAAAAATTCATTGTTTCTTCCTAGTCAGCTAAAGTTCATTAAGGGTTGCCAAGGATAGCAACATTATCTGACAACATGTTAAAATAGAAACAATCAACTTTATATGCCTTTTACTTTTAACAGTAAATTTAATCAAATAATGTCCCAGAACTTGGTTTCTTTTCATTTTTTCTTTTTTCTCACAAAATTATTGAAACATTTAACAAATCTCTTTTCTAAATACAATATAGGAAATTTGTGAGTCTCCTTCAATCCTTTGTGAAGTAAATTTTAATTACAGGTTTAAGGGCTTATTTTAAAAAAAAAATAAGCAGCAATTGGATGATTAGAACATTGGTTTTAGAAAGTCACAAGTTTGTGGATCCAGATGGATTTTGAAATTAATTATAAGAAGGGGAAAACATTGTTATTTTGAATCGTTAAAAATAAGAACATGATAGGAACTTTGAGGGTTGGACTCTAGAGGAAGTGAAAAAGAATTAAAACTTACAATTAAAGAAAAACGCTTAAATTTGACTTACTAATACAGAAGGGAGCAAAATACTTTAATGTTGGATATATTGATGGATATTTGTAAACAATGGACCCAGAAGATAATTTTAAGATAATTTTGTCTCCTATTAAACGCAGACTATATTTAAAAGATGTTTTAAATTTAAACTTTTAAAGATGTTTAAAGAGGTTTTAACTTAACTGAATAAGGGAGACATGATAGCAGGTAGTCCTCAGCTTACAAGCACAACTGGGATCAGAAATCCATTGCTAAGTCAGGTGGTTATTAAATGACCTTTTTGTGACAGTTGTTAAATGAATCACAGTGGCTGTTAAGTGAATCTGGCATCCCTTCCGTGAATTTTGCTTGTCAGAATCCCAAACAGTAATCACATGAACCCCGGATGCTGTGGCAGTCATAAATACAGTATAGGCTGGTTGTCAAGAGCTGAATTTTGATCATGTGGCCATGAGGATACTGCCCAAGTTGTAAGTATGAGGACCGGATGTAAATTATGTTCTTCAGTGCTCTTGTAACTTTGAACGGTCACTAAGCGAATGGTGGCAAGTTGAAGATTACCTGATATCTGTTTGAACACACACTTATCATAGATGCAAGATTTGCATTACAACATTGCATTCGCCAGTTTGACACACACCCTCTGCCAAAAAAGCAGATGTGTTGGGCACAGTGTGCAAACAGCTTTTTCAGAGAAGAGCAACAAAGACAATGAGGTCTGGAGACTAAACTGTAGGATGAATGGCTAAGGTAAGTTGGTATGTGTCAGAGCGTGCACAGTCATTGTGCTGAGATAACCCAGGAGTAAACACAGTAAACAATGGTCCGCATAAAATGGTGGTTTATCTTACACTATCTACAGTGCTTTTTTTGTAAAAAAAAAAAAAAGGTGCCAGAACTCACACACGTCATACAACCCGCCTTGCCTACCTTACAAGGTTCCATCCAAAAAAGGTGCCGGAACTCCGTTCTGGGCGTTCTATGACAAAAAAAAGCCCTGACCATCTACAATATCATATACCAGGAACAATATACATACACATGCTAATAGAGCAGGATCCAACAAACCACAATTACAGCAGGAAACGGAAGAGAGAGAACTCATCAGCAGAGCCTTCCCTTTATACGAAGGCTCTTAAAGAGACACAAACCCTGCTGACTCATTCCCATCATTACATTACATCTTACATCTTACATTACATAAGCTAGTCAGCTATTAAATCAAGAGTATGTCTAGTCTTAGGGATGATGTGATAGTTGTCTTCCAATGCTTGAGGGGCTGTTGCAGAGAAGAGGTGGGTCAACCTATGCTCCAAAGCACCAAGAAGCAATGGGTGGAAGTTTAGCAGAAGAAGATTCATCCTGGATATAAGAGTTTCCTGACAATGAGAATCATTAATCAGTAGAACAGCTTGTCCCCGAGAGTTGTGGGTGCTCCATTGCTGTAGGTTTTCATGAAAAGATTGGACAACCATTTGTCTGGGATGGTATAAGGACCCCTGCCTTGGACATGGGGCTGGATTAGAAAACCTCCAAGGTCCCTTCCTGTTTTAGGATTATAATTCCTTCCTCCTCACCCAGCTTGGTGAGATAGCCAACAGGGGAACCTGCTGACCACCAGTGGATCAGTAACATGCTCCTCCCTTCCCAACGATGCTGGACATTGCAGCCCTCTCATAAAGTTATGTCTGCAAGTGTGCACATAACTGTATCGTCTGAATAAGGAGCAAATAGATGCACCGTTGGCTCTCTTTCCATGATGAAACCATTCACAAATGGACTTTATTTCTGGAGGGTAGAGCAATCTGGCATGCTGACCATTAGCTACTGTGACTCTGTGCGCATGTGTGTATGTTGTACTGGATGTGTACTTCAATAGGAGCGTGAAACTCCCGCCTCTTGAACAGGTGCAGCCGGACTCGGCTCGTTTCCTTAACATCTCATCAAAGAGCTGCCCAGATTTGCCTTGTAGTGAGATGGGGAGCCAACAAATTCAATATGTAAAAGAAATACAAGTGCGCGACATTCCCAGCACAGAGAAGTTAAACAGCATCTACTAAAGTTGATCGTTTTTAAATCTGCAGGACCGAAACACTTGCGCGTAGGCGTTTTAAAAGGCTTGACTGAGGACCTGTCTGCGCCCCTGAGACTGATTTTTAATAAATCTTGGAGTACTGAGGATGTTCCTGAGGAGTGGATAACAGCTGAACCCACTATAGCAGTGTTTAAAAAAAGTAGACGGAATGAGCGCGGTAAATATTAAGTCCATCCTGGCTGGAAACAATGAATGGAGGGGATGAAGTGTCAATCACCAGAGAATGATAAGATCTGAGATGGATAATTAGGGCTGATTTCAAAAAATTCATATTAATTAAAACTTTAATTGATAATCAATTGCTTGATTAAAGCCTAATTTTGTGTCTTGCTATAATCCAGCAGCATCAATGCTTCCAACAGTGGGGCTCCGTCCAAACTCTGCAGATGTATAAAATAAGTTATTGTTTTGAAGGAAAAGTCACGGGTCTATTTTTCTCAATCTGGCCTCATTCCTTAATCCAGGGGTGGGCAACTAGTGCCCCTTTACGACCTGTGGACTTCAGCTCCCAGAATGGCTGGCTCAGAAAGTTGAAGTTTGCAGGTAGTAAAGGGGCCATAGGATGCTGATATGTGAATTAACACTGATAACACAAATCAATACCCTTGAGTGGGGAAAGTCTATGAGTCCTCAACTTACAACAGTTCATTTAATGACTATTCAAAGTTACAATGGCACTGAAAAAAGTAACATGACTGTTTTTCACAGTTACGGCCATTGCAGCCTCCCCGTGATCATGTGACCAACATTCAGATGCTTGGCAACTGACTCATATTTATGATGGTCACAATTTCCCCGGGGAATCACGTGATCCCCTTTGGCGGCTTTGTGACAAGCCAAGTCAATGGGGAAGCCAGATTCACTTAACACTTGTGCTGCTAACTTAACAACTGCAGTGATCCACTTAGCAACTGCGGCAAGAAAAGTCATAAAACGGGGCAAAACTCACTTAACAACCGTCTTGCTTAGCAACAGAATTTTGGGGCTCAGCTGTGGTCCTAAGCGGCAAACCCTCTTAATGTGCCAACACATTTCTCAGATAAAACTCTGGAGTGTTTGCAGGGTCTGTGTGTTAAAAAAAAAAAATCGAGATGGTCTGCCAAGCCACACAATCAAGTCCTTGCCCCTTTTGGGCACATTGTCTAAAACAGTGATGGCGAACCTTTTAGAGTGCCCAAAAACTGCTCCCCACCCCTGTCCCTCTCCACCCTGCCCACTGGGCCACCCACCACCTCCACGGCCCGCCACAGATCACCCAGGCAGCCCAGTAGCGTCACAGCGGCCACACCCTCTGCCCATGCCCCACAGCATCATCTGTGCACGACAGACCGCAAGGGCAGAGTCTTGTCCCCACTGCCTGGGGCTGCGCTGCTTTATGTGGGCTGCACCCAGGAGCTACTCTCCTCCGGGGGGTCTGGTGGTGAGGAGGGGGCGGTGGGAGAAGGCAGGGATGGGGAGACAGTGCGTGTGCCCACAGAGAGGGCTCCGAGTGCCGCCTCTGGCACCCGTGCCACAGGTTCGCCACCACTGGTCTAAAACGTCCATCACCAACACTGGGGCCATCTTGCTTTTTTAGAAACACCCCCCCCCCCCAAGCTTCTCCCATGACTTCTGGGCTGGTTCCCTGCTTGGGGCCTTTTCAAGGCAAGGTGAATCTAATTTTTTTCCTAGCATTTGACCTCCACGGACTGTTGTGACAGGTGTGATCTGGGCTCCTGGCTGTTTGGGAGCCTCCCCTTGCCTGCTTCTGAAGCTTTCCTATAGTTTCCTTCTGGGGGGTGGGAAGTCGGGCTCCCCAGCAGGATGCAAATGGCTTCCCATAAGTCAACAGGGTTCCCGTAATTAAGTGCAGCCACGGAGTACAAGTGGCGGTGAAGGCAGAAGCCACGTTGCCCGCCACTGGGGCAGACGCATCGTGACACAGGGACTCTTTCCATAGTAGGAGGAGATGCACACAGGTGGCATCTTCCCTCCCAGGTTTTTTACACCAGTGGTTCTCAACCTGTGGTCCGTGGACCCTGGGAGGCCACAATGTTGTCACAGAAGTGTTACGATTGAAATCTTAACTCTTGGGGTCCGTGGCCGTAAGAGGTATCTAAAAGGGGTCCGTGGTGAAGAAAAGGTTGAGAATCACTCTTCTACACCAGTGTTTCCCAAACTTGACAATTTTAAGGCATGAGGACTTCAACTCCCAGAATTCCACAGCCAGCAACGCTGGCTGTGGAATTCTGGGAGTTGAAGTCCACATGCCTTAAAATTGTCAAGTTTGGGAAACACTGTTCTACACCATGAAGGCCCCTCATTCCAGAGTGAATTTGGGGCCTTCTGCCATCACAAAAACACACACGGATGCAGAAGTGCCCAGACATAACTTTATGGCCAAACTATAACATCTCCTTAAAATGTTTCAAACGCTCAAAAAGAATCGTGCTTTGCCATCCGGCAATTTGCGGTTTATTTAGACCTGCATATTTAGGGAATTGTTTTGTCAGGCTAAGTTGCACATTTCTAAAGATCCTTCAGACAAGTTCAATAAAGAACTAAAAAAAAAAGAAAAAAGGAAGGAAGCCGGTGTTGATGGGGGCTGGGGCCCAGTGGTGAACACATCAGCACACAGTTGCCAAGCCAACTTGCCGAAGGTGGAGAAACACGGCCTTAAATGTGGCTTAATACAGGTAGTCCTCACCTTGCAACCACAGTGGAGCCCAAAATTCTGTTCTTAAGTGAGATATTTGCTAAGCGAGTTTCGCCCCGTTTTACGACTTTCCTTGCCACAGTTGTTAAGTTGGTAACATGGTTGTTAAGTGAATCCAGTTTCCCCGTTGATTTTGCTTGTCAAAAGGTCGCAAAAGGGGATCACGTGACCCCGGGACACTGCAACCGTCATAAGTATGAATCAGTTGCCAAGCATCTGAATTGTGACCGTGGGGATGCTACAAAGGTCGTAACTGTGAAAAACGGTCATAAGTTACTTCTTTTCAGTGCCGTTGTAACTTTGAAGGGTCACTAAATGAAGCGCTGTTAGGCCGAGGACTCCCTGTATAGTGTGTATCACATAAGCTGCTAAGGCCAAAGAAATAAAGACGATAAAGCAGCGTTTCCGCAACCTTGGCAAGTTGAAGCTGTGTGGACTTCAACTCCCAGAATTCCGCAGCCAGCAAAGAATTCTGGGAACTGAAGTTCACACATCTTCAACTTGCCAAGGTTGAGAAACACGGTGATAGAGCATTCCCACAACCTGGCAAGTTGGGTTGGCCACAGCTCGGAAGCAGACATTTTTCACCTTGCGACCAACTGGATCTCAAATGGATCCCAGCCAATGAGAAGTGACCCTCTAGGTAGGCAAGCTGGCTCCAAAGAGGCAATTCCTCTAGCTGGCTGCCCTCCGTTTGGGAAGGGAACAAATGCTGCTGCTCAGATACTGCTCCTCAGCTGGCTTGATGCGATCTGGACTCCGGGCCCAGCGTGTCTCTTTAAGGCAGTGGTTCTCAACCTTTCTAATGCCGCAACCCCATAATACAGTTCCCCATGTTGTGGTGACCCCCAACCACTTATACATCACCGGGTGCCAGGGATGTGGCCAAAGAAAAGGAGGAAAAAATGGCAGACAGCCTTGTTTGGCGACCCCCGTGAAATGGTCGTTCGACCCCAAATGGGGTCCCAACCCACAGGTTGAGAACCACTGCTTTAAGGAGAGGAAGGCGGGTCTGCAGGGCCTGTCAGGAGATTCATGGCAGCACCAGATGAGTCTAGAGAAGAGAAGAAACAGGGGAGACATGATAGCAGCGTTCCAGTATCTGAGGGGCTGCCACAAAGAAGAGGAGGGAGTCACATTATTCTCCAAAGCATCCGAGGGCAGGACGAAAAACAGTGGTTGGAAACTGATCAAGGAGAGAAGCAACCTAGAATTAAGGAGAACTTTCCTGACAGTGAGGACAATCAACCAGTGGAACAGCTTCCCACCAGAAAGTGTGGGCTCTCCATCACTGGAGATTTTAAAGAAGAGACCAGACGATCACCTATCTGAGATCATGTAGGTTCTCCTGCTTGAACAGGGGGCTGGATTAGAAGACCCCCAGCTTCTATTCTATTCTATTCTGTTCTGGTTCTATTCTATTCTATTCTATTCTATTCTATTCTATTCTATTCTATTCTATTCTATTCTATTCTATTCTATTCTATTCTATTCTACAATTTGTCTATTGTATTGTATTGTATTGTATTGTATTGTATTGTTTTCTACTCTACTCTACTCTACTCTATTCTATTCTATTCTACAATTTGTCTATTGTATTGTATTGTATTCTACTCTACTCTACTCTACTCTACTCTACTCTACTCTACTCTACTCTACCCTACCCTACCCTACCCTACCCTACCCTACCCTACCCTACCCTACCCTACCCTACCCTACCCTACCCTACTCTACTCTATTCTATTCTATTCTATTCTATTCTATTCTATTCTATTCTATTCTATTCTATTCTATTCTATTCTACAATTTGTCTATTGTATTGTATTGTATTCTACTCTACTCTACTCTACTCTACTCTACTCTACTCTACTCTACTCTACTCTACCCTACCCTACCCTACCCTACCCTACTCTACTCTACTCTATTCTATTCTATTCTATTCTATTCTATTCTATTCTATTCTATTCTATTCTATTCTATTCTACAATTTGTCTATTGTATTGTATTGTATTGTATTGTATTGTATTCTACTCTACTCTACTCTACTCTACTCTACTCTACCCTACCCTACCCTACCCTACCCTACCCTACCCTACCCTACCCTACCCTACCCTACCCTACCCTATTCTATTCTATTCTATTCTATTCTATTCTATTCTATTCTATTCTATTCTATTCTATTCTATTCTATTCCTATTCTACATTCTATTCTATTCTATTCTATTCTATTCTATTCTACAATTTGTCTATTCTACTCTACTCTATTCTACTCTATTCTATTCTATTCTTCATAACAGGAGATCCTAGAAGTAACCCTCTAGTGGGAGACCAGGATCTAGGCTTCGGCAGGAACAGAGAACATTTTAAAAAGGCTGCTGAGAATAAATGGAAGTTGATTATGTTGGTGCCGGTGATTATGTTTGACTGCTAGATCTCTTAACCAGTTCATTACTCTTCAGGCTTTCCGATGCAATCTTAAGGGCTAGGAACCTTAAAAACTTTCTAAATTCTCAGTATTTTCCATAAAGTTAGAGCTGGTTATTGCTCTCTTGCTTTCTGTCGGTTTTTTTTAACTCTTCAGTTTTTCAGCCTAGATGCCACCCTGGGAATTCCTAGCAGCCTCCACCCTAACTACTAACCAGCTTTAGACATTAAACAACATCCCCAGGATGTTGCCCTAACAACGAAACCGAAGGCAACTCTGACGTGATGGCATCTGTGACAAAGCTATGGATGCTGACAGCGTGCACGTAATCCTGCGTGTGTTTGTGTGGATCGAGACATCTGTTGAATTCTTGCCCATTTCACAGTTTCCAAATACTACTAGTCCTCAACTTACAGCCATTCATTTAAAGTTCAGTTCAAAGTTACAACAGCACAAGTGACTTCCGACTGGTTTTCACGCTTACGACCATTGCAGCGTCTCTACAGTCACTTGATCAGAGCTTGGACCCTCGGCAACTGGCCTGTATTTATGACCATTGTAGAGTCCTGGGGTCACATCATGCCCCTTGGCAATCTTCCCAGCCGGCTTCCGACACGCAAAGTCAGTAGGGAGCAAGTCAGATTCACTTAACAACTGCAATGATTCACTTAAAAACTGTGGCAAGAAAGGTCGTAAAATTGGGCAAAACTCACTTTACAACTGCCTTGCTTAGCCATGGAAGTTTGGGGCTCAATTATGGTGATAAGTCGAGGATGGCCTAGTCCAGGGGTAGGTGACCTTGGCTCTTTTATGACTCGTGGACTTCAACTCCCAGAATTCCTGAGCCAACCGGGCTCAGCTTGGAAACCTCTCCCTTTCCCCTCAGCATGGCTGGCTCAGGAATTCTGGGAGTTGAAGTCCACTTTGAGTCATACAAGAGCCAAGGTTGTCTACCCCTGGCCTATGTTCTGCCGAAGGTGGCTGGAACTCTTCCAAAGAAGTGCTCGAACCCAGGGCATTAGAGATGCTTCTCTGTTCGCGAAGGATTAATACCACTTTACAAGGCCTTGGTAAGGCCACACTTGGAATACTGAATCCAATTTTGGTCACCATGATGTAAAAAAGATGTTGAGACTCTAGAAAGAGTGCAGAGAAGAGCAACAAAGATGATTAGGGGACTGGAGGCTAAAATACATAAATAACAGTTGCTGGAATTGGGTATGTCTAGTCTAATGAAGAGAAGGACGAGAGGGGACATGATAGCAGTCTTCCAGTATCTCAGGGGCTGCCCCAAAGAAGAGGGAGTCAAGCTATTCTCCAAAGCACCTGAAGGCAGGACAAGAAGCAACGGAGGGAAACTAACCAAAGAGAGAAGCAACTTGGAACTAAGGAGAAACTTCCTGACAGTCAGAACAATTAACCAGTGGAACAACCTGCCTCCAGAAGCGGTGAAAGCTCCAACACTGGAAGTTTTTAAGAAGAGACTGGACAGCCATTTGTCTGAAATGGTATAGGGTTTCCTGCCTGAGCAGGGGGTTGGACTGGATGACCTCCAAGGTCCCTTCCAACTCTATGATTGTGATTGTGATTGAGATTATGATTATGATTATCATCGCTCTCTTGCTCCTGCAGTGGAAGTGAAGATCGAGGTGGTGCTGCCGGAGAAGGAGCGCATCAAAGAGGAGACGTCGCCCAACGGGAAGGCCAGCCCCATCGTCTACAAGGCCAATGGCACCTCGCGGCACTACCAGCTGGAAGAGCACCCGGTCACCCTCAACCCCTACCGGAACGTGAAGGACGTGGTGGAGGCCTCTGTTTGCCACGTGAAGGACCTGGACAATGGACAGTCAGTGGGCCCAGGACTTCTTCTTGGGTTTTAAAACTGATCCAAGATGTCTCGACCTCAGCCACTTGAAGATGTGTGGACTTCAACTCCCAGAATCCCCCAGCCGGCAAAGCTTCTGGGAGTTGAAGTCCACACGTCTTCAAGTGGTTGAGGTTGAGAAACACTGCTTTAATCAAAATGAGGTGGGAGGGGAGGCCTGCCCCCTGCAAACTCTGCATGTCCCTCAAAAAATTACTTTGCTCCCCAAGAATGGCGTCTAAAAGACGTTTAACAAATGACAACGCTCCTTCTTGTTCTCCCTAGGATGCGAGAAGTCGACTTGGGCTGTGGGAAGGCTCTGCTGGTGAAAGAAAACGGAGAGTTTTATGCCATGGGTCATAAGTGTCCTCACTACGGCGCCCCACTTGTGAAAGGTATGTTTTATCCCCACCCCCCCCCAGACCATGAGTTGGGGTTACCTAGAAGATGTTTCTGCAGGACTGGCCTGGAAAAGGCTTAGGGAAGTTCTGCAAGGCTATGAAAATAGTAAACTCTTAATATCAGCTGACACTAGACCAGTGGTTCTCAACCTGTGGGTCGGGACCCCATTTGGGGTCGAACGACCATTTCACGGGGGTCGCCAAACAACGCAGTCTGCCATTTTTTCCCCCCTTTTCCTTAGCTGTGCTACTCCCTTTTATTCTATTGGCTTTTGAAAGCCAATAGAATAGACTCTCTTGAACAGAGTCTAATTCTATTGGCTTTCAAAAGCCAATAGGAATTGTCCAGGCTGTCTCTGCCCTGCTGAGCCCGCCAAAAGTCCCATTCTGCAAACGGTGCTGCACCAGTTGAGTAGTCCTTGATTTACGACCGCTTGAGTAGTCCTCGACTTACGACCAGTTGGGGGTCGCGGCATTAAAAAGGTTGAGAACCACTGCACTAGACGATTCTGACATTCTGAGGCTTCGTTTCTTCCCATGTTGGTTTGTCTGCTTCTCAGTCACCCCATATTTTTAAATCTTTCCCGTGGTCACTGCAAAAGGACTCTTTTTTCCTCATAGACTAATTTTGCTGTTGCTTTCTTGGGGTCCTCCTTCTGCAGGGGTCTTGTCCAAAGGCCGGGTCCGTTGCCCGTGGCATGGGGCTTGCTTCAACATCAGCACTGGTGATATTGAAGACTTCCCAGGGCTGGATAGCCTCCCCAAATTCCAGGTGAGAATAGAATAGAATTCTTTTATTGACCAAACGTGGTTGGACACACAAGGAATTAGTCTGCGGTGCAGAAGCTCTTAGTCTACATACAAGAAATAGTGATAAGTCATGATCATAAACAACATAAAAATACATTCAGAGAACTCCGCAGTTTAACACTTTAACACAGTGTTTCTCAACCTTGACAATTTTAAGGCATGTGGACTTCAACTCCCAGAATTCCACAGCCAGCATTGCTGGCTGTGGAATTCTGGGAGTTGAAGTCCACATGCCTTAAAATTGTCAAGGTTGAGAAACACTGCAAGTTTAACAGCAGACGACAACAGTCCTTTGATGAAAACGTCCTGTGATCTTCTTTCAATCCGTGCCACTGGGAATATGCAGCAGCCCCCCCCCCCATTTTGCAGGGCTTCAGACTAATTGCTCCTTCAGTGTATTGACCCGGGTTCCTGGCAGATATCCCAGCAAGTCTCTTTAATCCCTTTAATCCTTAGACCAAAATTTCTCAACCTTAGCCACTTGAAGATATGTGGACTTCACTTCCCAGAATCCCCCAGGCAGCATTGAAGTTCATACGTCGTCAAGCGTCCGAGATTGAGAAACCCTGAAAAGTCTTACAGGTTTGGATTCCCTGGACTGGGGACTATCAAAGATCTTTGAGGGGCTTCCCCTGACACACACCTGACCAGGTGTATTGAGGTTCCAGGGTGAAGTCAGGATGGGCACAAAGGAGGCAGTTTCGGCCCCTCCTCAGTAGCCCAGCTCTGCCCTGTCAGTCCTCCAGGTCATGGAGAGGAATTATAGAGGGGCTGAAAGGAGATGAGACTCTACACAAAACGCACGTGTGCGTGCACACACACACACACAGCCTCCTTGTCAGCAATCATGGACATAATGAAGCCTTACACAAAGCTCTTACACAATAGCAGCTGATGCTGTCCCACAAATACCCAACCAACTCTTTGCTCTGAGGCCATTTCTTTGGTCTCAGGGTTGGAACGGAACATAGAGGTCATGTAGCCAAACCTGGGCAGGATCTCCTGGAGCAGCTGTGACAGATGATGATCTAGCCCAGGGGTAGGCAACCTTGGCTCTTTTATGACTGGTGGACTTCAACTCCCAGAATTCCTGAGCCAGCTTGGCTCAGCTTGGAAACCTCTCCCTTTCCCCTCAGCAGGGCTGGCTCAGGAATTCTGGGAGTTGAAGTCCATGAGTCATAAAAGAGCCAAGGTTGCCTACCCCTGTCCTAGGTCCTCCTGTTCTAAGCGGTGAGCCTCCTAGACCAGCGGTAGGCAACCTTGGCTCTTTTATGACTCGTGGACTTCAACTCCCAGAATTCCTGAGCCAGCTTGGCTCAGCTTGGAAACCTCTCCCTTTCCCCTCAGCATGGCTGGCTCAGGAATTCTGGGAGTTGAAGTCCACGAGTCATGAAAGAGCCAAGGTTGCCTACCCCTGATCTAGCCCCATTGAAGATTTCCAGGGAAGCCAAAGTCACCCTGTGACCTGGAATCCTTGGGCTGGGAGGGACATTGGAGGTGATCTGAGGATCCTTCTCCACCATCTGCTGGATAATTGTTTCCCCCATAAGAAAACTTGTCTTTCAGTGGGGCAGAGTGGGGCAGCTGGTTTGGGATTATAATGATCAAACACTTATTTGAATGAGAGTGAAAGTTGCATCACGAAACATGATGACGTTCTTTCTCGTTCCAGGTGAAAATTGAGAAGGAAAAAGTGTACATCCGAGCAAGCAAACAGGTGAGCTGTAGGGCCCCCCCCCCAACCATCATTTATTCTTCAGGGCAGCTTCCCTTGGGGAGTCAGGAGAGTTTGCAGGCCAGGAGGCTGGTGGGACCCAGGCCTGCGCTGGCCACTAGAGTGGAGCCCTTGAGGACCAGGCTGTTCTTCCTTGTGGTGCCTTTTCAGATGAACACCTTTGCTTAAAAGGCTGAGCTTTTGTGAGCGGCATTTCCTGACCCCTGGTGCCTTGGACTAACCTTGGTTTGATGGAAAGGGTACTAGTAAACTCCTTCCTATTGATGGTAGAAGTTGGAGCTAGGTTCACACAATCTGCTAATCCTAAACCAAGTTTTACTAATCACAATTGCTGTGTTGTCGCCATAGCTTGCACTCAGTTCAATTCACAATTTTGCTGTGTCTAACGCCAGTGTGGAATGGCGGGCAGAAAGAGTGTTCCCACCTGTCTAGCATTCCCTACATCAGAGGCCTCCAAATTTGGATTTCAACTCTCAGAATTCTCCAGCCGGCATGGGAGATTTAGGGTGCTGCACGGATTAATCTGCATTTTGTTTCTTCCTGTCCTATTGAACTGGCAGGAAGGGTATACTCCGGGTACCTAGAGAGCCTAACCCCCCTTTGAATCCTCATCCCCTCTAAGATTAAACTGGCCCCATCCCTGCTGGCCTTTCGTAAGGCCTTGAACCCTGAGCTTTGTGCCTCAAAAGGCCTGGAAGGAGCCCATCTCCTGGCTGGGCAGGCAGCTGGTTAGTGAATGCACGGGTGCTATGCGTTTAATTTTTAGTTTCTATTTTGTCATTTGTGTATTTTAATTATTTGATTGCAAGCCACCTACAGTCATACAAAAGAGTCCTGGGTAGCCATATAAATCAACTAACTAACTGAATGAATGAATATAAATGAATGAATGAATGGATAAATGAATGAATATAAATGAATCAATGGATGGATGAATATGAATGAATGAATATGAATGAATGAATATGGATGGATGAATATGAATGGATGGATGAATATGAATATGAATGAATGAATATGGATGAATGAATGAATGAATGAATATAAATGAATGGATGGATGGATGGATGGGTGGATGGACAGATGAATGAATGAATATAAATGGATGAATGGATGAATGAATATAAATGAATGGATGAATGAATGGATGGATAAATATAAATAAATGAATGGATGGATTAACGAATGAATAAATGAATGAATATAAATGAATGGATGGATGGATGAATGAATGAATATAAATGAATGAATGGATGGATGGATGGATGGATGAATATAAATGGATGAATGGATGAATGAATATAAATGGATGGATGGAGTGATGAATGAATATAAATGAATGGATGAATGAATGGATGAATGAATATAAATAAATGAATGGATGGATGAACTAACGAATGAATATAAATGAATGAATGAATATAAATGAATGGATGGATGGATGGATGGATGAATGAATATAAATGGATGGATGGATGGATGAATGAATGAATATAAATGAATGGATGAATGGATGGATGAATGAATATAAATGAATGAATGGATAGATGGATGACTATAAATGAATGGATGGATAGATGCATGAAAATGAATATAAATGAATGAATGGATGGATGGATGGATGGATGAATGAATATAAATGAATGGATGGATGGATGCATGAAAATGAATATAAATGAATGAATATAAATGAATGAATGGATGGATGGATGAATGAATGGATGGATGAATGTGTGTAAAACAGCCTTTCCCATCCTGGGTGCCTTCAAGTCCTCCATTCCCCCCACCAGCATGAGAATTCTGGGTGCTGAAGTCCACCTTTCTGGATGGGGCCCCAGTTGAGGAGAACTGGCCGTAGGCGTAGGGATTGGGGGGTTGCCTGCTTCCATCCGGGACTGAGTTGACCTGGCCCCTTCTCACACCCCAGGCTCTTCAAGCCCAGAAGCGGACGAAGGTGATGGCCAAATGCATCTCCCTCAGCAACTACAGCATCAGCAGCACCAACGTGCTCATCATTGGGGCAGGTACTGGCTGGTGGAGACAGGAAGTAATCAAGGGGGAAAGGTTTCAACCTGGGGGGGGGGTTTCAAGCCCTGCTTGGATGGGTGTCCTCCTGGGGACTCCACTAAGTGGCTCAAGGAGCAGGTGTAAGGACCCACCCCACTTGGCATCTTAAGAAGACAGAACTCTTGGAATAATTCTTCCAACGGGCATCCTTTATTAAGAGAAAATGGTTGCAGGCGTTCTAGACAGGATTTGGGGTCCAAGCTCTCTCATCCAAGGTTTTAAGGGGTTCCCCAGTAGCCCCACCCAATCACCCCCTTCTTCCAGCGACAGTCTCAGGCATTACACTCCCACCCCCTTTTCATTACTGCCAGCTGGGTGGAGACTTCAGAGAGAACTACATGAAGGTAATAGCCCCATTGTTATGGTTAGTCCTTTTGGTGATATCCACATCCAGTCCCTTTGAAGTGTACTGAAGGAAGTGAGGGCCATAAAGCCCCTTTGTTCACCCCCTTCCCTTCATCGTATGGCAGAATCCAGAGAAGGCAGAAATGGGGCTTTCTATAGTTGATAAGTAGAGATGAAATATAATTGGATTCTGACATCAGGGATGTCCATCCATCCCTTCAGAGGTCCAAACTGAGTCTGGTTTTGCCTGGATTTTCAGAGAATTGTGGGAAAACCCACGAGGACACCGCCATTGTGGAAGCCCGATTCAGTTATCCGGATCGATTTTCTCATTTATTCTGAAAAATCCATTCAGTCGGGGGATTCGGTAGAACTGTTTTTGGATCAAACCTCCAAATCAAACCATTGTCCAGCCCAATGGACGCCTCTGGGCTGGAGGGCACCGTCCCCACTTCCTGGGAGCCTCTGGGAGGGAGGGAGAGAATTCCCTAATGGGGAATTCTCAGCTGCGAAAACATGGGTGCTTCCACTGACGGTCACTTCCTCTGGCAGGTCCTGCTGGGCTGGTGTGTGCAGAGACGCTGCGTCAAGAGGGCTTCTCAGACAGGATTGTGATGTGCACAATCGATCGACATTTGCCCTACGACAGGCCCAAGCTGAGCAAGGTTGGTGCCCACCTAGGAGTTTCTCCAAGGCTTTCTCCAGGGCAATGGGTGGCCGGTCCCATTTTCTTTCCTATCCCCAAGCCCTGAGAGTTGAGCCTCTTTGAATGAAACAGAATTCCTTGTCGTGCAGTTCACGGATGTCCGTGTAACTTGTTTCATCCTGGATTTAAGGGCAGAGTTAATACGGAACCTCTGCTCTTTCGCCTAAAAGAGACCGAAATTAAGCTTCCACAATCTCTTAACGAATCAGAATCAGCTGATTCTGAGCCTCCTAGTCCAGCCCCCTGCTCCAGTACTCCAGGATTTTTGAAAGATATGGTGCAGTAGGGTTCTGAGATAACGTCTGCCAGCTCCTTCAGGACTCTGGGATGTAATCTGTTGGGTCCAGGTGATTTATATTAATCAAGGTTGGATAGGTGTTCTCTTACCATTTTTTTTTGCTTATTTTATTTTTTATTTCTGGTCTGTCTTTTACAGTTAGGTTTTGGTAGGTTGGGCTATAGTTTTGGGGGGTGTGAAGACTGATGCAAAGAATGATTTAAGCAGCTCTGCTATTGTTGCTTCCTTGCCATTTAGTGGATCGACTGTTTCCTTGACTTTTTTCTTGTTACTTATATATTGAAAGAAATCTCTTTTTGGTTCTGGCTTAATGGTGCTGGGCTGAAAAAGTTCTGCCCCTCTATAAGACACTCTTGACCCAGGGAAGACTACAGAAGATTCTCAGGTGGGTCCCCAAGCAGTCTTCCCAATGGTGTGTGGGAATGACCTTGGGAGACAGGAGGAAGAACTGCAGACTAGACAGCAACCAGATAAGAGGCAGCTGAACCCCCAAAAGAAACGAGGGCACGGGAAACGTCTCAGAAGAAACCCTGCCTAGTTCCTTGGACTGTAAAGATGAGGGGGGAGAGGTGTGCTTTCAGAGTCTGGTAATGGAACCTTACAATAAAGTTAGAGTTGCTACTTTTGGTTGTGCTTCTTGCCTGGACTACCTCACAACAATCTTACAAGCCTGAAAGCACATCTCTCCCCCGTCACCTTTACAGTCCAAGAAACTAGGAAGGGTCCCGTCTGAGATGTTTCCCGTGCCCTCATTTCTTCTGGGGGTCCAGCTGCATAGAATAGAATAGAATAGAATAGAATAGAATAGAATAGAATAGAATAGAATAGAATAGAATAGAGTAGAGTAGAGTAGAGTAGAGTAGAGTAGAGTAGAGTAGAATAGAATAGAATAGAATAGAGTAGAGTAGAGTAGAGTAGAGTAGAGTAGAGTAGAGTAGAGTAGAGTAGAGTAGAGTAGAATAGAATAGAATAGAATAGGAAATATAGAATAGAATAGAATAGAATAGAATAGAATAGAGTAGAGTAGAGTAGAGTAGAGTAGAGTAGAGTAGAGTAGAATAGGCAGATTATAGAATAGAATAGAATAGAATAGAATAGAATAGAGTAGAGTAGAGTAGAGTAGAGTAGAGTAGAGTAGAGTAGAGTAGAGTAGAATAGACAGATTATAGAATAGAATAGAATCGAATAGAGTAGAGTAGAGTAGACAGATTATAGAATAGAATAGAATAGAATAGAATAGAATAGAATAGAATAGAATAGAGCTTGGGACCTTGGAGGTCTTCTAGTCCAGCCCCCCACCCAAGCAGGAGACCCTATACCATCTCAGACAGGTGATTGTCGAGCCTCTTAAAAGCCTCCAGTGATGGGGCACCTATAACTTCTGGAGGCAAGCTGCTCCACTGGCTAATTGTCCTCACTGTTAGGAAGTTTCTCCTTAATTCCAGGTTGCTTCTCTCTTTGATCAGTTTCCAACCGTTGAAGATAGCAGGAAAAATGAGAAAAAATGAGAAATGAGACAATGCTGTGGGAATTCACTGTTCAGCAGAGTGATGGCACGGGGGAGAAAGCTACCTTTGGGTCTGGTTGTTTTGGCATGTAATGCCCTATAGTGGCGTCCTGAGGGGAGAGATTGAAAAATAGATTATGTCTGCGATGTGAGGGGTCTGTAGAGATCTTCTCAGCCCTTTTATCTGGCTGTTCCCTCTTCTCTTGTCTCCCAAGGCCATTCTCATAGACCAGGGGTCTTCCAACTTGGCCCTTTTATGACTTGTGGACTTCAACTCCCAGAATTCCTCAGCCAGGCACCGTGCCTGGCTGAGGAATTCTGGGAGTTGAAATCCACAAGTCATAAAAGAGCCACGTTTGAAGACCCCCGTCATAGACTATTATACCTCCTTAGTGAAACCCTTCAGGTGTACGTGAACACCTGGCCAGCCTGGCACACATCTGGAAGGCTTTTAAGGAGTATCTAAGAACAAAACTGACTTCTGCTTTCAGTCAATGGATTCCCATGCTGACCAGATTGCTCTGCGTCCTAAAGAATTCTTCCGCACAAACGACATTGAAGTCCTGACCGAAATGCAGGTGAGGTTGGTTTCTGGGGGGGGGGGGGAAGGGAGCTTCAAAATGGGCCTGGCTCTCTTTGTGGGATGTGGGAAGGGAGAGTCCATGTGCCATGTGGACTCAAAAATGGCCTTTGTTATTCCTCCAGAGATGGTTTGGTTTAACCCACCCTTTGGGGAGCTGCTCTACTAAAGCTGGACCAGTGGAGGCTTGGTTTCATCTCCTAAAATGGTGCAGGATGGGTGCAATTGACTCCCTGAATCCTGTCCCCAGAGTGGACTCTGTCTGTTTGGGTGTTGCTCTGATGGAGAAAAAAAAACAACAGTGAAGAAATTACCGTTAATGTCCCATCCATCTTGTTTCAGGTGGTGGCTGTGGACGTCAAGAACAAGACCGCTATTTTCAAGGATGGGTTTAAGATGGAGTATAACAAGCTGCTGCTGGCAACGGGAAACACGTACGTGGGCCCAGGAGGTTTTGCACCAAATGTTGGGGTCTTGTTTTTCAGGCACATTTGAGCCCCAAATGTGTCGGAGAAAGACTGGCTGAGCCAGGGGGAGGAGTCAAATGGGGAATTAGTCTGGAACCTTTAAGTATGCAGGATAGAAAATGGAATCTTTAAGTATGCAGGATAGCAAATGGAATGGAATGGAATAGAATAGAATAGAATAGAATAGAATAGAATAGAATAGAATAGAATAGAATAGAATAGAATAGAATAGAATAATAAGGATAGGATAGGATAGGATAGGATAGGGAATGGAATGGAATAGAATGGAATGGAATGGAATGGAATGGAATGGAATAGAATAGAATAGAATAGAATAGAATAGAATAGAATAGAATAGAATAATAAGGATAGAATAGAATAGAATAATCAGGATAGATAGGATAGGGAATGGAATGGAATGGAATAGAATAGAATAGAATAGAATCTGGAAGGGACCTTGGAGGTCTTCTCCTGCTTGAGCAGGAGATCCTATGCCATTTCAGACAAGTGACTGTCTAGACTCTAGACTCTTCTTAAAAACCTCCAGTGATGGAGCGCCCACGATTTCTGGAGGCAAAGCTGTTCCACTGCTTGATTGTTCTCATTGTTAGGAAGTGTGCAAGCAGGGTTCAGGTTGCTTCTCTCCTTGATTAGTTTCCATCCATTGTTTCCTCTGGTGCTTTGAAGAGTAAGTTGACCCCCTCTTCTTTGTGGCAGCCCCTCAAATACTGCTATCATGTCATCCCTATTTCTTCTTTTCTCTAGACTAGCCAAATCCAAATCTTGCAGCTGTTCTTCATATGTTTTAGTCTCCAGGCCTTTGATCATCTTAGTTGCTTTTCTCTGAACTCTTTCCAAACTCTCAACATCTTTTTTATAGTGTGGTGAACAAAACTGGTTGCAGTGTTCCAGGTGTGATATACATATATGTGATTTTGATTCTATGCCTCTGTTTATACAACTCAGGATTTTATTAGCTTTTTTGGCTGCTGCCACATACTGCTGATTCATATTTAAGTTATCATCCACTAGAACTCCAAGGTCCTTCTCACAGTTACTGTTTTTGAGTCAGATTTCACCTAATCTGTACTTATATCTTTGCTTTTTCCTGCTTAAATGTAAAACTTTGCTTTTCTCCACATTAAAACTCATTTTTTGGGGCACGGCCCATTATCCAAGTTTGTCAAGATCTTTTTGGATCCTGAGCTTGTCTTCAGGGGTGTTGGCTATTCCTGTCAGCTTAATGTCATCTGCATATTTGATGAGTTCCCCTTGTATTCCCTCATGTAATTCATTAATGAAGATATTGAAGAGTCCTGGGCCTAAGACAGAACCTTGTGGTACCCCACCGCTTACTTCTCTCCATGTAGATGTAGTACTACTCATTGAGGACTACTCATTGAGTACAGTTTGTCATCCAGTTACAAATCCATCTGATGGTTATGTTGTCTATTCCACATTTTTCTAGCCTACCAAGGAAAGGTTGTGGTCTACTTTGTCAAATGCCTTGATGAAGTCTAAATATACTATGTCCACAGCATTTCGCTGATCTAAGTTAGTCACTTTGTCAAAGAACGAAATAAGATTGGTTTGGCATTTTAACAAACCCGTGCTGACTACTAGTTATAACTTTATTTGTTTCTAGATGTTCGCAGATCTGTTTTTTTGATAATCTTTTCCAGGATCTTCCCAGGTATTGATGTTAGGCTGAGTGGTCTGTAGTTTCCTGGGTCTGCTTTTTTTTCCTTTCCAGGTGTTCTCTAGAGTTTTACACATTTTTAAAAACCATGGTTAACCCTAATCCATTTTAGACCACATAGGAGGAGAGCTGTGTATGCTGGCCAAAAAACAGGAGGAGACTGAACTATTTTATTTATTCATTTTAGATTTTCTTTATCACACTTTTATTATTTTCATAAGCAACTCAAGGCGGCAAACATACCTAATAATAAGAAGGATGAACATGATAAAAGTCAGGAGCTGCAGTTCCCTTTCTTAGGGATGCCTTTTGCTCAAATGAGGTAGCCAGGATTCTGTTGTTGTTGTTGTTAATTGCGAAGTCATGTCCGACCCATCGCAACCCCATGGACAACGTTCCTCCAGGCCTTCCTGTCCTCTACATCTTCTGGAGTCCATTGAAGCTCACGCCTCCTGCTTCAGAGACTCCATCCAGCCACCTCATTCTCTGTTATTTCCTTTCTTCTCTTGCCCTCCATCTTTCCCAGCATCAGGCTCTTCTCCAGTGAGTCCTTCCTTCTCATTAGGTGGCCAAAGTACTTGAGTTTCAACTTCAGGATCTGGTCTTCTAAAGAGCAGTCAGGGTTGATCTCCTCCAGGACTGACCGGTTGGATCGCCTTGCAGTCCAAGGGACTCGCAGGAGTCTTCTCCAGCACCAGAGTTCAAAGGCCTCCATTCTTTGGCGCTCAGCCTTTCTTATGGTCCAACTTTCACATCCATACATTGCCACTGGGAAAACTGTGGACCACGACTAAGGAGACTTTCTCCCTGGTAGTCTCACTTGCCCTTGTTTGATCTTTAGAGGATTCCTTGCCCTGACTCTCCAATCTCTCCTTCCAGACCCAAAACGCTCAGCTGCAAAGGCAAGGAAGTGGAGAACGTCTTCACCATCCGGACCGTGGAGGATGCCAACCGGGTGGTCAAAGTGGCCACTGGCAAAAACGCCGTCGTGGTGGGAGCCTCTTTCCTTGGTGAGCAAAAGGCTGCATCAACGGCTTCGGAAGCTGAGCCGATTCGTAATGTGGTTTCTTTACTCTGAGCTTAGTACGCAGTAGGAACCAACGGTCGTGGTTTACTACCTAGGGTCTACGGCTTAGCATGCAAAGCAAATCCTGCTGCTTGTAATTTATTGTACAAACCAAGATTGATGGTTTAGTACAATGTGTGAACATCGGCCCAATATTTCTTGAAAATTAAACTCTGGCCCCAAGATAGAGATGTGGGGGGTTTCCCCGTCAATTGTTTTTTTCCTCGTTTCGCCCAATTTGACCTGTTTCAGCAGACGGGTTGTTCTGTATCAAGCAAGGAGGCGGCTGCTAGCTATTACTTGATACAGGCAGATTAACTCCACGAAAGGGTTTCATGCAAATTACTTTAATTCATCAGGCATCCTCAAGACATTAACTTACAGTTACTGTAGAGATTCTTCTGAAATACATGTCATAATCTGGACCCATCACATAGGTAAAAACAGAATAGCTTCTTCTATACCAGTGGTGGTAAACCTATGGCACGGGTGCCAGAGGCGGCACTCAGAGCCCTCTCTGTGGGCCCGTGCACCGTCGTGATCGGGAGCCACCCAGAGTTTGTTATAAGATGGGCAGCTATGTAAACGCCTTAAATCAATAAGGGATAGCCAGTAGATTATTGATCAATAAATAAGATCAATAGAAATGTCAGGGGATATTGCCTTTCTCTGTTCTGCTTGTTTACTTAGAATAGGCCCGTGGCGGTGAACCTATGGCACGCAAGCCACAGGTGGCACAAAGAGGCCTCTCTGTGGGCATGTGCACCGTCGCCCCAGACCTAGGCCTTCAGCTGGGTTTTATAAAACCTTTTCGCTTTAGGTCTCCGCCGCCGTATGCAAAAAAAAAAAAAGGTTCAATCAATCAGTCAATTTCAACTTCTCGCGGGAAAAAAAATGATCTTGCAGAATTGGAATTGATTGATTGAACTTTTTAGTCCCACCCAGTTTGCCGTTACCACCGCAGCCACGCCCACCCAATGGGCCAGACCCAGCTAACGGGCCACACCCACCCAATGGGTCACACCCACCCGGCACTTGATGATGCATAAGTGGGTTTTGGGTTGCAGTTTGGGCACTCGGTCTCTAAAAGGTTCACCATCACTGTTCCATACTAACGAAGCCAACAGATGTCATGGCTGGACTTCATAGAGACTTTGCTGACTGGCACGTAGCCAGGAAGTCCGGTAATTAAAGAAAAGTCCCTCCCAGTGGCCAGTCCGAACACAGATATGGCCAGGTAACATAAACTGTGTTACCCCGAAGGCTATCCCTTAACGGGGCAGTTCTTAATTCCTAAGATAGTTATTTATTTATTTATTTATTTATTTATGAGACTTATATACCACTTTAAGTGCAAGCACTCTCTAAGCGGTGTACACCAGTAAGCAATGTATATATATATTTACATTGCCCCCAACAATCTGGGTCCTCATTTTACCTACCCCGGAAGGATAGAAGGCTGAGTCAACCTTGAGCCGGTGAGATTTGAACCGCTGACCTGCTGAACACAGTCAGCTAAAGTGGCCTGCAGTACTGTTATATACTCTTAAGGTGACCAACCGTCCTCCTTTAGGGAGGACAGTCCTTCTTTTGTAAGTTTTGTCCTCCTACATGTCCTCCTTTTCGATATTTGAAGACAAATCTGTAAATCTCTGTATTCGATCGATGCCGATCTGATCCGTTGCGTGTGATGTGATGTATTTGTATTTGACCTGACGATTCGTCAAGGCTCGGTACAGTGCGGCGAGACGCGATTATGAGACACATGCTCTCCGCACAGGAGAATTGTTTTGAGAGAGTGCGCCGCGCGCAAGAGTGCGCGTCACGCAAGTAGCTTTGCTTACTTCTTACCGAAACACGACAGGGCACACACGCACGCATTAGACTCACTTTTTTTCCTTCAATTTATTTGTGTCCTCCTTCTAGTTGTAAAAGAGTTGGTCACCTTAATACTCTGACTAGCACACGGCTCTTCTGCCTTTGCGCTGCACCAATCTGTAGGACCCCCCCACTTGTCGTGGGTCTTTCTGACGGAACCTTCCTAATATTCCTGCTCCCTCTGCCGTTTTGCAGGGATGGAGGTGGCCGCCTACCTTTCGGAGAAGGCTCACTCGGTCTCGGTGGTGGAGCTGGAAGAAACCCCTTTCAAGAGATCCTTTGGGGGAAAGGTTGGCCGAGCCCTCATGAAGGCAAGGCAGCCCGGAGGGGGCCTTTGGGGAGGGGCGAGCCTTATTGGGAATGTTTTTCAACCTGCTCTCCCCCTCCTCTCCCCTCGGACAGATGTTTGAAAACAACCGAGTGAAGTTCTACATGCAGACTGAAGTGTCGGAACTGCGGGAACAAGAGGGCAAGGTAGAGCCGGATGGATGGAAACTAATCAAGGAGAGATTAAGGAGAAAGTTCCTAACAATGAGGACAATTAACCGGTGGAACCGCTTGCCTCCAGAAATCGTGGGCGCTCCATCACGGGAGGCTTTTAAGAAGAGACTGGACGGCCACCTGTCTGAAATGGTGTAGGGCAGGGGTAGGCCACCTTGGCTCTTTTCTGACTCATGGACTCCAACTCCCAGAATTCCTGAGCCAGCATGGGGGAACTATGGCTCCCTTGATGACTGGTGGACTTCAACTCCCAGAATTCCTGAGCCAGCATGGCTCAGCTTGGAAACCTCTCCCTTTCCTCTCAGCATGGCTGGCTCAGGAATTCTGGGAGCTGAAGTCCACCAGTCATAAAAGAGCCAAGGTTGCCTACCTCGGGCTTAGGCCTAGGTCGCTTTATGACTCATGGACTTCAACTCCCAGAATTTCTGAGCCAGCATGGCTCAGCTTGGAAACCTCTCCTTTCCCCTCAGCGTGGCTGGCTCAGGAATTCTGGGAGTTGAAGTCCATGAGTCATAAAAGAGCCAAGGTGGCCTAGCCCTGGTGTAGGGTCTCTTGCTTGAGCAGGGGGTTGGACTAGTAGACCCCCAAGGTCCCTTCCAGCTTTAGCGAGGCTTTGGGGCCCCTCAAGACCCTCCATTGAGCCTCTGGTTGGATGAGGCAAGCCAAGGGGGGGGGGGAGGCCAGTCTTTTTGCAAGCTTTGGAACAAGTAGCCAAGTGAAAAAGGCAGGACACCTGCATTTCTGCTGGGGAGGCCAGCTCTGTAGACAGGATACCCGGTTCATCATCTCTGCCACCTCCTGTGTCTTTGGGGAAAATACGAATGTCGAGAAGAGAATGGGGCCCTTCCCATCTTTGCCAACGGTCTTCTAGCACTTCCCCAACCTTGCCCCCTCCGTCCGGACATGACTTGACTGCCATCCCCATCAGCCACAGGCCCTGCAGCCAATATCCTCCAATACTGGACTCATTTTGAGAGCTTAGGATTCTGCCCCTGCACAGAGTGAGGAAGGCCACCGTGGTGGAGGCACTTCACAAGACCACGGGTGACTTCCTTGGACCTGGGCAGGGGTGGAGGAGGGAAGGGGAGGGAAAGGAAGGGGAGGGGAGGCTACTGGACGGGCTTCCTTATTCTGTTTTCAATTGCCCGGAGCTTAGAAGGTGGCCAGGATCTTTCAAACAGGATCTCTGTTGGAAACAGCCCAGCCACATCCATCCACCCAAGAAGGGGTGGGACGACTCTCCCACCCAGCAGCGCCTTGTTTTTCTGGCTTCAGGAGTGTCTCAAACAAATCAATTTGTTTTTGTTTTTAATTGGCTGCATTTTATCTTTCCCCAAAGCTAAAGGAGGTGGTGCTGAAGAGCGGCAAGGTTCTTCGGTCAGATGTCTGTGTGATCGGCGTAGGTAAGTTGCTGGAGAGATTTGGGGGCATGGCCTGGGGCAGGGGTAGGCAACCTTGGCTCTTTTATGACTCGTGGACTTCAAATCCCAGAATTCCTGAGCCAGCATAGCTTTCCCTTTCCCCTCAGCATGGCTGGCTGAGGAATTCTGGGAGTTGAAGCCCACGAGACATAAAAGAGCCAAGGTTGCCTACCCCTGCCCAAATGCCTGAATTTTGATCATGTGACCGTGAGGGAAAAATATCTAAATATTTAAATCAGAGGTTTTCAATCTTAGCCCTTTTATGACTTGTGGACTTCAATTCCCAGAATTCCTGAGCCAGCATGGAGGAACTATGGCCCCCTCATGGCTTGTGGACTTCAACTCCCAGAATCCCTGAGCCAGCATGGCTCAGCTTGGAAACCTCTCCCTTTTCCCCCCAGCATGGCTGGCTCAGGCATTCTGGCAGTTGAAGTCCACCAGTCATAAAAGAGCCCAGGTTGCCTACCCCTGGTATAGACTAACGCGGGTGCAAAAGGGAAGCTGGCAAAAGGGACAGCATTGACTGTCAGTAAGACAGTCAGAGCTGTGAGTAATTAGAGTCTATTCACAAGCAAAGCCAGTGGGGAAATTGGCATGAAGTGCAAGTTCCTCCCATTTCTTTTTCAATGTCTGGTCTCCCTAGGCCAGGGATAGGCAACCGTTGCCCTTTTATGACTCGTGGACTTCAACTCCCAGAATTCCTGAGCCAGCATGGAGGAACCATGGCCCCCTCATGACTTGTGGACTTCAACTCCCAGAATCCCTGAGCCAGCATGGCTCAGCTTGGAAACCTCTCCCTTTCCCCTCAGCATGGCCAGCTCAGAAATTCTGGGAGTTGGTCCACCAGTCATAAAAGGGCCAAGGTGGCCTACATCAGGTCTGAGGGCAACCAAGGTGAAGATGGCACCAGGACTGCACAATCAAAGTTCACTCTCTCCATGTGTCACATGCTTTGGTCAGTTGTACTTGGCCATCTTGACCTTTTGGATAACCCCCTGGGGATGTCCCTGACTGCTCCTGTGTTTTGGAGAGCCTTCCTTGACCCTCCCCACAATGACAGCCCCTATTTTAATCATACAGCTCTGTCTGTCCACCAGGGGGCAGTACATAGCTGAGAGTTGCTGTGTTTGACAAAAAGTTGGAATCAAAAATTGGAATTAAGATTGCTGGGAGAAATATCAACAACCTAAGGTATGCAGATGATACCACTTTAATGGCAGAAAGTGAAGAGGAACTAAAGAGCCTCTTGATGCGGGTGAAGAAGGAGAGTGCAAAAATTGGCTTGAAACTCAACATTAAGAAAACCAAGATCATGGCATCCGGCCCTCTCAATTCCTGGCAAATAGATGGGGAAGAAATGGAGGTAGTGACAGATTTTATCTTCCTGGGCTCCAAGATCACCGCAGATGAGGATGCCAAGAAATTAAAAGACACTTGCTCCTGGGGAGGAAAGCTATGGCAAATTTAGACAGCATACTAAAAAGCAGAGACATCACCCTGCCAACAAAAGTGCGTATAGTCCAGGCTGTGGTTTTCCCAGTTGCAATGTATGGCTGTGAAACTTGAACCGTAAAGAAAGGCTGAGCGCCAAAGAATGGAGGCCTTTGAACTCTGGTGCTGGAGAAGACTCCTGCGAGTCCCCTGGACTGCAAGGCGATCCAACCGGTCAGTCCTGGAGGAGATCAACCCCGACTGCTCTTTAAAAGGCCAGATCCTGAAGTTGAAACTCAAGTACTTTGGCCACCTAATCAGAAGGAAGGACTCACTGGAGAAGAGCCTGATGCTGGGAAAGATGGAGGGCAAGAGAAGAAGGGGACGACAGAGAATGAGGTGGTTGGATGGAGTCCCTGAAGCAGGAGGCGTGAACTTAAATGGACTCCAGAAGATGGTAGAGGACAGGAAGGCCTGGAGGAACGTGGTCCATGGGGTCGTGATGGGTTGGACATGACTTCACAATTAACAGCAACAAGATTTTTGGATGGGGGACCATCTGGAGATTCTAGGACTGTGACTGAGCTGGAAGGGAGACGATGGCAAAATACTTCTGTATGGTTGCCCAGAAAATTGTCCCTGAAGTAAGTCACAGGACTCAGTGAGGAGAGTGAGAAGAGAGATTATATTTGGCACCGGCTGGTTCACAAAAACTGAGGCAATAAACGAGACAAAGAGACCAGAGATGAAAAGAGGCAAAGAAGTCTACATGATGCCAAGAAGTCTACATGAAATACCCACCTGTTGTCTGAAAAACGTGTGTTTGTGGAAAAGAGAAAAAGTGAGAAAGTAAAGTTTTATCTATGACAGAGACATCCTTGCATGAGATAATTATTTGATGTGATGGAAACCGGGATCCACTGAAGCCATGAGAGAGTATGAGAAGGAAGTGATGGCCTGACGGGGAACCCAAAGTGTGCAGGACTTTGGCAGCGAAGCAGCATCAGCATAAGCTCAAGGATGCTTTTATTTTGTTCATTTAAAGCATTTTAATTCGCTTTCCCACCAAAAAGCCAGAACATGCTACAGGCCACCAAAGAACAACCACCACCTAAAGATAGTGACGAGCTAAAAATTGTAACTTGGAAGGGAAATAGAAGGAGGAGGGAAGCGGGGGAAAAAACTTACAACAAAGCACCAATTAGTAATTGGGACTTACAATTGTATTATTTCCAGTTTATATGGACAGTCTATCCTTGTCTGATTTATGAAGCAGATGGCGTTGTCAAGGGTAATTGGCACTTGGAAATGGTCTTTTCTGTGGTTCAGATGAATGGGGCTGGGGGCCAAGAGTCCCTCCCACTGTTAATGCCCCTCTTCTCTTTGGTGCAGGAGCCACGCCAGCCACCGGCTTTCTGAAGCAGAGCGGTGTTCATCTGGACTCCAAAGGGTACATCGTGGTGAACAAGGTAGACGCAGCCCAGCAGGCCGAAGAGGGAGGAGCTGGGGGTTGAAGTGGCTGGTTAAACACTGGATATTTTATTATTTTATTTTATTTCATATTTTATTTTATATTTTATATTTATATTTTATTATTTTATTTTAGTTTATTATTTTATTTTATTTTATTTTTATTTTATTATTTTATATTTTATTTTATATTTTATTTTATTTATTATTTTATATTTTATTATTTTATTTTATTTCATTTTTTATTTTATTTTATTTATTATTTTATATTTTATTATTTTATTTTTATTTTATTTATTTTATATTTTATTATTTTATTTTTATTTTATTTTATTATTATATTTTATTATTTTATTTTATTTATTATTTTATATTTTATTATTTTATTTTATTTATTATTTTATATTTTATTATTTTATTTTATTTTTTATTTTTTATTTTATTTATTTTATATTTTATTATTTTATTTTTTATTTTATTTTATTTATTATATTATATTATATTATATTATATTATATTATTTTTTATTTTATTTATTTTATATTTTATTATTTTTATTTTATTTTATTTTATTATTTTATATTATATTATTTTATTTTATTATTTTATTTTATATTATATTATTTTATTTTATTATTTTATTTTATTTTATTTATTTTTTATTCTGTTCCGTTACATTCCGTTCCGTTCCTATTCTATTCTATCCCATAATTCTATTCTATTCTATTCTATTCTATTCTGTTCTGTTCTGTTCTATTCTTCCCTCTCTCCTTCTTTCCTCCTATCTCCTCCCCCTTTCTTCCTTGCAATGGATCATTCCATGCCCCCCCCCTGCAAGGCCTCCCCCCCAAACAGAGCTGTTCTCTCCCTTCCAGATGATGCAGACCAACGTTCCAGGAGTTTTCGCTGCGGGCGACGCAGTCACTTTTCCTTTGGCACTGAGAAACCACAAGAAGACCAACGTTCCACACTGGCAGATGGCCCACATGCACGGTGGGTATTGCTGTGGCCTTCTGTCTTGGACGAAAAGCCTCCAGTGCCCCCTTGGCAGTCCTGGGAAGTCCTTAGCAAATGGTGCAGCCTGTCTGGTTTTCATGAGGTCAAGATATCAGGTGAAGCAGAGGCCCAGATCCGATGATGCTGGTTCTTCCCCGCTTCTGACCACAAGGAGCAGTAGGGTAGAGAGGGGGGGTGATTCTGCGTCCCCTCCATCTCAGTCACCTGTCTGCTCTTGCAGGGCCTCTTCTTCCGTCCCTTCCCAGGCCTAGAACAGCCTCTCTGATTCTCCTTCTAGTGGTCAGTTCTGCCCTATCCAACAAAATTAAATTTAATATGGAGAAAAGCAAGATTTTACACTTAAGTAGAAAAACCAAAGGTATAAGTACAGATTGGGTGAAGCCTGGCTCAAAAACAGCAACTGCGAGAGGGACCTTGGAGTCCTAGTGGACGATCCCTTGACCATGAGCCAGCTGTGTGCGGCAGCAGCCAAAAAAGCTAATACGATCCTGGGTTGTATAAAACAGAGGCATAGAATCAAGATCACGCGAGGTATTATTACCGCTTTATAAAGCCTTAGTAAGGCCACATCTGGAATATTACATCCAGTTTTGGTCACCACATTACAAAAAAGATCTTGAGACTCTGGGAAAAATGCAAAGTAGACCAACTAAGATGATTAAAGGCCTGGAGAATAAAACGTATGAAGAACGGTTGCAGGATTTGGGAATGGCCAGTCTAGAGAAAAGAAGGATTGGGGGGGGGGGGCATAATAGCAGTACTCCAGTATTTGAGAGGCTGCCACAAGGAGGAGGGGGTCAAACTATTCTCCAAAGGACCAGAGGGCGGGACAAGAAACAATGGATGGAAACTAATCAAGGAGAGAAGCAACCTGGAGTTAAGGAGAAGCTTCCTAACAGTGAGGACAATTAACCAGTGGAAGAGCTTCCCTCCAGAAGTGGTGGTTGCTTCAACACTGGAGGTTTTTAAGAAGAGACTGGACAGCCCCTTGTCTGAAATGGTATAGGGTCTCCTGCTTGAGCAGGGGGCTGGACTAGAAGACCTCCAAGATTCTGTTCTATTCTATTCTATTCTATTCTATTCTATTCTATTCTATTCTATTCTATTCTATTCTATTCTATTCTATTCTATTCTATTCTATTCTATTCTATTTATTCTCTGTCTATTCCATTCCATTCCATTCCATTCTATTCTATTCTAATTATCTGTCTATTCTATTCTATTCTATTCTATTCTATTCTATTCTATTCTATTCTATTCTATTCTATTCTATTCTATTCTATTCTTCGTCTATTCCATTCCATTCCATTCCATTCCATTCCATTCCATTCTATTCTATTCTATTCTATTCTATTCTATTCTATTCTATTCTATTCTATTCTATTCTATTCTATTCTATCCCAATCTTATCTTCCCTATAAATAAACCTCCCTTCTGCTCTAGTTTTCAAGCCTGTTCACTCCTCCTAGCTCAGGGCAGATGCTTTAGCGGCACATGGAGAGCACATCCATCTCCAGCAACAGCAGAACAGGGTGAGTGTTAAAAAAGGCAAAGCTGCCATTACAACCACCTGTTCAACTTTTCCTTGTAGCTTGGTGCAGCTTAGGATTGCACTCGTCTTGTTTGCAGCTGCAGGACGCTGCTGGCTCAGGTTCAAATTCGGGATCCACTAGAGGATACCTAGAGACCTTTCCCCATGTCCCGCTGTCCTCTAAAGTTCCTCCCATATTAGGTGCACACCTTTAGATTTTTCCTACCTTAGTCTAGGACTTTGCATTTGTGAAGAAGTCTAGAGCTGGTCCAGGCGACAAGGAAGGCAGGAGTGAGCTCTTTAAGGGAGGACTTACTTTCAGAAAAGATGAGTTAGTCTTTTTTTAAAAAAACACATTTTATTGGTTTTTTTAGATTCTTAAGAAAAAGTACTCAGGACCCACCATGGTGGTTGGGTGGTCCAACATTCAAAAGTAAAGAAATATATTAACAAGTCAACTCAATACATTTCACTATCCCAGTGGTTCTCAACCTTTCTAATGCCGTGACCCCATAATACAGTTCCCCATGTTGTGGTGACCCCCAAGTGGGTGTGGCCACCAATAAGAGGGAGTAGGACAGCTAGGGAAAAGGGAAAAAGATGGCGGACAGCGTGGTTTGGCGACCCCCGTGAAATGGTCATTCGACCCCAAATGGGGTCCTGACCCACAGGTTGAGAACCACTCCACTATCCCCTCTCTATTTCCCTTGATTAACATGATACATTTAAATATTCCATTTCTATTTTAAATTTCTATTACTACTAAACCTCTTTTATAACTTTATCCATTTACTACCATGGTCGAAGTTTAAAACAGCAAATGATCAATTCTAATTCTTCATCTCTCACATTCCTCATTTTATCACCAATCTCATTTATTTCTTCTTCCACTACACAATAGTTATCCTACTAACAATAAAATATTAATCAGCCCTATACATATGTAATCCCAGAATCAATCCATCTCTTTAAAATAACAAAATAATATTAAACCTTAATTCATTCAGATTCATCAGACAAAATTCAAATTTTCTCCAATTACTTATCATGCCTTATCACATCTTTGTTGTCATAGAGAAAAGTCATCCTAGCAATTTAAAACACTCCATTAATTATTGGCAGCATCCAATCTAAACAGAAGATGACTTAGTCTTGAGGAGCAGGAAAACAGGAGAAAGACACGCCAGATGGCTACGGTTTTGTGTATGGGACAGGGAGATAGTTGGACAGGCTCCCCAAGTGCTGTTTGTCTACCCTACCACAATAAAAAGCACTGCTGGAGTCCCTGCGCTGTTCTTGTCTCGGAGGATGGATTTGTTGCATGCGGTTTGCAAGAGCCAATGATCACATTGTCGGTTTGTTGACCTAGCCAACCTCAAAGGGCTTACATCAGTATTTCTCAACCTTGGCTGGCTGGGGAATTCTGGGAATTGAAGTCCACCCATCTTAAAATTGCCGAGGTTGAGCATACTGACATATACCCATTCAAATAACGAACAAACACAGTTTTGATGTGCTCCAAAGACTCTCATTCATAGGCTTGGTTGACTTCTCTGTTACATTCTGTATTACATTGCTTCTCTGTTACATCCCAGGGCGCATAGCAGCACTGAACATGCTGGCCTATGGGACAGAAATCAGCACCATCCCTTACCTGTGGACCGCCATGTTTGGCAAGAGCATTCGCTATACAGGTGAGGGGAAAAGTAGCTGAGGATTGCAGAGGGTGCCGAGACCTGCTTTGCGACGGCCTTATTGATTTGACGGATTCATGTTCTCAGCTACTTCGTATTTTAACCTTTGTCGTGTTACTGTTTTTATTTCACTCTGTTTTCTGCCCAGGGTCACACGTTAATGTGGAGGGTCCATATCAGTTGGATAAATAAGGGATCCTTTTTTAAATTAATTTTTTATTTTTCCAAACTCTCCCCCATACATATATCGTGATATTTATCAGATGTTAACATACATTCTTTTTACATTCATGTATAAGATACTTTTAATAAAATGAAATAAATACATACACATGACTGTTGGTGTTGCTAGAAGGAAGTGGAATTTATGGAGAGGAGGGAGGGAGGGAGGGAGGGAGGAAGGAAGGAAGGAAGGAAGGAAGGAAGGAAGGAAGGAAGGAAGGAAGGAAGGAAGGACTATGGGGTCCTGGGTGCTCTCTGAGCTTGCTGGTTTTCTTGCAGACGTTTCATTACCCAGCTAGGTAACATCATCAGTGCTAGAAGGAAGTGGAATTTATGGAGAGGAGGGAGGGAGGGAGGGAGGGAGGGAGGGAGGAAGGAAGGAAGGAAGGAAGGAAGGAAGGAAGGAAGGAAGGAAGGACGGACTATGGGGTCCTGGGTGCTCTCTGAGCTTGCTGGTTTTCTTGCAGGCATTTTATTACCCAGCTAGGTAACAATATCATTCCTAGTCAGGAGTGTTGTTTGCTGTCAGTTTATATTCTGGTGTCTTGCCTGTATGTTTGGGTGGGTGAGGGTCTTAGGGATTTTTTGGTTGGGCTCTGTGGCAGTTTCTTGATCGGGGTCTCACTTGCTTGATTGTTGGTCTGAAGTTGACCTTGGAATTAATTTATGCTGATCGGAGTGCTGATTGCTGGTGGAAGGTGCTGGGGTCTTTTTCGCTTTGGGGCTAGTCTTCTGCATAGCCTATATAGAGGGGGCTCTGTGCAAGAATGGGGCAGGGCTAGTGAGTATCAAGCGGGCACTAGCCCTGCCCTGTTTGCGTCACGTGTAAAATGCTTCCCCCTCCTTTCCCTCCCGTCCGCCAATCGAGAAAGGTTGGTGACCTCTGATCTGTATAACAGTAATCGGCACTCAGATCAGCATAGATTAACTCCAAGATCAGATCAGAAATCAAGCAAGCGAGACCCCAGTCAAGAAACGGCCACAGAGCTCAAACCAAAGAATCCCTAAGACCCCCCCACCCCCACCCAGACAGGCAAGAAACCAGAATATAAACTGACAGCAAACAGCACTCCTGACTAGCACTGAATGAAACGTCTGCAAGAAAACAAGCAAGCTCAGAGAGCATCCAGGACCCCATTGTCCTTCCTTCCTTCCTTCCTTCCTTCCTTCCTTCCTTCCTTCCTTCCTTCCTTCCTTCCTTCCTTCCTTCCCTCCCTCCCGCCCTCTCTCCCTTCTAGCACTGATGACGTTACCTAGTTGGGTAATGAAACATCTGCAAGAAAACAAGCAAGCTCAGAGAGCACCAAGGATTCCACAATCCATCCTTCCTTCCTTCCTTCCTTCCTTCCTTCCTTCCTTCCTTCCTTCCTTCCTTCCTTCCTTCCTTCCTTCCTTCCTTCCTTCCTCCCTCCCTCCCTCCCTCCTTCCTTCCCTCCTTCCATCCCTCCCTCTCTTCTACTACTGATGATGTTACCTAGCTGGGTAATGAAACGTCTGCAAGAAAACCACCACATTCAGAGAACCCCAAGGACCCCACAGACCTACCTTCCTTCCTTCCTTCCTTCCTTCCTTCCTTCCTTCCTTCCTTCCTTCCTTCCTTCCTTCCTTCCTCCCTCCCTCTCTCCCTCCCTCCCTCCCTCCCTAAATTCCACTCCATTCTAGCACTAAAGATGTTACCTAACTGGATAATGAAATGTCTGCAAGAAAACAAGCAAGCTCAGAGAGCACCAAGGACTCCACAGTCCGTCCTTCCTTCCTTCCTTCCTTCCTTCCTTCCTTCCTTCCTTCCTTCCTTCCTTCCTTCCTTCCTTCCTTCCTTCCTTCCTTCCTTCCTTCCTTCCCTCCCGCTCTCTCTCCCTTGTAGCACTGATGACGTTACCTAGTTGGGTAATGAAACGTCTGCAAGAAAACAAGCAAGCTCAGAGAGCACCAAGGACCCCTCATTTCAACCCTGAGCTAAATATTCTCCTTTATTGGGATAAATAAAATTAAAAAAGGCAGATTGGCAAAATCCACTGCTATCACGTTTCTTTCTTAGAAAGCTGGAGGAATTCTTGGAAGAAATGCAGAAGTCTTGTACCTGTGCGTGATTTATGCTTTGGAATTAAGCCTAGATTTGAAAGGCTGGAGAAAGCATCCAATTTAGGGTGCCTTAAAATGTCTTCATCTCTACTCTTGACCAAAAGGGAGATAATTCTGCACTTTGTCGACTCACCTGCCCTTTGCAACAAAATTCTCCTTGTTTTCTCCATAAAAATGTGCTGAAATACATTTTTTAAAAAATGCATATTTATTTCAAAATGCTTCTAAATATATTTATGCATGCGTAGTATTGATTGGCTTTTTATATTTTTATGCTTTTTTTTAAGAAACAAGTATATATATATATATATATATATATATATATATATACACACATATATATCTATATATATATATATATATATATATATATATATATATATATACACGCATATATATATATACACACATATACGTTGGTTTTGTTTTCTAGGTCATGGAGAAGGATTTGATGATGTGATTATTCGGGGAGACCTAGGCGAACTTAAATTTGTAGCCTTTTACACTAAGTAAGTGCCCATGAAAAGCTTTAATTTACAAGCCACCATGATGTGTGTGGCAAAATTATACTGTGTGTTTACAATAAGCGGCTTGCATATTGCTTGTTGATGTTCCAGAAGCTGAATCTGTGCAATCAAGTTTAGCTTCAAAGAATAATAGAACCTTTTTATTTTATTATCTTGGCCATGAAACTCCAGATTTACGGCATTTTTCAGCTTTGGCAACTTTAAGATGGGTGGATGTCAACTCCCAGAATTCTCCAGCTTGCATAGCTGTCTGCATAATTCTGAGATTGAAGTTGTCCCACCTTAAAACTTATCAAGGTTGAGAAATACAATACTAAAAAAAAACAATTTTGAAGAAGCACACGCAGAATAGAATAGAATATGGAATAAGAATAGAATAGAATAGAATAGAATAGAATAGAATAGAATAGAATAGAAAATATGGAATGGAATGGAACGGGAATGGAATAGAATAGAATAGAATGTAGAATAGGAATAGAATAGAATAGAATAGAATAGAATAGAATAGAATAGAATAGAATAGAATAGAATGTAGAATAGGAATAGAATAGAATAGAATAGAATAGAATAGAATAGAATAGAATAGAATAGAATAGAATAGAGAAAATATAGAATAGAATAGAATAGAATAGAATAGAATAGAATAGAATAGAATAGGAGAAAATATGGAATAGAATAGAATAGGAATAGAACGGAATAGAATAGAATAGAATAGAATAGAATGTAGAATAGGAATAGAATAGAATAGAATGTAGAATAGGAATAGAATAGAATAGAATAGAGAAAATATGGAATAGAATAGAATAGAATAGAATAGAATAGAATAGAATAGAATAGAATAGAGAAAATATAGAATAGAATAGAATAGAATAGAATAAAATAGAATAGAATAGAATAGGAGAAAATATGGAATAGAATAGAATAGGAATAGGAATAGAATAGAATAGAATAGGATAGAATGGAATAGAATGTAGAATAGGAATAGAATAGAATAGAATAGAATAGAGAAAATATAGAATAGAATAGAATAGAATAGAATAGAATAGAATAGAATAGAATAGAATAGAATGCACTGGACTAGACTAGTCTAGACTAGACTAGACTAGACTAGAATAGACTAGACTAGAATAGACTAGAATGGCAGCAGCCGCTCTCACCTTCGCTTCTGGGTCTCTTCTTCCAGGAGCGACGAGGTGCTGGCCGTGGCGAGCATGAACTACGACCCGCTGGTCTCCAAGGTGGCCGACGTCATGGGCTCCGGCAGGACCATCCGCAAACGAGACGTGGAGTAAGTCCCTCTGAGCTGCTGCTGCTGCCTTCCTCCAATCACAGAACGGTTAACTCTTAGCAAATATTCCAGCCTTCCTCCCGCTCCCCATGGAGCAACATCCTTCGGCAAACACAAGGGTGGACTCCCTGCGGCTCTCCCTGTGCGGCTGATTGCCTGGGGGCTTCCGAGAACTTGGAGTCCCCCCCCCCCTAGTTTAGAAAGGGAATGATCACATTCAGTGTTAGGCTAGAATGGAATTTAGATTTTTTTTTTTTTCAGCATAGAGGAAAGTGGCCATGACTTACTCTCCTTTTGTCCCTCTTTCTTCTTTTATTGCTACAATTTAAGGATCTTCACCCGGTATGTATGTCCATGTGTGTGTTTGCATTGACATCATGGCCCGGCTGAGGGCATTTGAGGGGCTGCTTTCAGCTGAGAAGCTCTTCCGGATTTTTAATTAGAAACAAGAGGGAATCTGTTATTAAATGATTAACAAGAGCCCAGAGGTTGCTTTTGTCCAAAGTTCTGTGTCCTTCCATGGTCAGCTGGGGAACAGACAGACACCATGCCACTGTGCTCTGGGTCTGTCTATCTATCTATCTATCTATCTATCTATCTATCTATCTATCTATCTATCTATCTATCTATCTATCTATCTATCTATCTATCTATCTATCTATCGTCTGTCTCTCATCTGTGTATCTATCATTTATGGTGTATTGCCCTGGAACAGGGGAGGGCAACCTTGGCTCTTTTATGATTCGTGGACTTCAACTCCCAGAATTCCTGAGCCAGCCATGCTGAGGGGAAAGGGAGAGGTTTCCAAGCTGAGCCATGTTGGCTCAGGAATTCTGGGAGTTGAAGTCCACGAGTCATAAAAGAGCCAAGGTTGCCTACCCCTGATCTAGATCATGATTTGATGAATTTAGATCAGGGGTAGGCAACCTTGGTTCTTTTATGACTGGTGGACTTCAACTCCCAGAATTCCTAAGCCAGCTTGGCTCAGCTTGGAAACCTCTCCCTTTCCCCTCAGCATGGCTGGCTCAGGAATTCTGGGAGTTGAAGTCCACCAGTCATAAAAGAGCCAAGGTTGCCTACCTCTGGCCTAGGCCTAGGCCGCTTTATGACTGGTGGACTTCAACTCCCAGAATTCCTGAGCCAGCCACGCTGAGGGAAAAGGGAGAGGTTTCCAAGCTGAGCCATGCTGGCTCAGGAATTCTGGGAGTTGAAGTCCACCAGTCATAAAAGAGCCAAGGTTGCCTACCCCTGGCTGAGCTACTGCCTGATTGGACTGCACCCCTGATCAGGCCTTTCAGCCAGCATTGCCTGTCTCCTGCTGGCCTTCAGGGAGGCTGCCCTAACCCAGCTGCCATTTTGTCTTTTCTGCAGAACCGGAGACATGTCCTGGTTGACGGGGAAAGGCTCCTAAACATTGGGAATCCCATGTCTGGTTCCCTTTGGGGGACCTCTGCAAAGCCACCTTCCTCCAGGCTTGGAGACCCTGACATCCCCCCCCCCCAGTGGCTCTTCTCCTGGCTCTTTCCCTCGTTTCAAGGATCTCTCCAGAGCGCATCGGAGGCGGACTGACACTAGAGCCGCTGTGAGACAGGCTGGAGCTGCAGGAAGGAGGTTCCTCGGAACCGGCGGGCTGGAGACGGAAGGGAAACGCACGAGGCGGGCACTTTTTGCAGGCCGGCACGAGGCCCAACGAGTCAGCTGCCAGAGGCTGCTTGGGGACAGGGCAAAGCTTCCTCTGGATGCTGCCTGGTGCCACCCTTCCCTTCTCCCACAGTGCCGTGTGCCAAAATGTCTTCTTGCGTCATGTGGATGGAAGGCCCCTTGGACAGCTGGCCTGAGCAGCTTCCGTTCCTTGCTCCTCTGCAGCTGAACCACCCCTGATCTAGTGGGATGACTGGAACTTGCAGCTTCTTCTCTGGGTCCATCTCCCTTCCCCACCCCCCCTTTTTTTTCCTCTTGGCAGTGCACTTTAGATTCAGGGCCAGGTTTCCTGTGCAGGGATGCTGAAGCAGCGTGGAATTCCACTCTCGGATCTGGGTGGTTTTTTACTGGATAACTAGAGAAGGATCATCTTGGCTATTAATTGAAAGAAGATTGGCCTTTTAATTAAACCGAGCTTTCTTTTTGTTCCGTTCCTGCCTCTTTGTCCGGAAAGGCCAAAACCAACGCCGGGCAGAAATTATTCTCCTTTTTCCTCCCCATGCGATTGATTCATAAATCCACACGGGGGGAAACAGAGTCATCCTTCTGCTCACACTAATGAAATCGACACGGTGCAGTTGGTTTTATGTGGGATGCACAGAGCTTGGATTGCATCCCTGGGGCCACCGGCTCTACTCTGTATGCTGCAGTTAATCCCCAACTTACAACCATTCATTTAGTGACGGCCCTGGAAAAAGTAAACCATAAGAAGTCCCTGCATTTTATGACCTTTGCGGCATGGCATTCCCACAGTCATGGATTCGACATCGGATGCTTAGCAATTGGCACGTATCTTCGAGGGTTACAGGATCGCTGGCTCGTTGTGGCCACCGCTGGTGACGTTCCCAGCCAATTTTCATCGAGCAAAGTCAATGGGGGAAACAGTTTCGCTTAATGACCGTGCGATTCACTTAACGACTGGGGCAAAACGGTCATAAAATTGGATGCGACGCAGTTGAAATTCTGGTCCCAATTGTGATCACAATTTGAGAACTCCCTATATACCCTTGCCCCCCCAGGGCTCTCCATCCCAGACGCGCAAGTAAGAGGACAGTTGGGCTGGCCTGATGTGGCCTCTCCCTGCTTTCAGAGTCTCCACACTTTTTAAAAATGTTCTTAATAAACCGAATGTATGCCATGCATCTACGTTATGTTAGCCTCCGGTGCTTCTCTCTTGGTGGAAGGAACGTGGCGGCACCGTGCTCTAAAAGGGGCAAGTAGTTGGGAAGGGAGGGAGAAGACTCTTGCGGGCCAGCCACACTCATCTGGGCCTTAGGCAGGTGCCTGTCTGCTCCGTGGAGCTGAGCCCTGGACCAAGGCCCAACCTCCAGGAATAGGCGGGCGGGAGGGAGGCGTCTTCCACTCCTATTGGACTACAACTTCCATCATGTCTTGCATTCCTGGCTGAAAATGTGTTAGGCTGGGAAATGGGAGATGTAGTCCAAGTGTTCCAGATTCTTCCTCCTTGCTTCTGGCTTCTTGTGGGTATACCAGCTCAGCCCCCAATAGCCAAAAGAGGAGGTAATGGAGACACCGGTGCAAGCAAGAGGTGCCCACTCCAATGGCTGCAGCCTCTTTCCCCCTTGCCTCCCCCCCCCCTTCCAGACATGGGGCACCAGCCTCCAGGGGTGGCGCTGCTGAACTCCGGAGGTGGGGCAGTTGCAGGAGGACGCCTTGGTGGTGGGAGGTCTTGTTTTTTTAAAAATGTGTTTGCCTTTATTCATTTTACTAAACAGAACAGAGAAAAGAAAACATTGGGGGGGGGAAGGGAGGAACCCATAGAAATGAGGGCTTCGCATACATGTGCATGGTATGTAAAATTTTACACACATTTGTCATACGGTGACCGTAAATCAGTATTGTGGTCAGCCCATGACCTGCACCTGTACGTAAAACAGAGGCAGAACACTCGCCTTTTGGAAATTTAGTGCAAACATGGCCACCATCCTGATGATGTTTCCTGCATAAATTGCCAACGACATCAAGCCTTCAAACCGCTGAGTAACTGGGAGCCATTCATGTGGCTTTCCTCCTGGAAGGTCTCCAACCCTCATCTTAATCTGAACTCTGCTTAGGGCGAAAAGGTTTCTCTTTCAACACTGGAAAGCGCAATGTGCTTTTAAGAGGAGCTGCAGAAGCAAGGCTGCTACCAAGACTGACAGCAGGCATGGAAATGCAGCAATTCCTTCTTCTTCTTCTTCTTCTTCTTCTTCTTCTTCTTCTTCTTCTTCTTCTTCTTCTTCTTCTTCTTCTTCTTCTTCTTCTTCTTCTTCTTCTTCTTCTTCTTCTTCTTCTTCTTCTTCTTCTTCTTCTTCTTCTTCTTCTTCTTCTTCTTCTTCTTCTTCTTCTTCTTCTTCTTCTTCTTCTTCTTCTTCTTCTTCTTCTTCTTCTGCCATATCTGTTATCGGACATTGGTGATCATGTTGGCGATCCTGTTTTTATCAGCAGCCGCACAAAAAAGTGCTGCTGAGTTTTGTCCACACCAGTCCCTTAGATTTTGAAGCCACGATGTTCTTCTTCTGCCTGGACCTCATTTACCTTCCACCTTTCCCTGGAGGATTAAATGGAGCATGCCGTATTTTTCTGGGTGTCGCATCACAGGTCCAAAATATTCTTTCATTTTTTAATTGTTTTGAGGATTTCCCTTGGCTTTCCCAGGCGGCTGATCACCTCCTCATTTCTGATCTTGTCAACCCAGCTTATGTGTAACAGCCGCCTGTCAATCCACATTTCAAGTCTCTTCAGGTGGCCTTCTGTCAGAGACCAACTCTCTACTCCATCGAGCAGGATAGAAAAAAATATAGCATCTGACCAGCCTGATTTTCAGTCTTATCATGTTAATGGCAGCAATGCCTGCAGCCACACTAAATAGCTTCACGGCCAAAGCAGATGAGAGGCTGAGCTGGAAGGACAGAGCAAGTGGGGTGCTGGGAAGCCCTTTTGCACATCACAGCGCTGCAAGCACTGGCTGGGGAATTCTGCAGACCCCTGGTGTTATGTCCCGAGCCTTGCAAACGGCTCGGGCGTTTGCAGGCAGTCCCGGGCAGGTGCAAAGCTGCCCGGGACCAGACAGGCTGTCGCCAGTGCCGTGCGCATGCGCGGGTGCTGGCGCGGGAAAAGTATCGCATTGACTCGGGAAATGTCTATATAAGAAGCTGGGAGGTTTTGGGAGCTGCTGAAGCCATCTACTTGTAAGCTGAACGCAGAATAAAGAAAACTGAGAACTTCAACTGCTTCTCGTGTCTGCTTCCCGCCAAGGACTCAACACCTGGCATAGACTGAAGGTTGTTAGGACCGCTTTTCAGTGTTCTAAGTCAGAGGTCCCCAACCTTTTGGGCACCAGGGACCGGTTTTGTGGAGAGAGGTTTTTCCATGGACTGAAGGGTGCATGGTTTTGTGTGCTGCCTGCATCCTGTGGATGGGGCTTTGCTTGTTTGGGCGGACCGGTTGCTGGCATGCTGCATCCTGGTACTGGTCCAGGGACTGGGGATTAGGGACCCCTGCTCTAAGTGAAGAGTTACAACGGGAACAGATAAGAGTGTGTGCTTTCTTATCTGGCAACGTCACAGGGCAGCCGTTGTCACGTTCTCGTCCTTCCTACGTCCTATTTTGAGCACCACCAGATTAACCCAGACTTGAAGGACAGTTGGGAGAGCTTGCTCTGAAAATGCGATTAAGCACTTCTACCGTCACGTCTCGTCACATGATCCAGATGGGGCTGGGGGAGGGAACAGGAGAGAGTACGATCTTGGATGGTGAGGGCTGCAACTTCTTTCTGGATCTCTGGAAGACTTGGTGACTTTTGGTGTCACTCTCTCTCTCTCTCTCTCTCTCTCTCTCTCTCTCTCTCTCTCTCTCTCCCCGGCAACGACCAGACCTAGGACAGCAGCATGGCTGAGGTCTACCACCTAGGTACCTGGGGTTGGGGGTGGGCTGCCATACAGCACAGAAGGGTTTCACACCTCCACCCATGTTGCAAGGAGGGCTACAACATCCAAAAGGCTGGATGGTTGGGGGAGGGGGGTTCAAGGCTATAGAGCAGGGGTGGGGACTTCCTTTTATGACTGGTGGACTTCCACTCCCAGAATTCCCCAGCCAGTGTGGCTGAAGTCTACCAGCCATAAAAGGGCCAAGGCCTCTCACCCCTGCTGTAGAGTCTCAAGAGCATCCAAATCCAGAATGCCACTCCTGTCAGAGATAGAGGGCAGGCTGGCAAAGGAACCAAGCAACGGAAGGAGACTTGGTTACCCGCTTATGATTCAGTGCCAGCTCAGCCCAGGAGGGGAGAAAAGTAGGAAGAAGCACTTTTCATCATGTGATGAGACCAATGAAGGGTTGAAATGAGGGGTCCTGGGTGCTCTTTGAGCTTGCCTGTTTTCTTGCAGACGTTTCATTACCAAACTAGGTAACGTCATCAGTGCTCTGATGATGTTACCTAGTTAGGGTAATGAAATGTCTGCAAGTAAACAGGCACGCTCAGAGAGCATCAAGGACCCCACATGTAAAGAGACTCTTTACATGAGACTCTCATGTAAATTCACATCACCACTGCAGCATCCCTGTGATTACGTGATCAAAATTCAGATTCACATATTCATGATGCTTGCGATGTCCCGGGATCACGTGATCTCCTTTTGCGGCCTTCCGACAAGCCAAGTCCATAGGGAAGCCAGATCCACTTCACAACCGGGTCACTAACTTTCCAACTGCAGGGATTCACTTATCCGAGGCCAAAAAGATGGGGACAAAACTCACTCGACAAGTGCCTCGCTTAGCGGTAGAAATTTCGGGCTCCGTTGTGGTCGTACGTTGAGGACTACCTGTATTTTACTCCAGGCTGCCACAAAAGACTCCTTCCTGAAATGGGTGCAGAGCTCACTCAGCTGAGGGAGGTTTCACACTTGCCTGGCCTGGCTGTGGGAAGACAGAGGACGGGGCCACATCTGGAGCAGGGACAGACCCACAACGGTGAGTGGGTGAAAAAAGTCAAGGCGGTGACCACACCTGGGCCCTTCATTTTCTAGATGCATCATCTTGCATATCTTGAAAAGACAAGGCGTGGCATGGGGCCAGATAGAACAGAGTCAGGTGCTGCCATGGCCTCCGGCTATTTTCGAACTCTATAGTTGCTAGTTGGCCTCCCCTGCAAGGACAAGCAGCTTGACGGTGTCTCAGGACCCCAAAGAGATGCTCCTTCCTTGGGTGTCTTTAAGCTGAGGCTTCCCTGGGGGGGACTTTGATTCAGCTCCCTATCCTGAACCAGGGGTTAGACCTGGAGGCAAAAGGCTTCTTCTGCTCCTGGATTCTAGGCTTTGAAGATCTGTCACAAACACCAAAGGCAACGCCATTTTTTCATGGTGGTTTTTCTCTCCCCCAAAGGCCACAGAGTGCTCTCTAGTCTGCCCCTTCAGATGCTGCTCTATTTCAACGTCTTCTTCCTTCCTTTCTGGGGCCTGTCGGAGGCGATTATGCTGGAGCTGAAGGTAAAGTGCCCCTGGATAGTGTTCTGATCCAGAACTAAGATGCTTTGCAATTCCAGATCATACAGATAACTCCAAACAAAGTTGATTGTAAAACAGATATTTAATTCAGGAATACTGCTGAACTCACGATTTCTTGGTAGTTTCTTCTGAATATTGTACATCTGTCCATCTTTATTAGGTGAGAAATCAATAATTCCTCCATACCAACTTCTAGTGTGGAATGGGACCATCTGAGTCCTGAGGTGGTCCCATGCTTATCTCAGACAAAGAACATTCCAAACGGGCACATAGCCAGGATATCCTGTGATGAACTTCGTAGCTCCCCCTACTGATCTGTTAACGTGGGATTTACTGAATAGCTAAAACTACATTACTCATAAGCCATCTCTTAAGGAGACAGCGCTTAACCCAATAAATGCCAAACATTCTAACATACAGATCTATCTAACTGATGGGTCCAGAACAGATGGGCTGCCCAGGGTAACTGCCCTCTCCTGCTTGGGATGGTGGAAGGGAGGTTTTCCAATCCATAGTGCGATTGGCACCTGCAAACAGGGTGGAAGCCAGGGGTCTTCAAACTTGGCAACTTTAAGACTTGTGGACTTCAACTCCCAGAATTCCTCAGCCAGCCCTGGTGACATCTCAAGCAGGGCTTCCCATGCTTCCCTTATGCTGGAGAAGACTCTGAAGAGGGACAGGAGTAGCGTAGCAGGAGGAGCCCATTGGCAGACACCCCCATCTCATTTTATGCCCCCGCAGTTTAGCTTGCTACCTCTCTACTACCAGTGCTTGCTGGTTGGTGCGTACCTGACAATTGTCGGAGCGGAATCTGCCCGCCTCTTCCTTGGATATGTTGGGAATTTGCAAGAAAAGGTAAGAAATGACAGGAGAACCAGCTGCTGGGCTTAGCTTTCTTTTTTAAAAAACAAGATTCTCATGGCTGATATGACCCATACATTTTCTCACGAGATGTTATGGATCCTGGAGGCAGGGATGGGTGGGGGGGGTGGGGGAGGAAGGCAAAAGGCAAGATGGTGCCCACAACCATGCCTTCCTTTATGGCAGAGGTCCCCAACTTTTGGGACACCAGGAACCGGTTCTGTGGAGAGAGGTTTTTCTGCGGACCGGAGAGTGCATGGTTTTTTTGTGTGTTGCCTGCATCCCACGGATGGGGCTTTACTTGTTTGTGCATGCTGCGGCCCAGTACCGGTCCACAGACTGGAGGCTGGGAACCCCTGATTTATGGCACGTAAAAACTGTTTTGACCAGTTCAAGAGCAGATAAAAGAAAGGGTTTTGACTCATTTATACTTGTTGAAATGGATGCCACTTTCCACAGTGGACGTTTCCTGCAATTCCAATTTGTTGTTTTGAGCATCATCTTTGCTCTCCCTGGAGAGAGCAGATGCCTCTTGATTGTGACATTCTGGCTGGCTCACTGTAGGAGAGCTCGCAAGCCTTGAATGTCAAGGTGCAAGGCGCTGCTCTATTCATTCAGTTGCAGAAGGATTTAGACGTTATTGCTAAATATCTTCCACTGAAATCAAAGAGTCGGGGGTACCTACAGCTGCAGCCCTGAAAGACAAGTGGCTGCAGGGCTGTCATATGGGGCAGCTGCACAGGCCAAAAAGGGATGGAGCTTCAAGTGTCGGGGCAAGGCTGGCATCTGACCTTTTTTTGACCCTCTCTGTGGATACACCTGAGCAGGTGCAAATACCTGGTGGGTTTTCAAAATATGTTCAACTAATCTGAAATATTGAGGCAGAGAAGAACATTAAGAGGAGCAGAGCTGGTTTCCAAGGTGCCCAGAGACTTCTGCGATTCGGTTGACGTTCAGGATGAATTTACGGGCCAGGTTGGTCTCTGAAAGGTAACCATCCCCCCTCCCCACTGGCTCCCACAGGTTCCAGAGCTGGCTGGATTCCTCCTCCTCTCGGTTGTAATTGAGATGCCTGTCTTGCTGTTTGTCCTGACGGACCATCAGGTGATCCGGATGCCTCTGGAAATGGCGGTGCACGGGGTCCTCCTCTGCTTCCTTACCTCGGAGATTGTGGCCGCTTCCTTTGCCCTCAAAGGAATAGCCAGGCACCTGGCCAGGCAGTTCTACCTGATGCAGTGTGAAGGGCGGCCGGGCAGAGTTCGGCACCAGGAGCTCTGTGGGGGAAACCATCAGCCCTGAGCCTGCCCCCGTTTCAGTGCAGCAGCACTAACCATCCACTTCCTGTAGTATAAATGAAGTCTAATATGAATAATTCCCTAAACTAACATCAAGTTAACCATGGATAAGCATGATGTAGGCTTACAATTTTTCGCATTTTGGACCACATTTCACACACATATTGATCTTCTCATCCTTTTCCTGTGATATAATTAGCAATTTATGCTATTTGTGCAAAGAGAACTGTGACAACTTTCCTGCTTGTCCTCTTAGAGCCAATTTCTCCTGTTTAGCTACGGCCTGGTCTGATGACCTGTGTGGAGGTTAGACTTTAGGAAGAACTAGAGAACTGGAAGCAAAGAAGGACACCAGAGTCCAGGCATCCAGATTAAAGAGCCACGCCTCTCCTTGAACACAACCAGGGAAGTGGAGCCTGCCATTTATTTATATTTATTAAATTTATTTGCTGTTCATCTCGCCACAAGATGGTCACCACGAATTTTCATTCCTAAGAAAGCTTCTATCTCTGCTTCCCCAACCTGGTGTCATGAGTCTCAGTGTGGCCTCTATGTTTGCTGAGAAAAATACCTCTGACGCACAAAGTCTTCTTAGGAAAGAACATGATAAGTGCTAGGGCAGCGGTTCTCAACCTGTGGGTCGCGACCCCATTTGGGGTCGAACTACCATTTCATGGGGGTCGCCAAATAACGCAGTCCACCATTTCCCCCCCCCCCTTTTCCTTAGCTGTGCTACTCCCTTTTATTCTACTGGCTTTTGAAAGCCAATAGAATAGACTCTCTTGAATAGAGTCTAATTCTATTGGCTTTCCAAAGCCAATAGGAATTGTCCAGGCTGTCTCTGCCCTGCTGAGCCCGCCAAAAGTCCCATTCTGCAAACGGTTCTGCAAGTTGTCTACAGCGAAGGCAAGCTGTCTGGAAGTTTCCACCCCTCCCTGCTGAGCAACTACTAAAAATGTAAGTAAAAGAGGGCCAAGGGTGGGAGGTGGGAGGCCGGTGGGCGCAGGGAGGTTGCTGGCGCACGTGGGGGCTGGCGGGTGCCTTACCTCCCTTGGGCTGGGCCAGCTGGTGGCCCAGCTGATGGTCGCCCTGCGCCGTCTCTGCCGCTTGCCAGCTATGCCTCGGCTGGCGCAGGGGGTGGCACCACGCATGCGTGGTGCTCCCGGGCAGGGAAAGTCCTCGACTTACGACTGGTTGGGTAGTCCTCGACTTACGACCGGTTGGGGTCGCGGCATTAAAAAGGTTGAGAATCACTGTGCTAGGGAATCTGCAGGCTAGGGTCAAAAAGACAAGAGGGTGGTCGTGATGGAACAAAGGGAACCCTGCTTTTTTTTAACATGCAAAAAGGGGTGGAGCTTTGAACAGCCATTATCACCATCTTAACTTTCTTGACACACCCCTCCCTTTCCAGCCCTCCCTGATATATGTGCTCACCTGCAAACAAACCTCTCTGGCAGTGATCAGACAAATCCTGAAAGGTGCAACTTTACTTTGCTTTTCTGAATTATCTGTGGTCACAGTACATTTGAGTCCCCCAATAAGCAAGATTGATTCTGAAGTAGCATGTTGCACTACACCAGTAAATATGACAATATATTACAGATGGACTGAGTCTGCGGAACACACTAAACCCTAAATCTGGATGAACAAACCCTAATTGGTGTGTTCACACATACGATGTGCAAATAAGAACTTCTTCTGGTTGAATAGGATGGCCACCACTGTAGGAGCGACTAAATGCAGATCACATGGCGGCAGAGCCCTCTTCTTCGTTGCAACTGAATTCCTAGCATAAGTACACTTTGGCCTAAATCATACTTGTGAACATTTGTTTAATGGATGTTCTTACCTGGGGGATTACCTGTATTAGGTACAGATAGTCCTCGAGTTACGAGTGCAATGGAGCCTGCCCATTCCACTCGTAACTCGACAACCCGTGGGAGTGAATCTCGTACCTCCAGCGAGATCACTCCCTTGCTCGTTAAGACACACGTGGCTCGTTAAGTGAACATAAGATATCTCAGGGTGGGGAAAGCCCCCAGGGCCGGATTCACCTTGAAAAGATCTGTCTCCTCTCTCCCACGGTTCCTGCTGCCACGTGGATCTGAGGCCAGGGGACATTTCCAGGTGGCAATGGCCTGGAAAAGGCCTCCGGATGCACGTGGAAGCGTCCCCAGCTTCGGTTCCAGTCTCTGTTGCAGAGAACAGAGGTCTAAAGTACCATGAGATCACATGAGATCAGTAGCATGAGCTCTCGCCCCACTGATCTCGCGTGATCTTGCGTTACTTTAGGCCTCCATTCTCTGCGAACGCACCGAAGGCCTGGAGCAGCCAAGAAAATGAAGGATCTCGATCTTCGCAGGATGTGTATTGACGGCCTAGTGCCTAGGGAGACCTGGGTGGGGGTGGGGAGGGAGGGAATAAGCAGGGTGAATGTTGCAGAGCTTCTGTGGTCACTCATAAGGCCGAACGACTGCCGTGGTGCTGCAATATTCGTAATTTCGGGACTTGCTCGTAAGCACTAGGGGCGCTTATTGCATAACTTTGAACGAGCGTTAAGTGGACACGGATTACCTGTGCTAGATCTGGATTGCAAAATGTGAACCACCACTAGATGGCAGCAATATCCTCTGCTGCCATCTAGTGATCATTCACATTTTGGCAACCCAGACAGGGTAGCTGTACATCAGAATTCACCAACCTTTCGGGGTTGGCGGCCCGGAGCAGGGGGCGAGGAGGGGGGGAAGAAGGCATGGTTTTATGGTGTGTGTGTGAATGCATGTGGGGCTCTGAGCACTTGCACGCGTGGGGTCTACAAATACCATTTGTGGCAACGCTCACGCGAATGGGGAAGGCCCGGGATGCTCGTGCCGGTGCTCATGCAAGTGAGGCTGTGAACACTGGCAGCGTCGCACGTGTGAGTGGGGCTGTGCACACACGTGCACCAGCCAGCCACTCACACGACCTGGTAGCCAGTAGCCCACAGCTTGGTAGTGGGCTGTGTCTCACAGGTTAGGGACCCCCTGCTCTACATAACATGCCAAAGTGCAGCCCCCCTTCCTTTTTTGTGTTGTTTTCTAGTTTAGCATGCTGTCAGAAGTCAGAAGTAGCACAGGATTATGTTAAAAGAGCTATCAGTGTCCTGATCTAACATCTCCAGCTCTTTGTCAGTGTTTTTGCACGGCTGTTTAGAGTCAGAATCAGAACAGAGCTGGAAGTTCTGGAGATCTTCTAGTTCAGCCCCCTCTCAAAAGAGGAGACCTATACCATTTCAGACAAGTAGCTGTCCAGTCTCTTCTTAAAGACCTCCAGGGATGAAGGCAAGCTATTCCACTGATTAACTGTTCTCGGTGTGTCAGGAAGTTTCTCCTTAGTTCCAGGTTGCTTCTCTCCTTGTTGAGTTTCCATCCATTGCTTCTTTTCCTGCCTTCTGGTGCTTTGGAGAATAGCTTGACTCCCTCTTCTTTGGGGCAGCCCCTCAAATACTGGAACACTGCTATCATGTCCCCCCTCGTCCTTCTCTTCTCTAGACTAGCTAAACCCAAGTCCTGCAGCCATTCTTCGTATGTTTTAGTCTCCAGGCCTTGGATCATCCTAGCTGCTCTTCTTTGCAACCCCCCCCCCAAAAAAGTGTCAGCTAATGAAGCTATTGATAAAATAATGTTTCTCCTGCATAATTGCAAGGTCAGCTTTTTTTTTTTTTTTTGAAGCAAGGAGCAGTTTGCTTATCAGCCGGCTTCACGCAGGGCTGGAGAGTCTGCGGGCCGGTGATAAAAGTCCAGATGGCGAGACGAAGCTCAGCCCTTCGTGCCTTTCTGCCCCCTTTGGCCGGAGGCAGCACCCAGCAAGGTCACCCGGGGCTTCCGCCCCAGGAAAGGCCACACCGCCCGGGCTCTCCGGGGGGCGCCGCGCAGGATTTTTGTGGCCCCCCTCAGTTTGTCTTGAAGGACGCCTGGCCCACTCGCGCCTGGAAGCGGCGGCGGCTGCAGCAGCAGCGAGGACGGGGCATCGAGGCCCGGGGAGGTTTCAGCCTCGCGCCCGTTCCTCCTCGGAGCTCGCAATGTCTGCCCGGGAGACCGCAAAAAAGCATCCCTTCGATCCGGGCTGACGAGGCCGCTGCTTGCCCGACTTGCGGCCCAATGCGGCCGCCAGAAAAATACCTCAGCTCGGGGCCTAGGCGAGGCGGCAGAAGGCCCGCCAGATGGGTTGCCAGGCAACGCGAGCGGGCGGTCGTTAGGTGCCGGCTCTCCTCCCTCCTCCAATGGCCACCCGCGCTTTCCGGATGCGCCCGCCCCTTCCGCTAGCCGGCCGCCTCCGTCCCCTGCGCGGCGACGCCGTTGCCATGGCAGCAGGGCCGACCGAGGCCTGCCGCGCCGATGCCCGGGCTGCCGCTCTCGCCTGTGCCCGAGCAGGAGGCCGACGCGGCGGGGGAGCGGCCCTCCGGCAGCGCGTCCTCCGCGTCCCTCGCTCCCAGCGCCTCCGGCTCGCGGAACTCAGAGGCAAGGAGGAGAGCGCCGCCTCCCGCGGCCCCTGCCGGACCCCAGCTCCCATTGCTCCCGAGGCTGGGCGTCATGGGAGTTGGAGTCCAGCGGGGACAAACTGACGGGACTGATCAAAAAAGGGAAGGAAGGACCTGGCCGGGATGGTAGAGCTGGGCAGCGCGCCGGCTGCGGATGAGGGCGGTTGTAGTCCAGCACGGCTGGAAGGCTGTGAGGAGCAGTGCCGGCTGGGGATGAGGGCAGTTGTAGTCCAATACATCTGAAAGACGGCGGGGAGCTTTGGCGAGCAGGGGCGGCTGGGGATGATGGCAGTTGCAGTCCAAAAGAGAGATTGCCGCTTATTCTTATTTATACAGCTAGTCCTCCACTTACGACCAAAATTGAGCCCCAAATGTATGTTGTAAGTGAATTTTGCCCCACTTTATGACCTCTCCATCCAATTTGTCAAGTGAATCACTGTAGTTATTAAATGAATAACAGGGTTGTTAAGTGAACCTGGCTTCCCCATTGACTTTGCTTGTCAAGACGGTCGCAAAAGGGGAATCGGGTGACCCTGGGACGCTGCGACCGTCGTAAATATGAACCTGCTGTCAGGCTTCCCAATGGAAATCACAGGAGGATCCTGAAACGGTCGTCAGGGTGAAAAATGGTCATCACTCGCTTTTTTCCCCCAGTGCTGTTGCAACTTGGAACAGTCACTAAACGAATTGTCCTAAGTCGAGGACTGCCTGTATTGTCATTCATATTTGAGGTTGGGATGACATCGCATCCATGGGAAATACACCTGAAAAGGGCTACTATTATGCAGGGGGGGGGGGAGAAGAGAAATAGGAGTTTGCTGAATGCCGGATGGCCCAATGCGGAGTTCCAGGCTGGGGGGGGGCTGGTGCCCCCCCACCCAGGTGGAAGGTGAGCGCAGGGTTTCCAGTCTAATTCGTGCAGATCCATACATAGCAAAATAAATGTTTTGCAATGACGGTGGTTTAGCCTCCACTTTTAATGATGGTTTCTCTTGACTAAACAAGAGTAAGGTTACCGATAGAGGAGAATATTTAATAATAATAATAAAGTTGGAAGGGATCTTGGAGGTCATCTAGTCCAGGGCTTTTCAACCTTTTCACCTTAGTGACTGTTCGAAGTTACAATGGCACTGAAAAAAGTGCCCCCCAAGCCACAGCCGAGCAAGACACCTACCTGCCCACCTGGCGGCGCTCTTCCTCCTGTCTGAGATTTTCATTGTTGTGAGCATTTCTGTTAAGCATTGGCAGTGGGCGTGGGGTGGGGGGGTGTTTGGTTTTTTTTTCCCCTGTCTGCTGGGTGGTTGTAGCGGGTTTTGGTCACTTCACATGACCCTGGGACACTGTGACTGTCATAAATATGAATCAGTTGCCAAGCATCTGAATGTAAATCACAAGATCCTGCAGATGCTGCAACATTCCAGCTGATCAGCACTTCTTCTGGGCTCAGCAGAAGCCCCAGGATTAGCGCCGAGCTCCAGCTGGAGCCTGGCACTGATCCTGGCGCTTCCACTGAGCCCTAATAGCCCCAAAGAAGCGCTGATTCTGGTGCTTCCGCTGAGCCCTGACAGCCCTGCAGCTCCAGCCGTCTCTCGCTCAGGCTTGTGCGGTGCTGCCACCGGTTCAGCTCATTCCCCTCCCCCACTACCACTTTTCTAGGATGGTCGCGTATCACCTGCCAGGTGCCAATGTACCACAGGTGGTACCCGTACCACTGGTTGAAAAGCCCTGATCTAGTGCAACCCCTCTGCTCAGGCAGGAAACCCTATACCATTTCAGACAAATGGCTGTCCAGTTTCTTCTTAAAAATGTCCAGTGTTGGGAGCATTCACAGCTTCTGGAGGCGGGTTGCTCCACTGATTTGTAGCTCATGGTTGAGAGGAGGGGTCTTTGGGGCGCTCTGAGCTGGGCCCCTCAAAATAAGGCTAAGAATAAGCTCTCAGCGATTGGAACCTGTCTTGTTCTTGGCTCCGAAAAGCAGGGCGACGCGCATGGAATTACAGGGATAGTCGGATGAAATGGAATGAAAAACTCTGGGGTCGATCAGGATTATGGTGATCAAGAATTCCTGCGTTGAAATGGCTGAATTCAAAAGAATAAATGAGTTGTAATAATAGGTAACCGTCTGTAGCTCAGGAGATGCATGGCAGGACGCTACAAATAGAGGCAACTGGGTTTGCTAAATAGGTTTCTTTCTAAATATGCTTTTGAAATGTACCGGGCAGGCCATGATAGTGTAGCAACTTCTGCTTTTTATCTATTTTCATGCAAACGGCTGTTTTCTTGCTTATGTAACCCTACAAACCACATGAAGTCTAAAACCATGTTGAATAGATCACCTGGGATTCTTCCAGCTTTATAGGAGGACCCACTTTTATCCAGATCTAAAGAAACATAACTCAGGGAGAATGAAAGAAACTTTGCCTCTTTGTTCGTGCCGGGCCAAACCTACAGTACATTTTCTGCTTGACACTGGTGCACATTTCTTAGCTTAGTGTCTATTCTGGTGTTTTGTTTTTGTAGGGAGGTGAAAGCATGCTTCAGAAAGTTATGTTGCAAAGTTTAATTTCTGGACCGTTTACCACTTCCTGATATAAAGGTAGTTAATGTGACATAATTCTAAAATGGGCTCCTCCTTAATCATATTATCAATCGAGATGGGGGTAAACCCTTGAATATTTCCAATATATTTGGTATATCTGTTAGAACAGTGTTTCCCAAACTTGACAATTTTAAGGCATGTGGACTTCAACTCCCAGAATTCCACAGCCAGCGTTGCTGGCTGTGGAATTCTGGGAATTGAAGTCCTCATGCCTTAAAATTGTCAAGTTTGGGAAACACTGTGTTAGAATATTGAGAGTCTATTATTTATTTTACACCCTGTATTTTTCCCAGCCTGCTTGATAGAAATCCATATGTCTTATTCAGGTTTCTAAGGGTGCTGATTTTTCTGATTGATTGCTGTTCCTAGTTTGGAAAAAAAAAAAATCTTGTTTGTTAGCTGGACCTCTGTATCATTGCTTCTTTTGGATAGAGTTAGGTATGTTCCTATGTTTCTGTATGTTTACACGGTTTTTATATCAGACTTTTTCAAGGTCCTCTGATATATCAGAACCCATCTGCCAGGAGAACAGCGCTTCCTTCTTGGAGAAAGCACTAAGCTATTCTGAAGAAGAAACTGAGGAAGAAGAAGCAGAAGAAGATCAAGAGGAAGAGTGGGACACAGACCTTGAAATAGAAAGTATGGATTAGACAAGTTGTCAGGTTGCTTACAATTGCCAGGGTTGAGAAACATAGAACTAGACCAGGGGTAGGCAACCTTGGCTCTTTTATGACTCGTGGACCTCAACTCCCAGAATTCCTGAGCCAGCCATGCTGAGGGAAAAGGGAGAGGTTTCCAAGCTGAGCCATGCTGGCTCAGGAATTCTGGGAGTTGAAGTCCACCAGTCATGAAGGGGCCATAGTTCCCCCATGCTGGCTCAGGAATTCTGGGAGTTGAAGTCCATGACTCATAAAGTGGCCTATGCCTAGGCCAGAGGTAGGCAACCTTGGCTCTTTTATGACTCGTGGACTTCAACTCCCAGAATCCCTGAGCCAGCCACGCTGAGGGGAAAGGGAGAAATTTTCAAGCTGAGCCATGCTGGCTCAGGAATTCTGGGAGTTAAAGTCCACGAGTCATAAAAGAGCCAAGATTGCCTACCCCTGAACTAAACCCAGGGAGACCCAAGAGTCTTCAGTTCATCTTTAACTTTGGGTCCGTCAGTCTCTCTCAAACCAACTTATATCATAAGATTGTTATGGGAAAAATACAGTGAGCACCATGGAAGCCACATTGAGCTATTGATCTAAAGGCAGGATATAAATGTGTCAAACAGATAAACAAACAAAGAGCTTTAAAGGAAAAGTTGGCAACTAAGCAAGGATCAGTTATTCCCTCCCCATCAACCTGGTATAAATCTTAAAGACAACCACACGAGAATTTGGCCATTCTTTAATTAACTTTGGTAACGGTTCATTCCTGTATTTTTTAATTCTGAACATCTGATGCCTGGCTGCAGAATATGAGGACCTGTAATACTTGGATTGGCCAACCTGCAGTCTGAGCCATGAATATTCTGCCTCTGAAATGAAAGCTTGACATTGCTCATTGTTAGCCTGGCTTCCACAAAGGTGTCTTATTTCTTTTTAAGCCAAGTAATGGCTGGTAGCCATTTTTAAGGTATTGTGACTTTGGTGCAGCTCTCGTTAGTTTCAAAACAACACACCAAACTCTTTTGTGAATTACTTGGAGAAAATCACCATCCCCTCTGTTCTTTTTGCATACAAGACTAAGGGACGAGTATCTGGTTCGTGGGGATGGTGGTGGGCCTTGGCTGGTGCTGCAGGTTTTGCTGTTGTACTGCCACAAACTACAGAGGCTTCAAGGGTCTGGTGGTTTTACAGCAGCGGTTCTCAATCTATGGGTCGCGCCCCCATTTGGGGTCGATCGACCATTTCACGGGGGTCGCCAAGCAAGGCTGTCCGCCATTTTTTCCCCTTTTCTGGCAGGTGCCTTACCTCCCTTGGACTGGGCCAGCTGGTGGCCCAGCCGGTGGTCGGCCTGCTCCGTCTCTGCCGCTTGCCAGCTACGCCTCGGCCGGTGCAGGGGGCGGCACCACACATGCGTGGCGCTCCTGGGCAGGGAAAGTCCTTGACTTACGACCGGTTGGGTAGTCCTTGACTTACGACCGGTTTAGTCCTTGACTTACAACCGGTTGGGGGTCACCGCATTAAAAAGGTTGAGAACCACTATTTTATAGAAAGCCAAGGAGGGCCATTGTTTTAATTTTTCTTTTGTCTTGGCCTAGTCTCTACAATATGCTACGATCCTGCCGGGAGAACGAGATACCTTGCGATCTGCCAGGCGTATGGCGTGGTTCCTATCTCGTATTTTTTACGGCATATGAAAGATTCTGAGCTAATTCTGATGCATCGCGGCCTTGGCCCTAAGGTAATTCCTGCCAGGTGTCTTTTTCTTTTGGTCCTGCCACATTGGGGCTTGCTTTGCGCTCTGCCAGTATGAATCCCCTCACTGCCCTCGAATATTCTCTCAGCCTTTTTCTCCCTCTCCCTTTTTCCATCTGCATCGCACGTGGGAATATTATTGTAAGGGCCCACCTCACTCTACATGTTAAGAAGGCAGAACTCTTGCAATATCTCTTCCAACAGGCATCTTTATTAAGAGAAAAGGATTGCAGGCATTCTAGACAGTCACAAATTGAAATCCACTCTGAGTTACAAATAGAAAGGAAGTTTATTAGACTTCACATCCAAGTCTAAAAAAACATAACGGTTTGCAAAGCGTGGTGGATTCAGGAAGGCAATGCAATGTAGCCAAGCACTGAACCACACGCCAAATTCCAAAATTACATATTATTATACATCCTATCGCGACGCCCCATTCCCTCCCCCATGGCCCCATTGGCTTAGGCTTTGGAGGTTACAACCTATCAGAAGCGCCTAAACAGAATACATTATACTAATAAGATCCCTCCCCTACTATCCTATATCAATTCTAGAGGAGAGATGTCTCCCATCTTCCACACCTGTTAGATTCAGTAGGGGTACCAGGCACCAGAAGGTACTTAAAAACAATTCCTAGATGGTGACTTACACTGGGCCCCACAGTAACTCCTGTCCTCCCCCCTTCCTCCACCTGAAGCTTGTATGTTCCCTATATATTCAAAGGCAATTGATTATACAATGATAATTATAAAATATAAAATATGATTACATGATAATACTAAAAGCATATATATTTTTATTTTTAAATTTTCTCCCACAGACCTGAGGGATCAACTCCTATCATTCAAGGTTTTAAGTGTTCCCAAGCAGCCCCCTCCCCACAGTTCTTCCAGCCGACGATCACTCATCCTCTCTTTTCCCAGATCCCAGGCGTTGCATTGTTCCCCCCCCCCCTTTTCCCTCACTGCTGGCAAAAGGGAGACTTCAAAGAGAGAGTAGATGAAAGGCGATGGCCGTATTGTTATGGTCAGTCCTCTTGATGAAAATCAACATCCAGTCACTTTGTAGTTTAAATCAAGGAAGTGAGAGTCATAAAACCCCCTTGCTTCCTCCTCCCCTTTTGTAGTATGACAGAATCCAGGGAGAGTAAGAAGTGTGTTTTTTTTTCAGAGTAGGTAGCTAGAAATGAAATATAATTGGATTCTGACAATTATATTGCTTTACAGAGTTATTTGTGGGAATAATCAGGGAGCATTACGGTACCAACGTTGGAAATATGTAAGTGCAATTAGACCGGCGCCTGATGCATTCCGTTAAATTTTACCTTCCAAATTAAAAATGTTCCAAGGCGTCTTATGGAGAAAAATGTAAACCCATCGAAAGACAATACAGTCATTAGTAGCAAAGCACAAGCAACCAGTTTGGTCAGCGTAAAATAGAGAAACAAAATAGACCAAGTGAAATGACAGAGGGGTAAAGAGATCCTGGCCTGGCACTAATAAGAGGGCAAGCAGGCTCAGCCTTCTATTGGAACACAGAGCTGCTACATACTAAGCCTTTTATGAGGAGAGCCAGAGGGGCCCCTTATAAAGCACGTAGACGAGAAGAGGGTCCCAATCCTTCATTTGGTCACTTTTGCTTCAGTTGGTGACCATTTGTCTCCAGAGAGGATGCTTCTGCGCTTTAAGTGAGATCTACGGTTCCTGTCAAAACAGGCTCCAGAGCAGCAGTTCTCAACCTGTGGGTCGGGAAGGAGAAAGAAAGAAAGAGAGAAGAAAGAAAGAAAGAAAGAAAGAAAGAAAGAAAGAAAGAAAGAAAGAAAGAGAAAGAAAAAGAAAGAAAGAAAGAAAGAAGGAAAGAAAGAAGGAAAGAAAGAAGAAAGAAGAGCAATAGCACTTAGAGCAGTGGTTCTCAACCTGTGGGTCAGGACCCCATTTGGGGTCGAACGACCATTTCACGGAGGTCGCCAAACAACGCAGTCCGCCATTTTCCCCCCCTTTTCCTTAGCTGTGCTACTCCCTTTTATTCTATTGGCTTTTGAAAGCCAATAGAATAGACTCTCTTGAATAGGGTCTAATTCTATTGGCTTTCAAAAGCCAATAGGAATTGTCCAGGCTGTCTCTGCCCTGCTGAGCCCGCCCAAAGTCCCCTTCTGCAAACGGTGCTGCACCAGTTGAGTCGTCCTCGACTTACGACCGGTTGAGTAGTCCTCGACTTACGACCGGTTGGGGGTCGCAGCATTAAAAAGGTTGAGAACCACTGCTCCAGAGCCTTGGCCACCCCAGCTAAATGGGACTTAACGGATTCACAGGCAGCAGGTGCTGCTGGCATATGGTGCAGCCCTCCCCTCTCCCCCCCCCAGGCCTCTGCTTGATCTATATGGGGAACAGGAGGCCAGATGGGCTCATGTGGCCGCAGAGCTTTGCTGCCCACGCTTCCAGGCCACAGATAAGGTGACCTCGTTTTCGTGTTACGGCTGCATGGCTGCTGAAATAATCCACCAGCAGCTGCGGTGCACATCCCTGGGAGGCGAGCTGAAACATGTGGTGGGTGAGGCTAAAGCAGTGTTTCTCAACCTTGACCATTTTAAGGCATGTGGACTTCAACTCCCAGAATTCCACAGCCAGCAATGCTGGCTGTGGAATTCTGGGAGTTGAAGTCCACATGCCTTAAAATTGTCAAGGTTGAGAAACACTGGGCTAAAGGCCAAGCTGCCTGGGGCTATCTTGGTCCAGCGCCTCTCCTGACCTTTCATTTCCTTCTCTCTTCCTTGTCACAGCTTCTGCAGAAAAGAGGTGTTGCTGGGCTGGGCTGGGGGGGTCATGCCAGCACCCAGGCAGCAGTTTGCCTCCCCCAGGACCCCAAACCTTGACCCCTGCCGGAGGACTGGGCTAGATCTCGGCACGCTGCCCTCACAGCTCGTCCCTCCTCTGTCTCTTCTTTTAGGCAGCCAAAGCTCTCGCTCTTTCCCTGACCAGCAACACCTCCATTGTGAAGCTGAACCTGAGTGACAACGGGCTGGATGGCGACGGAGCAGTGGCGATGGCAGAGATGTTAAAGGAGAACTGCTACATTTCAGGTGCCTGGGAGATTCTGAGAATTGCTTCAGGGGGCAAAAACGGAGAGTCCACGGGATCCATCTGCCTTGAGATACTTGGGGTTGCCGTTAAACCACTGTTAAATCCCCTCTAAATAACTTCCAGTTTCTAAAAGCGAAGATTTGCTTTTTCATACGTTGTTGTTCGTCCATCGATTTTCGATGAAGACCTTGACATCTTGTGGGTTATGGGCCATCAACGATGTGTCCGGAGGTGGCTAATAAGACCGATGTTAGCACGGAATGTTCTGCCACATACCGAGCAAAGAAATGTAGACACTGTTACTTCAGCATTTGCAGCTCTGGCTTTGCGGAGTGCTCGCTTCTCTTGCGCCAAGATTGTCCTTCTGTGTTCATATAATGAACACAGAATTTTCATATAATACAGCAGTGAAGCTGGAAGTGTGTTGTAACCGGTCTTAAGAATGCAGTCCTCTTTTATGCGGGGCGACCCAAGCATAAGGATTTCTAATCAGATGGCGGTTTGTAGATTTCTTTATTTGCTTGACAACATTTATGTGCCACCCCCAAATAAAGACTCCGTGTCTGATGGGTTGAGATGAGGAGTGTCTTTTCTCCAAGGGGTTCTCCACGAAAGCAGTTGTGGCCTTTGACCAGCTTCCATTCCTGGCCAAAGGAGAGACTGAGGAACAAAGGCATGTTGGACGTATGGTTCCGGGGGGATTCTGTATGTTGAGCCAGCTGAGAGATCAACTTTCTTCTCTTTCAGAACTTGATTTGTCAGAGAATAAAGTCGGAGTGAAAGGGATAGAAGCTCTGTCCACAGTACTTCAGGAAAATCCAATCCTGGTGTCCTTGAAACTGTCAGGAAATGAATTAAATGACAGGGCAGCCAAATACCTGGCGGACGCCTTAGTGACCAATCAGAAAGTGGAGCACCTTGATCTGAGCCATAACAGGCTCGGAGAGCCAGCAGGTAAATGTCATAGAAATATTGTATTTGGCTGTCGTGTGGGAAGCTCTGTAGCACATGTGAGAAAGACACACACACATACACATGCAATTTGTCTATTTGTGGCCCTTTGGTTTCTAGAGCACCATCTACCTTTATGCGGAATATGAATGGTTAAATCAAGAACCAGCTGTGGTTTTCATAAGCTAAGAGCTAACCATTAGGGTTTACTTTTGTTGGGGGGGGGGAAGAATTACTGGACTGTGACTCCTGTCCTCCCTCCCTCCCTCTTCCTTGCCTTGTTACCTGCTGTGCCTCCTTCTATGCCTGACCCCATGAGAGGTTTTGACTTCCCACCAGTCCTATCTCTTTCTTCTCCTTATGTTTTGAAGAAGACTTTGTGATTTGATGGAGAGCAGGCGGGGACAAAAGGAAGAGAGAGTATGCAGAGAATAGGGAAGAGCTACTACAGTTGAAAAAGAAAATTAAGGTAGGGATTAGAAAGTTGGGCCCACTTAAGTTTCTGCCTGCCCTTTAAGAGTTTTTACCCATTGGTTTACCATAAAAATTGCTTCCTGAAATAGAATTATTGATATGTAATCCTAAAATGGTGTAGGAGTAACTAAAAGCAGTATAAAAAGGTTATCGAAATAATTTTTTTAGCATATGGCACACATGGACTAGCAATATAAATTAACAAGTCAAAATAATACGAATATTGGAGAGAGAGAGAGAGAGAAAGAGAGGCAAAGCCAGAACTGGGAAGATAAAAAAAGTACACACGTATTGCTGAAAAGCATTACAATTGGCTCCTGATAAATTTTTCTGAGAGAAGCAGTCCAGAAAAAGGATAAAAAGTCAAGTCGGATCTTTGAGTAGGTTTCGGTTACCTACAGAGACATTGTTTTCTTGAAAAAAAAAATACAAAGAGGGATTGCTAATATTTTCTTGTAGGGTATATTGTCAACTTATCCGTCTGAGATTTCCAGAGAAAATCTGGAAATTTCTTTCTAGCACTGGCCAGAATTACCCTGAGCTTTATGTGACAGCAAGGTCAGCCAGAAGCCGCAAACTGCTGGGTCAAAGTAAAGATGCCACAAAGGTTACGTCTCCTCCAAATGGGTTGCAAAACCCACCAAAAACTTTGTCTTAGATCTTCAGTCCAATCTGTGGAAAACTTGAAGTGCCTGAGGAGAACTGGGCTTCCGCAACACAGTTTAAGAAGCTCTGCTCTAAACTTGGTGGTGGGAGCAGCTAGGCCAGGGTTAGGCAACCTTGGCTCTTTTATGACTCGTGGACTCCAACTCCCAGAATTCCTGAGCCAGCATGAGGGAAACTTTGGCCCCCTCATGACTGGTGGACTTCAACTCCCAGAATTCCTGAGCCAGCATGGGGGAACTATGGCCCCCTCATGAGTCGTGGACTTCAACTCCCAGAATTCCTGAGCCAGCCTGGCTCAGCTTGGAAACCTCTCCCTTTCCCCTCAGCATGGCTGGCTCAGGAATTCTGGGAGTTGAAGTCCACGAGTCATAAAGTGGCCTAGGCCTAGGCCATAGGTAGGCAACCTTGGCTTTTTCATGACTCGTGGATTTCAATTCCCAGAATCCCTGAGCCAGCCATGCTGAGGGGAAAGGGAGAGGTTTCCAAACTGAGCCAGGCTGGCTCAGGAATTCTGGGAGTTGAAGTCCACCAGTCATAAAAGAGCCAAGGTTGCCTACCACTGGCCTAGGCCTAGGCCGCTTTATAACTGGTGGACTTCAACTCCCAGAATTCCTGAGCCAGCCTGGCTCAGCTTGGAAATCTCTCCCTTTCCCCTCAGCATGGCTGGCTCAGGAATTCTGGGAGCTGAAGTCCACCAGTCATAAAAGAGCCAAGGTTGCCTACCTATGGCCTAGGCTGACCTGAGGGAGGAGAATAAAACCCCTCCATGTCATGATGTCGATCCCTTGAAAGCCTCTGTCTGAGCCCCCGGTCTCCTCAAATGGGCGACGTGCAGAGGAATGGCTTTGTGAATGGCGCCAAGCCTGTGAATAAGCAGCTAGGCAGTAATCTGTTTCTGCAACTCTCTGCTGATGCCCATAAGCAGGTGTTCCTCAGAGTTCTTGGCTCTGTGGGAACCACCTCTTCCTACTGCTTGCAGATCCTACTGTCCTTCCCTTCTTCCTCTGTGAGCTGAAATCTCTGCTGAGGCTAGAAAAATTGCTTGGCGAAATGTCAGCAGAAAAATTCACATTAGGTTGGATAGCAATAGCACTAAGACTTGTATACTGCTTCACAGCCCTCTCTAAGCGGTTTACAGAGTCAGCCTCTTGCCTCCAAAAATCTGGGTCCTCATTTTATTGGCCTCGGAAGGATGGAAGGCTGAGTCAACCTTGAGCTGGTGAGAATCGAACTGCAGGCAGTGGGCAGAATTAGCCTGCAATACTGCATTCTAACCACGGCACACTATAGAAGGAAGGAAGGAAGGAAGGAAGAAAGGAAGGAAGGAAGGAAGGAAGGAAGGAAGGAAGGAAGGAAGGAAGGAAGGAAGGAAGAGAAAAGAAAGAAGAGCAATAGTAATAGCACTTAGACTTATATACCACTTCATAGTGCTTTACAGCCCTCTTTAAGCTGTTTAGAGAGTTGGCATTTTGCCCCCAACAATCTGTCTCCTCATTTTACTGACCTCGGAAAGATGGAAGGCTGAGTCAACCTTGAGCCGGTCACGATCGAACCGCTGGCGGTCGGCAGAGTTCGCCTGCCATACTCATTCTGACCACTGCACCACCACGGCTCCTGTACGGGGAGAGGCTGCTACTGTAAAGGTGGGGTGGGACCCAAGGGGGTGTCCTTCTTTTATCTCAGTTTGACGTTTCAGGCCTCTTTCCCATTTCTCATGTCTCCATCTCCATTGAACCAGGAGAAGCCCTCGGGGTGGCCATGGCGGAAAATGTGGGCCTGAAGCAACTCAACCTCAGCTGGAACAACTTTCGGGGCCAAGGAGCAGTGGCTGTCGCCAAAGGCTTGGGGGTAGGAAAGGGGACTTCGTTCGAGGGGTTTCCCGTTGGATAAAGTTATAAAGCATAAGATCCATCCCCTAAAATGCAAACCAGTTTGAAATAGTTTGGCCCTGCTTGTTCTAGTGCAGGGGTAGGCAACCTGGGCCCTTTTATGACTCGTGGACTTCAACTCACAGAATTCCTGAGCCAGCATGGTGAAAACGTTGGCCCCTTCAGGACTTGTGGACTTCAACTCCCAGAATTTCTGAGCCAACATGGTGGAAACGTTGGCCCCTTCAGGACTTGTGGACTTCAACTCCCAGAATTCCTGAGCCAGCGTGGCTCAGCTTTGGAAAGCTCTCCCTTCTCCTCAGCATGGCTGGCTCAGGAATTCTGGGAGTTGAAGTCCACGAGTCATAAAAGAGTCAAGGTGGCCTACCCCAGCTTAAAGGATGGGGTGAATCCATAAAACGGGTTCACTCTGTCCCCTGGTGAACAGAATTATGTGTTCCTTAGGCCAGGGGTAGGCAACCTTGGCTCTTTTATGACTGGTGGACTTCAACTCCCAGAATTCCTGAGCCAGCATGGCTTAGCTTGGAAACCTCTCCCTTTCCCCTCAGTATGGCTGGCTCAGGAATTCTGGGAGTTGAAGTCCATGAGTCATAAAAGAGCCAAGGTTGCCTACCCCTGCTCTAGTGTATAGTGCAGGGATGGGCAACTGCGGCACCTAATGTTTTTTTAATTATTGTTTTATTGGTTTTTACTGCTTTTATTGTTTTAACATGTTTTTAAGATTTTAATCGTAATATATGTTTCTGAATCGTGAGCCGCCCAGTGCCGTTTGCTGAGATGGGTGGCTCTAGAAATCAAATGAATAAATAAACTTTACAACCTGTGGACTTCAACTCCCAGAATCCCCCAGGCAGCTATGCTGCCGAGGTTGAGAAACACTGACCTCAACAGTGGAAGAGGTAGCCTGTTTGGAAAGAACCTGGAAGGAAATCTTGAGTGGGTGAAGGCCCAGGAACTCTCTGTCAGGGTGTGGCTTGTGCTTAGAAGCTCTAGGTGGCAAAAGAAAAGCTCTTGTGTCAGGACCTACTTCAAAGAATCACCGAAGAAACCAGAACTTTTGAAACAAGCATTGTCTCAACTTTTATTAGGAACTAGGGACAGTAGGGAGTGTAAGGTGAGATCTGAAGAAAAGCCCGCGTGAATAATAGAATTAAAGCATCTTGTCTCCTGTGGACTCTCCACCCTGGACCTTCTCTAAGCGCTGCTCAATCTGTCTTGTTCCACAGGCAAATATATTCCTTCGAGTCCTTGATCTGTCATACAATGGCTTTGGCAACAGTGGTGCAGCTGCTCTGGGGGCAGCCCTGAAAAGCAACAATGTACTGGAAGAACTCAACATCAGGTAACAAGGCGTGTGTGTGTGTGTGTATGTGTGTGTTTGTGTGTGCATGTGCCCGCACTTCCTGAGTGCTGGGAGCTGTTTCTTAATCATCCTTGGCACAAGCCAGCAAAGTGAATAGTTTCCAGGATCCTCTCTTGCCATCAGGGCAGTTGAGGCTGAGGCCATCAAGTGAGCTTCCGGCAAAGGTTGGATTTGAATCAGGAACCTCAGAACGGAATAGAACGACAGAGTTGGAAGGAACCTCAGAGGACTTCTAGTCCAATCCCCTGCTCAAGCAGGAGACCCTATACCACAGGTCGGCAACTCACGGCTCCAGAGCTGCATGTGGTTCTTTGAGCCTTCTCCTGCGGCTCCCAGCCTCCTCTGCCATTTGCAGAGACAGAGAGGGGCACTTGCACTTCCCTTCTCTCTCTCTCTCTCTCCCCCCCTCTCTCTCTGTGTGTGTGTGTGTGTGTGTAAAAAAGAGTGGCCTCACACAATTCTGGGACAAGCTGACAAGCTTATTGGGCGGGGCTCCTGCCTTTGCTGCATCTCAGCAGGAAGCAGAAAGCAGCAGCTCTCTCTCTCTCTCTCTCTCTCTCTCTCTCACACACACACACACACACACACACACACACACACACACACAGAATGGGGGAAGAGGACTGGCAGACCAAGGGCAGGAGAGAGCCAGCCCAATAAGAATGTGTGTCAGCGTGAAGCCAGCTTGCCAGGTGAGCAGAAGATCGGAGAGAGGGGGAGAGAGAGAAAGGGAGGAAGACGGAGAGAGAGGGAGGGAGGGAGAGAGAGAGAGAGAACTCATCCACAGCAGCCTCTATTTCTTTTTAATTAAACTCGTCAATCAAGCTTCCTCCCCCCATGCATGTTTTGTGGCTCCCAGTGTTTTCTTTTCTCTGGGAAATGGGTCCAGGTGGCTCTTCGAGTGTTTAAGGTTGCCGACCCCTGCGGGCCTATACCATTCCAGACAAGTGGCTGTCCACCCTCTTCTTAAAAGCCTCTAGTAATGAGCAACCACAATTTCTGAAGTTGTGGGTGCTCCAACACTGTCACCCACAACTATTCTCCCTCTGGCTTAGTGTTTGGGGCACCCAGGGGAAAAAAATCGTTTTGGTGGGCAACATACTAGTGTTGAGAATTAAACAAGTTGATTGCTTTCCTTTTACGCTCAGCCCAGGTTCTACATCTTCACAGGCTGAGCTGAACTGGAGGAGCTGGTGGCCTCTGGACAAGCAGAGAGGGAGGAATTTGGGAGGAGCTGTGCCTGGGTCACCCAGCACTGTAAGGGAAAACAGGCAGATCTCGTTGTTGCTTATGTGATGTGTGATGCTCATAATTTCAAGCTATGCTTTAGATCAGTGGTTCTCAACCTTTTTAAATGCCGCGACCCCCAACCGGTTGTAAGTCGACGACTACTCAACCGGTCGTAAGTCGAGGACTACTCCACTGGTGCAGCACCGTTTGCAGAAGGGGACTTTTGGCGGGCTCAGCAGGGCAGAGACAGCCTGGACAATTCCTATTGGCTTTTGAAAGCCAATAGAATTAGACTCTATTCAAGAGAGTCTATTCTATTGGCTTTCAAAAGCCAATAGAATAAAAGGGAGTAGCACAGCTAAGGAAAAGGGGGAAAAAATGGTGGACTGCATTGTTTGGCGACCCCCATGAAATGGTCGTTCGACCCCAAATGGGGTCCCGACCCACAGGTTGAGAACCACTGCCTTAGCTTGAGATACCAAACCAGCCAGTTAGCCTCAATTAAGCAAACTCCGTGTTCACCTTACAGAAGAATTATTATAAACCTGGAGTTAGTGACAAAATGCTGCTTCTGTAGAAGCCATTTTCCTTCTCTGTTTTTATGAAATAAAATATTACATAAACTATTTTTTTTTAAAAAAAGCAAAGTGCAGTGTCTGAGGATAATCTCAGAAACTAGACTAACCAGAAAGCGAATTCTTGTGAACCGAGTGGCCTCTTCGAATTCTTTGGGAGCTTGACCAGATCCATCCTGCTTTCAGATAACTGGTGGGCTGCCGTGCAAAAAAACCAGCAGTCTTTCTTCTCTATTTCTCCAGAGAAGAGGACCAGAAGGAAGGAGCGGGGGTGGCCAGGAAGCAGAATTCAGCCAAATTGTGGGTAGCCAGGTTGGGGCCTGGGGTGCCCTACCCTCTTTGCTGGGTGACCATCTGCACAGGATGCTGCGGTTCCAGACTCTCACAATTTAATGCTTCTTGGCCATCCTCTCAGAGATGAACTGCCTTATGTGTGGCAAAAACTGTTGGAGCTTCATGAAAAAGCCAAGTTTTTCCCTTGTTCAACTACTAGTAGTTCAGGTACTGCAAATGGAACACAGAACAGAACACAGAAATCTACAATTGGAAATGCTGGGAATTTGGTTGGATATATTATGTACAGACTAGGAGCCATTGATCATGCGATTATGAGAACAATTGGGCAAAATAGAATAGAATAGAGTTGGAAGGGACCTTGGAGGTCTTCTAGTCCAGCCCCCTGCTCCAGCAGGAGACCCTATACCATCTCAGACTGTCTAGCCTCTTCTTAAAAACCTCCAGTGATGGAGCGCCCACGATTTCTGGAGGCAAGCTGTTCCACTGGTTCATTGTCCTCCCTGTCAGGAAATTTCTCCTTAATTCCAGGTTGCTTCTCTCTTTGATCAGTTTCCATCCATTGTTTCTCGTCCTTCCCTCTGGTGCTTTGGAGAATAGCTTGACTCCTTCTTCTTTGTGGCAGCCCCTCAGATACTGGAACACTGCTATCACGTCTTCCCTATTTCTTCTTTTCTTTAGACTAGCCAAACTCAAGTCTTGCAGCCGTTCTTCATATGTCTAAGGGCTTTGATCATCTTAGTTGCTCTTCTCTGAACTTTTTCCAAACACTCAACCTCTTTTACAATGTGGGCGGCCTCTCCAAAGTGTTTTCCTTGGAAGAGAATGTCTGCTGAAGTTAGTTCCTTTCCTACTTCCCTAATTGGCATCTTTAAACCTGACCAAGCTCTAAAACAGTGGTTCTCAACCTGTGCGTCGGGACCCCATTTGGGGTCAAACGACCATTTCACGAGGGTCACCAAATAACGCAGTCCGCCATTTTTTTCCCCTTTTTCCTTAGCTGTGCTCCTCCCTTTTATTCTATTGGCTTTTGAAAGCCAATAGAATAGACTCTCTTGAATAGAGTCTAATTCTATTGGCTTTCAAAAGCCAATAGGAATTGTCCAGGCCAGTGGTTCTCAGCCTGTGGGTCGGGACCCCATTTGGGGTCGAATGACCATTTCACGGGGGTCGTCAAACAAGGCTGTCCGCCATTTTTTTGCCCTTTTCTTTGGCCACGCCCCTGGCACCCAGTGATGTATAAGTGGTTGGGGGTCACCACAACATGGGGACCTGTATTATGGGGTTGCGGCATTAGAAAGGTTGAGAACCACTGGTCCAGGCTGTCTCTGCCCTGCTGAGCCCACCAAAAGTCCCATTCTGCAAACGGTGCTGCACCAGTTGAGTAGTCCTCGACTTACGACCGGTTGAGTAGTCCTCGACTTAGGACCGGTTGGGGGGGGGTCACAGCATTAAAAAGGTTGAGAACCACTGCTCTAAAATGTTTAAATGTATTAACTAAGAGGGAAGATTCGGTCTCCTATCACAGTTGGTAGATTATTTCCAAGAGCAAGCTAGTGTGGCTCAGTGCATAAGCATGCAGGAAGAGCGAAAGTGGGGGGCTTCTGAGTGCCCTTTCTCTTTATTCTCAGTAATAATCGCATTGCCTTGGAAGGAGCTCTTGCGCTTGCTTTGGGCCTGAAAGGAAACAAGAATCTGAGGAGACTCCAGGTGAGGAGCTTTTGGGAAGGTGACCCTGAGATCCTAATAGCCCTGCCGGGTGGGTGATCCAGAGGGTGTGTCTGTTCTTTCCTGTGATCTGCAGATGTCTAGGAACCCCATCCAGAACGAAGGCTGCCTTGGGATCCTCAAAGCCATCCGAGCAAATCCTGGAGCTGCGATGGAGTTTCTGGATTTTTCAGTAGGTGGTTGGTCAGAGAGGGAAAACCGGCTGTCCGAAATGACGATGCAGGGCTGTCCAAATGGATGGGGGAACCGAACACCCTGCGTTATTTATTTATTTATTTATGAGACTTATATACCGCTTTAAGTGCAAGCACTCTCTAAGCGGTGTACACCAGTAAGCAATGTATGTGTGTATATATATATATACACACATACATAAGATCTCCTCACACTCCACCTCAAACTCAGCAACAAGATCCACCCCGCACTTTGGGACAAATCCAAACAACTCGCAGTCTGGAGAGCCGAAACACAGACCACCCTCAAGACAGATACACACACCAACAAACTCCGAAGACTACAAGAATGCCAGAAACAAACCCCTCCTCCCTCACAGCCACACATGAAACAAACAGTGCATAACATCTCAGATAGGATCCTCACCAAAGCCGAAACCAATGTCCTTTCCAAAGGATTCAACTTTGCAGTCACTCCCAAACACATCCCCACTGAAACCATTATATGTGGAGTTGAAACCAGCCTGACCAAAATCAACCCCGACGACGCTAACAGAATCAGACTCAAAATCACCAACATCCTCTGCACCAGCAAGCCACCCAAAAGCAACTTACCCAAAGAGGAACAGACAGCACTACGTAACCTGAAAGAAGACACCAGCATAATAATCCTACCAGCAGACAAGGGCAACGCCACGGTGGTTATGAACACATCTGACTACCAAACCAAATTAACCAACCTACTCCAAGACTCCACATACAAACCCCTAAATACAGATCCCACCACCTACCTGGAAAAAACCACCAGATCCAAAATAAAAGCCTCCCCCATTAGCGAAGAGATCCAGAATCATTCCCAGAGAGAAATCATCCAGATGCCCCAAACTCTATGGTCTCCCCAAGATACACAAGGAAGGAACCCCACTCAGACCTATAGTCAGCTCCATAGGCTCACCTCTACAAAACCTAGCCAAATTTCTCGCCAAACAACTACAGCCCTATGCAGAATCCATCACCTCACACGTAAAAAACTCATTCCAGTTTATAGAGATCATAAAGAAACAAAACTTACAGCCCAGCGACCTACTCGTGAGCTTCGATGTCATATCCCTCTTCACCCAAGTGCCTATCAAAGAAGCCTTGACAGCTATCCAAAACAAATATAACCCCCCCAAACACATCTTAGATCTGACCAACCACTGCCTATCCAACACATACTTCATCTATAATGGACAAAAATACAAACAAACAGAAGGAGCACCCATGGGATCACCCCTCTCACCTGTCATTGCAAACCTCTACATGGAACACTTTGAAACCCAGGCTCTAGAAAAATCGGATCACAAACCCAAACTCTGGCTCAGATACGTAGATGACACCTTCATAATCTGGCCACATGGGAAAGAAAAACTGGACAACTTCCTCACACACCTCAACAGCCTACACCCCAAAATACAGTTCACCATGGAAACAGAAGCTAACAACCAACTTCCCTTCCTGGATGTCTTAGTCTACAAGAAATCCAATGGCTCCCTAGGACACACCATCTACCAGAAGAAAACACACACAAACCGCTATCTGCACGCTCTCTCACACCACCACCCAGCACAGATCAACTCTGTAGCCAAGACACTCATCTCCAGAACAAAACGCTTAGCTGACGAACAACACCTAAAAACCGAACTACACACTCTCACCAATGTACTAACATCCAATGGATTCCAAAGAAATAAGATTACAAACCTAATCCAAAAAGAAACCCCCACTAAAATCCAAGACGAAGAACAAGAAAACGGCAAAGCCCTCCTCCCATACATAAAAGGCACCACAGACAGAATCAGTAAGATCCTCCATAAACACAACATCAAAACAGCATTCTGCACAAACAGAAAAATATCCACCATCCTTAGAAACCCCAAAGATAAAATTGAATTAGAAAATCAAGGAGTATACGAAATCCCATGCACCACTTGTCCCACCACATACATCGGACAAACCAACAGAAGAATAAGTGCACGCATTGAAGAACATAAGAACTCAGTCAAAAAAGAGGAACCAACATCTTCCCTGGTCCAACACCTTAAAGCCACAGGACATGAAATTGACTTTAAAAATACCAGAACCATTGCCAAAAGTGAACATTTTAATAACAGAATAATCAGAGAAGCCATCGAGATAGAAAAACGCCCACACAGCATGAACAAGCGAGATGATACCTCCCGCTTACCAGCCATTTGGAAACCCGCCCTTATTGACAAACGACTCCCTAACACAAAAAATGATACCAGGCCTACACTTACAAAAACCACACAGGATGTCACCACCACACATCCATGCAAAAAGCAAACCCAAAGCCACACCGATGATGAGGCACGACCACAAACCAGAAGCCAGACCAGAGCTGCATCATTAGCCACTTTAAAGCCCTCCAATCCATACATGAAGCAAACTGACACCCTCCATGAAAATGAGGCACGACCACAAACGCGAAGCCAAAAAATAGCAAGGCAGCCCAAAATCTTAAACCCCTCTGCAACTCAGACTAACCTGAGCACAACCAAACAGAACACTCCCCCAGCCAATCAGAGCACAGCCAACCCCCCAGCCAATCAGAGCACAGCCAACCCCCCAGCCAATCAGAGCACAGCCACGCCCCTAACCAATCAGAACACACCTCCACCCAATCAGAACACAGCCAAGCTCCCACCCAATCAGTTCATACCCCCACTGGCAGTTAAAAGGAAGAAACAGCTAAGACCACACATTGCTGCTCGAAGCACAAAGCTGAAAACACCAGCCTGAAGATGACGAATGGGACTTCGTCGAAACGTCGCCAAGACACTTCCAATTTTACGCGGGAGAAAACCCGAACAACCAAAGACCTACATATATATATATATATATATATATATATATATATATAGGTTTTTTTGCTAACAAAGAATAAAGAGAGAATGGTATAGCTATTTCGGGTTCCTTTAACCCTCATCAGCCAAACTTACTCTTCTGAGATTCGAACCTGGGCTATCTGCATGTTAGGCAGATGTTATAACCTCTAAGCCACGGGTTCTCTCCCACTTTGTTAGCTACCAGGAGAGAGACAGGGGGAGGAGATTATATATATATTTACATTGCCCCCAACAATCTGGGTTCTCATTTTACCTACCCCGGAAGGATGGAAGGCTGAGTCAACCTTGAGCCGGTGAGATTTGAACCGCTGACCTGCTGAACACAGTCAGCTAAAGTGGCCTGCAGTACTGCAACTGGCCAGAGTTCCCCAAGGAGGGCGATTTGTGGGCGGTGAAGTTGTGAGAGGCACGCCAAGTAAAGGGAAATCCAGACCAGAAATGCTTGGTGGATGTAATTCTGGGCTCTGCTGTGATCAGATGAGCGGGTCTGCAGACAGCAGAAACAGGAGGATAAAGGGAATAATGAAATTTGTGAAGTTACTGCAACTGCACAGTTTAAGGGAAAGGAGAGGCAGCCACGGCTTGGAAGTAGCTTGCATTTCTTTCCTCCAGAATGCCTCTTCGCCTTCCCAATTTCCTTCTGGTCTCCCATCCGAATATCAACCAGACCTGCCCCTGCTTTGTTTCCAAGCCTAGAAAAGGTTGCAAAGTTAGGTTAAGGTTAGATTAATGCATTAAGCAAGGTAAGGCCTATTTACTCTGGAGGTGCTGCATTCTAGACTGGAATACAGCCGGGGCTCTCTGTGTGTGTGTGTGTGTGTGTGTGTGTGTGTGTGTGTGTGTGTGTGTCTGCGGAATAGACAAGGAAAGGCCATTTCCTCAAGCCCTGAAGATGAGGTTTCCAGCTCAACACAGCACAGCCCCAGCTGGGCCTTGGTCTGATCCAAGGAAGGTCATTTTCTGTCCTTCTCAGAAAAAAGGCTAATGTCCACTAATGTCCACTCCTGGCCTGGTCTCTGTCTTTGGGTGAGCCCGCCTCGTCTGGCTGCCTCTCTCCTGGCCAGCAGCAGCTTTGCTTTGTGGCTGTGGGTTGGACTGCACGGGAGCACAAGATGGGAGACTGGTTTTAATCTGGCCTGAGACGGTGGCGGCTTCAGCGCCAATCTGCTCACTGCCCGGCGTTCCTCTTTTCAGGCGATTGTGGTGAAGAAGGACTTTGTCCGAGCCTGTGAGGCTGTCCAGGAACTTCTCCCCAGCCTTCTAATTCAACACGACGGGACCACGCGCTTGTTCAGAAGAGAATTTCCAAAGGTGCAGCAAGTAACTTCGCTTCTCTGGGGAACACGCTTGTCTTTCCGTGGCTGGATGCCCTAAATGCAGGGGTGTGTGTGTGTGTGTGTGTGTGTGTCTCTCCACCCTTGCCAACCTTAAGACTTGACTTCAAACTCCTACAACTCCATGAGGGATTCTTGGGAGTTGAAGTCCACATCTTAACATTGCCAAGTTTGGAGACCCCTGCCCTAATGTGCTGTTCCTTCCTACCACTGTCTCAGCTCAGACAGGCCCAGCAGCGCATGTGTGTGTGTGTGTGTGTGTGTATGCCAAGGGGATCAGTGCGATGGAAAATGTGCCGTGTTGTCAAGCCACGAACATCCCTGTCATGGCTGCCTTTGCTCAAATCCTAGAACAGAAAAAAAACTCCGCTCCATAAGATTTAGAAAAAAAAAAGGTACTTTGACGAGGAAAGAATTCACTGCAGCCATTTCTTTCCTAGTCAAAGTACCTTTTCTCTAAATCTATGGAGCGGAGAGTTTTTCTTTCCTAGGATCTGAGTATAGAGGCAGCCTTGACAAGCACAGTGTCGCACACAACGCTAAAAGCCGGCAGCACAAGGTCCCACAAGGGCAGGGCTTTTCAACCAGTCACGTGACTGTGAGGAAAAAACATTTAAATATTTAAACCAGGGGTCTTCAAACTTGGCTCTTTTATGACTCGTGGACTTCAACTCCCAGAATTCCTGAGCCAGCATGGGGGAACTATGGCCCCCTCATGACTCGTGGACTTCAACTCCCAGAATTCCTGAGCCAGCATGGGGGAACTATGGCCCCCTCATGAATCGTGGACTTCAACTCCCAGAATTCCTGAGCCAGCATGGGGGAACTATGGCCCCCTCATGACTTGTGGACTTCAACTCCCAGAATTCCTGAGCCAGCATGGCTCAGCTTGGAAACCTCTCCCTTTCCCCTCAGCATGGCTGGCTCAGAAATTCTGGGAGTTGAAGTCCATGAGACATAAAAGAGCCCAGGTGGCCTACCCCTGCACTAGATCCTTTCCTGGCCAGATAGAGGATTCCAACTCTGCATGCCCCTAGATAGCAAGCCTGGTTGACATTCGTTAACACCTGTTCCCAAAGCCAAGAGTCTTCCTTAGAACCCAAGGCCAGGATGCAGCCCAGCTAAGCTCTAGATCTAGTTGCTTTCCTATGACACCTTTGCATCAGGAAATGGAGAAATCTGATGGTGCCAGTGGCATTGACTCCTTAGGGGACTTGTGTGTGTTCTCACATTTGCAGGTTTCCTAAGAGAGATTCTTGGTGGCCCTGGAAGACCAGCCTTTTCTGCTTTACGTCCTGGAAGGGAGCATCCTGTGCAACGTCTGACGATGCTTAATAGAGACTCAGGCCTTGTGATCCCCTCCCCACCGCCGTGCTTCTCTTTGTGCTAGCAGCAGCAAGTTGTGTTAAATGCCACTTTTTTATGTGCTGAATTATTGCTCCTTCCAAGGATTAATCCTCCTTCCAAGGATTTTGGTACCAAAATCCTAGCAACTTAAGACAAGATGCAGCAAGAGCTCCTAGCAGTTTTCCCTTTGAGGCAAACTCTCCAGTGATCTGATTAGACAGGTGGTCCGTGTGGACCTCAATTGAGGCTAACAGGAAGCAGGTAAAAATCTGGGAAGGAATTTTGGATGCATTTCTTCTCTCTCATTCTGCAGAGTTTGGGAACCGCTCTTCTATCCAAAAATCTATCCTGGTAACTTTTTAGCCAGATTATTTTGTGTGCCATCCTCAATATAAACCTTTCCTCTCGCGCCATCTGCGCTGCTTCCCCTGAACCCGTTTCCAGTTACCAGGATTGTACAGCAGACTTCCAGGTAGGACACTGTCCCAGAGGAAGTCTCCCCCTCCCTCCCCCCCCAGGCAACCCAGTCCTGTTGGCCAGAGGAGGTGAAGGTGAGTTTCTGCTTGGGGGAGGCCATCCGTAGCCCCCCCTCCCCACGTTAAGGGATCTTGACACAGCTGTAGTGAAATTCAGGGATGGGGTGGCTGTGGGGGTCCAGGGCCACAGAGATGCAAGGATGCATGTGGTCAGCTCCAAGCCATATTGAAGGTTTGGGGGGGGGACAGAGAGAAAGATGAAGTTGGGGAGTGATGAAGGGGAGCCCCCCCCACTTCCAAATTGTCTGAGTCAAGCAATGGATCGCTTACACGTAGTTTGCTCAATAAGGTGCCATTTGTAGTAAATAATGAATCACACTCCAGCTCTTTATTTTTTTTTTATTTTGGAAAACTTCAGTTTTGCCAATTTTGTCAGAGAAACATTGCGTCGTTCCCACGTTCAGTGTATTCTGCCCAGAGTCACTTTGTGCGAGATGGGCAGCCATCTAAATTTACTAAATAAATAAATAAATAAATCTAAATCTAACCACTGCTAAAACTCTTGTGTCGGTAACCTTTAACTGGGGGAAAGGGTACATCATAGGCCAAAACCTTTATCAACCAGTATACCTCAGGTGGGCTAACTTACAGAGTGTCTCCAAAATCTGGGAAATATAGCTCTGGCAGAGTTGAAATTTGGCAAATTTTATAACGTATTTTATGATTAAAAATTAGCATTTTATGATGTAATAAAAATGTCACAACGTTTTTCCTCTGACCAGTGTTTGTGCTGTACAATTCAACATGGGCTATTTCCAAGGCTGATACATCTCTGAATATCACCCTGAATTTTTAAGAACTTTTCAAGTATGTTAGAAGCTCTGCCATTCGTGAAGATATTGAGGAATCTGGCAAGGAAATATTCCTAAAACAGTGACCCATCAGGGCACGGGTTGTCTAGTAAATAAATAAAATTCACTGGGTGAATTAGCATAAGGATCTTTATATGTTTCAACAGAAAAATGGACTAGAGAGGAAAGATTACTGTTCTTTCTTTCTGTGCCATGAATCTACTCTGGAAAAGACATGCCTCATAAAGCAGATTTATTCAGCATATTTTTTTTAAAATGGCAAGAAATGTAGTAATTCTTTAAAGATCTGCTATTTCCATAAGCTTTTGTTGATCACAGACTTTAAGGTGCCTACAATTATCTTTGTTTTGATGCAGAAGTTAATATAGCTACTGGACATTGGTTCAGAACTAGCCTTAAATGCATCATGTAGTTAATTCCTAATTAGGAAGATTGGAATCAGAAAGTGACCTCAGGCTGGCATTGGGAGGCTGGAAGTTTGCACACCAATTTAAAAGGATTAGCAAGATCTTTGGGGTTTTATTCCTCTTGAGCATGAAGTAACCAGAGCCGTACACTATCTTGCCATTAATTATTTGACCAGGCCAATTAGCCAGCTAGTCCCCTACAGTTTTTAAATATTTCTTGGGGTTTGAAGGCTGGAAGGACGCATGGGAGAAAGGCGTTTGATGCTCAGTGTGCTACAGTCCTTTGAATGCCACCAGGTGGGTGTGATAACTCTGCAAGACAAGCTTATGGAAAGATTTTATCAGAAGCCACCGTTTTGTAGAAAGAATGGGGTGATCTTTTTCAAAACAAGTCTATTCTATTCGTGCGTTTTGATTTTATACAGAAGCTGGATCCTTTAAAAAGTTTCGTACTTAAATGCAACCTATTAAACTTCTTGTGATGACTGTTGTGGGGTCATCCAGCAGAAGGAATGGAGACTCACATTTGTGTTAACGCTCAGCCTTGAGGCCCCTCTGAGCAAAGGGACTTGAGGTGAGCGGTGGGCACAAGGTCTTGCCCTCGTCTTTGGTGTGATGTGCCAAGGACGCACTCCCCCAAAGAGGTAGAGCTGGGGCAAGCCATGCGCCTGCTTTAAGAAAGCTGAAATTGATACGGAATTAACACTCGAGATGGTTGTTCCTCCCATATTTAACACCGGTCCCTTTTTTGTCATTTACAACTGGGGAGCGACAAGGCAGGGCTTTAGGCTGCCCGCACACTACAATCCTGGCTGGAACAACCTGCACAACATCACTTGAGTAACTCAACAGCCCAGCAGAAACAAGTCTTTATCGTTGGTTGGCTCCTTGGCCAAATGCCATTGCACACAAGTCACCACACGAAAGGAAAAGGATGTGGCCAGGGCAGCCACACACACACACACCACACAGTTAAGCAGGAAGCAGAGGAAGTACGCAATGGAAAAAGGGAATGAGGCTGCCAAGCAGGACAAACCCAGCGAGGAAAGCTGCAAAAATCGAAGCAGGATCTTCCTCTACATCAAGGGTAGTCAACCTTGGCTCTTTTATGACTCGTGGACTTCAACTCCCAGAATTCCTGAGCCAGCTGTGCTGGCTCAGGAATTCTGGGAGTTGAAGTCCACGAGTCATAAAAGAGCCAAGGTTGACTACCCCTGCTCTGCATTATTGTCCAAAAATGAAATTTGACTTCTCCACCCATTGCAACTTTCCCCAAATGTTGCTTCCACCCTGCTCCAATCCCTCCTTCCTGGACCCAGAGGCAGCCCCTTCTCACTGGAGAGGGTCCACCACGCCTACCTGCTCTGTACCCCCTCCAGGCAGTGCCGGCTCTTGGGTGAGGGCAGCCCCCTTGCAACCCCGTGAGAGGAAGGCAGCTCCGGGTAGTTGAAGCACCTTCCTGTACGGCTTCCAACCAGCAGAGTTCCAGGGCAAGAAAGAGCCTCGTTCTCACAACACGTGGGAAGAACAGAACCAGCAGAGAGGCTGTGTTCACACAGCATGCCAAGCCAAGCCAATTACAAGCTATATCTCCCCCACAGGCCCAGCTGGGAAAATGTTAGCAATGAGATCTTTGTGTGTGTGTTGGTTGTGTGTGATTTAGAATGTTGCACCAACCTATCATTGGGTCATTCGGGATATCTGGCAAACCAAGATAGCCTTGGTTCTCCTTTCCCAGCTTCATCCCGAGGACACAAGCGGAGGTACCCGCCAGAATCTCTGCCTTGTGTTTCTGGGGAGTCCAGCCTTGGTCTTCTTCCCCATCCATCTCCCTCCACCATTTATCTCCACATCGGGGCAAGGGGCTGCTTTGCTCTAGAACAGTGGTTCTCAACCTGTGGGTCGGGACCCCATTTGGGGTCGAACGACCATTTCACGGGGGTCGCCAAACAACGCAGTCCACCATTTTTCCCTTTTCCTTAGCTGTGCTACTCCCTTTTATTCTGTTGGCTTTTGAAAGCCAATAGAATAGACTCTCTTGAATAGAGTCTAATTCTATTGGCTTTCAAAAGCCAATAGGAATTGTCCAGGCTGTCTCTGCCCTGCTGAGCCCGCCAAAAGTCCCAGTCTGCAAACGGTGCTGCACCAGTTGAGTAGTCCTCGACTTACGACCGGTTGAGTAGTCCTCGACTTACGACCAGTTGGGGGTCGCGGCATTAAAAAGGTTGAGAACCACTGCTCTAGGGCAGGGGTCCACTACCCGGGCCACGGCCACTACCGGGCTGCGGCTTATTTGGAACTGGGTTGCAAAAGCGGTGGGCAAGCACGCGCTGCTTACACACAACCATCCCCTCCAGCCCCCCACTGGTCCAGAAGGCTGGAAAGGTTGGGGACCGCTGCTCTAGGGCTGTCCAGGGGGAGAAGAGAGAGAGAGAGTCAAAAAAAAATCAAGATGGCCATACCACAGTTGGAGGATGGGGCTCTTGTTGTCTGGTTGAGGCTGCCATGTTGACTTTCTTGACCAGCCTTGGGTTGGCTCCTGCTGTGGCCAACCGGCAGACAATGCCTTGCTGCAATTAGTGGCCTCTTGCTTCCTCTCAGTCAATTGTGCTACCCCCCCCTCCCCAGGCTGCCCCCCTGGCATCTAAGAAGCATCCCAGGGCCAGGCGTGTGCAGGAGGAAGTGTGCTTACCATACTTTTCACACCTGCTCTGTTCCAGAATGGCCAAAGCCCTGAACATCCTGTCCTGCGGTCACCCCAGCCCAGCATCTGTGCGAGACAGGAAATGCTCGGGATCTTGGTGTGCCCAGGTCGCCTTCGATTGTGCCCGGGCACCGTGTTCGAGACAGACAGAAACGGCAAAGTCGGCTCGTCTCAGAGTCACGCTGTCCTTCTGAACAGTCCTTGTCCCCGTCCTGGGCTGCAGGACCCCCATCCGAGGGGCAGCATCCCGGGGTACACAGCGCACCCTGCCTTCGTCCACTGAGGATCAAGGTGCTGAAATGGCAGGCCAGGCACTGCCTTTTGGAGGGCAGGTCCGAGAGGAACGGGAGGGGAGCAAGTGGACGGCACAAAGCGGGGGACGGGACCCCCTTTGCTGGCAGAGGGCGGTTTAGCTGGGCTGCAACACGGGACGCAAGCGAAGGAGACGTTCCTCAAGGGTGTCCGGCAACAGGAAGAGTCCAGTCTTCCAGTCAAGAGACGCGGGGCCAGGTAAAGAGAGGAGCAGTGGGGCGACCTCCCCCCCTCCTGCCTGAGCTCTTCTCTGCCCAGACCGGACAGCAACGGGAGGGACAGGGGCGAGGGACGCGTGGCCTCTGCTGGACCTTCCCAGGTCATCTCTTGGCTTCTTCACCACTGTCCTGGGCTTCCGTCAGGCCCTGGGCTGGCTCCGTCCTGGGCTGCACGGGCTGCACCGTCTCCTCCAGGCTGCTGCTAGGGAAGACCACGTATCGGGCTCGGACGTCCTGTGTCGGGGAGTCCCGCAGGTTCTCTTTGCTGTGCCAGATGCCGTAGCTGAAGTAGACCAGCAGGCCTGGAAGGAGAGCGAAGAAGGGGAAGGGCCAGGTCAGCCCCCATCCTGAACCCGGAAAGGAGCTGCAAGGGGGCTGCGTCCCTCGACTGTTCAAGGGGCCCCACGGAAGATGGCGGGGCCCCCTTCAATCCCACCTTGCAGAACCATCTTTCCTGGCTAATTCATAATCAAAGCTTAAGGTTGTCCCAAAGGTGCTTTTTTTTTCTGGAGGCAATTGGACTTCCTTGTTTTTCTTTCAAAGACGTTTTGCTTCTCATCCAAGAAGCTTCTTCAGCTCTGACTAGATCAGGGGTAGGCAACCTTGGCTCTTTTATGACTCATGGACTTCAACTCCCAGAATTCCTGAGCCAGCCATGCTGAGGGGAAAGGGAGAGGTTTCCAAGCTGAGCCATGCCGGCTCAGGAATTCTGGGAGTTGAAGTCCACCAGTCATAAAAGAGCCAAGGTTGCCTACCCCTGGACTAGGAGGGAGCCCCTTCATGACTTGGGGACTTCAACTCCCAGAATTCCTGAGCCAGCATGGGGGAACTATGGCCTCTTTATGACTTGTGGACTTCAACTCCCAGAATTCCTGAGCCAGCCATGCTGAGGGGAAAGGGAGAGGTTTCCAAGCTGAGCCAGGCTGGCTCAGGAATTCTGGGAGTTGAAGTCCATACGTCATGAAAGAGCCAAGATTCCCCACCCTGATCTAGATCATGATTTGATGAGTTTAAATCAGGGGTAGGCCACCTTGGCTCTTTTATGACTTGTGGACTTCAACTCTCAGAATTCCTGAGCCAGCCATGCTGAGGGGAAAGGGAGAGGTTTCCAAGCTGAGCCAGGCTGGCTCAGGAATTCTGGGAGTTGAAGTCCATACATCATGAAAGAGCCAAGGTTCCCCACCCTGATCTAGATCATGATTTGATGAGTTTAGATCAGGGGTAGGCCACCTTGGCTCTTTTATGACTGGTGAACTTCAACTCCCAGAATTCCTGAGCCAGCCACGCTGAGGGGAAAGGGAGAGTTTCCAAGCTGAGCCAAGCTGGCTCAGGAATTCTGGGAGTTGAAATCCACGAGTCATAAAAGGGCCAAGGTTACCTACTTCTGGCCTAGGCCTAGGCCGCTTTATGACTCATGGACTTCAGATTGGGGGACTCTGTTATACAGTCACGACAGTCCCCTTAACCTCTGTGACCTCCTTGCAAATGTCCCTGCCTGGACTGCTTGGGATGCAACCCCTGTTCCAGTCAGCATCCCAGGTTTACTCCACCTTCCTATATTTCTTCAGATGCCCCGTTCCAGGTGTGCCATTTTGTAGCCCTCTTAAAACTTACCTGCCACCAACCAGATGGAGAAACGCAGCCAGGTCATGTAGCTGAGCTTCAGCATGAGGAAGAGGTTGATGAAAATACTCAGGGCAGGCGTCAGCGGCACCAGCGGAAGCTGGAAGGGAAGGAGGGCATGGATCATAGAATCCCAGGGCTGGGAGGGGCCTTGAGTCAAAGCCCCTGTGCAAGGCAGAAGCTCTTATTCCTTCACAGAGAAATGGTTGCCACAAACAGGAGGGGGTCAAACTATTCTCCAAAGCACCAGAGGGAAGGACAAGAAACAATGATGGGAAACTGATCAAGGAGAGAAGCAACCTGGATTTAAGGAGAAACTTCCTGACAGTGAGGACAATTAACCAGTGGAACAGCTGGCCACCAGAAATCGTGGGTGCTCCATCACTGGAGGTTTTTAAGAAGAGACTGGACATTCACCTGTCTGAGATGATATAGGTTCTCCTGCTTGAGCAGAGGCTGGACTAGAAGACCTCCAAGGTCCCTTCCAGCTCTATTCTATTCTATTCTCTTCTCTTCTCTTCTCTTCTCTTCTATTCTATTCTATTCTATTCTATTCTATTCTATTCTATTTCTATTTCTATTCTATTCTGTATTCCACTCTACTCTATTCCACTCTATTCTATTCTATTTTCTATTCAAGACTTCCAGTCATGGAGCGCCCAGAACTTCTGGAGATAAGATGTCCCATTGATTGATTCTTCTCACTGTCAGGAAATTTCTCCTTAATTCTAGGTTGGATCTTTCTTTGGCGAGCTCAGGTGTTCCCAAGTGCTGGGGGGGGGGGGCGAGAAGAAGGGACACAACCCTCAGGTGTTTTGAACAATGACCCCCACTTCTCTATGACAGCTATCATGTCCCACCTAATTCTTCTTTTTGTTAGATCTAGACATACGTAGTACTGGATCCAATCTGGATCAGAGATTTTGTCTTCTGAGCTTTTGGAGTCATGCTGGATCCCATCCTCAGCGAACTTCTCTGTGTGACACGAGGGTGCGCCCCAGTGACCGACCTAGATTGGATCCTGCAACATTATCCTGGGACATGTATATTCGCCTTCATTCATCTTATGGTTTATCCTTCCGACCCCCTTATCATCTTTGTTGCTCTTCTCTACACTTTTTCTAGGTCTCGGTGTCTGTTTTGCATTGTGGTGATCAGAAGTGGATGCCGTATTCCAAGTGTGGTCTTGCCAGAGCAGCATTAAATGTTAACTTCACACGTCATCCTGAGGCTAGCTCTCTATTGATCAGCCTAGGGTTGCATTGGCTGTTGTGGCAGCTGCAGCACATTACTGGCAGAGGACCAGCAGACTGGTTAGAACTGCATGGGAGACACGAACACCGTGGGGCTGCTGCTCAGCTCCCAACAGATGTGCAAAAGGGCTTTGATGCCTAAAGGACTCCTCCTGGAATAGGATTTAGAATAGATTAGAGCTGGAAGGGACCTTGGAGGCCTTCTAGTCCAGCCCCCCACTCATGCAGGAGAACCTATACCATCTCAGACAAGTGATTGTCCAGTCTCTTCTTAAAAACCTCCAGTGATGGAGCGTCTACAATTTCTGGTGGCAAGCTGTTCCACAGGTTAATTGTCCTCACTGTTAGGAAGTTTCTCCTTAATTCCAGGTTGCTTCTCTCTTTGATCAGTTTCTAACCATTGTTTCTCGTCCTTCTCTCTGGTGCTTTGGAGAATTGGTTTGACCCCTCTTCTTTGTGGCAGCCCCTCAGATACTGGAACACTGCTATCATGTCTCCCCTTTCTTTTCTTTAGACTAGCCAAACCCAAGTCCCGTAGCCCTTCTTCGTATGTTTTGGTCTCCAGGCCTTGGATCGCCTTAGTTGCTCTTCACTGAACTTTTTCCAAACTCTCAACCTCTTTTTTGTGATATGGTGACCAAAACTGGCTGCAGTATTCCAGGTGTGGCCTTACTAGGGTTTTATAAAGCGGTACTAATATTTGAGCCATCACGGTCTGGCAAACAATGAGGTTTGGTTTCCTGAGAGAGATAAAAACCTTGTTTGCAGAAAGTGCAGTGAGGAACTCCAAAGGAAGTGCTGAAGGACCTACTTTGGGGAAAACTGAAGCTGCACTGTGGATAGAGTGTTCGCACAACATGCTCTCCTAAAACTAAACCACATTACTCATTTTCGTGGAGAAAACCTACCTGTGTGGTCACCAAAGGATTTGGTAGCACATAATCAATCATGGCTTAATGCAATGTTAGGACCCACCCATAAGCACTGGGGCCTTGTCAACCAGGGAAGCCTCCCAATCTCTGCTTGCTGGACTGAAGGACTTGTCCCCCCAACTCTGCAGGTGGCCACAGCCCAATTTGAGAACATAGTTCCTTGCAGTTTCAACATGGACAACCAGCCTGGTCATCCGGTCTGCTCTGGCCTAGCTGTGTTTGGGGAAGGGGATGCATTTGCCCCCCCAGGAGACACCCACCAACTCTGCATCAGAGCATTGAAACTGCCAGCTTCCCTCACCTGGAACGTCTGGGTGGCCTGCTTCTGCTCATGGACGCCAATGAGGACAAGGCTGCCTGTGAAAGCCAGGCTGGAGAGCAGGATGAGCAAGGTGTAACTCCAGGTGGGCAGGTGGAGCTGTGTCTTCCCAAAGACCAGGATGGATGTCAAGCAGAGGGCTGACACCATGAGGACGACCACGGACACGCCGACCACTTCGCCAGGGTAGAAACCACTGAGGAACTCCAGGTAGGGTTCAAAGGCTGCCTTCAGCTGCCCTGGTTCACGCAAGCTCCCCGCTTTCTCTTTGCCCACCAGCTGCAGCTTATCTGAGAAAGACTCGTATTCCTTGGGTTCGGTGGTGCCCGCGGCCTCATCTGGTGTTGGGATGGCCTCGGTTCTCCCAGGGGCTTCGTGGGCTCCAGTCTTGCCTTGCTGGAAGCGCAGGATGATCACGCTGGCTGCGACAAAGGTGTAGGCCAGGAGTGTGCCAATGGACAGGAACTGGACCAGGGCCTCCAGGTCAAAGATGAGCGAGAGGACAGACATGAGGAAGCCAAACACCACGATAGCCACCACGGGCACCTGTGTGCGTGGGTGAACGCGGGCAAACACCTGGAAAAAGAGCCCGTCCTCTGCCATGGCGTAGACAATCCGAGGCAAGGAGAAGAGGTTGCTGAGAAGAACTGTGTTCATGGCTGAGGTGGAGGAGAGACAAAAGACAAGCTTGGGGTCACAAGGTGCCTCCGAGAGGACTGGGGAGTGTTGGAGAAGGTGGTGGTACCTGCAGGGAGCCCCTTTTCTGCAGAAGACCAGTCTCTGGGCCAGGGGTAGGCAACCTTGGCTCTTTTGTGACTCGTGGACTTCAACTCCCAGAATTCCTGAGCCAGCCATGCTGAGGGGAAAGGGAGAGGTTTCCAAGCTGAGCCAGGCTGGCTCAGGAATTCTGGGAGTTGAAGTCCACCAGTCATAAAAGGGCTAAGTTTGAAGACCTCTGGTTTAAATATTTAGATATTTTTCCCTCATGGTCACATGATCAAAATTCAGGCATTTGAACAGGGGTAGGCAACCTCGGCTCTTTTATGACTCGTGGACTTCAATTCCCAGAATTCCTGAGCCAGCCTGGCTCAGCTTGGAAACCTCTCCCTTTCCCCTCAGCAAGGCTGGCTCAGAAATTCTGGGAGTTGAAGTCCACGAGTCATAAAGCGGCCTAGGCCATAGATAGGCAACCTTGGCTCTTTTATGATCATGGACTTCAACTCCCAGAATTCCTGAGCCAGCATGGGGAAAACTTTGATCCCTTCATGACTCGTGGACTTCAACTCCCAGAATTCCTGAGCCAGCATGGCTCAGCTTGGAAATCTCTCCCTTTCCCCTCAGCATGGCTGGCTCAGGAATTCTGGGAGTTGAAGTCCACGAGTCATAAAAGAGCCGAGGTGGCCTACCCCTGCTCTAGGCCAGCGAATCTTGCTGTCTTTTTTTGGGAGTGGACAGCACCCTCCTTCTACACCATTGGACACTGGGAGGACAGCAGAAGAAAAAGCTAGGAAAGCTAGCATAAAAGAAGAGCCCTCCCCCCAGGGTGGACCTGACCAGGGACTCATCCAACCGGTATTCTGGGTTCCTCAGTGGCCACCCAACAGGTCTTGCAAGCTGTGTGGAAGCAAGGTGGCTTCTCTCTGCTGCCAGCCAAGATTGCTGCTGATTGTCAGAATCCAATTATACTTCATCTCCAGTTATCAATTATAGAAAACCCCATTTCTGCCCTCTCTGGATTCTGCCATACAAGAAAGAGAGGGGGGTGAACAAAGGGGCTTTATGGCCCTCACTTCCTTCGGTACAACTTCAAAAGGATTGAATGTGGATAGCACCAAAAGGCCTTATCATAACAAAGGAGGCTATTTACCTTTCATGTAGTTTTCTCTGAAGTCTCCCTCCAGCCGGCAGAAAGGAAAAGGGGGTGGGAGTGTAATGCCTGAGACTGTCGCTGGAAGAAGGGGGTGATTGGGTGGAACTATTGGGGAACCCCTTAAAACCTTGAATGGGAGAGCTTGGACCCCAAGCCCTGTCTAGAACGCCTGCAACCATTTTCTCTTAATAAAGGATGCCTGTTGGAAGAACTATTCCAAGAGTTCTGTCTTCTTAAGATGCAAAGTGGGGTGGATCCTTACATTGATGCTTCAGGAGGAGCAAGCAGCCATCAAAAGCTGCTGAGACCCGGGTCCCTCAGGAATTTGTCTCACTCCTCTCGCATACGGAATATAGAATAACAGAGCTGGAAGGGACTTTGGAGGTCTTCTAGTTCAACCTCCTGCTCAAGCAAGAGACCCTATATCACTGGTGGGAACCTATGGCACGCGTGCCAGAGGCGGCACTCAGAGCCCTCTCTGTGGGCACGCGCGCTATGCCCCGGAGATGGCAAACACCCCTCTTCAAGCAGCTGTCCGCTAACTTGTTGAGGTCCCACAAGGTTGGATGCATCCCAGCACGGCTGGCCTCCGCTGAACTCCTGTGTCCGCCCCCCAGAGGTCCCTGCCCACTAAAGTTTGAAGAGAGTTAAAGGTTTTTATGATTTTGTTTATTGTACAATTAGTAAACTTAAATAGATTATGTTTAATGTGTTTGTATAATCCTGTATTTTGCTCTGGGAAGTCGGTGGGTGGGGGGTGGGGGGTGGATGAGTTGAAGTTTAAGTAGTTCAGATAAAGTAGAAATAGTCTTATTGTATATAATATTAATGTTTTAATTTTGAGAGAGGAACTGCTCGGGCATTCCCCCTGGACCGCATCAAGAGGGAGGAGAGGAAGGTGAGAAGTAAGTAGGAAGGTGGAGGTGAAGGAGGAGAGAGGGTGAGTGAAGAAAAAGAGGGAAAGAAGTAAGTTGGTTTGAGGTGAGATGCGGTTTGGGGGGAAATGGGCGGGCAAGACCGAATGTGGCATGTATCAATTTGTTTTGTTTTTTATCTGAAGTATTTGTAAGATCGTTATGTATTGTAAAATTGAAAATAAAAAAATTTTTACAAGAAAAAAAAAGAGTCCCTGCCCACAAGCAACATTGAGGTGACCATGCCCACCTTGGCCATACCCACCCATTCTGCCATGACCACCACAGCCACACCCACCCAGTGGGCCATGCCCACCTGGCACCCGGCAATAAATAAGTGGGTTTTGGGTTGCAGTTTGGGCACTCGGTCTCTAAAAGGTTCGCCATCACTGCCCTGTACCCAATGCCTACACCTCCCACACTGCCAAGCCTGCATCTCTCCTGTCTAAGCTTCATGAGCTGACAGCCTGACACTAGCAACGGGAGAGGGAGAGGGAGGGGGAAAGACTGGAGTGTAAGGAAAAAAGGGAAAGGACGGAAGTCCAGCTGAGCAGTGTGAGAAGCTTCAGCCAGCCAACATCAACTATTGACATGCAGAGCTGAACAATATACAAGCACCTGATTGGACATTTGCAAATAACCAGGGGAGGGTGGGGGAGGGGGGAGAGGAACATTTACTTCGTGTTCTTTGCACGGGAAACCTGAGATTCAGCTTATGCTACTTCTGTAACCACTTAAGTTTCAGTAAAGTAGACTCTTGGCAGAAGCAAATGGCCAGGAGTCTTTCTTTGCTAGATGACAGAGCGGGACGGTTGACACACATGCTACTTCCTTTTTTTAAACCCGAATGCCCCAACCTCCAACCATGGTAATTCTGAATGCTAACTTGAAAGAGAGGGACACAAACAACTTTTCACACGTGCGTAAACTCCTTGCTAGTCTTTCCTTTCTTGCTTCGGGTTGTTTTTAAGTGGACTAGCATGCAGGGAGTGTTCTCTAACTTGGTGCCTTTCCGTTATGTTTAATCACAGGTCCCAACCTACCCATTTAGGATGAGGCACAGCTATACTGCGTCTTTGCATCATCTCTTGTGTTGTGTTGGCCAACTTCCCCAGGCAGTGCTCGGTCCTGGCCTACAAGGGACCATCTCCTGGCCTCTCCTACCAGCCCCCTGAATCCTGTGCCAGCCCTTTTGGAGGAGCCAACTTTGGTAAGACCACATTAGGAGAAAGACTGGAGAAAGGGCACCCAAGGTGTCAGCCAGAAGGTATCGGTGACCCAGGCATAAGGGAACTTACCACAAATGGAACCGGCGGCCACAATAAAACCTGCCCAGGAATAGCCCCTCTTGTAGAAGGCGTCAGCCAAGGCCGAATCAGGATCCAGCGAATGCCAGGGCACCATCAGCGTCAACACCACGGACACAAGGATATACGCTCCGGTGGCAAGGCTCAGTGAGATGGCAATGGCCCGCGGAATGGCCTTTTCCGGGTTCCGGGCCTCCTCGCTGGACGTGGCAATAACATCAAAACCCACAAAGGCGTAGAAGCACGTGGCTGAGCCGGCCATGATCCCGGAGATACCATATGGGGCAAACCCTCCTTCACTGGCACTCCAGTTCTGGGGCCTGGCCAGGATGAATCCCATTATCAGGATGAAGAGAATGACTCCCATGCTGATGGCCGAGAAGACGTGGTTGAGCCAAGAGGAGAATCGGGCCCCGAAGGAAATGAAGGCCGTGGCTATGAGCACAATGCCAGACGCCAAGAAGTCCGGATAATGGGCCAGGAAGGGTACTTGCCAAGTGCCAGCATGGACCTCTGTGAAGTTCTTGATCCTGTGGTCAAAAATGGAATCCAGGTAGCCACTCCAGGCTCTGGCAACAGCTGCTCCACCAATCATGTACTCCAGAATGACGTTCCAACCTATGAGAAAGGCCCAGATCTCGCCCACCGAGACGTAGGTGAACATGTACGCAGAGCCCGTCTTGGGCACCTGGGCCCCAAACTCCGCATAGCAGAGGGCGGCCAGCAGAGAGGCAATGCCAGCAACGATGAAGGACACCACGATGGCCGGTCCAGCTGTCTCTTTAGCAATGGTGCCAGTGAGCACGTAAAGGCCGGAGCCCACCATCCCGCCAATGCCCAGCAGCGTCAAATCGACTGTGGTCAAGCAACGGTTGAAGGTGGTCTCCATGAGGTCATCTTGCAGAGTCTTCACCCGGTTGAGCTTTTGGCAAAAGCGGGCCAGGTCCCCAGAACGAAGCCGCCGGCTCGCCATCTTGGAGAAGTAGGCCCTCTCCCCCAGCCACCGAGAGGCAGAGCCAACTGGCAGAAAGACCAGGAAGAGATTAAATCCCTGCTCGAGGCAAAAATAAGCCCAAGAAGGATGTCAGAATCCAATTATATTTCATCTTTAATCATCAAATATAGAAAACCCCAATTCTGCCTTCTCTGGATTCTGCCATAAGAGGGAGAGAAGGGGGAGAACAAAGGGGCTTTATGGCCTTCACTTCCTTCAGTATACTTCTAAGGATTTGAGTGTGTTTATTGCAACTTCAAAGAATGTAGTTAGCACCAAAGAACCTTACCATAACAAAGGGGCTATTTACCTTTCATGTAGTTTATCTGAAGTCTCCATCCAGACGGAAGAAAGGAGCAAAGGGGTGGAATTGTGATGCATGAAACTATCACTGGAAGGGGGGGTGATTGGGTGGGACTGCTGGGGAACCCCTTAAAATCTTGAATGGGAGAGCTTGGACCCCAAGTCCTGTCTAGCACGCCTGCAACCACTTCTTCTTAATAAAGGATTCCTGTTGGAAGAATTATTCCAAGAGTTCTGTCTTCTTAAGATGCAAAGTGGGGTGGGTCCTTACAAAGGAGAAAGAAGCAAAGGCCGCCATCTTCCTCTGGGTATGAAACAGGCAAACGAAGGGTGTCTGTGAACGTCAGAGCGACACTGTGAGATTCTCTAAATAGCTGCTGCTCGGTCTGTGCTGAATGGGAGCCAAGGAGACAATGCCCAGCACACGTCTCTGGAAACGGGCTGGAAACACGGATATTCTTCCGCCAGGCTTGCACTGCTAGAGAGCCCCCACCTGAACCAACACCCCTTTCAGGAGGCACAAAATGTCTCCTTCCAAGGATGACCCTTTCTGGAGAGTTAGGAATGTCGTTGTCATTGTCGTCTCCTCCCCCCCCCCCAGATGGCTTCCTGGAACAGGGGTGGTCCAACCAGTTCCCAGAAAAACGCCTTCCAGAACAGGAAAGGGTCTCTGGAGCAGTGCAGTGGCCTGCAGGTGATCCAGCTCTGCTTGACCCAGGTGAACTGGGTTGTGTGAATCCAGCCCCGTGACTCCTTTTGCTCCCTCCCTGCATGCAGAATTCGCATCCCTAAGCCTGAGACGAGGGTCTCTGCCTCCTGCATTTTTGAGGCACTCAAAACTAGCAGAGCCCCTAACTCAAGTGTTTCTCAACCTTGACCATTTTAAGGCATGTGGACTTCAACTCCCAGAATTCCACAGCCAGCAATGCTAGCTGTGGAATTCTGGGAGTTGAAGTCCACAATGCCTTAAAATTGTCAAGGTTGAGAAACACTGCGCCCTAACTGGACATGATGGTCTGTGAGGGGCGATCCAGGAGAAGGTTGTCTCCCCAAAATTTCCAGAGTAAACTCCAGGGCGACTCTCTCCAGCCGAGTCCCTGGCGGCCGTGCCTTGGAAATATGGGGAAGGGGTGCTGATTTGGATTTTCTACTTCAAACCCTCCTGTCTCAGGATCCGGTGGATGAGCGCAGATAACAAGTCCAGGATATTCTTTGGCAGCTCTTGTGAAGGAGGATTCAGACATACAGGGATCCCTCGGTTTACAAGCCTTCGTTTAGCGACCGTTTGAGGTTCAAGGGCGCTGAAAAAATGACTTACATCTAGCCCCCCACCCTGACAGCCACCACTGCACCCCCACGAACATGGGATCAAAATCTGGGCGCTTGGCAACTGACCGGTATTCGTGACGGTTGGCAGCCATCTGCAACTGGCTTCCAGCAAGCAAAGTCAACGGGGGAAGCCACAGTTGCTTAATGACCACATGTTTCATTTAACAATGGCAGGGATTCCCTTTAGAACAGTGGTTCTCAACCTTTTTAATGCCGCGACCCCCAACCAGTCATAAGTCGAGGACTACTCAACTGGTGCAGCACCGTTTGCAGAATGGGACTTTTGGCGGGCTCAGCAGGGCAGAGACAGCCTGGACAATCCCTATTGGCTTTTGAAAGCCAATAGAATTAGACTCTGTTCAAGAGAGTCTATTCTATTGGCTTTCAAAAGCCAATAGAATAAAAGGGAGTAGCACAGCTAAGGAAAGGGGGGGAAAAATGGCGGACTGCGTTGTTTGGCGACCCCCGTGAAATGGTCGTTCGACCCCAAATGGGGTCCCGACCCACAGGTTGAGAACCGCTGCTTTAGAAAAATGTCAGGTGTGACTCAATCACTGCCTTGCTTAACAACAGACATTTTGGTTCCCATCGTGAGCACAAGCTGAGGACCACCTGTACAGGAACAGGAGGGAAGGATCAGGAGACGGGCAGCTACGTCTGGGACCGGCCCTTGAAGAAAGGCTGCTTGCTTCAAATACGGCAAAAAGGCTCACGTGGGAACTGGTGGAGACTTCTATCTTGCTCCAGAGGGCCGATTGTGGAATTGTGGATTGCAGGGACAGAAAGGTGTGGGAAAGGAACCCCCCCCCCCCAGGCTGAGCAGGGCTTCTGAGCCAGTGCAGTCCTCAAATGACCCCTGCCCAGAACTCCTGGAAGCAGTGGCACCTCAGCCTGGAATGGCCCGGCTGTCTTCCGAAGGGTCTTCGGTCCCAGGAAAAGACACGCCTGCTCTAAGAGGCTCCGGGTGAGAAAGGCGCCCCCTGTCCATCCAAAGCACTATAGGTAAATCCTCGGCTTACGGCCTCAGTTCAGCCCAACATTTCTCTTGTTAAGTCAAGGCATTGGTTCAGTGCGTTTTGCCACGTTTTACGACCTTCCTCGCCACAGTCGTTAAGCGAACCACTGCAGTTGGTAAGTTAGTCAGACGGTCGTTAAGTGAATCTGCTTCTCCCCCCCCCGTGACTTTGCTCGCTAGAAGGTCGCAACAGGGGATCTTCTTGGGAAACAGAGGGTCGTAAGTAAGAACCGGCTGCCAAGACTGACCTTTGATCCCACGGTCGTAACTGTGAAACACACGGTCACAAGTCCCAGTTCCCAACGACCTGGGCTGCGGAGCCCCTTTGCTGGGATCGGCTCCCCAGAGAGCGGGCGGCTCCCGGGGATCTGCTGCGCAGGGATCCGGCTGGGATGCTGGGAGGGAGGAAGCAGCAGGTGGGACCCTCGGAACGCCAGGCCTCCCCCCAGCCCGAGGGGGTCCCCAGGGGGTCCCAGCCGTGGCCCTTCTGCCCCCCCCCCACCGCCGCCGGCGCTGGGGAAGCGACCTCGCCAAGGCGGCGCGGTGGGGAAGGGGGGCAGCGCCGCTCCATCCCTCCCGCGCCCACCTGCGCTCCGGCCGCCCCCGGTCCGCCCACGCCGGCACAGCTCCGGCCGCCCCGAGGAGGGGAGCGCCAGGCCCGACTGCCGCCTTACCTGTCCGGCTGCCGCTGGAGGCTGCGCTCCCGCCGCCGCCGCCGCCGCTGCTGCGTCACCGCCTTGCGAGGATCCGGCCGAGGCGGCGGCGAGGCCGGCGTGGCAGATGCCCGGGGAGGGGTCGCTCCGGAGGCTCCGCCCGCCCGGCCGCCGCCCCTCCCAGCAGGTGGGTGGATGGTGGTTAGGGATCCGCTAAGCCTTGGCTTGTCCAATGGGGGTCTGTAGACCAGCCGGGGCTAGGGAGGGGGGGGAGCCGCGCACAGCTGGGTCCCGAGCCCCCCCCCCCCAGCCGGCTTTCCCGGGCGGGGGGCGCCGCCTTCAGCAAACCATGGTTAGGTAACCTTCAGCAAACCATGGTTAGGTAAATGGGAGGGGGGGGAGCCGTGGAGCCCCCCCCAGCCGGCCTTCCCGGGCGGGGGGCGCCGCCTTCAGCCAACCATGGTTAGGTAACCTTCAGCAAACCATGGTTAGGTAAATGGGAGGAGGGGAGGGCGTGCAAGCAACCAGCGTGGCGGAGAGACCCCAGCGGCGGCGGGGGGGGGGTCTCGGTGCCCGTGGAGACCCTCTGGCTCAACGTCTCTTTTGGGCCACGACGGAAGGGAGCGCTTCCCGTTTGGGGCGATGGGGGAGCCGGGTTGGGAAGCGGCCCGGCTCGCTCTGCCTCGCAAGGCATCGGGTGGGGAGGGGGGCTCTTTCAGGGAAGCGCCACCGCCTCCCCCCCCACGAAGTCCCCCCCCCAGCGCATTTGATATCTTTCTTTGGAAGAAAAAATCAGCAGTTTCTGCCATAGAAGACTGAACAGGCTGGTCCTGAACTTAACAACTCGGACCCAAAATTTCTATTGCTACAGGGAAACGTTTGTTAAGTGGCTTTGACCACCCTCCTTGCCCAAGTTGTTAAGTGAATCATTTGTTAAGTTAGTGCAGGGGTAGGTCAACCTTGGCTCTTTTTATGACTCGTGGACTTCAACTCCCAGAATTCCTGAGCCAGCACAGCTGTGCTGGCTCAGGAATTCTGGGAGTTGAAGTCCATGAGTCATAAAAGAGCCAAGGTTGCCTACCCCTGAGTTAGTGACACAGTTGTTAAGTGAATCCAACTTCCCCCATTGACTTGGCTTGTCAGGTTGCAAAAGGGGATCACGTGACACTCCCCCAGACGCTGCGACCGTCGTAAATATGAGTCAGTTGCCAAACGTCCGCATTTTGATCACATGACCGTGGGGATGGATGGATGATGGTCGTGTAAAAATGGTCACAAGTCACTTTTCTCAGTGTCCTTGTAAGTTCGAACAGTCACTAAGTGAACTGTTGTAATTTGAGGATTACTGTATGGCAGTGATGGCGAACCTTTTAGAGACCGAGTGCCCAAACTGCAACCCAAAACCCACTTATGCATCATCGGGTGCCGGGTGGGGGTGGCCCATTGGCTGGGTGTGGCCCATTGGGTGGGCGTGGCTATGCTGGTAACAGCAGACTGGGTGGGACTAAAAAGTTCAATCAATCAATTCCAACTTTGCAAGATCTTTTTTTTCCCTGTGAGAAGTTGAAATTGATCCATTGATTGAATCTTTTTTTTTTTTTTTGCACATGGTGGCAGAGGCCTAAACAAAAAGCTTTTATAAAACCCAGCTGAAGGCCTAGGACTAGGGCGATGGCGCATGTGCCCACAGAGAGGGCTCTGAGTGCTGCTTCTGGCACCCGTGCCATAGGTTCGCCACCACTGCTATATGGTGTTATTTTCCCAGCACGGGATTATTTTATTAACGTTATTTTAATGGTTATTTTACCCTGGTTTTCTCTCCTGGTAAGATAACTGAATAAACAAGTTTTAAATGTGGAAATAGAAATGGGATACAAATCCTGCACGGTGCATTTTAAACATAGCTAATGCACCAAGAGAACCTGTTTGGTGTCCTGACGGAGGACAGAAACCAGCAGATCCAGTCCTGCCTTTGGCATAAAGCCAGCTGGGTGACCTTGGATCCTTCATTCTGCCCTTGGAAGGTGGCGACAGGATTGATCCCTTCCGAAAATGTTGCCAAGAAAACCGCAGTTGCTGGGAGCCAACGCTGACTCAAGACACACAATAGCATGCTAAACAAGTTACTTTACTTTGTTCTAAAATAATGGTATAAACTAAAAAAGAGAACAAAATAGAATGATCCTTTCTCTCTTTTACAGTACCAAAAATAGAATCCTGGGTATGAAAGTAGTCAAATTTGGAGTAAGAAATTAAACTAAGGTCCTCTGGAAGCACCTAGATGGGGCAGCATGCAAATCTAATAATAAATAAATTGAAAATAAAAAAAACCCTATTTTGTCCAGCTGGGCTTCTCTCATCATGCCCCAATTCAGGGGCAGAATGGACAATTTTCATTCAGCCAACCTACCATCATCTATCATCATTTTTTCCCTAAGACTAGCCACCATATATTCAAGGCTTTTCAGATAAGATGAATTCCAGAGTTCTGGAATTTAATTTAGCAGCATATTCATATATTTAAAACTCAATTTCCTTCCCCCAAAGTTAGTTTACCAACCATGAAAGAATTTCCATTGGATTTGACCAAACCAAACACCAAACCACACCATGAAAAGTCTGTTCAAATTTGTTACATTGCCAGTTTAATAATAATAATAATAATAATAGTAGTAAAGTTGGAAGGGACCTTGGAGGTCATCTAGTCCAACCCCCTGCTTGGGCAGGAAACCCTATACCAAACAGCTGTTGAAGGAATGCAGTCACTTCCAGAAATAATTTTTTGTTGGACTAACTTGCTTTTAAAATCATAAGAAACATTTAGTATTTCTTAAAATTCAAGGCCACATGATTCAGCAATCATTTGTGCATTCTAAATTTACTATTATCAAAATTAATAACACTGTTAGCAATATTATCTAATTATCCCACTTTCAACCTTTGATACTTTAAATTAAATTTAAATTAAAGTTTGATACTTTAATTTCCTTCTGGAGAAAGCATAAATTCATCGGTGCTTTAAATTTCAGAGTTCCTACTGTACTTGGAACAAAGGACTTGCCATGTGATGTGGGTCTATACATATGTTGTATATAGTATGTTTTAGGTGTGTGTCATGTATGTGTTTCACTTTGAGAGCGGGCAACTAAATTTCATTTTTGATGTGTGACGTTGTGCCCACAGTAAAAAAAAATGACAATAAAGGTTATCTAATCTAATCTAATCTTTTAAACCTGTCCAAGTTGGGCTTGCAATGGTCCATATGATTCCATATAATACAAATTAAAACACATTATGGGTTGAAGTTTAAGTAGTTCAGATAAAGTAGAAATAGTCTTATTGTATATAATGTTTTAATTTTGAGAGAGGAACTGCTCGGGCATTTCCCCTGGACCGCATCAAGAGGGAGGAGAAGAAGGTGAGAAGTATGTAGGAAGGTGGAGGTGAAGGAGAGAGGGTGAGTGAAGAAAAAGAGGGAAAGAAATAAGTTGGTTTGAGGTGGGATGCGGTTTAGGGGGAAATGAGCGGGCAAGACCAAATGTGGTGTGTATCAATTTGTTTTATTTTTTATCTGAAGTATTTGTAAGATTGTTATGTATTGTAAAATTGAAAATAAATTTTTTTACAAAAAAAAAGGTCCAGTATTTATTGACATAAATAGCATCTTTGGGGAATTACACATTTCCTTTTAATTGGACTAGAAAACTTTTTTATCAGTAATCAGTGGTATGGGATGAAAGTATTTTCTTATCTGTTTTTATCAAAAACAGCTTATCTTCATTCCCTACTCCAAAACCTTAAATTGGTTACCATGTCAAAGGCCTTTTCTGCATCCTGCGATACCAAAATAGTGGCTTTCTTTTTATTGGAATGTCTGTGGGGGTTCTCGGTCATCCGGGTCATAGCTGTCTCAAAAGGACTCCCCCCCCCTTTTTTTTTTCTTCAAAAGACAACTGGACTTTTTTTCCTTGAGGAAAAAGAACAAAACATTTCTTATTCAACAAAACGTTTTGTTCTTCCTCCTCAAGGAAAAACAGTCCAGTTGCTTTTTGAAGAAAAAAAAGGGGGAAAAAGCACTTTTTATTGGAATACAATACTATTTTTTTAAAAAATCAAATTATATATATATATATATTTTCGAGGAGCACGAAGCTGAAAGCACCAGCCTGAAGATGACGAATGGGACTTTGTCGAAACGTCGCCAAGACACTTCCAATTTTACGCGGGAGAAAACCCGAACAACCAAAGACCTACATACAAACACCCGCGAAAACCTCAGAAAACACACACACACACACACGCGTACATAAAACTTTCTATAGTCATAAAATTTAATTCTGGAAATTTCCCCATCCACAGGGTCCTTTCCTGTTCCCTCTTCCAAAGCCCCCTTTCCCAAGATGAAAACCTGCACAGAGCACCACAAGCCCCTTTCTTGGTCGGGCTGAATGTTGATTGTTGCTTCTGCCATTTTTTCCCCCAGCTGCTCTGTGTTTTCCATTTTTTTTGTCTATTTTAAATACTGTTAGCCACCTGGAATCCTGTGTTTGAGATGGGCAGCCATAGAAATCTACTGAATAAATAAATTGCGTTTATTGCCTTTTTTTTAACCGCCTGTATTTCCTTTATTACAATTTCCAAATATCGACCTTTAGATATTTTGGAAATCCCTCAAACGTTCCGAATAAAAACCCAGGACCCCCATTCTGAGAGAGACCCAACTGGAGCTGAGCTCCTCCGGGTGGGGTCCACAAGAAAGCCCTGGGCCTGCCGGACCCTGCCTTGTTCTGCTGTCTCGGGAGGCAAGCCCCCTAAATAAAAATAACCGCTCGTCATCCATTTTGCCACAAGACCCCCGGGGGGCTGATACTGGGTGTAGTGGGAGATGTTCCCGGGTTCCTTCTTAAGAAAAACCCGGTCTAGGCAGGAGTTCCTTTTGCTGTAGCTTCCGAATGAGCTCCAGCAGATTCATCTGGAGCGTCAGTTCCTGGGAGAGAAACAAGAGTTTATGTTTAACTTCGGACAAAAAAGCAGGCCAACTTCTTCCACCCACCTGTCGGCAAGGTAAAGCCCACCCACGTCCACCTCCTGCCCATAAAGAATGGATTAGACCAGTGGTTCTCAACCTGTGGGTCGGGACCCCATTTGGGGTCGAACGACCATTTCATGGGGGTCGCCAAACAACGCAGTCCGCCATTTTTTTCCCCTTTTCCTTAGCTGTGCTACTCCCTTTTATTCTATTGGCTTTTGAAAGCCAATAGAAGAGACTCTCTTGAATAGAGTCTAATTCTATTGGCTTTCAAAAGCCAATAGAAATTGTCCAGGCTGTCTCTGCCCTGCTGAGCCCGCCAAAAGTCCCATTCTGCAAAGGGTGCTGCACCAGTTGAGTAGTCCTCGACTCACGACCGGTTCAGTAGTCCTCGACTTACGACCGGTTGGGGGTCGCGGCATTAAAAAGGTTGAGAACCACTGGATTAGACTCTCATCTCGGAAAGCAGTAGCCCTTCCCTCCCCCCCCAATCACCTCAGTAACAACAACCCTCAAGGTAACTTTAATCTTCTTTCTGCTGAGGGCCCAAATCATCATGTAGACCTGGCCTGTTAAAAGGTTTGGACTCTGGGTGCAAGAGGTGGCTTTGGCAAGGAGGAAGATGAGGCAGAGGAAGCAGAGAGCTAGAAGGGTCCTTGGAGGTCTTCTAGTCCAGCCCCCTCCTCAAGCAGGAGACCCTAGTCCATCTTAGACAAGTGACTGTCCAGTCTCTTCTTAAAAATCTCCAGTGATGGAGCCCCCACAACTTCTGGAGGCAGGCTGTTCCACTGGCTAATTGTCCTCACTGTCAGGAGGTTTCTCCTTAATTCCAGGTTGCTTAATGGTAGGTGGGAATGACCTTGGGAAGAGCCACAGCCTAGACAACTGGCAATCTGTCTCTAGAGGAGGGGGAAAAAGTGTCTCAGAAAGGACTCTGCCTAGTTTTCAGGAGAATAAAGAAGAAGGACAAGAGGACCACTTTCAGAAGTTGCAAGAATCTGTTACTATCCCTTTCCAACAAGAGTGGCATTAATGCTCATGGCAGTCCTCCTTATCTGGGGTGTGTGTGTGTGTGTGTGTGTGTGTGTGTGTGAGAGAGAGAGAGAGAGAGAGAAAGAGGGGAGAGAGAGAGGGAGAGATGGAGGGAAGGAGAGAAATAGGGAGGGAGGGAGAGGGAGAGGGAGGGAGGGGGAGGGAAGGAGAGAGAAATAGGGAGGGGGAGAGAGGAAGGGGGGAGGGGGGGAGGGAGGGTGGAGGAGAGAAAGAAATAGGGAGGGAGGGAGAGGGAGGGGGGGGAGGGAGGGAGAGAGAGAGAAAGGGGAGAGAGATGGAGGGAGAGAGAGGGAGGGAAGAGGAGAAGAAATAGGGAGGGAGGGAGGGAGAGAGGGAGGGGGAGGGAAGGGAGAGAAATAGGGAGGGGGAGAGAGGAAGGGGGAGAGGGGGGGAGGGAGGGTGGAGGAGAGAAAGAAATAGGGAGGGAGGGAGGGAGGAGGGGGGGGAGGGGGGGGAGGGAGGGAGGGAGAGAGAGAGAGAAGGGAGAGAGAGATGGAGGGAGAGAGAGGGAGGGAAGGAAGGAGAGAAATAGGGAGGGAGGGAGGGAGAGAGGGAGGGGGAGGGAAGGAGAGAGAAATAGGGAGGGAGGGAGGAAGGGGGGAGGGAGGGGAGGGAGGGAAGGAAGGAGAGAAATAGGGAGGGAGGGAGGGAGAGAGGGAGGGGGAGGGAAGGAGAGAGAAATAGGGAGGGAGGGAGGAAGGGGGGGAGGGAGGGAGAGGGAGGGAGGGGGAGGAGAGAAAGAAATAGGGAGGGAGGGAGGGAGGGAGGGAGAGGGGGGGAGAGAGAGAGAGAGAGAGAGAGAGAGAGAGAGAGAGAGAGGTTAAAAGGCACCAAGAACTAAGGCAGGCTGGAGGGCAGCTGGTTAACTCTGTTTCTCAACTTGCCCCCTTCTCATCCAGCACTTTCCTCCTTGCACCAGCCTGGCCCTGCCCCATGTTCCCAGGAAGGCTTGAATCCTGAGGACCAGATATCATTGTATATCAGCGATTGTGTGACCTCTGCGGATGCCATATGCTAAATAAATAAATAAGGGCCAGTGCTGGGTCTCCTAGCCAGACCTCCTCCACGGCCCCTGGCTATGGCCAGCTGCTACTGCCTCCCTTTCTATGGCTCACAGCCCTTTCGTAGGGGAGGGGGCCTCCACAGCCTCCCTTTCCCCTTCTCTCTTCCGCCCTAGACAGGAGCTGATTATAGAACAGAACAGAACAGAACTGAACATAGAATAGAAAATAGAATATAGAAAAGAATAGAATAGAATAGAAAATAGAATATAGAAAAGAATAGAATAGAAAATAGAATATAGAAAAGAATAGAATATAGAATAGAATATAGAATATAGGAATATAGAATAGAATAGAATAGAATAGAATATAGAATAGAATAGAATAGCTGGAAGGGACCTTGGAGGTCTTCTAGTCCAGCCCCCTGCTCAAGCAGCCTACAAGTCTCTGTCCTGGTGATCTGGATATGGTCCCTTGCATCTCTCCCTCCCTGCTAGATCCTCCAGGGTGGGCGGCTTCCCCCCCCCCAGGGCAGGGGATCCACAGCCACCCTTCTTGTTGGCCCTCAGCTTTGGGCAAGGAAGGCTTCCGGCCTGAACAGACCTGGGGGCTGGTGGTGATGTAGAAGCCCGAGACGCCAGCTTTCTCCAGGGTGCTCTGCTGGTCCACCACTTTCTGATCCAGCTCCAAGACGATTTTCTCGTCCATCATCCGTTGCTCGGTATGAATTCGCTGCTCCACGGCCTGAGCAAACAACAAACCCCAAAAGCCAAAGAAGAACCACCGTTAACAGCAACTGGCATTCTGAACGATGGGCGAAGAGGGAAGTGCAAGTGCTTCTCTCTGTCTCTCTCTCTGCACATGGCAGAGGAGGCTGGGAGCCACAGTGTTGCCGACCCGTGCTCTGGGCTGAAGGCCTAGAGGAATACGTTCCTTCCCACCGAGACTGGTCCCGCCTTAGCGGCTGCGGCTTTTACCTCCATCTCTCGCTGCTGAGCGGCCTTCAGGAGCGGCAGGTTGTGCGGCTGGCAACTCTGCTGGTCTTCCTTGTGTTTGCGAAGGACCTCCTGCTTGAGGGCTGGCGGGAGGAGAAAATCAGAATGAGCCCCCCCCCCCAAGACGCAGCCCGTCACCCTTCGCTAGCGAAGTGCAAAGACTCGGTGGGCGAGGCCCGTTTGGTGCATGCGGCTCACGTACCTCGATGCTCCATCTGCAGTTTGAGCCGCTGGTTGTAGAGGTTTCGCTCGGTCAGATGCTGGATGTCCAGCAGGCCTTGCACGATCTCAAAGACAGTCCCGTCAAGGAGGGCCAAGGCTAGGTCGCTGAGGATGGTGTAGGACAGCCTCTGCTGGGAGGAACTGGGGGGGGGGAGAGAGGAAACATCTTCATTATCAGGACTGCGCTAAATGGGGGGCATCTCAACCAGGAAATCTCACCCACAGGAGAGGCCACTGAGTTGGCCTCTTTCTCCCAAGCGCGAGGCTGCTTGCCTTTAAGGACTGCAATAGGGGTTTGGATGCAACTGGGCCCAATCCCCATGACCAGTGGTGGCGAACCTATTGCACGGGTGCCAGAGGTGGCACTCAGAGCCCTCTCTGTGGGCACGGGCGCCGTCGCCCCAGTCCTAGGCCTTCAGCTGGGTTTTATAAAACCTTTTCGCTTTAGGTCTCCACCGCTGTGTACAAAAAAAAAAAAAAGGTTCAATCAGTCAATTTCAACTTCTCGCCGGGAAAAAAAAGATCTTGTAAAGTTGGAATTGATTGACTGAACTTTTTAGTCCCACCCAGTCTGCCGTTACCACCCAGCCACGCCCACCCAATGGGCTACACCCAGCCCTGCACCTGAAGATGCATAGGTGAGTTTTGGGTTGCAGTTTGGGCATTCAGTCTCTAAAATAGCGGTTCTCAACCTATGGGTCGCGACCCCATTTGGGGTCGATCGACCATTTCACGGGGGTCACCAAGCAAGGCTGTCGGCCATTTTTTTCCCCTTTTCCGGCGGGTGCCTTACCTCCCTTGGGCTGGGCCAGCTGGTGGCCCAGCCGGTGGTCGGCCTGCTCCGTCTCTGCCGCTTTCCAGCTACGCCTCGGCCGGCGCAGGGGGCGGCACCACGCATGCGTGGCGCTCCCGGGCAGGGAAAGTCCTCGACTTACAACCGGTTGGGTAGTCCTCGACTTATGACCGATTTAGTCCTCGACTTACGACCGGTTGGGGGTTGCGGCATTAAAAAGGTTGAGAACCACTGCTCTAAAAGGTTCGCCATCACTGCCCATGACTCTGCATTTCTGCTTGCTGGGTCAGAAATGTTGAAAGCAACTTGTTGAAAGCTGGGTTTTCACAAGCGTTAAACCCAGTCAACAGAGGCCGTGGCGGTACGCAGACACATAATACACTGCACCCTTGCAAATAGAGTACAGCTGGGGGGGGGGAGGTTTCTGCACTGAAGCCCTCCGCCCGATTACCATTTTGTGTTGGGTCCAAGCCAGCCCCTCCCCAGCCCTTATTTCCAAACCTTCAAACTTTTTTTAGCAGAATGGAATAAAGGAATATAGGGTTGGAAGAGACCTGGGAGTCTTTTAGGACAGTGGTTCTCAACCTTTTTAATGCCGCGACCCCCAACCGGTCGTAAGTCGAGGACTACTCAACTGGTGCAGCACCGTTTGCAGAATGGGACTTTTGGCGGGCTCAGCAGGGCAGAGACAGCCTGGACAATTCCTATTCAAGAGAGTCTATTCTATTGGCTTTCAAAAGCCAATAGAAGAAAAGGGAGGAGCACAGCTAAGGAAAAGGGGGAAAAATGGCGGACTGCATTGTTTGGCGACCCCCGTGAAATGGTCGTTCGACCCCAAATGGGGTCCCAACCCACAGGTTGAGAAACACTGATTTAGGAACAGGAGACCCTCTTGCCAGTGATGCACAAAAGCAGACTGATCCCCTTGGGTAGATTTGCATCTTCAGGGCCTGCAGTATAATTTGCTCTCCATTTCCCATTTCCGCTGCCATTTCTCAACTGTTTATAGCAGGCTGCCTCTTCCATGGGGAAAACAAGAGTTTCCCTGACTAAATAAGGCCAGGCGACAGAGACATATGTGGAAGACAGAAACTTCAAACAGTGGGAGAAGAAAGCAATGAATTTAAAAGATGTTTTTCCCTTTCTCAATCAGAAAACAATGCAGCGGGTATATTGTAATGGGTCTAAATGGGACAGACTGAATAGTTTGGGTTTAAAATTTGTTGGTCTTTCCAGTCAATGGACTAGATTCAAAGTCTGTCAATGCTGTGCTGCTAAAATCAGAATAACAGAGCTGGAAGGGACCTCGGAGGTCTTCTAGTCCAGCCCCCTGCTCAAGCAGGAGTCCCTATATCGGGGGTCTTCAAACTTGGCCCTTTTATGATTTGTGGACTTCAACTCCTAGAAATCTCAGCCACGTACACTGGGGGACATGATAGCAGTCTTCCGATGTCTCAGGGGCTGCCCCAAAGAAGAGGGAGTCAAGCTATTCTCCAAAGCACCTGAAGGCAAGAGAAGAAGCAACGGATGGAAACTCATCAAGGAGAGAAGCAACCTGGAACTAAGGAGAAACTTCCTGACAGTGAGAACAATTAACCAGTGGAACAACCTGCCTCCAGAAGCGGTGAATGCTCCAACACTGGAAGTCTTTAAGAAGAGACTGGACAGCCATTGGTCTGAAATGGTGTAGGGTTTCCTGCCTGAGCAGGGGGTTGGACCTCCAAAGTCCCTTCCAACTTATTATTATTATTACTATTAAGATCCCTGCCTTATATCATTTCAGACCAGTCTCTTCTTAAAAACTTTGAGTGATGAAGCAGCCACAATGTTTGGAGGCAAGCTGTTCCATCTGTGAGCTGTTAGAGTAGTTAGACTCAGTCCTGCTGGACAATGGGACACACCAAGGTCTTGCCCTAAACACAGTCAAGCCTGCTTCCAACCCCTGACTTTAGAAAGCCAACAGCAGGCCACTCAGCCGCTCAGCAGGACTGGAGTGCTTAGTGGAGCTTCTGTAACAAGAGGCAATTCACGTCAAAAGAGCCAAAAATGACACACAGACAGCTTTAGTGATGAGTTTGATTGCTTCCTTAAAGACCTGTGTGTGGCCATGGCTGTAGATCAGGGCTTTTCAACCAGTGGTACGGGTACCACCTGTGGTCCATTGGCACCTGGCAGGTGGTACGCGACCATCCTAGAAAAGTGGTAGTGGGGGAGGGGAATGGGCTGAACCGGTGGCAGCACTGCACAAGCCTGAGCGAGAGACGGCTGGAGCTGCAGGGCTGTCAGGACTCAGCGGAAGCACCAGAATCAGCGCTTCTTTGGGGCTGTCAGGGCTCAACGGAAGCGCCAGGGTCAGTGCCAGGCTCCAGCTGGAGCTCAGCGCTGATCCTGGCACTTCTGCTGAGCCCAGAAGAAGCGCCGATCAGCTGGAATGAAATATAATATAATCATAGGGCTGGAAGGGACCATAGAGCATGGCTTTTCAACCAGTGGTACGGGTACCACCTGTGGTCCATTGGCACCTAGCAGGTGGTACGCGACCATCCTAGAAAAGTGGTAGTGGGGGAGGGGAATGGGCTGAACCGGTGGCAGCACTGCACAAGCCTGAGCGAGAGATAGCTGGAGCTGCAGGGCTGTCAGGACTCAGCGGAAGCACCAGAATCAGCGCTTCTTTGGGGCTGTCAGGGCTCAGCGGAAGCGCCAGGATCAGTGCCAGGCTCCAGCTGGAGCTCAGCACCGATCCTGGCCCTTCTGCTGACCCCTGAAGAAGCACCAATCAGCTGGAATGTTGCAGCCTCTCCAGGGTCTTGTGATTTACATTCAAATGCTTGGCAACTGATTCATATTTATGACAGTCACAGTGTCCCAGGGTCATGTGAAGTGACCAAAACCTGCTGCAACCACCCAGTAGATGGGGGGGGGGATAAAAACCAAACACCCCAACCCCGCTGCCAATCCTCAACAGAAATGCTCACAACAATGAAAACCTCGGACAGGAGGAAGAGCGCAGCCGGGTGGGCAGGCAGGTGTCTTGCTCGGCTGGCATGGGGGGGGCACTTTTTTCAGTGCCATTGTAACTTCGAATAGTCACTAAGTGAACTGTTGTAAGTCGAGGACTACCCGTACTTTATCACTTTTTTCCTTTTTTGGGGGGGTCATCAAGTTTTTGACACCTTGCTAGGCGACTGGTGGTACTCGGATGTTGCCATATCCTAAAAGTGGTACAATGGGTGAAAAGGTTGAAAAGCCCTGCTGTAGGCCACCCAAGTGGAGAGGAGCCAGTGCCCTCTGATAGGAGGAGAAGGTAGGTGGGTCATCTCCTTGGGAATTCTGACGGCTTTGTGACTTCATCCCTGCAGGCTAAAGCATCAGTTACTGACAGTTATCAGTTATCAGAGCGAAGATGCCATCCTGGAGATAGGCTGCCCTTCCCTGCGACTCTGGGCAAGCTCCCCTCCTTTCCTGGCCCACTCTCAGAGGGGTGAGTGAGGGAGAGAGTCGGGGTTAGATTTTGGGTGGGGGTCTGGGTAAAAGAGTGAGGGGCAGGCTGAAGGGGAAGGGGAGGTTGGGAGGGGCAGGACCAGGGCGGAGGGGGCAGGGAGGGGAAGGGGAGAAAGAGAAGGTAAAAGGGGGAGGGGGCGGGAGGCGAGTGGGAAAGGAAGATGGGGAAGGGGAGACGGGGGGGGGGCAAAGAGTTTTTTTTTTAAAAAAACGCCTTTCTGGAAAAGATCATGTTAGGAAGTTGGACCCAGCCTGAAATCCGCCTTCCCCCATTTCAGAGGCGGCTTCACACGGCTTGATAGCCAAACCGGCATTAAGACCCCCCCCCCAAAACCAGGCCCACCTGGGGGCTTCCGGGTAGCTCCCTCTCAGCCTCCCCCGGACCAGGTGGGGAAAACCCCACGGCCGGAGGGCTGGAGCCGGGGGCAGAGCGAGAGAAGTGCCCGCCGGCCAGTCCGGCTGCCCTGAGCGAAGCCCCTTCCTCTTCCTCCACCCGCCCACCCATCCACCCACCTACGTACCCACCTACCTACCTACCACCCATCCACCTACCTACCTTACCTACCCACCCACCTACCTACCTACCGACCCACCTACCACCCACCTACCTACCTACCTACCTACCTACCACCCACCTACTTTACCTACCCACCCACCCACCTACCACCCACCTACTTAACCTACCCACCCACCTACCTACCACCTACCTACCTTACCTACCCACCCACCTACCACCCACCTACCTACCTACCACCCACCTACCTTACCTACCCACCCACCTACCTACCTTACCTACCCACCCACCCACCTACCACCCACCTACCTAACCTACCCACCCACCTACCTACCTTACCTACCCACCCACCTACCACCTACCTACCTACCTACCACCCACCTACCTTACCTACCCACCCACCCACCTACCACCCACCTACCTTACCTACCCACCCACCCACCTACCAACCCATCCACCTACCCACCCACCTACCTTACCTACCCACCCACCTACCTGCCACCCACCCACCCACCCACCTATCTACCTGGGCAGCTCCTTCACCAGCTCCTGCAGCTCCGAGAGCAGCTGGTAGTGCCGCGCCTGCTGCCGCGTCGGACGGTCGCCGCCGCCTCCTCCTCCGGCCTGGGTCCCGCCCGCCTCGCCCCCCGGGAAGGCAAAGGCAGCCCCGAAGCGCGCCATGCATGGCGGAGGGGGAAGACGCAGGGAAGGGGGGGCGGAGCGCGGCGGCGGCTTCTCGCGCGAGCCTGCAGACGCCCCGCCCCTCGCCCCGCCCCCCTCCGCGAGCCAAGACGGGCGGGGGCTTCCATACACACACACCCTTAGCTGCAGCTGGTGCTGCTGTTGCTCCGGCGCCCGGGAAAAGCGCGGCCGGGGTCTCCTCCTTGCGATGGTTGCAAGCTTGCGTCTCGATGGATGCGATCCTAAGTCTGGTGGCATTGCACCTCCACCTCCGTATGGCTGACTCGGATTCCCTCTGATTGCTTTGTTGTTGTTGTTAGTTGCGAAGTCGTGTCCGACCCCTCGCGACCCCATGGGCAACGTTCCTCCAGGTCTTCCTGTCCTCTACCATCTTCTGGAGTCCATTTAAATTCACACCTACTGCTTCAGTGACTCCATCCAGCCATCTCATTCTCTGTCGTCCCCTTCTTCTCTTGCCCTCCATCTTTCCCAGCATCAGGCTCTTCTCCAGGGAGTCCTTCCTTCTCCTTAGGTGGCCAAAGTCCTTGAGTTTCAACTTCAGGATCTGGCCTTCTAAAGAGCAGTCAAGGTTGATCTCCTCCAAGACTGACCAGTTGGATCGCCTTGCAGTCCAGGGGACTCGCGGGAGTCTTCTCCAGCACCAGAGTTCAAAGGCCTCCATTCTTTGGCGCTCAGCCTTTCTTAGGGTCCAACTTTCCCAGCCATACATTGCAACTGGGAAAACCATGGCCTGGACTATACATACTTTTGTTGGCAGGGTGGTGTCTCTGCTTTTTAGTATGCTGTCTAGATTTGCCATAGCTTTCCTCCCCAGGAGCAAGCATCTTTTAATTTCTTGGCTGCAGTCCCCATCTGAGGTGATCTTGGAGCCCAGGAAGATAAAATCTGTCACTACCTCCATTTCTTCCCCATCTATTTGCCAGGAATTGGGAGGGCCGGATGCCATGATCTTGGTTTTCTTAATGCTTGCAAGGATGCAAATCGCGTAGCCCACCCTCCACCTCCCCCATCCCAGCCTGGGCAGCCTCTCCTGTTGGGCAGAGCGCTTGGAATAGTTCCATGGGAACCTTCATATACAGTAACTCTTTGATAAGCTGTTTTTCAAATCTGAGTCTTCCCTGCCACGTCTCTAGCCAGAGGGCTTTTTTTGCGATTTTTGCAATTCCAGCACCTGCACGGGAAATTCAGGTGATCAAAAGATCTTTATCAGGATCCAGTCCAAGCCGGGAATAAACAAAATGGAGACTGCTTTAGAAGGAAGGTTCTTGTTTACTGAAGAGCAGAAACCCAAAAGCATGGGGCTCTGGAGCAGTTGACCACATGATGCTGGGAGTGGTGGGTTTTTATACCTTCTTGGGCTTTTATGTTTGGAGTTGCTCCTGTTCCTGTGGCATGAACTTTGATCTGAGGTTCAGTGTGCCCTTTTGGTATTCTGATGGTGGTGGGTTAATCCTATTATGTCCTAAAGCAGAGGTTCTGAACCTTGGCAACTTTAAGACTTGTGGACTTCAACTCCCAAAATTGCTGGCTGAAGAACTCTGGGAGTTGAAGTCCACAAGTCTTAAAGTTGCCAAGGTTCAGAACCTCTGCTTTAGGACATAATAGGATTAACCCACCACCATCAGAATACCAAAAGGGCACACTGAACCTCAGATCAAAGTTCATGCCACAGGAACAGGAGCAACTCCAAACATAAAAGCCCAAGAAGGTATAAAAACCCACCACTCCCAGCATCATGTGGTCAAGTTAAAGTTGCCAAAAGTTGAGGACCCCTGTCCTAAAGGTCATGTCCTGGTTCCCTGGGCCTGGGGCTGATGGCTATGTCCTGTGTTGGATTTTGGGGTGAAGGGTTGCTGGTTCAAATTCTGTCACTCTGCTATTGTTAGCTATCAACTCTTGCTCTAAGGGATTTTGAAACGTCCTGTCTCGAACGGGCTTCTGCAGGTACTATTTGCTCATGAATGGGGCCAAATAGGATCATCATATCTGCATTTTTACAGAGCTGGCCTGCTCAGTTTCTCTTTGCGGCTATTAAGAAAAACTGGGACTGCTTTTCTGCCTTTTTAATATCCCCCAAAATATTTCCTTCTCGGGGTGGGGGGGCTGACTTCCCACAGATGGAACCCCGATTCACCAGCCAGATGCCAGGAGGGTGTTTTGGCTGAATACCTCAACATTGCAAGGATTCTCCAGTGATAAGCCCCCCCCCCAAGTGACCCAACATTGGTTACTCCACGTGCAATTCCCCCCCCCCTCTTTTCTCTGTTGTTTCATCCCTGGAAATTGTGAGTGAACCTTTCAACCATAAAGGGCAGCCCAGCATTAGGGGTTTTGGTTGCCCGCTTCTGGCTAGCAGGAGTTGCAGCCACTGGGTTTAGCTGCAGGAAATGGAGCAGGAGAAACGTAAACCATCCTAAGAATGTAAGGTGAGGTGAGGCGAGAAGGAGCCGGGTTCTGCAGTCTTCTAGGAACTGCAGGAGAAGGCCAGAACGGTTCTTTCCATCCCAGGCTTAAAAGGTCTACCCCAGGGTAGGCAACCTTGGCTCTTTTATGACTCGTGGACTTCAACTCCCAGAATTCCTCAGCCAGCCATGCTGAGGGGACAGGGAGAGGTTTCCAAGCTGAGCCAGGCTGGCTCAGGGATTCTGGGAGTTGAAGTCCACGAGTCATGAGGGGGCCATAGTTCCCCCATGCTGGCTCAGGGATTCTGGGAGTTGAAGTCCACCAGTCATGAAGGAAGCCATAATTCCCCATGTTGGCTCAGGAATTCTGGGAATTGAAGTCCACGAGTCATAAAAGAGCCAAGGTTGCCTACCTATGGCCTAGGCCTAGGCCGCTTTATGACTCGTGGACTTCAACTCCCAGAATTCCTGAGCCAGCCATGCTGAGGGGACAGGGAGAGGTTTCCAAGCTGAGCCATGCTGGCTACTCCCTTTTATTCTATTGGCTTTTGAAAGCCAATAGATTAGACTCTCTTGAATAGAGTCTAATTCTATTGGCTTTCCAAAGCCAATAGGAATGGTCCATGCTGTCTCATTCTGCAAACGGTGCTGCACCAGTTGAGTAGTCCTCGACTTACGACCGGTTGAGTAGTCCTCGACTTACGACCGGTTGGGGGGGTCGTGGCATTAAAAAGGTTGAGAACCACTGGCTTAAGCTGTCTTTGGGCTCCCTCCCTTACTGGATACTCAGAATTCCTCAGCCAGTCCATAAAAGGGCCGATTGGAAGAGCCCTGCTTTAGCGAATTATAATAAATTAAAAGGCCAGCAACCAACCTAGCCAAAGGCCAACGGCCTTGGTCAGCCCTCCCCAGCCTGGCACCTTCCAGATGTATTGCAGCTTGCATTGTCCTGATACGAATGTCTTTAGGATAGCAATTCGGGGGATGGTTCTGGAGAGCAGAAGAAAAAAAGCTGATCTGGAGAACTGGACTGGACAAAAAATCATGGGCGCTCCATCACTGGAGTTTTAAGGCTAGACAGCCACCTGTCTCAGATGGTATAGGTTCTCCTGCTTGAGCCGGGGGCTGGACTAGAAGACCTCCAAGGTCCCTTCCAGCTCTATTCTGTTCACAACCTAGTGCTGACCCCAAGCCAGAGGGTTCTCCTAGGGCAGGGATGGCAAACCTTTTAGAGACTGCAACCCAAAACCCACTTATGTATCGCTGGGTGCCAGGTGGGTGTGGCCACTCGGCGGGCGCAGTTACAGTGGGCTTGGCAGACTGGGTGGGTGTGGCTGCAGTAGTCATGGCAGATTGGGTGGGCATGGCCGGGGTGGGCATGGCCACCTCGATGTTGCTTATGGGGAGGGACACCTGTGGGAGCTGGCGGGTAGGATGGTGGGCTCCCCAATGGTGTCCCTCCCCATAAGCAACATCGAGGTGGCCATGCCCACCCCGGCCATGCCCACCCAATCTGCCATGACTACTGCAGCCACACCCACCCAGTCTGCCAAGCCCACTGACACCAGGGGGTCTCTGGTGGGTGGGATGGTGGGCTCCCCAATGGGGGCTCCAGGCTGGCTGGCCTTAGGCCAGTGATGGCGAACTTTAAGAGACCATGTGTGCCCACATGGCGCGTGCCCACAGAGAGAGCTCCGGGTGCCGCCTCTGGCACGCGTGTCATAGGTTCGCCACCCCTGTCCTAGGGTGCCGAGTCCCTCGGCTACCTTGAGGGCTGGAGCAGGGTGGCCTGAGTTAATCCTTGCGTGGGAGACCCCAGGAAACCCGCCTGAGACATCCAAGAAGGTGAGGCTGACTTCCTTCTGGGCAGTTGTCCATGACGGAATCAGCAGCTGAAGTCATCCTGGCCTTAAGGAGAGAAAGCTGGATTTGGGCGAGGCAAATGGTTCACCAGGAAAAGGAGTCCAAAGACCAGGACGAGGAAGAGCTAGAAATAGCATCCTTTTATTTGAGGAAGAACCAGATGGAGCCACGCTGGCCTCCAAAGAACTCCTGGCTGATGCCCCCCCCCCGCTCCCCAGCAAGGAGGATGGAGGCTGTTGCATTGGCTATTCCAGGCACCCAGCGACCGATCAGAGACAGCCCAGGTGCCTGGGAAAGAAAGCTCACCGCCTGTCTGCTGGGAAGGGCCCAAGCTAGGTCTGTTCTGATCGTAGCCTCCAGGTCAGCTGGAAGCAGCCCCTGCACCCTCTTCCTGCAGAGTCTGCCCTCACTTCCCAGGGATCGGGGACCCCAAAAGTAAAGTCTGCCTGCCACTTTAAGTAGCATCTTCCTCCCGGCTGCATCCAGGCTTTCCAGGGGTGAATGCAGCTACCCCCTCCCCAGGAAAAGGCTGGTCTGCTGGCTGCCTGGCGCTGACCCCCAGCAGCCAGTCCCCGCCCAGCCCCAAACCCACCCCAAGGCACCCTTCCCCAGGCCTGCAAGGGTCTCCCCGGAGGAGAGAAGCAGGCCTATGCAGTTATAAGGCTGGTTTAAAGAAAGCCCTCCACCTCTCCCTCCCTGCCAGAGCCCAGCGCCAGCGCTGGGTCCCCGAAAGCCCCCCAACCCATCCCAGGGGGAGGCCATCCAGAAGGAGGCTGTGGCTCTCTTTGAGGCGGGGTCTCCGCTGGCCCAGAAAGAGAGAGCAGCCCTCTGGCCCTGGGAAGGTCCTGCTTCTCCTTTCCCCTCCCCTATTGTACAGTCTGCGGAGGGGGGGCGGCTCCCTTGGGTGGCTCCGTGACCCCTTCCCGGCCCTTCTTGCGTGGCGGCTTCTTGATGGGCGTCTTCTTGACGGCGGGGTCTCCGGGCATGGGGATGGCATCGGGGCTGCTGCTGGCCGGCTTCTCCCCGCTCTTGGGCTCGGTGGCGGGGGCGGCGGGGGGATCGCCGGGCCCCAGCAGTTTCTGCAGCGGGGCGGAGGTGGGCAGCAGCGGCTTGCCGGCCTTCTGCCTGGGGGCGGTGCCCGCCTGCCTGGCCTTCTGTGGGGGTGTTGGCTTCTCCCGCTGGGCCGGGAGGGGGCTCATGCCGTTGGGCCGCGCGCCCGCCTCGCCCCGCTGGAGGCTCTGGGTCTTTTCCTTCAGCTGTGCAGCCAGCAGCGTGACAGCCTCGGCGGAGAAGCCAGGCGGTGCCTTGGGCTGCGTGGGGCTCCGGGGCGCCTCGGCCGGCCGCCTCTCCGCACCGGGGCCCCCCATCCTCTTGAGCGCGGAGTGCAGGGCACCGTTGAGGTTCTCGGTGGGCTCTGGTCCGGTCCGGCTGCGCTGCCTGGCCTGAGCAGGGCAGGGCGGGCCCTCGGGGCTGCCGGGCTCCTGGGGGGGCCGGGGGGCCCTCTCCTTGGCCCGCGCGGCCTCGCCGGGGCTCCTCTTGCGCTTGGAGGGGCCGGGCCGGCGCTCGGCCTGCAGCTCGGCCGCGCCCGAGGCCGGCAGGGAGTTGCTCTGGGCCGTGTTGTACTTGTGGTGGATCCAGGAGACTTTGGGCTTGGTGGAGGGGTCCGGCGGGGGTGGCTTGGCCCGCTCTGGGGAGGGGGGCTTGGCCAGCCGGGGCTCCGCCGCCGGGGCCTCCTCCTCCTCCCGGGACTGCCTGGAGAGGCGCGCGATGCGGGCGTAGAGCGCGCCACTGACCGAACCAGAGCCGCAGGAGGAGCGCTCGCTGTCTGAGGACTTAAGCAGGGGCGCCTCGCCGCTGTCCACCAGGCCCGGGGGGCTCTCCTTTAGCACGGTGTACTCGCCAGCTTCCTCCGCCTCCGCCGGCCCCTTGCGTAGCGGTTGTGGCGCCTTCTCCAGGGTGCTGCTCGGGGCCGAGACATGCTCCTTGGGGTCGCTCGCGCTCTCTGCGGAGGGAAGGGAGGGAGAGCGGTGATCAAGACAAGTGAGCCAAGCTGCAAAGAGGCGGGGAGGGGACTGTTCCCCGCCCCATCACTTTGAGGGCAGGGTGAGCCTTGAGCCACCCATTCCCCAAATTGCCCCCATCCAAGCCTTTTCAGGAAGGGTTTCCTGCCTGAGCAGGGGGTTGGACTTGATGACCTCCAAGGTCCCTTCCAACTATTATTATTATTATTATTATTATTATTATTATGGATCATCGCACAGTCAGCCAGAGGTTCAGACTGGATTTGGCATTTTGTCTACCTATCGAGTCCTTACCCAGGACCTGGGATAGGCAGATGTGGATGTTTGATGGTATTACAGATATCGCAGGATGGAAGCAGTTCCTATAAGGCCGCCTTTTGCAATTGACTAATAGCGAATTTGTCAATGCCAATGGTGTTCAAGTGGTGCTCCAGTTGTTTTGGGATTGCACCCAAGGCGCCTATGACTATTGGTACTACCCTTGCTTGCTTTTGCCACAGTCTTTCTATTTCTATTTGTAGGTCTTTGTATTTTGTGATCTTCTCCAGTTCTTCTCCTTCTTATCACCTATTGTCAGAAGGCTGCAGCCGGGGAGAAAAGCCTGAAAAAATTACTTTGCTAGCTGCCTTTCTGAGAATTTCAGCTCTCTTCAAAGTCAAACCCATAAAAAACCCAACTCTGAAAATCTCCAGCAATCTGGGCTTCCACTTATTAGCCCTGGCAGAATTTTGGCACAGCAGCGAGTATGGCAGAGAAACCTGTGCAAAAGGAGGGATTTGGCTCCAACAAATGTTGAGTGTGCAGAATGCCGTTTGTGCTCAAGGGTGGATTTTATTTCATTTTACAACAAGGAAAGAGATGTTCCTTTTAGCTGTTCCTTCATCGTTGATGTGCAAATGATTTGCACGTTGCTCAAGGCAAAGCTGAGGCCCAGGCAGAATTTTAAAATGCAGGAACAGGCCTGCTTCCTTCCCTTGAGCAAGGTGAAGCCCTTGGAAGCTGGGATGCCCCAGAGGACAGAGGTAAAAGCACGCATATGGGCACACCTGAGTTGTCAAAGGCCTGCCCCTTCCTACGTGTGTTGTAACTGCACTCCAGACTTTTCTAATCTGTCCCAGATGCTGCTGCACTGTCTCCAAATTCAGGGCTAGGGCTAGGGTGCAAAAGGCTGCAGGCCATCTGGGCTTCACCTGGATATCACAAAAACTCACAACATTATCCTTTCCTACCACAAAAAAGATGCTGTCTCGGGGTGGGATTTAGTATATGGATGGCATGCCTATTTAATTTATAATAAGAAGGTGGATAGGGCTTTTAAGTCTCATATTTTAAGAATTTCTTTACTTCGAGTATAGAAGAAATATTGTAGAATAGATTCAAGAATTCCATTATGGGCTATCCCGGGGCATGCAATAGAAGGAATAAGGAAAGGAGTGAAGATGGACAGTATTTCTTATAAACAATTACTTAATTGGGATGGGAAAAATTGGCAACTAAAACATATAGATGAATTAGCACAAGAAAATATTATTTACTCGTGGTTTCAGTATAGACAATTATTAGAAAGGTGGAAGATAGATTATAAAGTGGGTTTGATTAGAGAGGATGAAAATTTGTGGAAAGAAATTAAAGATCAAAGTCGATCTCGTATAAAAAGAATTTATGAAGTATTAGTGGAGTTGGATTCAGAAACAGAATTAGTTAAAGATTGTATGGTTAAATGGGCTCAAAATTTTGATGAGCCGGTTTTATTAGAAACATGGGAGATAATTTGGGCGCGGAATGTTAAATTTACGCAAGCTCAAAATTTACGGGAAAATTTTTATAAAATGTTTTATAGATGGCACCTTGATCCACAAAAGATGTCTCGTATGTATTTAAATTTGCAACCTAAATGTTGAAGATGTGGTTGTTTGGACGCAACATATTATCATATTTGGTGGTGCATCAAGGAAGCAAAAAACAAACTCCGTTAATTCTTGTAGTTCAGGGGGGGTCTTCATACGTGGCCCTTTTATGATTTGTGGACTTCAACTCCCAGAATTCCTCAGCCAGCGTGCCTGGCTGATGAATTCTGGGAGCTGAAGTCCACAAGTCACAAAAGGGCCACGTTTGAAGACCTCTGTTGTAGTTTGATAGTGAAAGGTTTCAGGGTTTTTTTTTTAAAGGGGCAATTGGTATACAAAATTTGAGATAAAATTAAATACGCTGAACCAAGTTCACGATGTTGAGCAGACTTTTAGTTGTTGTTTGTTTTTTTAAATCAAGATTAGCAAAGATTTTGTTTCAATACTAAGTCTGAGACAGCTGCAAATTTCCCTAATGAGCACTCCTGGCAACAGTTGAAGGCACAACCACTCTCCCAGCTCCCGCTGCCAAACTGGAGACTGTTTTGGAAAGGATTTTTGTTGAGAAATATGCGTGTCTTTTGTACCGAAAGCATTTTTGGAGATTTGAAGTTTCTTTGCCCACGGATATCATGCGTATTTGCCCGATATAGTTAACTTGGTTATGACATTAACTCATTACTTGGAGAGACGCAATAAGCCTTTGTTTTTTTTAAAGCTAGCCAAATGCTCCAGTCACACAACACCCTGAGCCAGAAAACAAGTCAACTACAAACTAACCAGCGGATTAAATGGTATGTCTGTGGGGACGGTCAATTTCAAGAGGCTGGAACCAGCAGTTGTTTTTAAGCCAAGGGGTGGGTGGCTGTCATGCCAGGATCCGAAGTGAGTTGGAAGGGTGTGTTTATTTGTGTTTGTATGTGTGTGTGTGTGTATTTTGAAAGCTGGCTGGAAGCCAGGGAAGAGGAGAGAGGAGAGGAGAACAGAAGAGAAGAGGAGAAGAGAAGAGAAGAGAAGAGAAGAGAAAAGGGAAGAGGAGAGAGGAAAGGGGATCTGGGGGGAGAGGAGAGGAGAGGAGAGAAGAGAAGAGGAAGAGAAGAGAAGAGAAGGGGAGAGAGGAAAGGGGATCTGGGGGAAAAGGAGAGGAGAGGGAAGGGGGAGAGAAGAGAGGGGACATGGGAGGAGAGGAGAGGAGAAGAAGGGAAGGGAAGAGAAGAGGAAAGGGGAGAGAGGAGAGGGGACCTGGGGGGAGAGGAGAGGAGAGGAGAGAAGAGAGAAGAGAAGAGAAGAGGAGAGAGAAGGGAAGAGGAGAGAGGAAAGGAGAGAGGAGAAGAGAAGAAGAGAAGAGAAGAGAAGAGAAGAGAAGAGAAAAGGGAAGAGGAGAGAGGAAAGGGGATCTGGGGGGAGAGGAGAGGAGAGGAGAGAAGAGAAGAGGAAGAGAAGAGAAGAGAAGGGGAGAGAGGAAAGGGGATCTGGGGGAAAAGGAGAGGAGAGGGAAGGGGGAGAGAAGAGAGGGGACATGGGAGGAGAGGAGAGGAGAAGAGAAGAAGGGAAGGGAAGAGAAGAGGAAAGGAGAGAGAGGAGAGGGGACCTGGGGGGAGAGGAGAGGAGAGAAGAGAAGAGGAGAGAAAAGGGAAGGGGAGAGAGGAAAGGGGATCTGGGGGAAAAGGAGAGGAGAGGGAAGGGGGAGAGAAGAGAGGGGACATGGGAGGAGAGGAGAGGAGAAGAGAAGAAGGGAAGGGAAGAGAAGAGGAAAGGGGAGAGAGGAGAGGGGACCTGGGGGGAGAGGAGAGGAGAGGGAAGGGGGACAGAAGAGAGGGGACATGGGAGGAGAGGAGAAGAGAAGAAGAGAAGAGAGAAGGGGGAGAGAAGAGGGGGAGGCGAGAGGAGAGGAGAGGGAAGGGGGAGAGAAGAGGGGGAGGCGAGAGGAGAGAGGGGACATGGGAGGAGAGGAGAAGAGAAGAAGGGAAGGGAAGGGAAGAGAAGAGGGAAGGGGAGAGAGGAGAGGGGACCTGGGGGGAAAGGAGAGGGAAGGGGGAGAGAGGAGAGGGGACATGGGAGGAGAGGAGAGGAGAGAAGAAGAGAAGAGGGAAGGGGAGAGAGAAGAGGGGGGAGGCGAGAGGAGAGGAGAGGGAAGGGGGAGAGAAGAGGAGACATGGGAGGAGAGGAGAAGAGACTCTTGAGGCTGGGAGTTGCAATAACATGCTAGGGTCAACACACAGAGTTGGGGAAGTAGGAGAGGGAAAGTCTGTGGAGGTCCCTTGTTCCCACAGAGAGGGGCCCATTTCCTGTCCACGCATGTGCCAAAGCAGCCACAGAGCTTTAATCTTGTGCAGAGCCAGCCGCTTGCGACTGCAGGAGTTAATTTCCACTGGTGGGAACATCTCTGCATCGTAATTATGGTGCTGCTTTTTCTTTCAAAGCCGTGCATGTGTGGCCTGAGAATTCCTTAGGCATTACAGGGTCCTTTGTGAAGGGCCTGTTATTTGCTACAAAGGGTTTGCGGTGGAGCTGGGATCGAGTCAAAGTCCTCTGTTCCATGATGGTTGCCAAAATAAGAGGAGAGGAGAAACAAGGAGCTCAAAGCCTAGGAGAAGCACCGACCGTGGGCCTGCCATCCAAATGCAGAGTGGAGACTCCAGCCAGCTTTGCTGTGACCACGGGCGCACCCCTCTAATTCCAGAGAACTCCAGCTCTCTTATTGTAAGGCATTGGACAAAGTAGACCACAACCTACTCCTTGGTAAGCTAGAAAAAGGTGGAATAGACAACATCACCACCAGATAGATCTGTAGCTGGCTGGCAAACCGTACTCAACGAGTAGTCCTCAACGGCACTACATCCACATGGAGGGAAGTAAGCAGTGGGGTATCACAAGGTTCTGCCTTAGGCCCAGGACTCTTCAATATCTTCATCAATGACTTAGATGAGGGAGTTGAAGGGGAACTCATCAAATTTGTAGATAACACCAAACTGACAGGAGTAGCCAACATCCCAGAAGACAAGCTCAGGATCCCAAAAGATCTTAACAAACTTGAACAATGGGCCCTATCCAACAAAATGAGTTTCAATGTAGAGCAGTGGTTCTCCACCTGTGGGTCGGGACCCCATTTGGGGTCGAACGACCATTTCACGGGGGTCGCCAAACAACGCAGTCCGCCATTTTTTCCCGCTTTTCCTTAGCTGTGCGACTCCCTTTTATTCTATTGGCTTTTGAAAGCCAATAGAATAGACTCTCTTGAATAGAGTCTAATTCTATTGGCTTTCAAAAGCCAATAGGAATTGTCCAGGCTGTCTCTGCCCTGCTGAGCCTGCCAAAAGTCCCATTCTGCAAATGGTGCTGCACCAGTTGAGTAGTCCTCGACTTACGACCGGTTGAGTAGTCCTCAACTTAGACCGGTTGGGGGTCATGGCATTAAAAAGGTTGAGAACCACTAATGTACAGAAAAGCAAAGTTTTACATTTAGGCAGGAAAAATCAAAGGTATGCGTATAGATTGGGCAAGACTTGGCTCAAAAACAGTAATTGTGAGAGAGACCTTAAGAGTCCTAGTGGATGATCCCTTGACTATGAGCCAGCCGTGTGCAGCAGCAACAAAAAAAGCTAATACAATCCTGGATTGTATAAACAGAGGCATAGAATCAAGATCACAGAAAGTATTAGTACCGCTTTATAAAACTCTAGTAAGACCACACTAGGAATACTGCAGCCAGTTTTGGTCACCATATCACAAAAAAGATGTTGGGAGTTTGGAAAAAAAAAACCAGAGAAGAGCAACTAAAATGATCAAAGGCCTGGAGATTAAAACATACCGGGAACAGCTGCGGGACTTGGGTCTGGCTAGTCTAAAGAAAAAAAAAGAAATAGAGGAGACATGATAACAGTATTCCGGTATTTGAGGGGCTGCCACAAAGAAGACGGGGTCATGTTATTCTCCAGATGCGCCAGAGGGCAGGACAAGAAACAATGGCTGGAAACTGATCAAAGAGAGAAGCAATCTGGAATTAAGGAGAAACTTCCTGACAGGGAGGACAATTAACCAGCAGAACAGCTCGCCTCCAGAAGTTTGTAGGTGCTCCATCACTGGAGGTTTTTAAGAAAAGCCTGGACAGCTGAATTCCTGAGCAGCACAGCTGGCTCAGGAATTCTGGGAGTTGAAGTCCACGAGTCATAAAAGAGGCAAGGTTGCCTACCCCTGGGTCTTTTGCTTGAGCAGCGGGTTGGACTGGAAGACCTCCAAGGTCCCTTCCAGCTTCTATTTTTAATCAGCATCCTAGTCCTCAGTTTTGCAAAAGAAAACTTGGAAGCGGGCCCAGTTTGTGTTAAAGGAAAAAATCTTGGAGAAGCTTCAACAGCTAAAGTGAGAGACGACAAAGGTATCCATCACATCATCAGGACCACAAGAAAGTTTTGCACATTTGTTGTGCAGGTTGTCCTCAACTTATAACCATTCCCTTAGCGACTGTTCAGAGTTACAACATCACTGGTGGTCTTGTAGAAATATAAAGGCTTTTTGGATTAAGATTTGGTGGAATATTCAAAAAATTTTTAATAGAAGGATAAAATTCACACCACAGCTATTTTTGTTAGGTATTATTGAAGATTGTGATAGTAAAGAGATTATTTTAATGTTGAATTTTATTACGGCAGCAAGGTTATTGATTGGGCAATATTGGAGAAAAGACTCCTTTCCTACCTTAGAGGAATGGTTTTTTAAAGTTTCTTATTTATCAGAAATGGCAAAAATATCGGTTTATCTGAAAGACCATTCACAAGAGAGATACAACTCTGTATGGAAAAGATGGGTAAATTTTGTTCAGAACAAATATGGGATTAGAAAGTATTATTTAGCTTTTGAATAACTTATTGTATAAAGTTGTTATGGTTAGATTTGTTGATTTTATTGTAATGGAGTTAAAGAGGTTTTAAATTTTTTTAGGATTTATGTATAATTGATTGATCTTTATTTAATTTTTTATGTTCTTTTTTTGTTGTTTTTAGCTCTGTACTCAGCTCTGGGAAGGGGGGGAGGGCTAATGGGAGGGGGGAGGGAGAGAGGTGGGGAGGGATTTTATTGTAAAATGTTTATAAAAATTTTAATTAAAATAATAATAATATTGTTTTAACAATAAACAACTAGGTTATACTCTTAAAAAAAAGTGACTTGGGACTATTTTTCACACTTCTGACTGTTGCAGCAGCCCCATGGTCACGTGATCAAAATTCAGATGCTTGACAACTGACCCGTATTTATGACGGTTGAAGCGTCCCGGAGTCATGTGGTTACCTTGTATGTACTTATGAGCAGGGGGTTTGGACTAGAAGACCTCCGAAGTCTATTATTTTATTCTATTCTAAATAATTTCCCAATTGTATGAAGGATGTAAGCTATTCCACAAATGGACCACCCGTATCTTCTCTAGGGGTCTTTCATCCTTGATCAAAGATGCCAAGCACCATAGAGCAGAGACCTTTTGGGCACCAGGGACTGGTTCTGTGGAGAGAGGTTTTCCCGCGGACCGGAGGGGGTGTGGTTTTTGTGTACTGCCTGCATCTCGCGGATGGGGCTTTGCTTGCTTGTGCGGACCGGTTGCTGGCATGCCGCGGCCCACTACCGGTCCACAGACTGGGGGTTGGGGACCCCTGCTCTAAAGCAGTGGTTCTTAAGCTTTTTGAACGAATCGCCCCCTTGAGCCAATGAGGAAGTTGTCATCGCCCCCCTCCCCCAACACAACCCCTCAATCACAACATAGGAAATATTTCTTCAATTTATGCAAACACTTTTTTTGTTTTCTTTAAAATTGTCATCAGGACATATCGATGCAAATAATTTATTTCCAGTCTTTTCCCCATATCTCCCATATTCTGGCCAATGGCGCGCCACTGTATGGGTAGAGGCTGCTGCGCAACGCGCATGAAGATAAGCGATGCGTATTCACATATGTACGGCGTTCTGTACCGAAGCTAGCTGGAGGAACATTTGAAAACACAATGCGATCCACTAATAGCGATCATCTGGTGTTTTTGTACGACAGATATACAGCGATTCACTGTACGAAAAAATCTCAAAGGTGTCCCCAAAACTTCTTGCTCCATTGCCCCCACATCACCCCCTTTTCATTCCTTCACCCCCACGTCACCCATTTTTGTTCCATCGCCCCCTTGAAAAATGAAATCGCCCCCTGGGGGGTGATATTGCCCAGGTTAAGAACCACTGCTCTAAAGGACTGATTCTGTAGCGGGGCTCCTGTGAGCTGGGAATTGTAGCATACTTGAATCACAACTCCCAGCTTCCCTTGAGGAGAAACCACAGAAGTTAAGGAGCCTGGCTCTTTCTCCCAATTTGAGGAAGGCAGAGCCAATCTGATTGGTAGGACCCTGGCCAAAATTGATGATCCCTGGAAAAAGGGGTCTTCTCTGATGCCTGGTAGAGGAGACTAGAGCAGTGGTTCTCAATCTTTTTAATGCCGCGACCCCCAACCGGTCGTAAGTCGAGGGCTACTCAACCGGTCGTAAGTCGAGGACTACTCAACTGGTGCAGCACCGTTTCCAGAGTGGGACTTTTGGCGGGCTCAGCAGGGCAGAGACAGCCTGGACAATTCCTATTGGCTTTTGAAAGCCAATAGAATTGGACTCTATTCAAGGGAGTCTATTCTATTGGCTTTCAAAAGCCAATAGAATAAAAGGGAGTAGCACAGCTAAGGAAAAGGGGGAAAAATGGCAGACTGCGTTGTTTGGCGACCCCCGTGAAATGGTCGTTCGACCCCAGATGGGGTCCCAACCCACAGGTTGAGAACCACTGCTCTAGAGGCTTTCGGGAGGGGTCAAGTCACGGGGGCTGTTTTTTCTCTTTGGGTTATTCCGAGTTTCATTTTTTTAAAAAGGTATTTTTGATTGCATTTGGGGCCCTTTTAGACAGCGGTGGTCCAAGCTTGGCATTGAGTCCCCAGCAACATGTGTGTGTGAGTGTGTGTGTGCCCGTGCACATATACTCTTACAGCAGGGGTGTAAAACTGCTGGCCCGCAGGCTGGACACATCATCCAGAAGCCACAACTACCCCATTGCCAACAATGGCAAAACTGTCCCGATACGTCTCGCGACGTCACGTGACGTCGCAAGTTTGACATGTCTGTTTTACAGGGTTGTTGTTGGTTTTTTTTTTTTTTTTTTTTTGCTATCCCAACTTTTCCTAGTAACCAGCCAAGGAAATGATACCCTTTTGGGGACTAATCTTTGTCCTTGGTGATCACTGACTTTCAGTGGCCAGGTCTCAGCTCTCTCGGGGGATGCTTTGCTTGATCGGAGTCTGGCTCATGCCAGGAGTTCTACTGACCTTCGTGCGGAACACAGTAGACGGGTCCTTCGTCTGTGGTATCAAAGGAAGAGAAGGAGCCCCTGGATGACCAGGAGGGTGATGGCTGATCCACCACAGAAGGAGGTTCAATGAAGCTGCAGTTCAGGGTGTTCTCCAGGTCATGATGAGCCACTGCAAGACATGGAGAGGGTGGAAAAGGGAGGTTCAATCAATCAATCAATCAATCAATCAGAATAGAGCTGGAAGGGACCTTTGATGTCTTCGAGTCCAACCCCCTGCTCAAACAGGAGACCCTATTATATCATTTTGGACAAGTGGCTATCCAGTCTCTTCTTAACAGCCTCCAGGGATGGAGTACCTACAACGTCTGAAGGCAAAGCTGTTCCACTGGTTAATTGTCCTCACTGTTAGGAAGTTTCTCCTTAGTTCCAGGTTGCTTCTCTCCTTGCTTAGTTTCCATCCATTGTTTCTCGTCTTGCCTTCTGGTGCTTTGGAAAATAAGTTGACCCCCTCCTCTTTGTGGCAGCCCCTCAAATACTGGAACACTGCTGTCATGTCCCCCCTAGTCCTTCTTTTCTCTAGACTGGCTATACCCAAATCATGCAACAGTTCTTCATATGTTTTTGTCTCCAGGCTTTTAATTTTCTTAGTTGTTGTTTTTTGCACTTTTTCCAAACATCTTTTTTTAATGTGGTGACCAAAACTGGATGCAGTATTCCCGGTAGAGCCTTACTAAGGTTTTATAAAATGGTACTAATACTTCACATGATTTTGATTCTATGCCTCTGTTTACACAACCAAGGACTGTATTAGCTTTTTTGGCTGCTGCTACACACTGCTGGCTCATGTTTAAGGATTATGACTCCAAGGTCCCTCTCACAGTTACTGTTTTTGAGAGATAATCAGTATCTGTACCTTTGTTTTTTTCCTGCCTAGGTGTAAAACTTTGCTTTTCTCCACGTTAAATTTCATGTTGTTGGATGGGCCTATTGTTCAAGTCTGTCAAGATCTTTTCTGCCACAAATGAAATCAAAAGGCCACTTGCATCCGGGAACTCAAAGCGAAGATAATATTTCGCCCTTCATTTTATATTCATAACCATTATCTGATGTCTCAACCAAAACTGAGGGACTGACCCAATGTTATCCAATGTTGGCACCACAGGTAATCTTCATTTAGTGACTGCCTTGCTTAGCAATTCTTCACAGCTATGACAGTGATGAAAAAATAAGTTTATGACCCACATTTACTACCTTTGCAGGTCTGAGGGAAAGTGAGGGAAAGCTGAAGTAAGATCAAAAGCGGTTATGGTTTCACTTAATGACCGCTTTGTTTAGCGACCAAGTTGCTGGTCTTACTTGTGTTTGTTAAATAACAACTACATGTTTAACCAAGTGAGTGAGAGATTCACCAGCTGCGTTCACACCACATGTTAAGCTTGGTTATTATGAATATTGGTTAGTTTTTCACTAAAAAAACTAACCAATGGGACAAATGCTGCATTTGGCTGATTACTAATTTTTGTCAGCCATCTCTCTTTAAGGCAGTGTTTCTCAACCTGTGGGTCGGGACCCCATTTGGGGTCGAACGACCATTTCACGGGGGTCGCCAAACAACGCAGTCTGCCATTTTTCCCCCCTTTTCCTTAGCTGTGCTACTCCCTTTTATTCTATTGGCTTTGGAAAGCCAATAGAATAGACTCTCTTGAATAGAGAGGTTGAGTAGTCCTCGACTTACGATCGGTTGGGTAGTCCTCGACTTACGACCGGTTGGGGGTCGCGGCATTAAAAAGGTTGAGAACCACTGCTTTAAGGCCATCTAAACCAACCTCATGTATTGCAGTGGTCCTTTTCGAAAAACAAGGCACGGTGTTTTTGGGCTGTCCCAGGATCAGGGGAGCCACCTCATCTGAGAGCCATTGCGGTGAAGATACCAGGCAGAGAGTGGGGAGACCAGGTTGCAGTCCCCCATTAGCCATGGAAGCTTCCCCTGGCCAGGCCCTTCCTCTCAGCCCCAGAGCCAGGGTGGGGTGGGGTGGGGTGGGAGATGCAAGAACAGGGAATCCCAGTCTTGTTGTAGACCCAGGATCTCCCTAGCTACCTGGGCCAGACCCTCAGCCACTACACCCATGGGGTGTGTGTGACTGGGGCCGGCTCTTCTCAAATAGCCAGGCAGGGTAGCAGGGAGGGTGCTGGGCCAGGTCCTGGTTCCCTTTCAACCCCAGCAGCTCCCTGGGCTAGCTCCACCTGCCTCACAAGGTTGGTTTTGTGCAAAAAGTAGAAGTCCTCCTGCATGAAACGTGGGAAGCACAGAGGATGCCTAAATGCGGAAGACCCCCTTCTTTGGGCAGTTGAACGGCATGGCCAAAAATCCCTAATCTCAAATGACATTGATGATAAACAACCCCAGTTTGATTGGGAAGGAACAAAAATTATTGGGCATACCAACACCTGCCACACACCTGAATTTATTGAGGCCTGTTATTCTACCAAAGGAGCAATTAACAAGCATCTTGATCTAGATCAGGGGTAGGCAACCTTGGCTCTTTTATGACTTGTGGACTTCAACTCCCAGAATTCCTGAGCCAACCATGCTGAGGAGAAAGGGAGAGGTTTCCAAGCTGAGCCATGCTGGCTCAGGAATTCTGGGAGTTGGTCCACCAGTCATGAGGGGGGCCATAGTTCCCCCATGCTGGCTCAGGAATTCTGGGAATTGAAGTCCACGAGTCATGAAGGGGCCAAGGTTGCCTACTTCTGGTATATGAACAGGTAAGAAACCAGATCGTTCGAACTGCCAATCAACAAAAGAACCAATCAGCTGCTCAGAATTCAAATATAACTCCAAACAAACCACCAATCGCGCGATCAACTGACCACTCCGGCACACAAGACATTTGTAAGCTAAGGAAAATAGGACAAGAAAATCTTGTTGATGATGTCACCTAGTTTGGTAACGAAACATTCAGAAAGTATATTGAAACAAGCTTGGAGAACAAACCACAGCCAAAAGAAATCTATGTTCCACAGGCAGCGTTGTGCGGAGATGTGTCTTTTAGGAGCAAAGTTTGCTTTGGGAATGCTTTTGGGTATCCGTGTAACTTCTGTTGGGAACATTTAAAGTGGCCACAGAAGGCCAGGAAAAGATACCACTGATTTAAGGGATTTGATGTCAGATCTTTGCTGAGCTATAATGTACATGTCCGCAATCTGCCAAAGGCAAGTTCTGCATTTGGCAGATTGCGGACTAACGTGTGGGACCGCCGTGGAATAAGTCTTGCTACCAAGCTTAAAGTTTACCCGGCAGCAGTGCTAACTACCCTATTGTATGCTAGTGAGACCTGGACAGTGTACAGGAGGCTTGTTAGGCAACTGAACTACTTCCACATGACTTGCCTTCGTAGAATTCTGAGGATCCGGTGGCAGGATAAGATACCAGACACAGATGTCCTCTCCAGAGCAGGTCTATCATCAGTTTACACCCTGTTGATGAAAGCCCAGATGCGCTGGGCAGGCCATGTTGTAAGGATGCCAGATCATCGCATCCCTAAACGGCTCTTCTATGGTGAGCTGTCTCAAGGAAAGCGATCGCACGGGGGACAAAAGAAGCGATACAAAGACATGTTGAAAGCCTCTCTTAAGTCCCTGGATATTAACTTCTGGCGCATGATCGACCGACATGGCGCACCTTGGTGTACCAGGGTTGCCAAACATACAAACACAGAAGGACAATCTTGGCACAAGAGAAGCGAGCACTCCGCAAAGCCAGAGCTGCAAGTGCTGAAGTAACAGCGTCTACATTTCTTTGTTCAGTATGTGGCAGAACATTCCGTGCTAACATCGGTCTTATTAGCCACCTACGGACACATCGCTGATGGCCCATAACCCACAAGATGTCAAGGTCTTCATCGAAATCGATGGACGAACAACACATATTATCCATAGGATGACAGCTTGGATGTTAAGCAGGCCAGACCTGGTTAGTATTTGGATGAAGTAATTTTAGAGAACAGGACTGTGGGCCAAACCAGCAGGAGTCAAAAGCACCTGGAAGAAAGTAGCAGGCGGCTACGTGGCTACCATAAAAATGACAGAGGTATGTCCATGTGGGCATGAAGACTCAGATCTACCAGAACGAATCCTGTTTATCATAAGTGCATCTATTTGAGAACAGATGATGCTGAGATAGTGGTTGGCTTTTGCAGCTGATTTTTTTCCCCTGCTTAGTTTGTCTGTTTTCTTGAAACGGACTCAAAGCTTCTGATGGAGACGTACACACACAGAGAGGACAGTAGGGGTTGTAGATGTAGCAATGCCAAGTGACAGCAACCCCAGAAAGAAGGAATATGAGAAGGTTAGAAGGTTGAGCAGGGGGCTGGGCTAGAAGACCTCCAAGGTCCCTTCCAGCTTCTATTCTATTCTATTCTATTCTATTCTATTCTATTCTATTCTATTCTATTCTATTCTATTCTATTCTATTCTATTCTATTCTGTTCTGTTCTGTTCTGTTCCATTCCATATATTCTATTCTGTTCTATTCTATTCTATTCTATTCTATTCTATTCTATTCTATTCTGTTCTGTTCTGTTCTGTTCCATTCCATATATTCTATTCTGTTCTATTCTATTCTATTCTATTCTATTCTATTCTATTCTATTCTATTCTATTCTATTCCATTCCATTCCATTCCATTCCATATTCTATCCCATTCCATATATTCTATTCTATTCTATTCTATTCTATTCTATTCTATTCTATTCTATTCTATTCTATTCTATTCTATTCTATTCTATTCTATTCTATTCTATTCCATTCCATTCCATTCCATTCCATATTCTATCCCATTCCATATATTCTATTCTATTCTATTCTATTCTATTCTATTCTATTCTATTCTATTCTATTCTATTCTATTCTATTCTATTCTATTCTATTCCATTCCATTCCATTCCACTCCACTCCATATACTCTACTCTACTCTACTCTACTCTAACCTGTGGGCAGCCAGGGAGGCTGTGGACTGATGGGGAGATGGTAGCAAAAAATAACACTGTCAGCAATACAGGTAAGTCCTTGACTTACAACAGTTCATTTAGTGACCGTTCAAAGTCACAACGGCACTGAAAAATGGGACTTATTTTTCACACACCGTTGTAGCGTGCTCATGGTCACACGATCAAAGTTCAGACACTTGGCAACTGACTCATACTTAGGACCATTGATGTGTCCCAAGGCCACGTCGTCCCCTTTTGGGACGTTCTGACAATCAAAATCAACGGGGCAGCCAAATCCCCTTAACAACCGTCTTATTAACACATCAACTGCGGCGATTCCCTTCGCAACTGCGGCGAGAAAGGTCGTAAAATGGGGGCAAAACTCACTGAACAAACGTTTCACTTAAGAAGAGAAATATTATGGACTCAATTGTGCTCATAAGCCGAGGACTCCCTGTACACCCCCCCTCCCCCCAAACAAGCAAATTCTGCATGATCAGAAACTTGGCCAAGAGAAATCCAGAAGACAGTCTTGAGCCCCGAGCACAACAGGGAAGTAGATTTGCCTCCTTGCGGAGAGGAGCAGGATTGGCCCAGCACCCAGGCAGAGACTGACGGCTCTTTCAAGCTCTTAGTTGTGTGTGTGTGTGTGTGTGTTCCTGATTATCCCTTAACTGAGATGGCTAATGCGCTGGTTCCACAAACGCTGCCCAGGCTTTGAGCTGCTCCGGCAGTGATGTGCCAGGTGAGCGCAACAGAAGGGGTTCTGTGTGCAGCAAACCCGGGGGGGGGGGGGCGGGGGGCGGGAAGCAGCGCTTCCGATGCCTTCAGACCTCTGGTTCTGGGTGAGTCACCGCCAAATAAATCGTGCTGAGAGTGGCTGGAGAAGGCTTTCCTGTGGGCCTCTCCTGTGTTTGTTCTGCTGCAAACACCACCTGGAGAGATGCTTTAGAGCAGACACGTCAAACACAAGGCCCGGGGGCCGGATACGGCCCACGAGAATCCTGCGGGATACAAGGGTGCCATTTTTCCTTTCTGGAATGACACTAAGAATGGATATGGTTGGGAAGGAAGGAAGGAAGGAAGGAAGGAAGGAAGGAAGGAAAAACCAGGAAGGAAGGAAATCAGGAAGGAAGGAAGGAAGGAAGGAAGAAAGGAAGGAAGGAAGGAAGGAAGAAAGGAAGGAAGGAAGAAAGGAAGGAAGGAAGGAAGGAAGGAAGGAAGGAAAGAAATCAGGAAGGAAGGAAATCAGGAAGGAAGGAAGAAAGGAAGAAACCAGGAAGGAAAGAAAAATCAGGAAGTAAGGAAGGAAGGAAGGAAGAAAGAAAGATTAGGAAGGAAGGAAGAAAGGAAGGAAGAAAGAAAAATCAGGAAGAAAGGAAAGAAAGAAATCAGGAAGAAAGGAAGGAAAGAAAGAAAGAAATCAGGAAGGAAGGAAGAAAGGAAGGAAGGAAATCAGGAAGGAAGGAAAGAAAGAAAAACCAGGAAGGAAGGAAATCAGGAAGGAAGGAAGGAAGGAAGAAAGGAAGGAAGAAAAAAATCAGGAAGAAAGGAAGGAAGAAAAAAATCAGGAAGAAAGGAAGGAAAGAAAGAAATCAGAAAAGGAAGGAAGGAAGGAAGAAAAAAATCAGGAAGGAAGGACAGAAAGAAAGAAATCAGGAAGGAAGGAAGAAAGGAAGGAAGGAAAGAAGGAAGAAAGAAAAATCAGGAAGGAAGGAAGGAAGGAAGGAAGGAAGGCAAAGCAGGAGAAGTGGGGTGCCCTGCCTTGCCTGCAGCTCTGTCTGGTGCCCCCACCCCTTCTGTGCGCTGCAGCCATGTGGGGCTTCCACAGCAAAACTGGGTAATAATGAGAACATATGGCAAGGCCTGTGTGCCAAGCCAAACAACGGAGCCTGGCCCCAAAGCATTTCATTCTGGTGAAATAAGAGCACTCTGGCAATTTAGGGGTGCTCCAATCTTGGAATTGGTGCAGGCAGAGGGAGAAATGCAGGATGTGGGCTGGCCGGTCACCAAATGGCTCTGGAGGCAGCCACAGTCAGCCCCCCAGATGGTGGACCCTGGCAACTACCCACAGAGCGCTTTATGGGAAGTGAACAACAGAGTGAAAAAAGAGGCAAGAGGGGGCTGCATCAGGTTCTGGGTCCAGGGGGTCCTGGAGCTGCTTGCTCGGGGCTTTCAGCCGAAGCACTGAGAATCAGCATCACGCACAGCTGGGAAACCCACTTTACACATTGGGGTGCCCAAGCTCCATGGCACGTGAATCCAACCTGAAACAAGCAATCTATATTGGGAGGGTTCTATGGCAGTGGTTCTCAACCTTTTTAATGGCGCGACCTCCCCCCAACCGGTCGTAAGTCGAGGACTACTCAACCGGTCGTAAGTCGAGGACTACTCAACTGGTGCAGCACCGTTTGCAGAAGGGGACTTTTGGCGGGCTCAGCAGGGCAGAGACAGCCTGGACAATTCCTATTGGCTTTTGAAAGCCAATAGAATTAGACTCTATTCAAGAGAGTCTATTCTATTGGCTTTCAAAAGCCAATAAAATAAAAGGGAGCAGCACAGCTAAGGAAAAGGGGGAAAAAAATGGCGGACTGCGTTGTTTGGCGACCCCCGTGAAATGGTCGTTCGACCCCAAATGGGGTCCCGACCCACAGGTTGAGAACCACTGCCCTATGGGAAAGAGGAAGCGAGAGGAAGAGGGAACAAGTCCGTCTACATAGAACATAAAACCATAGGGCTGGAGAGAACCTCAGAGGCCTTCTAGTCCAACCCCCTGCTCAAGGCAGAAGTCTTTCTAACATCCCGGACAAATGGCTATCCAATCTTTTCTTGAAAACCTCCTGTGACAGAACAATCACAATTCTGGGAGGCAAATTATTCCATTGATTAGTTGTTCTTTGCGGCAGGAGGTGTCTCCTTACGTCCTGGTTGAATTTCTCTGTAACAAGCTTCTATCCATTATTTCTTGTCCTGCCCTCTGGGATAAGTCAATTCCCTCTTCTCAGCGATAATCCCTCAAGTACTGGAAGACAGTGACCATGTCTTCTCTTCTGATCCCTTTCTTCTATAAGCTAGACCATGCCGTGAACCCCAACCGGTCGTAAGTCGAGGACTACTCAACCGGTCGTAAGTCGAGGACTACTCAACTGGTGCAGCACCGTTTGCAGAATGGGACTTTTGGCGGGCTCAGAAGGGCAGAGACAGCCTGGACAATTCCTATTGGCTTTTGAAAGCCAATAGAATTAGACTCTATTCAAGAGAGTCCATTCTATTGGCTTTCAAAAGCCAATAGAAGAAAAGGGAGTAGCACAGCTAAGGAAAAGGGGGGAAAATGGCGGACTGCGTTGTTTGGCGACCCCCGTGAAATGGTCGTTCGACCCCAAATGGGGTCCCGACCCACAGGTTGAGAACCGCTGGGCCAGACATATCTAAATCCCTCAACCGTTCGTCATACGATTTAGCCCCCAGACCCTTTATGATCTTTGTTCCTCTTCCCTGCACCTTTTTCAGGGTCTATGGCTCAGCCCGTCATGGGAACACAGTGATGGAGTCTCAATAGCTACATAGTTCCAGTATGGTTTGAGTGGCTTCACACCATGGTTCAACCATGGTTTATTGAATAAATCCTAACTAGCAGGCTCCCCACAACATTAAAGTCATGGTGTGGGGTGGCGCAGTGGTTAGAATGCAGCACTGCAGGCTAATTCTGCTGACTGCTGACTGCCAGCAGTTTGATTCTGACCAGTTCTGATTCAGCGGTCCATCCTTCCGAGGTCGGTAAAATGAGGACCCAGATTGTTGGGGGCAATAGGCCGACTCTGTAAACTGCTTAGAGAGGGCTGTAAAGCACTATATACGTCTAAGTGCTATTGCTAGTGCTCTTCCTTTTCCCCTTCCTTCCTTCCTTCCATTTGTCCATCCATCCATCCATCCATCCATGGTATGCAGTGGTTAGAATGCAGCACTGCAGACTAATTCTGGTGACTGCCGACTGCCAGCAGTTCGATTCTGACCAGCTCTGATTCAGTCTTCTATTCTTTCAAGGTCAGTAAAATGAGGACCCAGATTGTTGGGGGCAATAGGCTGACTCTGTAAAGTGCTTAGAGAGGGCTGTAAAGCAGCATATAAGTCTTAGTGCTATTGCTATTGCTTTTTCTTTTCCCCTCCCTCCCTCCCTCCCTTCCATCCATCCATCCATTCATCCATCCATCCATCTATGGTATGCAGTGGTTAGAATGCAGCATTGTCGGGTAATTCTGCTGACTGCCAACTGCCAGCAGTTCGATTCTGACCAGCTCTGATTCAATCTTCTATTCTTTCAAGGTCAGTAAAATGAGGACCCAGATTGTTGGGGGCAATAGGCTGACTCTGTAAACCTCTTAGAGAGGGCCGGAAAGCACTGTGAAGTGGTCTATAAGTCTAAGCACTGACTTGCAGACTGCAAGAGGCAGGCCCCATTTCAGCTTTAGCACGTTCTAGGAATCCAGCTGGCCTGGTTTAGTGTTTGGCACTGCCTTGAGATGCAGCCACAGGGAAGGTGATGGTGCTCCTGTCTCTTCATGTCCCGGATGGAGCATCTGGCTAACAGCTGTCGGGTGCGAAATGGCTCGATCTGGCCAGGCTGGGCTGGGGAGGGCAACGGGACCAGCAAGGACCATGCCCCATTTCTAAGCGAACTGCCTCGGTTTGTGTGGCACAATCAGCCTCCTCTTCTGGAGCTCCAGCTAAGAGCGGCCAGCTCCCTCCGCACGCACGACAGAGGCCAAGGGGAAACCTCTTGCTGCCATTGTTTATACAAAATCTCCAACCAGCAGTAAACGCCAGGAAGTGCAGACACACAGACTCATTCAGTCCAAGCCTCTCCTTCAGAGAAAGAGCCTCTATTCTAGCGAGGGGAGGGCAGCCAGCCCCAGCATGCTACTGTAAACACGGCTCTGCTGATCGTTTCAGGAGAAAAGCGTTCCAGGGGTTTGGCGCTGCAGCTTCCAGGACCTTTCACAATCCTATTTCCCAGGGAGAATTGGAAAAGGTGAATGAAGAAATAATAATTACCCAGGTTATTGAATGCCAAAGGTACAATGAATAGAATAGAATAGAATAGAATATGGAAAGAATATGGAAAGAATATGGAGAGAATAGAATATGTACAAACAAGGTTAGAGGCTGGCTTGCAATGCTGTGCTTGCTTTTTTGGAGATGTTGACTTGTCTGCAAATGTCCATTCCCAACTGTCTGCATAGAAAAAAATGGGAGAAAGCGAACCAGAGTTTTGCCAGCCTAAACATACAACATACTGTAGAATAATCGGGCCGAAGGGCTTTTCGTTTATATTGCCTTTATACAGGTAGTGCTTGGGTTTGGCTAGTCTAAAGAAAAGAAGAAATAGGGGAGACATGATAGCAGTGTTCCAGTATCTGAGGGGCTGCCACAAAGAAGAAGGAGTCAAGCTATTCTCCAAAGCCCCTGAAGGCAGGACAAGAAACAATGGATGGAAACTAATCAAGGAGAGAAGCAACCTGGAATTAAGGAGAAACTTCCTGACAGTTAGAACAATTAACCAGTGGAACAACCTGCCACCAGAAGTTGTGAATGCTCCAGCCAAAAAGAAGTGGGGGTCACATTATTCACCAAAGCACCAGAGGGCAGGACAAGAAACAATGGATGGAAACTAATCAAGGAGAGAAGCAACCTGGAATTAAGGAGAAACTTCCAAACAGTGAGGACAATTATCCAATGGAACAGCTTGCCACCATAAATCGTGGGCGTTCCATCACTGGAGATTTTTAAGAAGAGGCTGGACAGTCACTTGTCTGAGATGATAGAGGTTCTCCTGATTGAGCGGGGGGGGGGCTAGACTAGAAGACCTCCAAGATCCCTTCCAGCTCTATTCTATTCTATTTAGTGACCATTTGATGTTACAATGGCACTGAAAAAAGTGACCTATGACCATTTTCACACTTATGACCATTGCAGCATCCCCACAGTCATGGGATCAACATTCAGACGCTTGGCAACCGACTCATATTTATGACCTTTGCTGTGTCTTGGGATTATGTGATCCTCTTCTAGTGACTTTATGACAAGCAAAATCAATGAAGCTGGATTCACTTAACAACCAGGTTACTAACTTAACTACTGCCACGATTCACTTAGTAACTGTGGAAGAAAGGTCATAAAATGGGGGCAAAACTCGCTTACGACCAATGTCTCACTTAGCAACAGAAATGGGCTCGATTGTGGTCGTATGTTGAGGACTACCTGCACAGGTTTCTCACTTGGCCACAGAGTGCCTGCTGCATTTCCACTGATAAAGCTCTTATCTCCTTTCTGATAAGTAGCTCTGGGGATTTTATCCCTTGGATTAACTATTTCCAGATTGCTGTGATGATGGTTTTATTCAAGGCTCAGAAACTCACAGAAATGGCTGCTCTAACTGTAAAAGAAAGGAAAATATGCTGCTTGGAAGTAAAACTCTGACAGAGATATCACATGGACCAGTCTGTGAAAGTCTTTGTTCAATTACAGATACAGAGAAAGCAAAGCCCGTAGAAGCCCCAGAGATGCCTGTGAATTGCTGGAAAAAGCCCTAGCAGCCCAAGAACAACAAATAATTCAATAGCTGAAATAAAGCCAGGCTGCTTGCTGGAAGCACCATTGATGCAGATAAAGATGAAATAGTTTGGAGGCACAATGCAAAGGCAAGAATCAGACACTGATATTTGAATAAAAAAAAAAAATCAAAATTGGAAAAGGAGTTGACAGAAATCAAGGAGACAGTTTTGGACAGATGGGCCTGATTAAAATTATGCCCTTGATCACAAAGAGTTTGACTGGCTGGATAACCTCCCGCTGCTTGTTGATTTTCAAATGTTCACTTAAAAGGAGTTTTGTTTTGTTTGTTTGCTCTGCAGAACCAGGAGATTAGGGGATCCCTCTAAATTGGATGGCAGCAGTGGAACAGATTTTATTCCATGATGATCTGGATGTCAATAATTTGCTCCCTCTTTTCAGCAGATAAGGAGGGAGACCCAGGTGACACAGTATTGAATAACTGCAGGCTGTATAAATGTTTATAGAAGTATATACCGAGAAGTTTAGATAAATAGAAGTATTAATCTTATTGTATATAATACATATAGGGAAATTTGGAGAGAGGAGTTGCTCGGACATTACCCCTGAATTGTATCTGAAGAAAGATGAAGAAAGGAGAGGAGAGAGAAAAGAGTAAAGGAGGGGAGAAGGAAGTAGGAAGGTTGGAGGAAGAGGAAAGGGAAGGAGAGTGGTGAAGGAGAGGAGAGGAAGAAGAGGGAAGTAGGGAAGAGAAGAAAGGGAGAAAGAAGGTAAAGAAGAAGGAGTGTGGATACGGTGAAAGGGGAAATGGACGAGCAACACCAAAGTTATGTGTATGCATTTATTTCATTTTTTTAAAAGTATCTGTATGTGAGTGTGGAGGGAATGTATGTTAATATCTGATAAGTATTACGGTATATGTATGGGGGAGAGTTTGGAAAAATAAAAAATTATTAAAAAAAAAATTGCTCCCTCTTTGCTTTCGGCTGAAAAGGCGCATCCACCAAGGCAGGGCAAGGCAACATTTTCCCCAGCCCTGTACAACATTCACCCAGCAAGGTTAAGCACTGCTAAGAATAAATCTTTTCTATCAGTAAGAACAATCGAACAGTGCGTGGCTGGCCCCCAGAAGCGGTGGGTGCTCCATCGTTGGAGGAGGTTTCAAAAAAGAATAGTATAAAACAGAATAACAGAGTTGGAAGGGGCCTTGGAGATCATTTAGTCCAACCCCCTGCTCAGGCAGGAAACCCTATACCATTTCAGACAAATGGCTGTCCAGTCTCTTCTTAAAAACTTCCAGTGTTGGAGCATTCACAGCTTCTGGAGGCAGCTTGTTCCACTGGTTAATTGTTCTGTCAGGAAGTTTCTCCTTAGTTCTAGGTTGCTTCTCTCCTTGATTAGTTTCCATCCGTTGCTTCTTGTCCTGCCTTCAGGAGCTTTGGAGAACAGCTTGACTCCCTCTTCTTTGGGGCAGCCCCTGAGATATTGGAACACTGCTATCATGTCACCCCTCGTCCTTCTTTTCATTAAACTAGACATACCCAAGAGTTTGGACAGCCATTTGTCTGGAATGATATAGGCCTCTTCCTTGAGCAGCAGGTAATAATAATAACAACAACAATAACAACAATAATAAAGCTGGAAGGGACCTTGGAGGTCATCCAGTCCAACCCCCCACTCAGGCAGGAAACCATATACCGTTTCAGACAAATGGCTGTCCAGTCTCTTCTTAAAAACTTCCAGTGTTGGAGCATTCACCACTTCTGGAGGCAGGTTGTTCCCCTGGTTAATTGTTCTAACTCTCAGGAAGTTTCTCCTTAATTCTAGGTTGCTTCTCTCCTTGGTTAGTTTCCATCCGTTGCTTCTTGTCCTGCCTTCAGGCGCTTTGGAGAATAGCTTGACTCCCTCTTCTTTGGGGCAGCTCCTGAGATATTGGAAGACTGCTATCCTGTCACCCCTCGTTCTTCTCTTCATTAGACTATACATTCCCAATTCCATCAACCGTTCCTTATATGTTTTAGCCCCCAGTCCCCTAATCATCTTTGTTGCTCTTCTCTGCGCTCTTTCTAGAGTCTCAACATCTTTTTTACATCGTGGTGATCAAAATTGGATGCAGTATTCCAAGTGTGGCCTTACCAAGGCATTGTAAAGTGATATTAATACTTCACGTGATCTTGATTCTGTCCCTCTGTTAATGCAGCCTAGCACTGTGTTGGCTTTTTTGGCAGCTGCAGCACACGGTTGGCTCATATTTAAGTGATTGTCCACTAAGACTCCAAGATCCCTCTCACAGTTGCTACTACTGAGCAAGGGAAGACCTCCAGGGTTCTTTCTGACAGTGTCATCGACACAATGGGGCGGATTCAGGGAGACAGTGGAGGACAGAGGGGCCTGGCGTGCTGTGGTCCATGGGTTCCCGGGAGCTGGACATGACTTAGTGACTGAACAACAACAACAACGTCCTTTACAGCCCTATTTTATGTTCTGTGTGTGATTTCTCCAGAATTAATTAATTAGAAAGATTAATCAGTGGAACGGCTTGCCTCCAAACGTTGTCGGTGCTCCAAAGCTGGAGGCTTTTAAGAAGAGACTGGAAAGCCATTTGTCTAAAATGGTATAGGTTCTCCTGCTTGAGCGGGGGGTTGGACTGGATGACCTCCAAGGCCCCTTCCAACTCTGTTATTTAGCATTCAATTCTAACATTCTCCTTACTGCCCAGAGCTTTGTCTCCTTTTCTCCTTGAGGACCATAATAGCCGAGAGTCTCCAGTAGCACAAAGAGGCTCCAATCTCCCATGTAAGAGACTCCTGTCACCTGAGAATCTAGTTGCCTGGGGTGCTTGGTGCCCGAGGCCTCCCCCGGCCCCATTTAATGAGCAGCTCAGCTCCCCACCACTGAACAAGTGATTCCTTGTTCCTATATGCCAGCGGTTCTCAACCTTTTTAATGCTGCGACCCCCAACCGGTCGTAAGTCGAGGACTACTCAACTGGTGCAGCACCCTTTGCAGAATGGGACTTTTGGCGGGCTCAGCAGGGCAGAGACAGCCTGGACAATTCCTATTGGCTTTTGAAAGCCAACAGAATTAGACTCTATTCAAGAGAGTCTATTCTATTGGCTTTCAAAAGCCAATAGAATAAAAGGGAGTAGCACAGCTAAGGAAAAGGGGGGGGGAAATGGCGGACAGCGTTGTTTGGCGACCCCCGTGAAATGGTCGTTCGACCCCAAATGGGATCCCGACCCACAGGTTGAGAACCACTGCTATATGCTGTGAGGATGGATGATCCAGGATCGAGGCAAGCTACCAAAAGAAGCCTCACTCCTTGCATTTTCCTTCTCTGTGGGAATTTCGCACTTTGGCCGGGGGTGGTGGTGGTGGTAGTGGTGGTGGTGGCAGAGTTTACCTCTCCATAAGGCACTCTTTCTCAACTCTGGCAACTTTAGCACGAGTGGACTTCAACTCCTAGAATTCCACAGCCGGCATTCCCTTGTGGGAATTCTGGGCGCTGAAGTCCACAACGTCTTACAGTTGCCAAGGACGAGAGATGCTGCTGTACGGGCACGCAATTGTTCAGTTTATGCCAGGGGCATCCCCAGGGAGGGGGTCACAAGCATCAGACTGGCGGCGATGACTGTGTGGCCAAAACCCTTCTCCTGGTATCAGCCACCCCCTCCCACTTTCGTGTCCACTAGCCGGACGGACCCGTGACCTGGACCGTGGAGTGGCGTGGATGCTTACCTACAACTTTTGGCAACTTCTGACGGCGCAGGGGGATACGAGGCAACTTCAGGCTGATTTGGCTGAACTGTCCGCAAAGGCGCCTTGAAGGTTTTTTATGAGCCAAGTCCTGGCGGATGCTGTGAAGGAAACGGGACAACCAGCTGAGACCACGGTCAAAAATGGCTGCATGGATAGCCATCGCACTTATATACCGCTGCAGTCTGGAAGGGACCTCAGAGGTCTTGTAGCCCAACCCATCCCGGACAAATGGTCATCCAGACTTTTCTTAAAAACCCTCCAGCGATGGCGCACCCACAGCTCCGGGAGGCAGCCTCTTCCCCTGACTACAGCTAATCCTTGACTCCGTTTAGTGGTCGTTCAAAGTTACAACATCCCTGAAAAAGTGAGTTATGGCCGTTTTCCACGCTGACGACTTGTTGCGGCACCCCCAGGGTCACGTCATCCAAAATTCTGGCACTTGGCAACTGACTCAGCGTCCTGGGGGATCCGGTGATCCCCTTTTGCGACTGTCTGACAAGCAAAGTCAATGGGGGAAGCCGGGTTCACTTAACAACGGGGTTACCCATTGCACAACAACTGTAAAACGGCGCGGAGCTCACTTCACAACCGTTTTGCGTAGCAGCAGAGATGCTGGGCTCCACGGCCGTCGTAAGCCGAGGACTCCCTATAATGGTTCTTAGGAATTTGGGCAGCCAAGGGAAGCTGGCCAGATGGAAGTGGCTCCGGGCCCGTCCTTCCTCCCCCCCCCGTCCCGACACCCCTTCCTGCCAGGGCTCTGTTCCGGAAAGCCAGTTCCCCGTAGATTCCCTCCTCCCAGCCCCCCCTCCCCCACAGAGGCTCCCCCCCCCATTGGGTACTCACTCCCGGGCCTCATCCTTTTTGCGGCAAATGCAGCAGCAGGACAACAGGGAGAGGAGGAGGCAGAGCAAGAAGACCAGGAGCACTCCGGCGCCAATCACTCCCATCCGCTGATTGGCCTCTGCGGAAAAGAGGCTGGCAAGAGTCAGTGGGCAGAGCAAGCAGCCGTGGGCCACAAGCCGGCTGCCCTGGCAAGGTGGGACATGTGTGTGTGTGTGTGTGTGTGTATGTTGCAGACGGGGTTGAAAAAAGGCAAAAGGGTGGCTGTGGCAATGCGAGGGGGCTGTTGGGACCCCCTTGCACCTCCCCCACCCAGCTGGGGCAAGAAGGTCTGGGGCTGGGGGGGGGAAAGGTTGGCCAAGGACTTACCCATGTGGCACATGCCGGTGAAGGGGTTGCAGGTGTCCTCGTGGCAATCGCATTGCTGAGCGCAGTTTGCACCATAATGGCCAGCTGGGCAGGTGAGGTTGCAGCTGGCGAAGGAAGAAGACGCCAAAGAGGTTGGTTCCCGTCCTCGGAGAGCGGATTGTGATTGCTGCTCACCACAACCTTCGATTTAAATGACTCTAGAGAAGCCCTACTGGAAAGCGCGGTGGGACAATGGCACATTTAACGTTTGCCTGACCGAAGGCAGGGTCTCCCAAAACGGTGCCCAGGAGTTACGTTGCAACTTGCGGGCATCTTGGTAGATGCTCCAATAGAAATAATACGCATTTCTCTGCCTCTTCAAATAAAACCTTCTCACTACTTCGGGCAACGGGGCAACTTGCCCAATGACTCCATGGGTTCCCATTACACACTGACTCATATCCTACTCTACCCCCTTTTAGACCAGCCTTGCAATTTAGAATAGAATAGACCTGGAAGGGACCTTGGAGGTCTTCTAGTCAACCCTCCTGCTCAAGCAGGAGGACCTATACCGGTGATGGCGAACCTTTTAGAGACCGAGTGCCCAAACTGCAACCCAAAAGCCACTAGTTTAACGAAGAGAAGTACGAGGGGGGACACGATAGCAGTGTTCCAATATCTCAGGGGCTTCCCCAAAGAAGAGGGAGTCAAGCTATTCTCCAAAGCGCCTGAAGGCAGGACAAGAAGCAACGGATGGAAACTAACCAAGGAGAGAAGCAACCTAGAACTAAGGAGAAACTTTCTGACAGCTAGAACAATTAACCAGTGGAACGACCTGCCTCTAGAAGCTGTGGATGCTCCAACACTGGAAGTTTATAAGAAGAAACTGGACAGCCATTTGTCCAAAATGGTATAGGGTTTCCTGCCTGAGCAGGGGGTTGGACTAGATGACCTCCAAGGTCCCTTCCAACTTTTATCATTATTATTATTATGTATCATTGGGTGCCGGGTGGGCGTGGCCCATTGGGTGGGCGTGGCGTGACTTCGGTGGTAATGGCAGACTGGCTGGGACTAAAAAGTTCAATCAATCAATTCCAACTTTGCGAGATCTTTTTTTTTCCCGCAAGAAATTGACTGATTAATTGAAACCCCCCCCTTTTTTTTTTGCACATGGCGGCGGAGGCCTAAAGCGAAAAGTTTTTATGAAACCCAGCTGAAGGCCTAGGACCGGGGCGACGGCGCGCGTGCCCACAGAGAGGGCTCTGCGTGCCGCCTCTGGCACCCGTGCCGTAGGTTCGCCCCCACAGACCTATACCATCTCAGACAGGTGATTGTCCAGTCTCTTTTTAAAAAAACCTCCAGCAATGGAGCACCCACCATTTCGGGGGATGAGTTGTTCCACTGGTTGATTGTCCTCACTGACAGGAAACCCATTTGTGAAACCCAAAGTCTCCACACACCATAGGATTCAGTCTGGAGAGCTGCTTCTTTGCCATTTGGCCCCAAAGGGACCAGGACCCTGGATGAGGAGAAGGAGGCACATCCTGGCCGGACAGCTTGAGCCCAGCTTGACCTGTTCCTATGAAGGCAGCTACTGGTCAATGGGCAAAGGCAAGAAAAGCCATCGGCCATTCTCTGCATCCATTTTTGGGTGACCTGCAGAGCCTCAGCCCAAGTGTGGGACTCTCCTGAGCATGGCTCCCTCTTGGCCACAGAGCTTCATGGCCCGCACACCAGACCCGCCTTCCTGTCATTGTGCTGATGCTCCAAGCAGGAAGAAGAGAGAGGAGAGCACCAAAAGAGGAATTGAGTAGTGGCCCAAGGAGAAGAAAGAACATAGAATCTTACAGCTGGAAGGGACCTTGGAGGTCTTCTAGTCCAACCCCCTGCTCAAGCAGGAGAACCTCTACCGTTCCAGACATACGGCTGTCCAGTCTCTTCTTAAAAACTTCCAGTGTTGGAGCATTCTGGAGGCAGGTTGTTCCACTGGTTAATTGTTCTCACTGTCAGGAAGTTTCTCCTTAGTTCTAGGTTGCTTCTCCCCTTGATTAGTTTCCACCCGTTGCTTCTTGTCCTGCCTTCAGGCGCTTTAGAGAATAGCTTGACTCCCTCTTCTTTGGGGCAGCCCCTGAGATATTGGAAGACTGCTATCATGTCTCCCCACCCCCCACAACTTCTAGGGGTATTCCCTAGAGCAGTGGTTCTCAACCTTTTTAATGCCGCGACCCCCAACCGGTCGTAAGTTGAGGACTACTCAACCGGTCGTAAGTCGAGGACTGCTCAACTGGTGCAGCACCGTTTGCAGAATGGGACTTTTGGCGGGCTCAGCAGGGCAGAGACAGCCTGGACAATTCCTATTGGCTCTTGAAAGCCAATAGAATTAGACTCTATTCAAGAGAGTCTATTCTATTGGCTTTCAAAAGCCAATAGAATAAAAGGGAGTAGCACAGTTAAGGAAAAGGGTGAAAAAAATGGCAGACTGCATTGTTTGGCGACCCCCGTGAAATGGTCGTTTGACCCCAAATGGGGTCCCGACCCCACAGGTTGAGAACCACTGCCTTAGAGGGAATGTCGGTCCTGGCATCCCTAGATTTTATCTTTATTTTTATTGTTTATTTATCCCCTTGCTTTTACCCCGTTTTATGGGTTGCAAACCAATTAGAGTTATTTTATGATGGGTAGCTAAATACACATAAAGAATGCCTGGTTAAAATTTGCTGCTCTACGTTTTCACATTTTTTGTTTTAAATAAGCACCAGAATAGATCTGTGAAACCCCGGAAGGTTTCTCGTATCCATGTTCCCCCCACCAAAAACAAAGAAGAGCCAACATTTGGACCCCTGCCCATTCAGTGCCTTTGCTGTACCACCACAGCCTCCCCATTGGGGGTCCTCAGAGGCTGGAAAAAATGAGGTAGACCCCAACCACAAAACTCGCTGGCTCCCTGCCAACCCCTGAGCAAACAAATCCTTGGAACGTGACTGCCAAAAAAAAAAAAAAAACCCCAGAAAATTTCCATCTGGCAGCTGCAACAGCATCATTTTTAATGTATGTTGAAAAAGGGAGGGGGCTTCAGCTATAGCCGTGCCTTTCTTCTTGGTTTTTATGGACATCCCTGGCCCTTAGCTCTTTTTAATGGCCACTAAAGTCTCCCTTTCAACAACCTAAGATATGCAGATGATACCACTCTAATGGCAGAAAGTGAAGAGGAACTAAAGAGCCTCTTGATGCGGGTGAAGAAGGAGAGTGCAAAAGTTGGCTTGAAACTGAACATTAAGAAAACCAAGATCATGGCATCCAGCCCTCTCAATCCCTGGCAAATAGATGGGGAAGAAATGGAGGCAGTGACAGATTTTATCTTCCTGGGCTCCAAGATCACCTCAGATGGGGACTGCAGCCAAGAAATTAAAAGACGCTTGCTTCTGGGGAGGAAAGCTATGGCAAATCTAGACAGAATACTAAAAAGCAGAGACATCACCCTGCCAACAAAAGTGCGTATAGTCCAGGCCATGGTTTTCCCAGTTGCAATGTATGGCTGTGAAAGTTGGACCGTAAGAAAGGCTGAGCGCCAAAGAATGGAGGCCTTTGAACTCTGGTGCTGGAGAAGACTCCTGCGAGTCCCGTGGACTGCAAGGCGGTCAAACTGGTCAGTTCTAGAAGAGATCAACCCAGACTGCTCTTTAGAAGGCCAGATCCTGAAGTTGAAACTCAAGTCCTTTGGCCACCTAATGAGAAGGAAGGACTCACTGGAGAAGGGCCTAATGCTGGGAAAGATGGAGGGCAATAGAAGAAGGGGACGACAGAGAAGGAGGTGGCTGGATGGAGTCACTGAAGCAGTAGGTGTGAACTTAAATGGACTCCAGATGAATGGTAGAGGACAGGAAGGCCTGGAGGAACATTGTCCATGGGGTCGCGATGGGTCGGACACGACTTTGCAATTAACAACAACAACAAAGTCTCCCTCCAAATTGTAGGTCTAGCAAGCAGTTCACCCAGGTTTGCGTTGAGTCCAGCGGGTGGGTTTATCTAACTTCCCCAGAGCCTCCATGGGGGAGGCTTTGGGGCAACGCTGGAGGACTCGGAGAAGCGGAAGGAGTCAAACGAGTGGCCTGCAAGGCTAAAGATACCCCATAGTCGTTTTTCTTTTAACAGCTTTAAGTAGTGAAGGGATTTTATTGTGCTTATGATTTTAGCATGTTTAAGTTTGACATTAGCATTTATTTTATATATGTTGTTGTTAATTGCGAGGTCGTGTCCGACCCATCGCGACCCTGTGGACAATGTTCCTCCAGGTCTTTCTGTCCTCTACCATCTTCTGGAGTCCATTTAAGTTCACACCTACTGCTTCAGTGACTCCATCCAGCCATCTCATTCTCTGTCGTCATTTTATATATAGTAACCATTTTATATTGTTACTTATAGTGTTATCATGTAATCATTGTTTTGTTAGTTTGTCATCATTGTTTTGTAGTTAACTGCTTGATCAGATGCTTTATATCAGTGGTTCTCAACCTTTTTAATGCCGTGACCCCCCCCAACCGGTCGTAAGTCGAGGACTACTCAACCGGTCGTAAGTCGAGGACTACTCAACTGGTGCAGCACTGTTTGCAGAATGGGACTTTTGGCGGGCTCAGCAGGGCAGAGACAGACTGGACAATTCCTATTGGCTTTTGAAAGCCAATAGAATTAGACTCTATTCAAGAGAGTCTATTCTATTGGCTTTCAAAAGCCAATAGAATAAAAGGGAGGAGCACAGCTAAGGAAAAGGGGGAAAAAAATGGTGGACTGCGTTGTTTGGCGATCCCCGTGAAATGGTCGTTCGACCCCAAATGGGGTCCCGACCCACAGGTTGAGAACCACTGCTTTATATATATATATATATATATATTAGAAAAGTAAAGGCTTCATGCTTTAGGTACAGGTGATTGCTTATATGAAAAGAGCACAGTAAGAGGAGTTATGGATGGAGCCTGGGTTGCTGTCTATGAGTCATCATCTAGGAATTATTTTTTGGGTGCCATCTTATGCCTGGTACCAAGACCTGATCTCTTTGTTCTGAAAAGGTATAAAAGGTGGAAGCCATCTTTCCTGGTTGTTGCCTTCATCTCTCTACCAGCCATGAAGAGAGATGGGGTCACCCAAACTCTATTTTGATCAAAATAAAAGTTGTTTGCTTGCTGAAACCTCGGCTCAGGAGTTTCTTTGGCTCTTTTAAATTCCTGAGTAATGCTGGGGCAATTGTGGAAAACCTTACAAACCTGGCGCCTAACGTGGTGGATGCTACAATGGCTCTCCCCCCCCCCACATCTGGAGACCCCCGTTAAGGTCCCAGCGAGCCTTCACTTCTCAGCAGGACGAAACCAGCTTTATGGTGGCAATCCATCATCCAAACTTGCATGGGACAAATGGAGAGTCTGCTGAGGATTTTCACCAGCCGAGTGAGCTAAGCCCTGGTCCGAACTGGCTGGAGGGGGCTGACGGGAGGAGGCTCGGCCTGCAAAAGTGGCCATCCCCCCCCCCCCCCAGGAATGCTGATGCCTCTTGGACCTCCGGAGCTTTTTCCTTGGTTTGGATCCTGGCCTCCTCAGGGCCATGGCGGCCTGGCTCTTCCCAGCAGCTGCAAGCTGGCCAGCTCAACAAAAGAACGCACTTCCTGCCTGCTGTGCTGTTTTCAATTTGATGACTCTTGTGGAGAGTTTGCAGTTCTGCAGAATTTTGCATTTTAATAGGTTTGCAGCAAAAGAATAGTGAGTTCTGGAAAGGTCAGCAATCTTGTGATGCTATCGTCGCCACGAGCGCACATTCGCCCCACTCGCGCTAGCATCACGGCGGCGGGCGCATTGCATGAGCGTTGTGCAGGGGTTCGTGGCCCCGTTTGCATCACACACGCAATTGTGGCCTCCTTCGTGCATGCATGCGCATAAAGGTGTCTCCACACACCCCTGCACCAGGCCGCCAACGAAGAAAGGTTGGAGACCCCTGCTGTAGACCTGCTCCCTGCCACCGCCCACCTATCTTAAACATGTCAGGGTTGAGAAACACTGCCTAAGCCAACTTTCAGCTTTTCTGATGGCACAAACAAATCCAGGCAATCTGTCCCAACTGACTGGGAATAGCACACTCATCCTCCAAAAGCCAAAAGGAGAAATTCTCCACCAAGCCTATTTTTAGTGTGTCTCAGGGCTTCCCTTCCATCTTTGTCAAAGTCCTTTCATAGTTTGCCCGGAGCAATGTAGGGGATAAAAATCAAGTTGCCTCTTCCCCCCCCCCCACAACCTGGTTTACAAATGTGCAAAATGTGTTACACAGACATTTCTGGAACTCGGCAGCAGCGGTGCAAGAGGAAGGAAGGAAACTGAGAAAAGAAAGAAGGGGGATAGACATAGGATGAAAGAAAAAGCAGGAAGGAAGGAGGGAGGGAGGGAGAAAGGACGAGATATATTTGGAAAATGTCCCAGCTTTGGGGGTTGATTACAGACAATTAATGATGTCCAAGGGCCAATTACAGGATAATTTTCATAACTGCATATCCTCCAATCTGGTGTGGGAAGTCACCCCCCCCCGAGAAAGAAATATTTGGGGGAATATTAAAAAGGCAGAATATTATATTTCCCCTGAAGGATTTTAAAGATAGAAAAGTAGGCCCAGTTTTTCTTAATAGCCCCAAACAGAATCTGAGCAGGCCAGCTCTGTAGAAATGCAGATTTGATGATCCCATTCGGCCCCATTCATGAGCAAATAGTACCTGCAGAAGCCCATTCAAGATAGGATCTTTTGAAATCCCTTGGATCAAGAGTTGATAGCTAACAATAGCAGAGTGACAGAATTAGAACCAGCAATCCCTCACCCAAAAAAACAACAACACAGCACACAGCCACTAGCCACAGCCCCAGGGAAGCAGGACATGACCTTTAGGACATAATAGGATTAACCCACCACCATCGGAATACCAAAAGGGCACACTGAACCTCAGGTCAAAGTTCATGCCACAGGAACAGGAGCAACTCCAAACACAAAAGCCCAAGAAGGTATAAAAACCCACCACTCCCGGCATCACGTGGTCAGCTGCCCCAGAGCCACATGTCTTGTGGTTCTGCTTCTCAAACTACAACCTTCCTTCTAAAGCAGTCTCCATTTTGTTTATTCCCAGCTTGGATTGGACCCTGATGAAGACTTTCATCACTGGTAACAATATCTAGGACTTTTATAGTTTTATAGGGAACAGAGATACCGATCCTACCATTCTTGCAACCACAGGCATTGACACTTTTCAGCAATTGTGGCCAACGATGGCTTCAAGAAACACGAAGAGCTTTTGGGAGGATGTGGGGACCCATCTCTGAACTAAATTCAGAAGCTGCTTCCGTCTTCTTCATAGATCCTGGAGCCAGTTATTAACAAGCCTTAAGACCCTCACTGGACTATCCTGAAGCTTGTGATTTCATTATACAGATGGTTTTTTTCATACGTGCTGACTGGGGAATTCTGGGAGTTGTAGTCCTCCCAACTTAAAATTGCCAAGGTTGAGAAACAGGGCTTTAGCAGGCTAGTGAAAACTGGCTGGAGCTGATGAAGCATCTTGCAGTCCATCTGGGAATGATGGGAATTTTAATCCCAACACACTGATGAGTGCACCAGGTTGGGAAAGCAGATGTTGAAGAAAACACAAAGAGACGCCTAAGCGTGCAAGAATTGTGTTTTACATATATAATTAGACAAGAAACGGTGTGTAGGAAGATTCCCCCTTCACTGTGAGGGAGGAGTCAGCTTTCTTTGCTGAAAACACAGCAAGAATTTGTTGGGAAAAAAAAAAAACCAGGACAATAAATATGAGCTTTGTCTTGAATAAGCATGCCATGACTAAACATGAAAAAAAACAGGATGTTTTTTTTCTGCCAAAGCTAAAGAACTGTGGAAGACAGGAAACAAAGACCTTGTGCTTCTCAATTCAGCCATAGGGGGACAGCTTTCTGCTGGCCACAAAGATGCTGTTTTAGTATTTTTTAAAGGCTACTCTTTTTTGAGAAAGTGGGTAGGATCCTACATTTATTTGGGGGAAGGAGGAAAAACTTAAGAACCTATCCACTCTTTGGCCTTACCTAGAAAGAAATTGAAGAAAACAGTTTCTTTTTTCTTTTAAAAAAAGAAGTGAGATGGATGCATTAACCCTTTGCAGGGCTGGGGGCATAGACTTTGCTCCTTTAAAGCAGTGGTTCTCAACCTGTGGGTTGGGACCCCATTTGGGATCGAACGACCATTTCACGGGGGTCGCCAAACAACGCAGTCCACCATTTTTTTCCCCTTTTCCTTAGCTGTGCTACTCCCTTTTATTCTATTGGCTTTTGAAAGCCAATAGAATAGACTCTCTTGAATAGAGTCTAATTCTATTGGCTTTCAAAAGCCAATGGGAATTATCCAGGCTGTCTCTGCCCTGCTGAGCCCGCCAAAAGTCCCATTCTGCAAACGGTGCTGCACCAGTTGAGTAGTCCTTGACTTACGACCGGTTGGGTAGTCCTCGACTTATGACCGGTTGGTGGGTCGCGGCATTAAAAAGGTTGAGAACCACTGCTTTAAAGTATTTCCACCCCTCTAAACCCAAGCAGGATCTGGTCAAAAGCGGTCCTGGGGGCCCGTGTAGGCATTGACCCCGGATGACTCTGAATTAAAAGAGGCAGATATCGAACCAATGGAAGCAAACTGGCTGAGGAATTCTGGGAGCAGAGATCCACTGAAATGAAAGCTGCTGAGGTTGAGAACTTACGCCTCATTGTCATATAAGTCTATGCATGAACGAGACATTTATGAAGTGTATAAAATGATATCTAAATGGTGACACTTTCCTGCTTATCTAACTGGTCTGGCTAGTCTCCCAACCAGGTGTTTCTCAACCTCCACAGCTTAAAAATGTATGGACCTCAACTCCCAGCATTCCCCACTCAGCCTGCTTCTTTCAGTGCTTGTATATTAGTTTTATTTCCCCAGTGTGGCTGACTGGGAAATTCTGGGAGTTAAACCTTCAAGGCAAGGTTGAGGAACCCTGCTGTAAACACGGATCCAAGTGGCTCATTAGCAAGGAGGACCCAACAGGAAACAGGGGCACCCCTGTATTTGTTTATTCCCTTAAAGAGCACAAACCACCTGGTCATAAAAAGAAGGGGAAACAGCTGCAAGTCAGTAAGATAAATTATGTTTTCAGCCTTATGGACTTCTTAAGAAAAGCACCTATTCCATTTTGCTTTGCTTGAGCAAGCAAGATCACAGATGTTTCCCAGCTTCCTTGGCTAAGCCCAGTCTTGCCCAGAGGTGGGGTGGGGGTGGGTGGGGGCTGAGTCTTCCCATGTACCGGTCACTTACAACATCCCGTGGAATCCGGCTCGGCAGAGGCACCTCCCGGTCTCAAAGTGGCACTCCCCGTTAAAACAGCTGCTGCAGACGAAGACACAGTTGTCGCCGTACGTCCCATTGCGGCATTTGGTCTCGCACCTGGAAAAAAGAGCAGCAAGACAAAACAAAGTAAGGGAGCTAGGGCTTATGTCTATCTGGAGGTTCAGGGTTGGTTTTGGGGCGCTAGCTGCAGGAGCACAGGGCATCTCTAGATCCAGCCAAGCCACTAATGTTTTTTTTTTTTAACAAAATTTTATTAAGTTTATATAGATGAGGAAAAATAGGAACAATACAGGTATGGTAAAGGGAGGGGTGGAAGGAAAGGGGGGAGGGAATAAGGAATTAGGGTAAAATAAGGATAGGTACAATCACATATTTCAACAAACAAGCTACCGTCCGGATCATAATAATGAGTAAATATCATATTCAACCATTTTTACCATATTAAAAACAATTAGCAAACAAATACGTTGATCTATTAAGTAAATACTACTAATAAAATCTCAAAAAAATCCTAACAATCAAAGTAACAAATGAAAATCAGTAAATCAACATATCAACACAAATCAAGATATCAACACAATAAATAATAGAAATAAACAGGGGTGCCTGTAGAAAGGGTAGTGATCAAAACAAGTTAAGATGCCAGTCAGAGCTGTGCAATTGAAGCCACGCGACCTTTTATGCATATCCCCCAGGTCATACCTGTAAAAAGGGGGCTGGGCTTTGATCATACAGTAGTACCCACCATCTCAACTTTGTTGACTCCCCCCCCCTTACCTGGGGATGCCCCTGTAGTTACTAACAAACTGTTTTAATACCACTCCTTAATTTAATGACAACTGATAAATTCACAGCCAAACACCTTCAGGGAAGATCATCAAATGAACAATGAAGTGTTAATACCACTTTACAATGCCTTGGAATACTGCATCCAGTTTTGGTCACCACGATGTAAAAAAGATGCTGAGACTCTAGAAAGAGTACAGAGAAGAGCAACAAAGATGATTAGGGGACTGGAGGCTAAAACATATAAGGAACGGTTGCTGGAGTTGGGTATGTCTAGTTTAACGGAGAGAAGGACGAGGGGGGACATGATAGCAGCCTTCCAGTATCTCAGGGGCTGCCCCAAAGAAGAGGGAATCAAGCTATTCTCCAAAGCGCCTGAAGGCAGGACAAGAAGCAATGGATGGAAACCAATCAAGGAGAGAAGCAATCTAGAACTAAGGAGAAACTTCCTGACAGAACAATTAACCAGTGGAACAACCTGCCTCCAGAAGTTGTGAATGCTCCAACACTGGAAGTTTTTACAAAGAGATTGGACAGGCATTTGTCTGAAATAGTATAGGGTTTCCTGCCTGAGCAGGGGGTGAGACTAGAGGACCTCCAAGATCCTGTTCAATTCTGTTATTCTATTCTATTCTATTCTATTCTATTCTATTCTATTCTATTCTATTCTATTCTTCTATTCTATTCTATTCTACTCTACTCTACTCTATTGTAAATAATTTCCCAGTTCTATGAAGGATGTAAGCTATTCCACAAATGGACCACCCATATCTTCTCTTGGGGTCTTTCATCCTTGATCAAAGATGCCAAGCACCATAGAGCAAATGTCCCCAACCTTTGAGCACCAGGGACTGGTTCTGTGGAGAAAGGTTTTTCCACAGACTGGAGGATGCATGGTTTTGTGTGCTGAGGAATTCTGGGAGTTGAAGTCCACAAGTCTTAAAGTTGCCAAGGTTGAGGACCCCTGCTTTAGGACATCATAGGATTAACCCACCGCCATCAGAATACCAAAAGGGCACACTGAAGCTCAGGTCAAAGTTCATGCCACAGGAACAGGAGCAACTCCAAACACAAAAGCCCAAGAAGGTATAAAAACCTGGCTGAGGACTTCTGGGAGTTGAAGTCCACAAATCTTAAGGTTGCCAAGGTTGAGGACCCCTGATCAAGGGCACTCAGTACTCAGACACTCACCTGTCTCCGATCCAGCCTGGATTGCAGTGGGAACACTTGCCGTTGATGTGGTTGCAGGTGTGGCCGTCCTTACAGGGGGGGCAGGTCTGCTCACAGCCCTCGCCATAAAAGCCCTGGGAGCAGATCTGGTCACACCTGGTGCCGTTCCAACCAGCTTCGCAGGCCAGGCAACGGCCATCCACAAGTGTACACGGCTGCAGCTCCTTGCACTGACCGCACCTGCAGAGATGAAGCCGAAAGTGCCGTGAAGGGGCCACGAAGCCAGGAGAATCACCTGGCAGGAGCGCTGGCTCATTCTGGCCTTAGCAGGCACCTGGCGCCCACCAGGCACTTGGCAGAGAGGCTGCTGGGCACTTCTTCCCATTTTTTTTAAAGGATGGGATTCTTCCCTATCCAAAGAGAAACTTTAGACTAGTACAGATATAGTCCTTGATTCACAAGCATTCATTTAGGGATTATTTTTACTTATTATTTTTTCTTTTCTTTTAATTATTTTTTTACTATTTTTATTTTATTTTTATTCTTATTTGTGGTTTTTGCTTGTATGTAGTGTGCACTGTGGACAGAAATTTGTTGTGAGTTACACAATGTCAATAAATATATTCTATTCTATTCTATTCTATTCTATTCTATTCTATTCTATTCTATTCTATTCTATTCTATTCTATTCTATTCTAGTCTAGTCTAGTCTAGTCTAGTCTAGTCCAGTCCAGTCCAGTCCATTCCATTCCATAAACTCCACTCCACTTCACTCCACTCCATTCCATTCCATTCCATTCCATTCCATTCCATTCCATTCTATTCTATTCTATTCTATTCTATTCTATTCTATTCCAGTTCTGATATCAATCGTGGTTGTAAGTCAAGAACAAGTGCTACAGACAAAGTTTATCGGGAACTGGCTGTGTTGTGATAGAGGTGGAATTCGCCTAAGGTCACTTGATCCTTTTTCTCGCTCAGTCACTGCAACTCTGAAAACCCTGAACCAATGTGGTTTGGGGATCTGGCAGCTGGGGATGATGGAGGCTGAAATCCCCCTTGTTGCACATTGTCCGTTTTGAAACATCAAATTTCTCCTGAACTGGTGTGTGTGTGTGTATGTGTGTGTGTGGCAGAGGGCAAACCTGCACGTGGAGCTTCTGCCATCTTCTACATTCTACAAGGCGCTCGGACAAGACTCTGCCCTTCACCATCCCGGATAATTGGAGGAATCCCCCAATTCTGCTTTCTTTGAGCAGTTTAACAATCCAGGGCTGTTCCTTGGTGAAAAAAATTCAAGTTATAAATGATCTCAAAGGGCCAATCAGGGACGTATGGGGATTATGTATTCTTTTTAGAAGTTACCTCTTGCAGTCTCTTTTAACATTTTTCTTGCGGTAGGACTGAACCTGCATAAAGAGGCTGCTCCTTGCTCAAAGTTTACGGGGAAGATCACATGATACCTGCCGGTCAGTCCCAGAAGACCTCTCTCCAATCGGCAAGCGTGGCCGACTGGGGATTGCTGGGGGTTGAAATCTGCCCAGCTTAAAACTTGCTGTGGTTGAGGAACGCTGCCCTGAGCTATTCCGATGAAAGGCCCAAAGGGGCTGGGCACGGGGTGGAGTGTTGCCCATCTGCCCTGCCTCTCCGAATCCCGGAGGGTGTGTGTGGGAAACTCCGAGGGGGCCCTGCTTACCGTCGCCTGCAGCCTTGTCCGTAGAAGCCGGCCGGACAGGCCTCGCGGCAGAACTTGCCCCGGTAGCCCGGTTCGCAGGTGCAGGTCCCGTCCACCTGGTTGCACTTCCCCATGTGGCACTGACAGTAGCGGTCGCAGCGAGGGCCGAAAGTCCGGCTCCGACACTGGCAGCGCCCTGTGAACTGCTCGCAGGGCGAGGTGCTGCAGGCGCACTGATTGTTGCAGGTGCGCCCCCACCAGCCCGGCTGGCAGATGCAGAGGCCCGTCTTCTGATCGCACTGTGAGTTGAGGCTGCAGTAGCAGGCGCTGGCGCACTGGGCCCCCCACCAGTTTGGCTCACAGGAGCACTTGCCCGTCTTCTGATCGCACTTCCCGTGCTTGCACAGGCAGACGTTCTCACACCGAGGCCCCCAGCGGTTGGCGTTGCAGGTGCACTGGCCCGTCACGTCCTCACACTGCCCGTTGGGGTAGCAGTTGCATAGCTCCTTGCAGTCCGGGCCCCAAAAGAGTCGGGGACACTCTGCAAGGGATGAGAGGAGGAGGGGAGCACCCTGGGAGGGGTCCCACTTCCCATAAATCCCCCCCCCCCCATGGTTAGGTTTGAGCGACTCTACCCTGTTATAGCACAGTGGCTGTGGATTGTTGATGCTAGTCATTTTTTAAAAGGCCAGCAAGCAGGAGGGCTGACCGGCACCTCTGCCGCCACACAGCCGTACCACTATTGTTCTGCCGAGTCAGCAGGTGTGGCAGAAGACCCTCTGGTGAAGATGCCGCTCCCTCTGGGCAAATCTCTCTAGTTCACCGTTTCTGAACCTGGCAACTTTCAGATCTGTGGATTTCAACTTCCAGGAGTGGAAGGCTCCCACGGTAAAGTGGCAAAGGTTGAGAAACTCTGCTCTAGGCTATTTCTTGATTAGTCTTTATTGCAGTGTTTCTCAACCTTGACCATTTTAAGGCATGTGGACTTCAACTCCCAGAATTCCACAGCCAGCATTGCTGGCTGTGGAATTCTGGGAGTTGAAGTCCACATGCCTTAAAATGGTCGAGGTTGAGAAACACTGCTTTATTGCCTTGCTCTTCTGCCACAGAAGGACTTTCTCGCTTCTGTTTGCCCACATTTTAATCCTTAATTAATTCCCGTGCCATTTTCAATTTACATCTTTTTAACATTTCGGTTTGGGATTTGGTATTTTCGTTATCATTAAGTCCCTCGATGCCTTGATTATACTGGGACTGAGTCAGCCTTGAAATGCTGCCCACCATTGAATTTATCCAATTTCTATTTAACAAATTTGAACTGGGAAAGTCAGTTGGGCTGGAGTGGCCACTTGCACTCAGAGTCCACAAGAGGCATTTACTAGGAAATCTTCTTGGCATTGAAGCAGGCGTCTCCGTATGTGGCAGGTTTAAGACTTGTGGACTTCAACTCCCAGAATTCCCCAGTCACCATGACTAGCTGGGGAATTCTGGAAGGTGAAGTCCACAAGTCTTAAATTTTCCAAGTTTGGAGACCCCTGCACTAACACCAGGGAAAAAGGGAAAAAGGAAGGAAGGAGATGAGAATGAGAAGCAGGGAAGGAAGGAGGGAAGGGAGGGAGGGAGGGAGGGAGGAAGGAAGGAAGGAAGGAAGGAAGGAAGGAAAAAAGGAAATGAGAATGAGAAGCAGGGAAGGAAGGAGGGAGGAAGGAAGGAAGGAAGGAAAGAAGGAAGGAGATGAGAATGAGAAGCAGGGAAAGAAGGAAGGAAGGAGATGAGAATGAGAAGGAGGGAGGGAGGAAGGAAGGAGATGAGAATGAGAAGCATGGAAGGAAGGAAAGAGGGAGGGAGGGAGGAAGGAAGGAAGGAAGGAGATGAGAATGAGAAGCAGGGAAGGAAGGAGGGATGGAGGAAGGAAGGAAGGGAGGGAGGAAGGAGATGAGAATGAGAAGCATGGAAGGAAGGAAAGAGGGAGGGATGGAGGAAGGAAGGAAGGAAGGAAAGGAAGGAGTTGAGAAGGAGGGAGGGAGGGAGGAAGGGAGGAGATAAGAATGAGAAGCATGGAAGGAAGGAAAGAGGGAGGGAGGAAGGAAGGAAGGAGATGAGAATGAGAAGCAGGGAAGGAGGGAGGGAGGGAGGAAGGAAGGAAGATGAGAATGAGAAGCAGGGAAGGAAGGAAGGAAGGAAGGAGGGATGGAGGAAGGAAGGAAGGGAGGGAGGAAGGAAGGAGATGAGAATGAGAAGCATGGAAGGAAGGAAAGAGGGAGGGAGGGAGGGAGGAAGGAAAGAAGGAAGGAGATGAGAATGAGAAGCAGGGAGGCAGGGAGGGAGGGAAAAGGAAGGAAAGAGATGGGAATGAGAAGCAGGGAAGGAAGGAAGGAAGGAAGGAAGGAAGGAAGGAAGGAAGGAAGGAAGGAGATGGGAATGAGAAGCTTGGTTAATAAAATCTTTTTCTTTCTCCCTGCCTTTCCTCTGAGAGGGCAAAGGAAGTGCACATCGGGGGGTCAACGCCAAGGTTTCCTTCACAGGTGGGGCGCTGGTGACTGGCCTAAAGCCCCCAGGTGAGGGTCTTCCTAATCCCTGAGGTCTGAGAAGCTCACAAGCAGCACTTTCAAACAAGCTAAAAAGATGAGATATAAAAGTGAAATAACCATCACGAACATGATCGCCATCATCACCTCCGCTCCCCCATTTATCTTCTCTGCTGGACAGCTGGGACTTCTCGGATCCGCAATTTTCTGGACACCGTGTGTGTGTGTGTGTGTGTGTGTAGGAACTCTGGCCTGGATGAGACTGGGGGTCCTGGCCCCTGATGGCCCTCTTTCCCTGGGGGAGGCTTGCAGGTTTAGAATTAGTGTAGGATAACAGAGTTGGAAGGGACCTTGTAGGTCATCTAGTCCAGCCCGTTGCCCAAGTAGGAGATTCACCCCCGTCCCACCCCCATTCCCACGCTTACTGGTTTCGCAGTTGGCCCCAAAATAGCCGTGGCGACAGCGACACTCGTTGGGTCTCACACACACCTCATTGTCCGTGCAGGTGAAGTTGCCCTCGCAGACGGCTGCAAGGAGAGAGAAGGTGAGGGGGCGCGAGAGGCGTCTCCCCTATTTCGCCCCCCCCCCACATCTGGAGGTTTGGCTGCGGGCCTTCTGCTTTGGGGAGAGACCAACCCGGAGGAGCCGGGATGCTGAGGGGATGACCAGGAACTCGTCACTACGGTTCCACTGGCCCCTGGATGTGATTACAGGCAGTCCTCGGCTCACAACCACAAGGAAGGTTGCTAAGTGAGAAATTTGTTATAAGTGGGTTTTGCCCCATTTTATGACTCTCCTTGCCACGTTTGTTAAGTGAATCACTGCAGTGGTTAAATTAGTAACACGGTTGTGAAGTGAGTCTGGTTTGGCTTGCAAAAAGGGATCACAGGACCCCAGGACTGCGACCGTCATAAATACGAGTCAGTTGTCAAGCATCCAAATAAATATAAATGTAAATGTAGAAGTATTACAAATATAAGTACAAATGTAAATATTCAGATCTCTTTTTGCTGACAAAGAGTTAAAGAATTAAGTGGGAGACTAGTATAGCTATTTCCGGCTCATTAGCCCTCATCAGCTAGCCACACCCTTTATGGGATTCGAACCAGGGCAGTTTACAAGCTAGGCAGTTGTATTAACCAGCAGGCCACCAGCTCTCCTCCCTTCTTTGTCAGCCGAGTCAAGGGAGTATATACAGAAAGTAGAACTGCAGTATAGCAGTCAAAAAATGCCAAGGTGCAATCAATCAGACCGATCTGTCTGAAAAAGCTTTCTGTAAATGTAAATATAAGTACAAGTACAAATGTAAATGTAAATACAAATATAAGTACAAATGTAAATGTAAATATAAATATAAGTATAAGTACAAATGTAAATATAAGTATAAATATAAGTACAAGTATAAATACAAATACAAATATAAATCACGTGACCGTGGGGATGCGGCAATGGTCAAAAGTGTGAAAAATGATCATGTCACTTTTTTTCAGTGCTGTTGCAAGTTCAATCGGTCACTAAGCAAACTGCTGTAAGTCAAGCACTACCTGTGCAGGTAGTCCTTGACCTAGAAGCGACCTGTTCAGAGTTACAAGGGCACTGAAAAAGGTGACTGACGACTGGGTCCTCCCATTTACAATCACTGCAGCATCCCAGCCGTTGCAGGATCCAAATTCGGGGATCCAGCAACCGGTATGTATTTGTGATGATTGCAGTGTCCTGGGATCCTAGGATCAAGTGATCGCCCTTTGGGACCATTCCAGCCTGCTTAATTAACTTTAAATGTTAATTTTCCAGCTACGTTAATGGAGGAAACCGGATTTGCTTAATGACTGTGTGATTCACTTAACAATTGGAATAGAATAGAATAGAATAGAATAGAAAGATTGTAGAATAGAATAGAATAGAATAGAATAAATAGAATTCAGAATGAATGGAATAGGAATAGGAATAGAACAGAAATAGGAATAGAATAGAATAGAATATAGAATAGAATAGGAATTCAGAAAGAAATAGAATAGACATTGTAGAATAGAATAGAATGGAATGGAATAGAATGAAATAGAATAGAATAGAAAGATTGTAGAATAGAATAGAATAGAATAGAATTCAGAATGAATGGAATAGGAATAGGAATAGAACAGAAATAGGAATAGAATAGAATAGAATATAGAATAGAATAGGGATTCAGAAAGAAATAGAATAGAATAGAATAGAATAGAATAGACATTGTAGAATAGAATAGAATGGAATGGAATAGAATGAAATAGAATAGAATAGAAAGATTGTAGAATAGAATAGAATAGAATTCAGAATGAATGGAATAGGAATAGAACAGAAATAGGAATAGAATAGAATAGAATAGAATATAGAATAGAATAGGAATTCAGAAAGAAATAGAATAGAATAGACATTGTAGAATAGAATAGAATAGAATAGAATTCAGAATGAATGGAATAGGAATAGGAATAGAACAGAAATAGGAATAGAATAGAATAGAATAGAATAGAATAGAATAGAATAGAGCTGGGAGGAACCGTGAAGGTCTTCTAGTCCAGCCCCCTGTTCAATTGCAGGGATTCGCTTAACAATCTTGCAAAAGGGGTTGCCAGTCACTTAACCACTGCCTCGCTTAGCAACGGACGTTGCGGTCCCAATCGTGGTTGTAAGTTGAGGACTCCCTGTAATGCTTTTCTCTCGTAGAAAGCTGTTCAGTTGATCACAAATGTCCCAAACTATCTGTAGAAGAGCTGTCAAACTGTCTAATCCAGCGATCCTCAACCTTTTTTTGCACCAGGGACCGGTTTCGTGGAAGACAGCGTGGGAAGAATCCAGAGAAAGAAATATTTTGGGAAATATTAAAAAGGCAGAATATATTTCCCCAAAGGAATTTAAAGGCAGAAACCAACACCCCCCCCCCCCCCCGCCAAGTCTCTCTGTGTCAAACAGAAACCAGGTCTGCAGAAATGCAGATGTGATATTCTTGTCAGAAAGATTGGAATCAGGAACTGGGATTAGAAAGACAAAGATCTCTAGAATCAACAATCCCTCACACCGAATAATCCAACACTCATTAGCCACAGCCCCAGGGAAGCAGGATATGACCTTTGGGACATAATAGGATTAACCCACCACCATCAGAATACCAGAAAGGCACACTCAGACTCAGGTCAAAGTTCACGCCACAGGAACAACTCCAAACAAAAGGCTCCAGAGGGTATAAAAACCCACTCCCTACATGTGCTCACTCTCTTTTCTTCCAGAGCCATCTTTCTGTCTGGCTCTCCTCTTCAATAAACTGAAACCTTCTTTCTACAGCAGTCTCCATGTTTTGATTATTCCCGGCTTGGACTGGACCCTGATGAAGATTTTTCCTTCAACAACAGTTTTTCCATAGGTGGAAAGGGGGGAAGCACGCAACCTGCAGGCCACTTTAGCTGTGTTCAGCAGGTCAGCGGTTCAAATCTCACCGGCTCAAGGTTGACTCAGCCTTCCATCCTTCGGGGTAGGTAAAATGAGGACCCAGATTGTTGGGGGCAATGTATATATATATATATATATATATATATATATATATATATATATATATATATATATATATATACATTGCTGACTTGTACACCGCTTAGAGAGTGCTTGTACTTAAAGCAGTATATAAGTCTCATAAATAAAACCTAGATCCCCTACATGCAGAGTTTACACTAGGGTTCATGCTCTTGTGAGAATCTAATTGCCTGATGATCTGAAATGGAGCCGAGGCAGTGATGGCAGATTGGGGAGCGGCTGCAAATATAAAGGAAGCTTCGTTCGCTCACCTGCTGCTCACCTCCAGTTGTGAGGCCCAGTTCTTACAGGTTATGGACCGGGACTGGTCCTTGGCCCAGAGGTTGGGGACCCCTGGTTTAGACGGTCTCCACCACTGACTACAAACTGGAGTTCTGCACGGAGATATCAACCCACTCCACGCTTTTCCAGATCCTATTATGAATCTTTTACTTGCAGCTGCGTATTGCAAATGGCTGGTCAGGGAAGGTGACCTGCGTCTCCCAGGGGCCTCCATAAGCCTCACCTTTCCCCAGGTTGCTAATTCAGGCTGCTGTGCCCACGGGAAAAATGCCAGATCAAAACCTGAGCTCCCTCAAACAGCCCCTCCCTCGAGGGGAGCAGCAAAGGGGAATTTGCCCGAAGCCCCCAAAGTGATGGGAACGAGGAATGGAGAGAGACACTGAGGCAGGATTAGAGCAGTCTTAGTTGAAGCAGAGACAAAGGGGGGGGGGAGACAGAATGGCCACCCTAGAGGGAAGGCAACCTAGCAGGGGTGGCACAATGCCCGCCAGAGGGAAGGCGGCATACTTACCCCATTGATGAGCAGAGAGAGCAGCTCCCTGGCACATGGCGGGCAGCCTCCGTCAGTCCAGGGCACGAGGGCGCATGCAAAGGAGGAGTTAGGGAGGTGGTTAGTGCATCCACGAAGGACTTCGGGGAAGATTAATTGGTTATTATCCAGACAGGCAAAGTGGGGAAGGGCCCGGCACAGTCCCACCCAGAGGCTTCAGAAGGCAGCTGCAGGGACACACAGCATGCACTCACTCCGGAATCGACCGGGGCCACGGCAAGCCTTGGAGTCTGTTCAGCCATGCTGGAGCTCAGCACAGCCCTTGGACAAATGGACATTAGGGCCCCACCCCAATGAGATCAATCAATCAATCAGAATAGAGCTGGAAGGGACCTTGGAGGTCTTCTAGTCCAGCCCCGTGCTCAAGCAGGAGAACCTATACCTTCTCAGACAGGTGACTGTCCAGTTCTTCTTAAAAACCTCCAGTGATGGAGCACTCACGATTTCTGGTGGCAAGCTGTTCCACTGGTTGATTGTCCTCACTGTCAGGAAGTTTCTCCTTAATTCCAGGTGGCTTCCAAAGGTGCTTTTTTTCACGAGGCAACTGGAAGGCTTTCTTGTTGTTGTTGTTTTCTTTGAAGACCTTTCGCTTCTCATCCAAGAAGCTTCTTCAGATCTGACTGGAGGGTGGGGAAGGGAAGGATTTATACATTCCCCACCCTCCAGTCAGAGCCGAAGAAGCCTCTTGCGTGAGAAGCGAAACGCCTTCAAAGAAAAAAACAAACAAGAAAGTCGAGCGAAAGTCTCGTGAAAAAGCACCTTTGGAATAACTATGATCTGAGTGACTGAGAATCTCCACAGACATTTCCCCATTTAAAAAAAAAAAAAAAGCTGGACATTCCTGGAAGCATGGTCTAGATCAGTGGTTCTCCACCTGTGGGTCGGGACCCCATTTGGGGTCGAACGACCATTTCACGGGGGTCGCCAAACAACGCAGTCCGCCATTTCCCCCCCTTTTCCTTAGCTGTGCTCCTCCCTTTTATTCTATTGGCTATTGAAAGCCAATAGAATAGACTCTCTTGAATAGAGTCTAATTCTATTGGCTTTCGAAAGCCAATAGGAATTGTCCAGGCTGTCTCTGCCCTGCTGAGCCCGCCAAAAGTCCCATTCTGCAAACGGTGCTGCACCAGTTGAGTAGTCCTCGACTTACGACCGGTTGAGTAGTCCTCGACTTACGACCGGTTTGGGGGGGGGCTCGTGGCATTAAAAAGGTTGAGAACCACTGGCCTAGATCCTAAGGAAGGCGTCCCAAACATTTACCTCTGGCTTGGCTTCCTAGAACAGAGGCAGGAACTTCCAGTTGCTTCCAAGCTTGATATTTCCATCCCACATACCCACACACAATCCAGTGAATTTGCACACTTCGTTCTTCTGTGGCTTTGCCCTTGGCCATTTCCACATCCCCCCCCCCCCTCCAGAAGCTTTGGAGACCAAATGCATTGCAAAATATCGCTGGGCAGGAAAGGAAGCGGCCTCCTCCGCCAGCTGGAACAGCAGCACATTGACCAAGAGTCTAAAAATAACTTCTCCAAGTTTCCCATCAGTGCCTTGGGACTCCAAGTCCCGAGAACGCCCAGCCAGCCTCGGCTTTCTGCCCCTCCCCTCCCGGCACAGGACTGGAAGCGGAACTTCTGGAGGCCAAGTTCCAGCCGGGCCATGGCCGCAGACAATGGCGCACACAGAGCGCAGCCGTGGACTCCCTTCCTCGGCTCTCCAGCGGCCAGCCTTGGTGTGCCAGGATCTGGGAGCTGGGCAGGGAGGCCACAGCTGGGCTCTGGGGCTTTGCTGTCAACCCAAGGTCTGCAGCGAGAAAATCCGCTTCTGCAGCCTGCAACCATTACGCTATTTTTTGGGCAAGACCAATCTGATGTCTACAAACCAGTGTTTTTCAAGCTCGGACACTTTAAGGGGCGTGGATTGCAACTCCCAGAATTCCCCAGGCAGCCCTGCTGGCTGGGGGATTCTGGGAGTTGCCACCCACGCCTCTTAAAGTGGCCAAGCTTGAGAAATACTGCGGTAAGCAAAGATCTAGTTCCGTGGTGGCGAACCTATGGCACGCGTGCCACAAGTGGCACGCAGAGCCCTCTCTGTGGGCACGCATGCCGTCACCCCAGTCCTAGGCCTTCAGTGGTTTTATAAAACCTTTTCGCTTTAGGCTTCCACCGCCGTGTGCCCTCCCCCCAAAAAGATTCAATTAATCAATCAATTTCAACTTCTCACGGGGAAGAAAAAGATCTCGCAAAGTTGGAATTGATTGATTGAACTTTTTGGTCCCACCCAGTCTGCCATTACTACCGCAGCCATGCCCACCCAATGGGCCACACCCACCAGGCACCTGACGATACATAAGTGGGTTTTGGGTTGCAGTTTGGGCACTCGGTCTCTAAAAGGTTTGCCACCACTGATCTAGTGCAGTGGTTCTCAGCCTCTTTAATGTTGCGACCCCCAACCGGTCGTAAGTCAAGGACTACTCAACCGGTCGTAAGTCGAGGACTACTCAACTGGTGCAGCACCGTTTGCAGAATGGGACTTTTGGCGGGCTCAGTAGGGCTTAGACAGCCTGGACAATTCCTATTGGCTTTTGAAAGCCAATAGAAGTAGACTCTATTTAAGAGAGTCTATTCTATTGGCTTTCAAAAGCCAATAGAATAAAAGGGAGTAGCACAGCTAAGGAAAAGGGGGAAAAAATGGCGGACTGCGTTGTTTGGCGACCCCCGTGAAATGGTCGTTTGACCCCAAATGGAATCCCGACCCACAGGTTGAGAACCACTGATCTAGTGGATCTTCTGTGTAATGCTGTGTATATTCTCTAGCACAGGGGTCCCCAATCCCCAGTCTGTGGACCAGTACTGGGCCACGGCATGCCAGCAACCGGTCCTCACAAACAAGCAAAGCCCCATCGTGAGATGCAGATAGCACACAAAACCACGCATCCTCCGGTCTACGGAAAAACCTCTCTCCACGGAACCGGTCCTGGGTGCCCAAAAGGTTGAGGACCTCTGCTCTAGGACCTAAGTCAAACTCTGTCTCCTCCTGATGGATCTCTTCCAGCCCACCTGCTTGAAACCTGCTTGAAATCTCTCAGGAAATGACGATTGATCTGCCAGAACTGTTGTTCAGGCAGTCCTCGACTTACAACATTTCATTTAGTGACTGTTCAAAGTTGCAATGGCACGGAAAAAAGGGACTTATGACCATTTTTCACAGTTACGACCATTGCAGCATCCCCATGGGTGATCAAAGTTCTGTTGCTTGGCAACTGGCTCCTATTTATGAGGGTCGCCATGTCCCAAGGTCACATGATCCCTTTTTACGACCTTCTGCCAAGCAAAGTCAACAGGGGAAGACAGATTCACTTAACAACCGGCTTACTAACTCACCGATCGCAGTGATTCACTTAACAACTGTGCCAAGGGAAGTCGCAAAATGGGGGAAAACTCACAAAACAACAGAAATGTTGGGCTCAGTTGTGATCGTAAGTTGAGGACTACCTGTATACCGTTAGTCCTCGACTTACGACCAGTTGCTTAGCAACCATTTAAACCATCCCCCCCCCCCCCAAAATGTACTAGTGTGATCCTTCCTTGAGACAGAGATCTCAGCCCTAAGGTCTGGAGGATAATTCTCCAACACACCACGGCCAGCTTGGTGGAGGACAAGAAATGGTGCAATAGAATAATTAAAGAAAGGATACAACAGGAGGGACAGAATGAAATGTGAGTGACCACAATGAAAGTACCGTAAATGCCGGCGTATAAGGCGACTTCCGCGAGCGCTGAAATCGGCGCCAAAGACGGGGGTTGTCTTATACGCCGAGTCGTCTTATACGCCGGAAATACTGGTAGTTTCCGACATATAAGACGACATTCTAGGAATGCGGCCCGGCTATAAAGACGGGGGTCGTCTTATACTCCGGGTCGTCTTGTACGCCGGCATTTACGGTATTTTAAAATTTATTTTAAATAATTAAACTGAATTGTTAAATTGTCCCACAGTGCATCGTCCTGCAGTGAGTTGGCTGTGGTAAGCAAATGGTCCCACTTTGCAGCCCCAGACCCAGGTTGATGAAGCAGTGAGCGAGGCAGAGTCATTGGTGCGCCCGCAGCAGAGACCATCCAGGAATCTTCTTTGCAATCACCCCCTCTTCAGGCCCGACCTTTGCCCACCAGCCCCCTGTATGCCCCCAAGGGCCACTGGGAAATAGAAGAGGAAGGGTTGCTCTCTCTTCTCCAAACCTCCACGGAGGCTCGTTCAGAGCTTCTGACTGGCCTTGAAAAGGAGGTGAGATCTTACCTATCGGGCACTCCTCCTCTTGCTGTCTCCATCCTGGGCAGCAAACAAATCCAGAAGACCTGTGGAGGAGACGGAAATGAATCCACCTTCACATCTCAGGCCAAGCAAAAGGACACACGCCAAGCCTCCTGGGCACTTGGAGAGGCCACACCGCAAGAGCTAAGCCTCTTCCTCGCCTCCTTCATGGCCTCTTCTCTCTGCACCCAGCCCTCTCCTCACCGACATTTTCCCCATTGAAAGAAAAATCTTCATCAGGATCCAGTTCAAGCCGGGAATAAACGAAATGGAGACTGCTTTAGAAAGAAGGTTGGAGTTTACTGAAGAGCAGAGCCAGACAGAAATGTGACTTTGGGGCAGCTGACCACATGGTGCTGGGAGCGGTGGGTTTTTATACCTTCTTGGGCTTTTGTGTTTGGTGTTCCTGTTCCTGTGGCATGAACTTTGACCTGAGCTTTGAGTGCGCGCTTTTTGATATTGGTGGGTTAATCCTATTATGTCCTAAAGGTCATGTCTTTAGAGTTTGGGTGGGGTATGTAGATTTTAGCAGTCTTTGTCTTCCTAATCTCATCAGCTTCTAGTTTCCTGGCTCCAACCTTTTGGAATAGGATTGTCAAATCTGCATTTCTACAGACCTATCTGGGGGACAGAGGCTGGGGCTGGTTTCTGTTTTTTAAGATTTTCTTTCTCCATTACTGTATTCCTTGGGGAAATATAATATTCTGCTTTTTAATATTCCCCAAAATATTTCTTTCTTGGGGACGGTGCTGTCCTCCCACACCCTCTTCCCAAGAATGGCAATCTGTCTACGAATAACATAGGGATTATTTTTCCAGGTTAGCTGCAAAGTCATCAAATAGTAGAGTTACACTCTAAAAAAGATTCGGAGCAAGAGGATTCTGGGAACACTGAACTTTCTTTCTGACATGTTCATTGTCTTCTCATGGGTGAGAAGACAATGGCAACAAAGCCACACACAGATCCTACAGCCTTTTGTTGTGATCTTCCTAGCAACTTTATCTCTGCTTTGGGTTTCTGCTCTCTGAAGATGACAAACACATAAAACCAACAACTTATACCAAAATAAGCAAAGCCCAGTTGTGAAAATGAAACCCACAGCAACATGATTAAAACCAAGGGAAAACTTCACAACGCAAATCATCTCAGAGTCCTAGTGGACAATCACTTAAATATGAGCCAGCCGTGTGCTGCAGCTGCCAAAAAAGCCAACACAGTGCTGGGCTGCATTAACAGAGGGATAGAATTAAGATCACATGAAGCGTTAATACCACTTTACAAGGCCTTGGTAAGGCCACACTTGGAATACTGCATCCAGTTTTGGTCACCACGATGTAAAAAAGATGCTGAGACTCTAGAAAGAGTACAGAGAAGAGCAACAAAGATGATTAGGGGATTGGAGGCTAAAACATATAAGGAACGGTTGCTGGAATGTCTAGTTTCACGAACAGAAGGACGAGGGGGGACATGATAGCAGTGTTCCAATATCTCAGGGGCTACCCCAAAGAAGAGGGAGTCAAGCTATTCTCCAAAGCACCTGAAGGCAGGACAAGAAGCAACGGATGGAAACTAATCAAGGAGAGAAGCAACCTAGAACTAAGGAGAAACTTCCTGACAGGGAGAACAATTAACTAGTGGAACAACCTGCCTCCAGAAGCGGTGAATGCTCCAACACTGGAAGTTTTTATGAAGAGACTGGACAGCCATTTGTCCGAAATGGTGTAGGGTTTCCTGCCTGAGCAAGGGGTTGGACTCGATGACCTCCAAGATCCCTTCCAACTTTATTATTATTATTATGGATCATCGCACAGTCAGCCAGATGTTCAGACTGGATTTGGCATTATTATTATTATTGTTGTTGTTGTTGTTGTTGTTATTATTATTATTATTAACCATCAGCTGCAATCATCCATCCCTAATTTGATAATACACATCTAAACCATAGCATCCTAAGACTGGAAGTGGCCCTGGAGGTCTTCTAGTCTAACCCCTGCCCAAGAAAGAGTCCTTATGCCATCCCAGACAAACGCTTGTCCAATTTTTCTTGAGAACACAGCAATGAAGCACCCACATCTCTGGGAGGAAGGCTAACATAGGCAGTCCTTAACATACAATCATCAATCGAATAAGTGCTTCAAGTTACAACAGCATAAAAAAAATGACTCATGGTGGGTCTTATGACTTGTGACCGTTGTAGCATCTTCACAATCATGGGATCAGAATTTCGGCGTTTGGCAACCAAGATATTATTTATGATGACTGCAGCATCCCAGGATCAGATGAGCATCATCTGTGACCTTCCCAGCCGGCTTCTGACACACAAAGGCAAGGGAGGAAGCCAGGTTTGCTTAATGACTGAGTGATTCACTTAACAACTGCAGTGATTCATCTTACAACAAGAGATACGAAATTGAGGGCAGCACAAGAAACAAGGGATGGAAACTAATCAAGGAGAGAAGCAACCTAGAATTAAGGAGAAACTTCCTGACTGTGAGGACAATTAACCAACTGGCTAGCCTTCAGAGGTTGTGGGTGCTCCATCACTGGAGGTTTTTAAGAAGAGACTGGACAGTCACTTATCTGAAATGGTATAGATTCTTCTGCTTGAGCAGAGGGCTAGACTAGAAGACCTCCAAAGTCCCTTCCAGTTCTATTCTATTCTAAATAGAGGAATAGAATCATTAAAAATGGTATAGAAATTGTGGGTGCTCCATCACTGGAGGTTTTTAAGAAGAGATTGGACAGCCATTTGTCTGAAATGGTACAGGGTCCCCTGCTGGAGCAGGGGCTGGACTAGAAGACCTTCAAGGTCCCTTCCAACTCTGTCATTCTGTCCTTCCTTCCTTCCTTCCTTCCTTCCTTCCTTCCTTCCTTCCTTCCTTCCTTCCTTCCTTTGAAGGCTTTTAAGAAGAGACAGCCACTTGTATTGGGTATGTCTAGTTTAATGAAGAGAAGGATGAGAGGGGACATGATAGCCGTCTTCCAGTATCTCAGGGGCTGCCCCAAAGAAGAGGGAGTCAAGCTATTCTCCAAAGCGCCTGAAGGCAGGACAAGAAGCAACGGATGGAAACTCATCAAGGAAAGAAGCAATCTAGAACTAAGGAGAAACTTCCTGAGAGTTAGAACAATTAACCAGGGGAACAACCTGCCTCCAGAAGTGATGAATGCTCCAACACTGGAAGTTTTTAAGAAGAAACTGGACAGCCATTTGTCTGAAATGGTATAGGGTTTCCTGCCTGAGCAGGGGGTTGGACTAGATGACCTCCAAGGTCCCTTCCAACTTTATTATTATTATGGTTATTATTATTATTATTGTCTGAAATGGTATAGAGTCTCTTGTTTGAGCAGGTGGCTGGACTAGAAGACTTCGAAGTCCCTTCCAGCTGCTATTCCATTCCATTCCATTCCATTCTGTCCCATCCCATCCCATCCTATCTTATCCTATTCCAGTGGTTCTCAACCTTTCTATTGCCGCGACCCCATAATACAGTTCCCCATGTTGTGGTGACCCTCAAGCACTTATACATCACCAGGTGCTAGGGGCGTGGCCAAAGAAAAGGGGAAAAAAAATGGCGGACAGCCTTGTTTGGCGACCCCCGTGAAATGGTCATTCGACCCCAAATGGGGTCCCGACCCACAGGTTGAGAACTACAGTCCTATTCTATCCTATCCTATTCCAGCACTACTCACTCTGAACAAGGCCTTCCAATGGACAGGTTTTTTTTGGATGAATGGGAACGTGAGAGACTAGAGAAAGCTGCAGAGGACAGAGACACAATGCAGGAAGGAAGGAAGGAGACTCACAGGCATCGTTTGCCACTTAAATGGACGCAGGGAAACGGCACTCTGCCGAAACGAATTTCCCTCGGAAGGAGATTCTAAAACCAAATTGTCTTTGCTGTCGGACAAAGTAGTAAAAATGGACAGAGGACCAATGCAGGCCAATTCTTGTTGCAGCGTCTTCAGAAATAAATGTTGAACTCTGATTTGGAAAGCAGTTGCTTCTAAAAACAGCTGACAGCCCCAAACTCTTCTCCCTGAGCTGGCTGTGCGTAGACAGGAGGACAGACGGAGATTTACTAATAATGCCACAGCACTGACCGTTTCCTAACAGCAAGCGGAGAAATCCATCTGTCTGGAGTTTTAGGAGGCGAGCGAAAGGACGGGCTTAATCTGCAGCTGTTGGGGCTGATCTTGCAACTTCTAATTTATCTACGCGGTTCACAGAAAAAATAATAAAAAAATAAAAATAGAAGTCCCTTTCTCTGAAGTCATCTCGTGCTGGCCTCAGGGACTCAGCCATGGAAGATGGCATGAGTTTGGAGAAGTGATACTTTTCAGCCCGATCTCCCCTCAGATCTGGGGATCCGGCTTCACTTGATCTCCATCTACCTGCTGCTTTGACTGCCTCGAGAGAAAAAGAAACAGACCAACAAGAATAAATGCCCCGTTGCCAGACATGGACTTTCATCCAAGGGAGAATGGACTCGGTTTCAGATGAGCAATAAAAACGTTTCATGCCGCGTAGTTCTTAATTTAAAAAATGCAGGCTGGAGGTTTTGATCTGGTGTTTTTTTTTTTTTTTGATTCCAAATAGCTCTGTTCTTAATCTAGCTTCCCCGTTCTGCTTCTGCCCCTCCCCAAGGAAGGGGTCTTCAAAGGAGGCCTGTTAAATATTCCGACGGATAAAAGAAATGGTAAAAATAGAACCAGCCCGTCAATGGCTATCCGAAGAGTCTCCTCCGATCTGGGACCCAGAACACGGTTTCCACCCACCCCATTCATCAGGGCAGACCACACTGGCTGCAATCCCCTGTGCCCAGAGGGGATCCCGTTGGGGAAGACTGACCTACTGCAACGAGCAAGGAGGTGATTGCCGCAGGAGGTGAGCAAAACCATCTTTTGAACCATGCCCTGTGGTCCCAATGTCTATGGACTGATTTCTTTGCACGGCTGAGCCCGACCCTTGGATTGCACGGGGTGCCCGGATGGCAACAGAGCCTGGCTAGATGTCTGGCCAGTGGGGGGGGGGAGAAGCAGGTGTTCCTCCTATCATGGCTTAGCTCCTTGCTACTCCCCCCCCCCAAGGAGCTTGAGAACAACCCCCTGGGTAGTTTTAAGACAGAGCTTTTCAACCAGTGGTAGGGGTACCACCTGTGGTACATTGGCACCTGGCAGGTGGTACGCCACCATCCCAGAAAAATGGTAATGGGGGAGGGGAATGGGCTGAACCGGTGGCAGCACCGCACAAGCCTGAGTGAGATATGGCTGCAGCTGTAGGGCTGTCAGGGCTCAGCGGAAGCACCAGGATCAGTGCCAGGCTCCAGCTGGAGCTTGGCACTGATCCTGGTGCTTCTGCTGAGCCCACAAGAAGTGCCGATCAGCTGGAATGTTGCAGCATCTCCAGGGTCTTGTGATTTACATTCAGATGCTTGGCAACTGATTCATATTTATGACGGTTACAGTGTCCCAGGGTCATGTGAATTGACCAAAACCTGCTGCAAGCACCCAGCAGATGGGGGGAATAAAAAACAAACACCCCCCACCCCACCCCCGCTACCAATCCTCAACAGAAATGCTCACAACAGTGAAAACCTCGGACAGGAGGAAGAGCGTGGCCGGGTGGGCAGGCAGGCGTCTTGCTCGGCTGTGGCTTGGGGGGCACTTTTTTCAATGCCATTGTAACTTTGAACAGTCACTAAGCGAACTGTTGTAAGTTGAGGACTACCTGTACTTCATTACTTTTTTCCTTTTTTGGGGGGGGGTCCTCAAGTTTTTGACACCTTGCTAGGCGACTGGTGGTACTCGGATGTTGCCATATCCTAAAAGTGGTACAATGGGTGAAAAGGTTGAAAAGCCCTGCTTTAAGAGATGGTCTTCTCATATCTTTGTGATTTCCTTTTAACTGGATTTTCACTTAGTAATTCCATTCATTTCATTTGCTCTTCTCAGCAACAAGCAACAAAGAACAATGAAAACCAAAACAAGCTACAAATATAACCATGTTGGGAAGCAGATCAGTGGAAGAAAGTTAAGTAAAACGCAACGGTCCACGGATAGGATCAGCTGCCAGCCCAACACATTTTCTCGCGCAGCAGTCGATGCTCCCCAGCCTGAGGCAAATCGGCAGTGTGAAAAGTAAGCCACACCTTCACAAATGACTGCATGCTGGCACAGGCAGGAACACCACAAAAGCAGGGGGACCCTGGGAATCATCCAAAGAAAGGGGTTGTGGGCACACTGATGCCCCCAACGCCACAATGGAGATACTGGCAATGTTGCTTAAAGTGCTGAGATGAATTTCTCCAGGAACTGTGCGAGGCAGGCTTGTCCATCATCCAAAGTCAGGTGAGCAAATGGCCTCTACACAAAGATACACACTCTCTTGAGGCTCACCGTTTCAACCAATCAACTCCTGTTGCCCTTTTGTGCATCTCCATTGTTTATGGGAGAGCCATCATCTGCAACTGAAGGTGAGTAAAAACCTGGGCCATTTCTTCTGAATCAGAATAGAGCTGGAAGGGACCTTGGAGGTCTTCTAGTCCAGTCCCCTGCTCAAGCAGGAGATCCTATACTAGGTGGCATGACATCTGGGACTGCACACCTGATGCCCCAATCAGAATAGAACTGGAAGGGACCTTGGAGGTCTTCTAGTCCAACCCCCTGCTCAAGCAAGAGGCCCTATACCATTTCAGACACGTGGTTGTCCAGTCTCTTCTTAACAACCTCCAGTGATGGAGCACCCACAAAATCTGGAGACAAGCTGTTCCACTGGTTGATTGTCCTCACTGTCAGGAAGTTTCTCCTTAATTCCAGGTTGCTTCTCTCCTTGATCAGTTTCCATTCGTTGTTTCTTGTCCTGCCTTCAGGTGCTTTGGAAAATAGGTTGACCCTCCTCTCCTTTGTGGCAGCGCCTCAAATACTGGAATATTGCTATCATGTCCCCCCCTAGTCCTTCTTTTCTTTAAACTATGCCAAAACTGTTCTTATGTTTTTGTCTTCAGGCTTTTAGTCATCTTAGTTGCTTTTCTCTGCACTTTTTCCAAAGTCTCACCATCTTTTTTGTAAAGTAGTGACCAAAACTGGTTGCTTTCAATGGGATTTATTTCTATAGCCATAGAGCTTTAAAAAGGTCATTTGCTGAAGCCCCTTGTCTTACTCCGAACGAATTCCACTAGAAAATTATAGAAGTTGGATTTTGTTTCCGTAAAGAGAAGAATCAAATTGGATTAAATCGTTGCAACAACTGGAATGAATTCAGCAAAACGGGGTAAACAACAGAGAAAGATATTTTCCATGCAACATACAGTTAACCTGCAGGACTCACTGCCACAGGAAAGGGAGATGGCCATTCGCTTAGCCAGCTTGCAGAGGGAATTGTGTGAAATTCATGGAAGGCACAATGTAGAGCAGGGGTCTTCAAACTTGGCCCTTTTATGACTTGTGGACTTCGACTCCCAGAATTCCTCAGCCAGGCGTTTGGAGACACCTGATGTAGAGGCATGAGAGTTTCATTCTCCAACAAGACGGTTCTTGTGGCACCTTAAAGATTAAAGTCCACACATCTGAAAGTTGCCAAAGTTGAAAAACATCTAAAAGTTTGAAAATCAGTCTTAACTGCACAAAAGGCTGAAGTTTTTTGGCTCCATTGTTTCTTGTCCTGCCTCCAAGGGCTTTGGAAAATAAATTGACCCCTTCCTCTTTGTGGAAGCCCCTCAGATACTGGAACACCGCTATCTTATCTCCCCTAGTCCTTCTTTTCTCTAGACTGGCCATATCCAAATCCTGCGTTCTTCATATGTTTTTTGTCTCCAGGCCTTTAATCATCTTAGTTGCTCTTCTTCGCGCTTTTTCCAAAGTATCAACATCTTTTTTATAATGTGGTGACCAAAACTGGATGCAGTATTCCAGGTGGGGCCTTACTAAGGATTTATAAAGTGGTACTAATATTTCATGCATTAGTATTGCTTCATATATTTAGCACCCTGCAACTTTTTCAAGTGTGGCGGGGGTTTTGTTTGCAAGGATGCCCTTTAGACCAGGGGTAGGCAACCTTGGCTCTTTTATGACTCGTGGACTTCAACTCCCAGAATTCCTCAGAAGTCCACGAGTCATAAAAGAACCAAGGTTGCCTACCCCTGCTCTAGACACTTCGTCCCTGGCCCACATGGATTTGTGGGGCTCATGAAATGCTCAGATACATGCCTATAAGCCTAGATTCTCACTACATGCTTTGCTCTAAATTCTCCAGTTAGTCTAATGCGCAAATCCAGCCCACAAACGAATGCCCTGGGCAGCATCCAAGCCAAGACAGCCACATAGAAGTTTTGCGTTTTACTTTGTCAATGTTAGTTGACACATCAATGAAAAAGCACACAGGAGCTGCATTCCCAAAGCTGTGGAGAGTGCCAGTTTGTTGCCCCTCCTGAAGTGGAGGTTTTGAAATGGCACTGAATGTGCTCCTCCGAAAGAGCTAATTTGCTAATATTTAAGAAATATTAATATTTAAGAAAAGCAGGACAAGAAACAACAGATGGAAACTAATCAAGGAGAGAAGCAACCTGGAATTAAGGAGAAATTTCCAAACAGTGAGGACAATTAACCAGTGGAACAGCTTCCCTCCAGAAGTTGTGGGTGCTCCATCACTGGAGGTTTTTAAGAAGAGACTGGACAGTCACTTGTCTGAAATGATATAGGGTTTCCTGCTTCAGCAGGGGGTTGGACTAGAAGACCTCCAAGGCCCCTTCCAGCTTCTATTCTATTCTATTCTGTTCTGTTCTGTTCTATTCTATTCTATTCTATTCTATTCTATTCTATTCTATTCTATTCTATTCTATTCTATTCTATTCTATTCTATTCTATTCTATTCTAATTGCATATTCTATTCTAATTTCATATTCTATTCTAATTCCTATTCTATATTCTATTCTATTCTATTCTATTCTATTCTATTCTATTCTATTCTATTCTATTCTATTCTATTCTATTCTATTCTAATTCCATATTCTATTCTATTCTATTCTATTCTAATTCCATATTCTATTCTATTCTATTCTATTCTATTCTGAAATTTAAAAAATGCCATTAGTTAAGAAATGTGCTCCAATGAAGGATCCAGCTGCAGATGTTAATAGCCCCTTCTGTTGTTTCAAGCAAGCAAACTCATTATCCCCCCCCCTTTGCGTGGAACCCCCTCCCCATCTCTCTAAGCCTGCAGTCAAACTATCGGGTGATTTGATACCAACTCAGAGGCCATAATCGACAGGGCCAGGAAATTCTGCAATGCCCACAAAAAGCTAAATTCCACCCTCTCCCTTTTCCACGGGCTTTCTTCCATTGCAAGACAGACACTGTATCGGTAGGAAAAATGTGGGCCAGAGAAGTTGGGGGCGGCGGGGGGGGGGAAGGTGGCGGGGGGGGGCCTGGGGAAGGACGCTCAGCCAGAAATTCCACCGCAGAATCTGCAAAGGGCTCCGCCGAAGCGAGCTTGTTTGCAAGACTTTAAATCAAAAACAGATGTAGCGTCTCTTTCCATCGGGTTTTAGGTTACACTTGGAAGGGGATGTGGGGGGGGGGGCCCTGCCGTGTTAGTTGTTCTTTGAACCTCGTGGAAAAAAAGGGGGGGGGACTTATTGGGGAAGGAGCGCTCCCAAAACCTCGGCGCCTGCCTTTTATCTGTGGAATTTCTCCCCCCCCCTTTTTGGAAGTCTGCACTCACGGCACAACATGGCTGTCAGCGAACAATAGGGGGGAGGGCGGGGGGGAATCTTTTTTTAAATTTTTTTGGGGGGGGGGCAAGGAGAGGAAGGGGCCGACATGGCTTTCCGAGCCGGGATGCGGCTAAACGCTGCAAACAGCGGTTTTTGCTGGGAGAGAAAAGAGAAAGAGAGAAAGAGCGCGCGAAAGGGAGAGCAAGAGAAAGAGAGAGAGAGAGAGAGAGAGAGAGAAGAGAAAGGGGAAAGAGAAAGAGAGAGAGAGAAAGAGAAAGGGAAAGAAAGAGAGAGAGAGAAAAGAGAGAGAGAGGAAAGAGAAAGAGAGAGAGAAAGAGAAAGAGAAAGAAAGAGAGAGAGAAAGAAAGAGAGAGAGAGAAAAGAGAGAGAGAGAAAGAAAGAAAGTGGAAAGAGAAAGAGAGAGAAAGAGAAAGGGAAAGAAAGAGAGAGAGAGAGAGAGAGAAAGAAAGAACGAAAGAGAGAGAGAGAGAAAAGAGAGAAAGAGGAAAGAGAAAGAGAGAAAGAAAGAGAGAGAGAGAGACAGAGACAGAGAGAGAGAGAGAAAAGAGAGAGAGCGAGAGAGAGAAAAGAGAGAGAAAGAGAGAGAGAAAGAGAAAGAGAGAGAGAGAAAGAGAAAGGGAAAGAAAGAGAGAGAGAGAAAAGAGAGAGAGGAAAGAGAAAGAGAGAGAGAAAGAGAAAGAGAAAGAAAGAGAGAGAGAAAGAAAGAGAGAGAGAGAAAAGAGAGAGAGAGAAAGAAAGAAAGTGGAAAGAGAAAGAGAGAGAGAAAGAGAAAGGGAAAGAAAGAGAGAGAGAGAGAGAGAGAAAGAAAGAACGAAAGAGAGAGAGAGAAAAGAGAGAAAGAGGAAAGAGAAAGAGAGAAAGAAAGAGAGAGAGAGAGAGACAGAGAGAGAGAGAGAAAAGAGAGAGAAAGAGAGAGAGAAAGAGAAAGAGAGAGAGAGAAAGAGAGAGAGAGAGAGCGAGAGAGAGAGAGAGAGAAAAGAGAAAGAGAGAGAAAGAGAGAGAGAAAGAGAAAGAGAGAAAGAAAAAGAGAAAAGGAGAGAGGGGGGGAGAGGGGAGGCTGGCTTGCGGCTGGCACCCTTTGCTCGGAGTCCAAAGACAGACTTCCAAGAGAGCTTCAATTAGTGCCCCTCCAAGAGACGACCCCCCCAGCCCAACTCAAGAGGGCCCCCTCGGCCCGGAGGGGAGACTCACAGCACCCCCCCCCCGGAGCTCTCCGGCAAGAAGAGGCGCCTGGAGCAAAACGGGGCCCGGCCGCGGCTGTCAAAATGCGCCTGGGCCACGGGGGGGGGGGACGGGGGGCCACCGGGGCTGTCAGGGACGGCCTTGGCGCCCGTCGGGGTAGCGGGAGGTCCCCACCGACGACCCGGTGCCTTAGCCCCGGACAGGGAGGGCGGAGGAGGCCGCCTCTCTCCGCTGGAAAGCCGGACGCCCTTCCCGGCCTTGCGCGTCCTCGGAGGGAAGGGGCGTCGGAGTTGGCGTCGTTCCCGGGGCTCCGGCGCGACTCTGCCCGGGCTGAAGCGGCCCCGGGACCATCCAGCGCAGCCCCCCACACCCTTCCCCGGGCCCGCCCCGCCTCGGCCTCTTACCCCGGCGCCGGACAGATGTTCCACCCGCCCCGCCTCGGCCTCTTACCCCGGTGCCGGACAGACGTTCCTCCCGCGCGGACTCAGCTCCGGGGCAGCCCCGCCGGCCGCTAGGAGCAGCAGCAGGAGCGGCGGCAGCGGCGGCAGCCGTCGGGCCAGGGCCAGGAGCCCCCGGCCGGCCCCCTCGGCCGCTCCCCCGCCGGCCAGCCGGGCCCTCTGCGGCGCCTCCATGCGTGGGGAGCTGCGCTCTCCTCCAGCCCTCCCGGGGCAGCTCGCCTCCCCGACGGCGGCGGCGGCGGCTGCTCCTCCTCCTGGCTGCTCCAGGATCCCGGCCGGAAGCGGCAGCGCCACAGCCGCCGCCCCCCCGGCCCCCTTCTCGCCCCCCGGCGGCGGCAGGAGCAGCAGGCGGATGGGGGGGGGGTGTCGGACGGCCGGTCAGGAAAAACGTGGCCCGCTTCCCCGCGCGCCCCAGCTGGCCAGGCGCTCCGCACTGCAAAGGCGCGACGGTGCAGCGGGCTGGAGGCGCGAGGATGTAAGCCCCGTCCTCGCCGGCAGCTCTGCTCCCCTTCCAAGCGGCCGTCGGCCTCCCTTCTCCGCCGCTTTGTGCGGAGCTCGCGGCGGCTCGCTACAAATCGCCGGCCCAGGTAGGCTGCCCTAGGCAACCGGCCCTTGCGGGTCGTGTGAACGTCGCGGGACTTTTGCGGGCGTGGCTGAGACTTGGATGCCCGGGACTGGACGGTGCAGAGAGTGGGATTTCCCTGAAGGATCCGTCTGCGATGCCCGGAGCTCGGGGAGTTATCTCCGGGAGTTTGAAAGCTTGAAAACTGAACCCGGGTTAGGAAGAGGGAATGGTGCGTTCGCCGAAAGGGAGGCGCAAAGAATTCCGGAGAACTAAAGCGGAATCCGAGAACCCCTTCAACGGTTTGGCTTCTGGAGGCCCAGATTTTGCCCCCACAGCTCGGCCTGGGGTGCCCCTCAGCTCCTCTGTCTGGGAAACTGAGCAGGGCTGGGCCTCTCTTAACACTTGGAGGAGACGCTTCCCGGAAATTCCAAGGCTTTGGACTAACTGGGGAATCAAGAAACCAAGCCACGTGGCTTTTGTCACAGCAGATGACAGCCCCTAGTAGCTGATCCTCTGAAAGACCAAACGGGATCCTGGAACAGACACAGACATGGCCAAACGCTTCTCTCCTTGCCAAGAACGCTTCATGGACCTTCCGCGAAGTCCCCAGCTTGATGTAAAGCAGGGGTCCCCAACTTTTGGGGCACCAGGGACTGGTTCCGTGGAGAGATGCGGGGTTTTGTGTGCTGCCTGCATTCCGTGGATGGGGCTTTGCTTGTTTGTGCAGACCAGTTGCTGGCATGCTGCGGCCCAGTACCGGTCCACAGATCAGGAGTTGGGGACCCCTGATGTAAAGGACACCACTGTTTTTGACCTATTGTACTCAGAAGCTGCTTCGCGCCAGCCTGTGTGGTGTTTGTTTCTCTGGTCTAAGAGCGGAAGGGGCTGTGGTCCAGAACACATCCTCTTCCCAATCCTTCTTCTGCATCAGGGCAGTCTCAGAAAGACCAGCTATCTCTCTGAGAATTAACAGAGCGCATTCCCCTCTGCCCGACTGACCGACCTATGGCTTGTGCGCATATATGACCTGCTAGAACGGTACCTGGGGCCGGAGGGAGAGAGTGAGTGATGCTCACTTTTCCAGCTCAGCCCCTCCAGACAGATGGATTCCCATGTTTTGAAGCTCCTGTGGGATTTGCTGGGTGATGCAGGGTGGAGCTGGCCAACTGTGCCTTGAACAAATTCCCCTTTCAGGAAAGCGGATCTTAGCATAATATGTGAATCCAGCCAAGGAATGCCAGTTGTTTACCGCTTTGATCCCAGGCTGCCTGTTGGAACCCTTTTTCCCCATGCAGTCTAGTGTAGCTTTCTGGCCTGTTACTCTCCCGTAGGAAGGAAAAAGCCAAAAAAGCCAATGCAGTCCTAGCTGCATCAACAGAAGGATAGCATCAGGATCATGAGAAGTGATAATAGAACATACAACAGAAAATAATAGAACGGGAAGGGATCATGGAGGTCTTCTAGTCCAACCCCCTGCTCAGGCAGGAAACCCTATACCATTTCGGACAAATGGCTGTCCAGTCTCTTCTTAAAAACTTCCAGTGTTGGAGCATTCACCGCTTCTGGAGGCAGGTTGTTCCACTGGTTAATTGTTCTCACTGTCTGGAAGTTTCTCCTTAGTTCTAGGTTGCTTCTCTCCTTGATTAGTTTCCATCCGTTGCTTCTTGTCCATTGCCTTCAGGTGCTTTGGAGAATAGCTTGACTCCCTCTTCTTTGTGGCAGCCCCTGAGATATTGGAACACTGCTATCATGTCCCCCCTCATCCTTTAGACTAGACATGCCCAATTCCAACAACCGTTCTTCATATGTTTTAGCCTGGTCATCTTTGTTGCTCTTCTCTGTATTCTTTCTAGAGTCTCAATGTCTTTTTTTACATTGTGGTGACCAAAACTGCATGTAGTATTCCTGGTGTGGCCTTACCAAGGCGTTGTAAAGTGGCATTAACACTTCATGTGATTTTTTATTAATTTTTTTTTTAAATTTTACAATAAAAACCCCTTCCCCAATCCCTCCCAACCCACCCCAAAACCCTCCCCCATTCTTCCCAGAGCTGAATACAGGCTTAACTAGAACTTAAAAGAAAAAAAGTTTTAAGCCCAAATAAACCTTAAGCAAATATAATTACACTCAATAAACAAGTTGTAAAATACTTTAACTCCATTATATATAAAAAACAAAAAGAGGAAAAAAAAGGGAAGATAAAAAAATAAAAAATTAAAGAATAATAATTACACTTCTAGATAATATCTTAAACTTTAAATATAAATTATTCGAAAGCTAGATAATATTTTCTTATATCATACTTATATTGTATAAAATTTATCCATCTTTTCCACACCAAGAGATACTTCTCTTGCGATTGATCTTTCAAGAAAGCCAAAATTTTTTGCCATTTCCGCTAAGTAAACTTCATGTGATTTTGATACTATCCCTCGGTTAATGCAGCCTAGAATTGTGTTAGCTTTTTTGGGCTGCCACCGCACATAGTATAGAACATAATACTGCTCTGTACTGCCCTGGTGAGGACACACTTGAAATTCTGTGTTCAATTTTGCATCATCCTGATACAAAAGATGCTGAGACTCTAGAAAGGGTGCAGAGAACAGCCAAAAAAGATAAGGGATCTGGAGACTCAACAATGTGATGAATGGCTATGTATGTCTAGCTTAACAAAGAGACGGATTAAGGGTGACATGATAGCTGTCTTCTAGTACTTGATGGACAGTTACAGAGAGAGGGGATCAGCCTATCATCCACAGCACTTGAGAGTAGGACAAGAAGTAAGGGGTAGAAGATCATTAGAGATCCTATCTGGATTTAAGGAGGAATTTTCTGATACTGAGAACAATTAATCAGTGGAACAGCTTGTCCCCTAGAATTGTGCATGTTCCATTGTTGGAGATCTCCAAGAAAAGATTGGACAGCTATCTGTCTGGGATGGCATAGGTCTCTTGCCTTGAGTAGGAGGGTTGGACTAGAAGGCCTCTAAGGTTCCTTCCAGCCCTAAAGTTCTGTTTCTTTGTTTTGCACAATATAATTGTCTCCCTGGCTTCCTGCTGTTCCTTTAAATCAGGAGAACCTGCTTTGGTTTTTCCAGCTTGGGAAGTGCGTAGCTAGGGGGCTGCAGAAGATGGGAGGGGCTCTGGCAAGCTGAAAAGCAGAGAGCAGGTGTGGTTCAGGCATCTCCAGAAGACATAGCAGATGTCTTGCAATGCCTCTTGGCAGATTAGTAGGGAAAGGTTAGATAAGATAGATAAGTTAACCTTTATTGTCATTTTTTTTACTGTGGGCACAACGGCACACATCAAAAATGAAATGTAGTTGCCCGCTCTCAAAGTGAAACACATACATGACACACCCCTAAACATACTATGCACAACATAGGTATAGACCCACACCCTTACATATACATAGCAAATAAATATTAAACACTGTCCATCTTGAATATAAAACGGAAGGAGGAAGCTTGAGAGTTTGCAAGGTTAATGCTGTATGGAAGGAAACTGTGGCTGAATCTGGATGTTCTGCTTTGGATACCACGAAGCCCCCTCCTCCCAGAAGATAACAAGGAAAACAGGTCGTGAAGAGGATGTGTAGTGTCCCAGATAATCTTACGGACCCTGTTCAAGCTGTGCTATGTCCTGGATGGGAGGGAGGGAACAGCCAATGATCTTTTCTGCTGTCCTCACCACTCTCTGCACCGCCTTCCTGTCTGAAGCAGGGATGCGTCCAAACCAGACTGTGATGCTGTATGACAGGATGCTCTCGACCGTCCCCCTGTTGAAAGTGGTCAGGACAGGGGAAGGAAGATGTGCTTTTCTCATGCGACGCAGAAAATGCAGGCGTTGCTGTGCCCGCTTCACCATTTTCTCACTGTTGAGCAACCAAGCCAGCCTACTCCTTAGCTGCACACCCAGGAATTTAATGCTGGTTGCCGTGCAGTGAGGGGCTATCAACCCCCCTCCACACACACACATTTCATTATATTATTTTACACTGGCATGGTCAGAGTTGATAATCCCACATTTAGGCAAATTTCTTTCTTTTTTTTAAAAGACATTTTATCGGTTTTTTAACATTCTTAAACAAAAAGTACTCCAGACCCACCGTGATGGTTAGGTGGTCAAACATTCAAAAGTGAAAATATATATAAACAACACAACTGAATAAATTTCACTATCCCCTCTCTATTCCCCTCAGTTAACATAATATATTTAAATATCTATTTTAAATTTCTATCACTATTAAACCTGTGTTATAACTTTATCAGTTTACAAATACAATAGTTTAAATTTAAATCAAAAAATTATCGATTCTAATTCTTAATCTCTCACATCCCTCATTTTATACCAAACTCATTTATTTCTTCTTCCACTATACAATAGATATCTTAATAGCAATAAAATATTGATCGGCCCTATATATATATGTAATCCCAAAGTCAATCCATCTCTTTAAAATAACAAAATAATACTAAACCTTGATTCATTCATATTCATTAAACAAAGTTCAAATTTTCTCCAGCTTATCATGCCTTATCATGTCTTTATTGTCATACAAGAAATCTATCCTAGTAATTTAAAATATTCCATAAATTATTAAAAGCATCCCAATCTAAGCAGTCATCATTTTTGCAATTGCAGTAAATAATAAATTTCATATATTTCCCAAACGCTGCATAGGTACAATCCAATACATTCTTAATCTATTTAAAATATCTACTCTAATAATCATGCTCCTATATGTATATATATTTAGTTGCTTCTAACTCTGAATCTTAGTCCTTAAAACAATCCATAAATCCAGTATTGATTTAGGCAAATTTCTTAGCCATTCTTCTCAGTTGTATTTGCAGTTTTTACTTTCAGATATTCTTCTCATATTCTCCCATTTCTACTTTCAGATATTCATGACTTTAAAATGTAGCTGAAATCTGCCCTTCCCTTATGCAACGTGCACACCTGCTGGATTGCTAGGCAGAGTTAATTTTCTAATTTGCTGAAAGTTATATTCTGTGCTGACCTTTCGTTGCAATAAAGGGGTCTTTTTCTGCACCAAAAGTGGGGGCCCGGAACCAGGTGCAATGCAAGCCTGGGATGCTGCTCCCCTCCTGCCTGCAGATTCCTGGCCCAGCCCGCTTTCTCTGATGCAGATTAATGCGGTTTTCTCCTGTAGCTGGGCTGTCCCAAAATGGAGTGGTGCACTGGCATCTAGTGGATACCTTTTGGATTGCAGGCTGAAGCAGAAATCATCCTTAGCAGAACGGCTATCTTAGAGCCGTGGTTGAACCTTAACAGGAATGGAATGGAATAGAATAGAATGGAATGGAATGGAATAGAACAGAATTGGAAAGGAATAGAATACAGAATAGAATACGGAATAGAGTAGAATAGAATTACAGAATAGAATAGAATAGAATTACAGAATAGGATAGAATTACAGAATAGAATAGAATAATAGAATACAGGAGGAATAGAATACAGAATAGAATACGGAATAGAATACAGAATAGAATAGAATATGGAAAGGAATAGAATACGGAATAAAATATGGAATAGAATAGATTATAGAATAGAACAGATTACAGAATAGAATTACAAAATAGAGTAGAATTACAGAAGAGAATAGAATATGGAAGGAATAGAATACGGAATAGAATAGAATAGAACAGAACAGAACAGAATAGAATATGGAAAGGAATAGAATACGGAATAGAATAGAATTCACTACATCTGAAGGCAGTGTGTTTCTTTGGGTGATGGTTCTCACTGTCTGGAAATGTCTCCTTATTTCCAGGTTGAATCTCTCCTTGATCAGTTTCCATCCATTATTCCTTGTCTGACCTTCAGGTGCTTTGTAGAATAGGTTGACCCCCTCCTTTCTGTGGCAGCCCCTCAAATATTGGAAGACTGCTATCCTGTCTCCCCTGGTCCTTCTCTTCACTAGACCAGCCATGCCCAGTTCCTGTAACCGTCCTTCATATGTTTTCACCTCAGCTGAGTGCCACTTAAGGCATCCCAGCAGTGGGCAGAGAATCTGCTCTGAAAGACTGGTCAGGCAACTGAATGGAAAAGTGGAGCTTGGTGCCGATACCTCAAGCAGGAAGACCTCCACCATCTCAGACAAGTGACTGTCCAGCCTCTTCTTAAAAACCTCCAGTGATGGAGCACCCACGATTTCTGGAGGCAAGCTGTTCCACTGATTGATTGTCCTCACTGTTAGGAAGTTTCTCCTCAATTCCAGCTTGCTTCTCTCCTTGATTAGTTTCCATCCCTTGTTTCTTGTGCTGCCCTCAATTTCGTATCTTTTGTTGTAAAATGATCAGTTTCCAACCATTATTTCTCTGGACTAGACATACCCAATTCCAGCCATCGTTCTTCATGTTGTTTTAGCCTCCAGTCCCCGGATCATCTTTGTTGCTCTTCTCTGTACTCTTTCTAGAGTCTCAATATTTTTTTTTACATCGTGGTAACCAAAACTGGGTGCAGTATTCCAAGTGTGGCCTTACCAAGGCGTTGTAAAGTGGCAATAACACGTCACGTGATCTTGATTCTGTCCCTCTGTTCATGCAGCCTAGAATTGTGTTAGCTTTTTTTGGCTGCCACCGCACATAGTACAGACTTAGAGCAGTGGTTCTCAACCTTTTTAATGCTGCGACCCCCAACCGGTCATAAGTCGAGGACTACTCAACTGGTGCAGCACCGTTTGCAGAATGGGACTTTTGGCGGGCTCAGCAGGGCAGAGACAGCCTGGACAATTCCTATTGGCTTTTGAAAGCCAATAGAATTAGACTCTATTCAAGAGAGTCTATTCTATTGGCTTTCAAAAGCCAATAGAATAAAAGGGAGTAGCACAGCTAAGGAAAAGGGGGAAAAAATGGCGGACTGCGTTGTTTGGCGACCCCCGTGAAATGGTCGTTCAACCCCAAATGGGGTCCCGACCCACAGGTGGAGAACCACTGACTTAGAGCATAATACTGCTCTGTAGTGCACTGGTGAGGACACACTTGGAATTCTGTGTCCAATTTTGGATAATCATGGTACAAAAGTCACGGAGAGTCCAGAAGAGGCTGTCCAGTCTCTTCCCCTTAAAAACCTCCAGTGATGGAGCGCCCATGATTTCTGGAGGCAAGCTGTTCCACTGGTTGATTGTCCTCACTGTTAGGAAGTTTCTGCTTAGTTCTAGGTTGCTTTTCTCCTTGAGTGGTTTCCATCCATTGCTTCTTTTTCTGGTGCTTTGGAAAACAGTTTGATCTCTTTGTAGGAGCCTCTCAAATATTGGAACAGAGCTATCATATCACCCCTGGTCCTTCTTTTCATTAAATTAGACACACCTAATTCCTGCAACCATTCATGTTTTAGCCTCCAGTTCCCTAATCATCTTTGTTGCTCTTCTCTGTATTCTTTCTAGAGACTCAGCATTTTTTATATCGTGGTGACCAAAACAGTATTCCAAAGATGGTATTCCAATATGAAGAATGGTGGAACAGTATTTCACCATTCTTCATATTGTTTTAGCCTCCACTCCCCTGATCATCTTTGTTGCTCTTCTCTGTACTCTTTCTAGAGTCTCAATATCTTTTTTACATCGTGGTGACCAAAACTGGATGCAGTATTCCAAAGGTGGTCTTATCAAGGTATTATAAAGTGGCATTAACATTTCATGTGGTTTTGATTCTGTCCCTCTATTAATCCAGCCTAGGGCTTTTTGGCAGCTGCAGCAAACTGCTGGCTCATATTTAAGGGATTGTCCACTAGGTAGGACTCCCAAGTTCCCTCTAGCAGTTTTGAGCCGGGTATCACCTATTCTATACCTGTGCATTTGGTTTTTCTTGCCTAAACGTAAAATCTTATTTTTTTTCACCATTGAATTTCATGTCCAGATTTTTACTGGACAACCCGACTTAACTCTAATGACATTTTCTGCCCTGCAACCCGTGGGGCTGGTAGAGTCCTTAGAGGTCTTCTAGTCCATTCTTTTGCCCAGAGCAGGAATCCTCAAGAGTATCCCAGACAAATGGCCAATGTTTTCTTGGAGCCTCCACAGATGAAACCTCCGTGGGTCCAGGAAGAAATCCACTGTTGAAGAACTCCCATGATCGGGAGATGCCTCCTTAGACTTAGGAATAGAACCCAGAACAATGTTTGATCATGACTTGACCAAAAAGTGTGAGAAGAGGGTCCAATCACAAAGCCCTGTGGTTGGGACGGAGATGGGGGTCTTCTAGCCCAACTTTTAGAGTGGGACTCCTCCAACTAGCCCAGACCAATTGGCCTTTCTTTGAACACTTCCAGAGATGGAGCCCTCAGATCTTCCACTGCTTAATAATTCCCAACAGTCAGGAAATTCCTCCTCGAATGTGGATAATTCTCTGAAAAACTTCCATTCCTTGCTTCTTGTCTTCCCTTGAGCACACTACACAGCATAAATTCACTCTCTTCCCTGTGTCCGCCAAGATTGGAAACCTAGCATGCCCTCAGCCTCCTTTTTAGACTAAACAATACTCAGTTCCTTCAACCCATTTTTCAAAAGTCTCAGCCTTTAAACCTCTTTGCTGGTCTTCTTTGCCCTCTTTCCAAGTCCTCGGCCTCCTTTTTATATCGTGGTGACTGGAACTGGAGAAGATATTGTGTGTGTGTGGTTCAACTAGTGCTGCTCACTTCCTATGATCCCATCTCTACCTCTACTGCACTGGTGCTGTTAGCAGCTGGGTCATGCAAAATCTGTGGTCTACAAGGACACCAGATCCTTGCAAATACTACTGCTAAAGCAGGTATCTATTTTGTACCTGTGCATCTGGGTTTTTCTGGCCCAAATGTCTCACCGCTGAACGTGTTACTAGACAGGGCCCAGTGTTCAAGTCTATCTAGATCAGTGGTTCTCAACCTTTTTAATGCTGCGACCCCCAACCGGTCGTAAGTCGAGGACTACTCAACCGGTCGTAAGTTGAGGACTACTCAACTGGTGCAGCACCGTTTGCAGAATGGGACTTTGGGCGGGCTCAGCAGGGCAGAAACAGCCTGGACAATTCCTATTGGCTTTTGAAAGCCAATAGAATTAGACTCTGTTCAAGGGAGTCTATTCTATTGGCTTTCAAAAGCCAACAGAATAAAAGGGAGTAGCACAGCTAAGGAAAAGGGGAAAAAAATGGCGGACTGCGTTGTTTGGCAACCCCCGTGAAATGGTCATTCGACCCCAAATAGGGTCTCGACCCACAAGTTGAGAACCACTGATCTAGATCTTTTGAATCTTGAGCCCATATTCTAGCATGTTAACAAACCTCCTCCCTTCCTCATCTTGGATATTTATGAAGATACTGAAGAGTATTGGTCCAGGCTGGAACCCCAGGTACCCATATACCAAATAATAATAATAAAGTTGGAAGGGACCTTGGAGGTCATCAAGTCCAACCCCCTGCTCAGGCAGGTAACCCTATACCATTTCAGACAAATGGCTGTCCAGTCTCTTCTTAAAAACTTCTAGTGTTGGAGAATTCACCATTTCTGGAGGCAGGTTGTTCCATTGGTTAATTGTTCTAACTGTCAGGAAGTTTCTCCTTAGTTCCAGGCTGCTTCTCTCCTTGATTAGTTTCCATCCATTGCTTCTTGTCCTGCCTTTAGGTGCTTTGGAGAATAGCTTGACTCCCTCTTCTTTGGGGCAGCCCCTGAGATATTGGGAGACTGCTATGTCACCCCTACTCCTTCTCTTCATTAAACTAGACATACCCAATTCCAGCAACCATTCCTTATATGTTTTAGCCTCCAGTTTCTCCTTAGTTCTAGGTTGCTTCTCTCCTTGATTCGTCTCCATCCATTGCCCCATTCCATCCATTACCCCTTTCACTTCTCCGTTCCTTTTGGATATGGACTCCTTAATGACCATGTGCTTGTGACAGTTAGCTCAGGCAGCTGTAAATCCCTCAATCCTACTTCTTCAAGTTATTCAAGGGGGCTGTATCCACTTTCCCCCCCCAAAAAGCCTTATTAAAGTCTGGGCACAATGAATCCACAGCATTCTCTTCATCCATGATCTAGCTAGGTTATCAAAGCAAACCTTGTCTGGCGCAACTTGTTTTTAACAAAACCACGCTGGCTTCTGATCATTTACCTGACTCCTTTTCCAAGTCCTTGCAAACCCTCTCTGCTTGATTAGCTAATAAACGGTGGCTAGATAGATTGCAGTTTTGCGAGAGAAAGGAGGGCTCAGAGGCTAGTCTCACCTGTAGACCCATAGGAGGTTCAGAGGCTGCCCTGGGAAAAGGTTGCAAACGGGCTGTCACTCAAGCGGTTGCTGCAAAGAATTTTATTGGCACAGCCATCTTCACCCCAGAGAAGAAGCGGAAGAGTGAACAGGTGACAGACGGAGAAGGCGTTTCTGAGCCCCGTCACTCGGTAGCCCGGAGTACCCGGTGTCAAATCTGGGGGATGGCAACGGGCAGGTGCCACAAAGGTGCATGATGCTGGAGTAGCTGCTACACTCGGGGCTTCTGTTGCCAGGTCCCAAGAAACTCTTCCACCCTGGCAACAGGTGAGACAGGATCCGGTCAGCCAGCAAGGAAGGAAGCGTCCACGACTTGGTCCGACTGGGCTCTCTGTCCAAGCAGCCCCAGTGTTGAGGCAGCTGGGGAGAACCGCTCAAGGGGGACTGGGTGCGTTGAAGAGGGCGCCCGCAAACACGCGCCTCTTCAGCTCCGTCCAGAGTAGCTGCCGCTCCTCCTCTGCTCGCGCCAGCAGGCCCCGATTCTCCTGGGCTCTCCTGGACAGGTAAGGCAAGACCTCCTTCACGGGGCCGTAGGGGACGTACTTATACACGGGGAACCCAGCTTGACCTGGACAGAGGAGGAAAGCCAGAGGCCTGTTGGCTGCAGCTTCTCAACTCAGCCTCCCCACACACCTCCCACCCCGAAAATCGAAGTCACAAGCCCGTTTGGTTCAGTGGTTAAAGCATCAGGCTGGAAACTGGGAGACGGGAGTTCTAGTCCCACCCGAGCTGTGTAAGCCAACTGGCTGACCTTGGGCCAGTCACTCTCTCAGCCCGACTTGCTTCACAGGGCTGTGGTGGTGGGGACAATAGTCACAGGTTTTTCACGCACGAAGAGCCGCCCTAAAATCAGAGTCTGGTAGCAACTTTTCTGATGAATGCATCTTAGTGAAAGGAGCCAAAAAAAGCTGATGCCTTTCAATAAAATATATTTGTTGGAAAAGGTGCTGCCAGACTGCTACTAATTCTTGGCTACTGTTGACTAACGCAGTCCTGCTCCTCTGTGTTAAGCACTGACTCGAAAAGGGAACGTAATTGGGCTGGTTTCATTTGGAGGGGTGAAAAAAGGGCTTTTTTTATGGCTCTGCAAAACTTAATACTTCCTTTTGCCCTGTGCTGGTCAGAATATATAGCCATCTGGTCAGAGCATATAGTACTACTACTACTACTACTACTACTACTAGTAGTAGTAGTAATAATAATAATAATAATAACTTGAACACAATTGGCATTGACAAATTCGCTATTAGTCAATTGCAAAAGGCAGCCTTACTAGGAACTGCTTCCATCCTGCGACGAGATCTGTAATACCATCAAACATCTACATCTGCCTATCCCAGGTCCTGGGTAAGGACTCGATAGGTAGACAAAATGCCAAATCCAGTCTGAACATCTGGCTGACTGTGCGATGATCCATAATAATAATAAAAAGTTGGAAGGGACCTTGGAGGTCATCGAGTCCAACCCCCTGCTCAGGCAGGTAACTCTATACCATTTCGGACAAATGGCTGTCCAGTCTCTTCTTTAAAACTTCCAGTGTTGGGAGCATTCACCGCTTCTGGAGGCGGGTTGCTCCACTGACTAATTGTTCTAACTGTCAGGAAGTTTCTCCTTAGTTCCAGGTTGCTTCTCTCTTTGGTTAGTTTCCATCCGTTGCTTCTTGTCCTGCCTTCAGATGCCTTGGAAAATAGCTTGACTCCCTCTTCTTTGGGGCAGCCCCTGAGATATTGAAACACTGCTATCATGACCCCCCTCGTCCTTCTCTTCATTAAACTAGACATACCCAATTCCAGCAACCGTTCCTTATATGCTTTGGCCTCCAGTCCCCTAATCATCTTTGTTGCTCTTCTCGGTGCTCTTTCTAGAGTCTCAGCATCTTTTTCACATCGTGGTGACCAAAAATAGCTAGCTTAGGAATTAAGAACTGTTCCCTTAAGGGATAGCCTCCTGAGTAATGTAGTTTATGTTAACTGGTCATATCTGTGTCAGGATTGGCCTCTGGGAGGGACTTTTGCTTTATTACGGGATATCCTGGTTACGTGCCAGTCAGCAAGGTCTCTATGAATACCAGCCAACAGTAGCTCTGTTAGTATGGAAGAATCTATTTTCCTTTTGCCTATGTGATGGGTCCAGATTACAGCCTATATTCCAGAAGAATCTCTACAGTAACTGTAAATTATTGACTTGAGGATGCCTGATGAATAAAGTAACGTGCACGAATCCCTTCCATGGAGTTATTCTGCCTGCGTCAAGTAATATCTACCAGCAATCGCTTTGCTTGAATCAGGACATGCAAAGCTTTTACAAAGCTTTGTCTCTCCCCCCCACTTCTGGGAAGACACACAAAGGCATTGTGTGTGTGTGGGGGGGGAAGGTGGCAGGAAGGAGATAGACTGGGAGAAGGAAGGAAGAAAGGAGACAGGTTGGGAGAAGGAAGGAAGGAAGGAAGGAAGGAAGGAAGGAAGGAAGGAAGGAAGGAAGGAAGGAAGGGAGGAAAGAGACAGGTTGGGAAAAAGAAGGAAGGAAGAAGACAGGTTGGGAAGAAAGGAAGGAAGGAAGGAAGGAAAGGAAGGAAGGAAGGAAGGAAGGAAGGAAAGGAAGGAAGGAAGGAAGAAGGAAAAGGAAGGAAGGAAGGAAGGAAAGGAAGGAAGGAAGGAAGGAAGGAAGGAAAGGAAGGAAGGAAGGAAGGAAGGAAGGAAGGGGGGAAGGAGAGATAGGTTGGGAAAAGGAAGGAAGGAAGAAGACAGATTGGGAGAAAGAAGGAAGGAAGGGAGGGAGGAAGGAAGGAGAGACAGGTTGGGAAAAGGAAGGAAGGAGACAGGTTGGGAGAAAGAAGGAAGAAAGGAGACAGGTTGGGAGAAGGAAGAAAGGAAGGAAGGGAGGGAGGGAGGGTTAACAAAGATAAGTCCACCCTGGTTCCGTGCCTGAGCTCCTTCGAATCCGAAGACTGCGGTGTTCCAATCAAAAGTGCAGCCAGTGGCGCAAGTGACAACCCCCCCCCTCCATTGGCCAAAAGTCACATCACTCTCCTTGAAGGCCCGCCTTACCAAGAGGGAAGGTGATTTGGTCACACATGCCCAGCAGTTGCCCAAAGTAGATCTTGTTTTCTGAAGGGTGGATGCCAAGATCTGCCATCCTGCAGAAAAAAGTAGAAAGGGTTTCAGACGACAACCTACCTGTGGCCTCTTCCACCTGGTTCTAGAATAGTCTTCCCCAACCCTCCTTCCAGATGTTTATCCTCCATCTTGCGGTGTCTCCAGGGCAAGACGGCCTTTGCCGAGAATGCCAGGAGGGGGAGCCCTCCTCTTTGGGGCTTCGTCAGGTGGGTTGATGGGCCTGACGCTGACCAGTACCTGCCCAGGGTGAACTTGACCGTGTCTGTATTGTGAGAAGCCACCATCACGTTGGCCTTCCGGCTGTGCCGGATCTCCTCCAAGATGTAGTCCAGGCATCTGCAGGAAAGACGGACGGACGGAGGTGTCAGCGGACTTCCCAGGTATCCTTCCCCCCCCCTTAAGAGCCTCATAGCCCAGAACCCCCTTCTCCCCCACCTGTGGTACATCTCGCTCGTCTTTTCATAGGTTGGGTTGATGGGATCCTCGTAGCCCACCTCGGCTGCCCGGCTTCGCTCCTGCTCCATGTAGGCGCCCCTCACCAGCTTGGCTCCGAAATGCCAGCCTTCCCGGCGCGAGAGCTCTACGTCGATGGTCACATTATCGTAGGCCTCCTGTTTGGAGGGATGGAAGGGGAGAGAGAGAAGGAGGAGGAGGAGGAACAGGAGGAGGAGAAGGAAGAAGAACAGGAGGAAGAGGAAGAGGAGAAGAGGAGGAAGAGAAGAGGAGGAAGAACAGTAGAAGAAGAGGAAGAGGAGGGAGGAAGAAGAGGAGAAGGAGAAAGTGGAGAGGGAGGAGGAAGAGGAGGAGAAGGAAGAGGAACAGGAAGAAGAGGAGGAAGAAGAACAGGAGGAGGAAGAGGAACAGGAGGAGGAGAAGAGGAAGAGGAAGAAGAGGAGGAAGAAGAGGAGGAGTTACAGGAACAGGAGGAAGAAGAGATGAGGAGGACGAGAAGAACAGGAGGAGGAAGAGGAACAGGAGGAGAAGAGGAAGAAGAGGAGGAAGAGAAGGAGGAAGTAGAAGAGGAAGAGGAGGGAGGAAGAAGAGGAGAAGTGGAGAGGAAGAGGAGGAGGAAGAGGAAGAGGAGGAGGAAGAACAGGAGGAAGAAGAGGAGGAAGAGGAGGGAGGAAGAAGAGGAGGAGGAGAAAGTGGAGAGGGAGGAGGAAGAGGAGAAGGAAGAGGAACAGGAAGAGGAGGAGTTACAGGAACAGGAGGAAGAAGAGAAGAAGAGGAAGAAGAAGAACAGGAGGAGGAAGAGGAACAGGAGGAGGAGAAGAGGAAGAAGAGGAGGAAGAAGAGGAGGAGAAAGTAGAGAGGGAGGAGGAAGAGGAGAAGGAAGAGGAACAGGAAGGAGGAGGAAGAACAGGAGGAAGAGGAGGAGAAGAGGAGGAAGAAGAAAAGGAGGAGGAAGAGGAACAGGAGGAGAAGAGGAAGAAGAGGAGGAAGAAGAAGAGGAGGAGGAGTTACAGGAACGGGAGGAGGAGGAAGAGAAACAGGAGGGGGAAGAACAGGAGGAAGAAGAGGACGATGAGAAGAACAGGGGGAGGAAGAGGAACAGGAGGAGGAGAAGAGGAAGAAGAGGAGGAAGAAGAGGAGGAGGAGGAGTTACAGGAACGGGAGGAGGAGGAGGAGGAAGAAGGAAGGAGACTGAGAATCCGCTGGGCCAGAAATGTGTCTTCAATTGTATCTTGAAGGCTTCCAAGGCAAAACGGGATTCTCCTGGCACTTACAATCCAAAGACCTTCAGATCTGCTCCTTTATCAAAATTACTACATTTCATATTAGCGGAGGAAGATCCTCTCCACTCTGCTCTGTTCCAGCATCATCTACTTAGCCTGATATTTGGTGGTAAGGGGTAACCAGGAAAGACCTTTCAGCAGATCATAAAGGATGGGCGATCTTTGTATTCTGCAGATCCCAATGAACACTTCAACACAATCTGACTTAGGGTTGTTTAGTTAAAAAAAAAATACCAGTTAGAATTCCTTATAAATAAATGCAACCATCAATATATCTCAAGTGAGTCTTTTTTCCGCCGGCAGTCCTGTCATCCCTTACTGCCACCTGTCTAGTTCAGCGGTTTTGGCCAATGTGTCCAAGAGGGGCAGCCTAAGGACCCCTTTTTGGGCTTGTAAGCAAGCCAGGTTGGACCTGATCAATACTCGGGTAGGAGACCACCAGGAAATCCCACCTTCAGGTAGCACTGGTACGTGTTGAAGATGGCTGGTCTCTCCTGGTTGAATCGGCGCTGCATCTCCAGGGTGAGGCGGCTGATGGCCGGCTGGAAGTAGGTCTGCTCAGCATCCACCATCAACCTCACACCCACCCCGACAGCTTTCTAAAAAGTAAGAGAGTAAAAGAGTAGGATTAGCACTTAAATCCCTGAAACATGAGCCAGCAGTTGTGCAGCAGCAGCAGCCAAAAAAGCTTAATACAATCCTGGGTTGTATAAACAGAGGCATAGAATCAAAATATTCTATGTATTAGTCCTGCTTCATAAAACAGTATTAGCACTGCTTTGTAAAACCTTAGTAAGGCCACACCTGGAATACCACAACACAAAAAGGATGTTGAGATTTTGAAAAAAAAGTGCAAAGAAGAGCAACTAGGATGATTAGGAGGCTGGAGACTAAAACATACGAAGAAGGGCTGCAGGACTTGGGTTTGGCTAGTCTAGAGAAAAGAAGAAATAGGGGTGACATGACAGCAGTGTTCCAGTATTTGAGGGGCTGCCACCAAGAATAGGGGGTCAAGCTATTCTCCAAAGCACCAGAAGGCAGGATAAGAAGCAATGGTTGGAAACTGATCAAAGAGAGAAGCAACCTGGAATTAAGAAGAAACTTGCTGACCGTGAGGACAATTAACCAGTGGAACAGCTTGCCACCAGAAATCGTGAGCGCTCCATCACTGGAGATTTTTAAGAAGAGGCTGGACAGTCACTTGTCTGAGATGGTATAGGTCCTCCTGCTTGAGCAGGGGGCCAGACTAGAAGACCTCCAAAGTTCCTTCCAGCTCTATTCTGATTAACAAGCGTGCCCACTGAATGCACTACCTATAAACCAATACTTTGGGGAAAAAAAATAATACCAATAAAGCTGGGCACATCCTTTTAATGGGGACACCAAGGAAATAGCGGATTTCTTTCCCTAATTTTGCTCTGGAGTTTCTCCTACCGTTTCTCCTCTTTGATCAACCCTCTAAGTCAGTGTTTCTCAGCCTTGACCATTTTAAGGCATGTGGACTTCAACTCCCAGAATTCCACAGCCAGCAATGCTGGCTGTGGAATTCTGGGAGTTGAAGTCCACATGCCTTAAAATGGTCAAGGTTGAGAAACATTGCTCTAAGTGGCCTCGCAGCCCTTGCTGTTCGCTTCCATGGGACTGAAGCAAAACCACTGGGCTGCTTGCCTTGAAAGCAAAATCAGCAACCAACTCGATCCAGCAAAGACAAGAGGCTTGATGGGGGGGGGGGGAGAGAAGGAGGGAGAGGGAGCTGCTAAGGCAGAGGAAGGCAACACACACACACACACACACACACACACACACACACACACACACACACACGTCCCCTCCAGGTTGCTGGCAGAAGCCAGAGAGAACCAAGTCCTAGTTCCGAGCCTCTGTGACCCGTCAGAGATGCTTTGAGCAGCCTGTCTGCTGCTGCTGCGCCCTCCATGGCTCCCCAAAGCAGAAAGGTGGTGGGGTCTCACCTTGGCCAGGACATCCATGCGCTGCAACATACGTTTCATCTGCCTCTCCTCTTCCTGGGTGAAGCGAGACAGGAGCGGCTCAAGCTGGCCTGTCTGATGGGGTTGAGAGATGAGATTAGGAAGTATTTCCAGACATAAAAAAAAATGGAGCTCGAGAACATTTCAACATTCCAACCATTAGTTTTGAGTCCCTGAAGGGAGCCAGGCCAATCTGGGGGTCTGGAGTTGCTTTGTGCCCCTCTGGGATGACACTGGGTGCTTTCCCACATTCCTCTCCAGATGTCAGCTTGGAGGATAAACCACTTCCTGGCACATCAGGAGGGGAGTTGGTCAAGGGCTCTGAGCAGCTGTCTGAGAGGGATTTGGCTGAAGCACAGCTGCAGCAGGACAGCCCTGAGGCTTCAGGTGGGGAAAGCATCCAGCTGCATCCGGTCAGGGATGAGAAAGAGGAACTGCCTTCTGCACCTGATCCAAGAAACGTAGGACCGAGAAAAGGCAGGCGCAGAGAAGGTCAGTCAGATTACTCACGGGGAGAAAGCCTCGCCCTTCTTGATGGGCTGCACCAGAAGCTGGCTATTTAGCCCAGCAGACAGATGGAGCCAATGCTGGGAACAATGTGGTCATTCCCTAGTTGTGTGTTTCCTGCCTTGATTTGGACTGACACTGGACCTGGATCAAGCCTTGTGAACTCTGGATTTTTCTGGCCTCCTGAACCCTCTTGTGTTGTGGATTGAACTTTGCCTGGTGGGTTTATATTGCCTGGGAAACTTTCAAGTGGAATTGGCCATTTCTCTGTGGACTAGCATTGGCCTGCTTGTGGCTGGACTTAAGTGGGACAGTTCTAGGTTTTTGGTGAATTGTTAGGGAATATTAATAAGCCCACTAAACCAGGGGTCCCCAACCCCCGGTCTGTGGACCGGTAGTGGGCCGCAGCATGCCAGCAACCGGTCCGCACAAACAAACAAAGTCCCATCCACGAGATGCAGGCAACACACAAAATCACGTACTCTCTGCTCTGTGGAAAAACCTCTCTCCACGGAACCAATCCCTGCTGCCCAAAAGATTGGAGATCTCTGCACTAAACCACCATTATGTGTGTGTGTGTGAGAGTGGGACACTAAATGTCCGATGCCTGGAACTGCTTTGATGGGCCTGCCTGATTTTCTCAAATTGTTGTGATTCCATGTCAGCTGAGTCTGAGGAATCTGAGGAGGATGTGGAGGAGGCATTTGAAGGGCCATCAGGGGCAGAGGGAGGCTCTGATGAATTACAGGACTCACGGTTGGATGCAGAGCCTGGGCCCTCCAGTCGTGCTCCTGATGAAGCTCAGCTGTGTGAGAATGAGTCAGACTCGGAGGACTCACACCTGAAAGACTTGCTAACTGATGCTCATACACGTCATCAATTAGCGAGAGTAAATCAGCAGCAGTCAATACGGAAACTCCAGAATAAAAGGAGAAGGCAATGAGAGGCAATGCCTTGGGACTGCTGAATAAAGGGAGGAAGTGTGGGCGGTGCTGGTTGCTGAAGGCAACCGTTTGCGAAGTGCTTCTTGGAATCCCGGTCTGTTCGTCTTGCTTGTGACTTCTCTTCTGTTTGCATCGTGTTTCCTGTGGACTATTTCCTTCCTTTGGACTTGAGTTTTGCTGTTTGTGTTTTGGACTATTTGACAGGTTTGTCACCCATATTAAAAGGGGTTTGTTTTGTTGTAAAGTCTCCAATCTATTGCATCAGCAGGGGTTTGGTCCTTGTGCCTTTAACAAGGACGGCAATAGGCTGGGATAGAACACAAATCTAGTGTCCAGGTCTAATGTTTGCACAACTGTAATAAAAGCCAAAGGGGCCTTGAAGAGCTTGCCAAGTCCTTGCAGGCCAGACAGGGATGGTGGGAAAAACTCTGGGAAAGGACCTTCACGGTGCACCTGTCTGAGCACAGAAGGAGCCATAGAAGGATCAGCCAATGTGGGTCGTCTCCCAATGTCTAAAACAGGCTCATCGTTGCAACAATGACTCTGAATGGGGGTGGTGGTGGAGGAAGGAAGGAAGGGAGGGAGGTCAGAGAAGCCTCAGATGCTCCCAACTGCCAGCCAAAAAGGATTCTGATCCTTTATCATTGCTTCCCACTATCTTCTGCAGCAGAAGCTCAAAGGGCCATTCCTGACTTGTTTAAGCTGGCCAGCCTGGCCGAGGATGGCTTTTCTGCAGCTGGTTCAGAATAGACGACGGGAAGACCCCACCCTGCTCCTCAATTATCTGCAGAAGAGAGATTACACGCTGCACGCAGTGCAAAGAGTTGCTTGATATCCGATGGGCGGCATGTAAATTTAATACATGTTAAAAATACATACAGCACCAATCCTAAATGCTGCAGACGTGCCCTCGTAGATCTTGTTAAACGAACGGATGTTCCTCTACAGAGTTTTGCAGCCCTGGCCTTTACTGGGGAGGGGTGTGCGTGTAGGCAACTCACTGAGGACTAGCATCGGCTGGTCAGTTCCCTTTAGAGCAGTGTTTCCCAACCTTGACAATTTTAAGGCCTGTGGACTTCAACTCCCAGAATTCCACAGCCAGCAACGCTGGCTGTGCAATTCTGGGAGTTGAAGTCCACAGGCCTTAAAATTGTCAAGGTTGAGAAACACTGCTTTAGAGCAACCTCACATTATTCTGACCCTGAACCCTTGAACTGAATGTGACTGGCAGAAAAAACTGTGCAGCTTTTCTCTATTGGGGAGCATTTTTAAACGGCAGCTGGCTAAGCCAGTGTTTCTGAACCGTGGCAACTTTAAGGCTATGCTGGCTGGGGTATTCTAGGAGTTGACATCACACACCTTTGAAGTTGCCACAGTTGCCCCTGCCCTAAACCAAGAAATGTGTGGTTCAAATGTAGACCCCGAAGACTCCTAAAAACGCTACCGTATTTTCCGGCGTATAAGATGACTTGGCGTATAAGACGACCCCCGACTTCGGAGAAGATTGGCATGGTTAGAAAGTCGTCTTATACGCCGGAAAATACGGTACATCCTCATCTCCATCACAACGAAGAACTTCCTTGCAAGTCTGGCGCTTACCTTCAGGTTGGGAACCAGCAGGAGTTTGGAGATTTCCATCCGGGCATCGATCAAACTGTTCCAATCCAGCAAGTCCACCGTTCTGAAAAAAGATTTAGGTGAATGGAGAAGGTGGACAACAGCAGCTTCCCCCCATCCCAATTTTTACCTGGAGGAACTGGGGTTGGCTAGATAGGCCAGAGATTTTAGGAATAAAATGCTGGCTCCTGCAGCTCCCATTATCTGCTCTGCTTCCCGTCTGTTTCCTGCAACAACGCCCACCATCCTTTCATAAAAGCACCTGGCTTCACATTGCCACACGAGGTTAACCTGTCTAGTTTATTGCTCAAACTTCCACTTCTACAGGAGAAGAGAGTATTTATAGACTACCAGTCTCATGGAATAAGAGAAAGTAAGAACATCCTGGAAACTGCATTAACCAGCAATCGAATAATGGACTCACAGGGCTGGGAGGTCTTTTAGTCCACCCCCATGCTCAGGGCACTTATTCCATCTAGGACAGTGGTTCTCAACTTTTTTAATGCCGCGACTCCCCAACCGGTTGTAAGTCAAGGACTACTCAACCGGTCGTAAGTCAAGGACTACTCAACTAGTGCAGCACCGTTTGCAGAATGGGACTTTTGGCGGGCTCAGCCGGGCAGAGACAGCCTGGACAATTCCTATTGGCTTTTGAAAGCCAATAGAATTAGACTCTATTCAAGAGCGTCTATTCTATTGGCTTTCAAAAGCCAATAGAATAAAAGGGAGTAGCACAGCTATGGAAAAGGAGAAAAAAATGGCGGACTGCGTTGTTTGGCGACCCCCGTGAAATGGTCGTTCGACCCCAAATGGGGTCCCGACCCACAGGTTGAGAACCACTGATCTAGGACAAATGGCTGTCCAATCTCTTCTTGAAAATCTCCAATGATGGAGCACCCACAACTTCTGGAGGCAAGCTGTTCCACTGGTTAATTGTGCACAGTTAAGAAACTTCTCCTTAGTTCTAGGTTGCTTCTCTCCTTGGTTAGTTTCCATCCATTGTTTTTTGTCTTGCCTTCTGGTGCTTTGGAAAATAGGTTGACCCCCCTCTTTTCCATCTACAGCCCCTCAAATACTGGAACTCTGCTATCATGTCTCCACTAGTTCTTATTTTCAGTAGACTAGATATATCCAATTCCTGCAATCGTTCTTCCTAAAACATATAAGGAACAGTTGCTGGAATTAGGTATGTCTAGTTTAACGAAGAGAAGGACGAGGGGGGACATGATAGCAGTCTTCCAGTATCTGAGGGGCTGCCCCAAAGAAGAGGGAGTCAAGCTATTCCCCAAAGCGCCGGAAGACAGGACAAGAAGCAACAGATGGAAACTAATCAAGAAGAGAAGCAACTTCTAAGGAGAAACTTCCTGACAGTTAGAACAATTAACCAGTGGAACAACCTGCCTCCAGAAGCGGTGAATGCTCCAACACTGAAAGTTTTTAAGAGGAAACTGGACAGCCATTTGTCCTGCCTGAGCAGGGGGTTGGACTAGATGACCTCCAAGGTCCCTTCCAACTTTATTATTATTATTATTGTAGTTGGTTTTTTTTTCTTTAGCCTCCAGTCCCCTAATCATCTTTGTTGCTCTTCTCTGCACCACTCAGCTTTCAGTACCCCAGGAGAATGCATGCATGTTGGGCAAGGGACCTGGAATAACCCACCTGGTTGGGTCAGAGCCGAGCTTTTCAAGTTGGCAACTTACCCTGTGAGGCCCAATTTCTCGCCCGCGAACCACTGCTGGCTTTCCGCTTTGGTGGCAATCCCCAGGTTGGCCAGGGCCTCCTGCCAGAATAAAAAAGTGCCACTTCAGTCCTGCAGTGCCCAGTCATGTCTTATTCTTGAAATGGGTCTTGTGCCAAGCACGAATCAGGTTTGGGATGGGAAGCAGCCCAGCATTCTGAGGTCACGGTTTCCCAGTACCAACTTCCTTTGTTCAGATCTCGGCAGAAGCATCCCGAGCTGTTCTGACTTCACCAGAATGGATCCCACCTTGTAGTGCAGCGGTCCCCAACTTTTCTGGCACCAGGAACCAGTTTTGTGGAAGACAATTTTTCCACCAACCGGAGTGGTGAGGGGGTGGTTTCACATGCAACTAGATTCCACGCGTGTGCAGATAAAAGTTTTACTTGCTCGCCCACTGCTTGTGAGGCCCGGTTCCCAACAGGCCACGGACCAGTATGAGTCCCCAGCCCAGAGGTTGGGGACCCCTGTTGTAGTGGACAGTTCAGACTGGGTTTTTTTTTTTTTTTGCCTGGGAATGGAGCTTTCTGACCTCCATTGAACCCTGTAGCACCATTTCAAGGTCAGAAAGGAAGGACCGTTCAGATCTCAGCATATCCACCCCCCCCCAGGGCCCCTATGTGAGGGAGATGGGCAGTTAATGTGTTTGATACATAAATATTTTGTACCACCTTCATTTACTGGCACAGGGCACCTTCCCCAGCTCTCATCCGCCAGCCAAGAGAGTCCAGACTGTGTAGCTAGGAGCTACAGGAGATGAAGCCATGTCATGGATCTGCCCCCGGGCCCATCTCTGGATGCGACTTCAGAGGAGGAGGGCAAGTTTGAGTTAGCAGAAAAAAGCAAGGAGCCGAGTGCTGGTCAGGATCAGGGCTTGGAGGGTGCTAGCCTGATGGAGCAGCCTCAGCTGGGTCCATCGGATGAGCAACCGGTTGAGGCTGAGTGAGGTGAGCAAGTTGGCCGGGAGCAGCTTCTGTCCATTAGCAATGAGGTGGAGTCCACACCGCCTCCAATCCAAGGACACGTAGAGCAGAGAGAAGATAGGCACAACGCCGGTCAGCTAGCTAGACTACTCGTGAGAAGGCAACCTCATCTTTCATGAAGGGCTGCACTGGCATTGCCTACTTAATCCCCCACCCCTGAGGACTTGAGCGTTGCTGGAGCAGTTCTGTGCCTTGTGTGCTTCTGCCGTGTATCCTGACTCCTTCAAATTGTGAACTGCCTTCCTGGAATTTGTGTGTCCCCTTTGGGGACTCTTGCTATGCTGAGCTTGGAATCTGGACCTGCGCAACAGGTGTGCTTTCTGAGGACCTGTTGGGAGTTTTGAATAAACACCATGTCAACGCTGCAAATATTGTGTATTCTTGCTTTTGACAATATGCAGAATTGTCTGGTAAATATGGGGTTAATAAAGAGCAGAAGGGGTGGGGGGTGGGGGGTAAAGCCCTGGAAAGAGAGAGGAAGAAAACATTTGACCTTCACACTAATTGGATAATGTGAGATATGAAGGCTAATTTAGGGAGGGAACATGCTGATAATTTAACTGCTCAGAGGAAGAGAACTTAGATCCTAGCATCCCTCCCTTGTGCCTGTGCCGATATTTTGTAACAATAAAAGACTTTTAGGAAAATAAATGCCTGGAAGTTCTTTGAAATGTTTCATTAGCTGGAACCACAACACACCAGTAGAATTCTTTCCATATATTCCTGTGTGTGTCTGTGGGGGGAGGGAGAATGGGGCAACACAAGCCCCCCAAAGGGAGAGCAGTTTCCAGGAAAGAGCTTAGGGCAAATATCTTTGGGAAAAGCACCACAAGAGGAGGCAACTCCACGTTTGTTCCCAGCACCTGTTTTCCAAAAGGTATTTTCTCTCAATGCAGGAATCGGATCGCCTTAGCCAACTCCGTTTTGTCAGCCACTCACCTGCAGCTTCTCTACCTCCAGCTTGGTCTCCAGAGCTGCCAGGCCCACCTTGCCCTGTTCAGCAGCCAGTTGGTGGAAGAAGCTTCTCCATTTCACCAGCACCTCTGAGAACTGCAGCTGGAGGCAAGCAGAGACCGAATGAGCACCCCTTTCTCGAGTGAAAACATCTGCACCACGTCCCTGAGAGCTCGGTCAGTCGCGGAAACATCCCCTGCATTGACCAGGAACCTTGGATGGGCATTGGTAGATCAGACCTCTTGGATAAGCGGATAATAATCAATGATTTAAAAAAAAAATTAAAAAAATCAGATTTTTTAAAATTTAAATTGGATTTTTTTTAATTTATATCGAATGTATTTTTTTTATTGAAAATTTTTAAGTTTTACAAAACAATTCCCTTCCCCAAACCCTCCCGACCCTCCCATACCCTCCCCAACCTCCCCAATCCTCCCATACCCTCCCCCAACCTTCCCATTCAATTTGTATCGAATGTATTTTAATAAAATGCTTTTGGAGTAAAAAAATCTATCTAGTTTTCTATTTAAGATACATTAATAATTTAGTTTATTCAGCATGAAATGGAGCTTAGTTACGTAGCAGGAGGCTGTATACTCTGCAACCTTTACATCTTTGGTAAACTCATTCCATGCATCCAAGCTCTGCAAGCTGAGATAGCATGCCCTGCATTGATGCATTCACACAATTTCACGGTACCCATGAGATGCATCATAAAGCAAAGTTCAGGAACGTTCCTTTATTATCCCATTGTTTTGCAAACCTATGTACATTACAAACTGTGTGATTGTTTGAACGGAAATGCATCTGTACCGGGCTCTAAAATTAAATAAAAGAATTTGAGCAGTTCTCCAACTATGTGTGATTAACCTATTAACCTAAGATCGGTTCTGATGTTGCTGTTTTACTCACCTGACAGCTTAATATTCTAAATAGGAAACCTTCATTTTGTTTGCAAATAATAATATTAAAGATTCTAACTACCAGCAACAATGAGTCCTTACATTTAAGGAACACCTGTCATTTCAGGTCTGCCTGGGGAATTCTGGGAGTTGAAGTCCACAAGTCTTAAAGTTGCCAACGTTGGGGACCCCTGCTGTACAGTATGCAACACAGGACACATACCCAAACTCTAAGCTCTCAGCACCCTAACCCAGGCCTGGGAGATCATCTTTAAGCCTTCTGGGATGACCACAGGAATTCATTGCAGAGGTCAGGTGCCATGACAGAGAAGGCACCCTTCCTGGATCCTGAAAAGTGGCCCTGTTTCATCAAGGGGATCCCACTGCCGGCTTTGCCAGCAGTGAGAGGCACTGCGCATGGGAATTGAGCAACATCTGGCAGTCTGCAGCGTCTGTCTTAAGGGCCTGAGACAAGCTAAAAGACGATGGGCCAGTAGGGAGGCAAGAAACCACACCTAAAGTACTGCATCCAGTTTTGGCCTCCACACTATAAAAAAGATGTTGAGACTCTAGAAAGAGCACAGCGAAGAGCAACAAAGATGATCAGTGGACTGGAGGCTAAAACATATAAGGAAAGGCTGCTGGAATTGGGGGTGGCTCGTCTAGTGGAGAGAAGGACGAGGGGGGGGACATGATAGCAGTGTTCTAATATCTCAGGGGCTGCCCCAAAGAAGAGGGAGTCAAGCTATTTTCCAAAGCGCCTGAAGGCAGGACAAGAAGCAATGGATGGAAACTAATCAAGGAGAGAAGCAACTTAGAACTAAGGAGAAACTTTCTGACAGTGAGAACAATCAAGCAATGGAATAGAACAGTGGTGGCGAACCTATGGGACGGGTGCCAGAGGCAGCACTCAGAGCCCTCTCTGTGGGCATGTGCGCCGTCGCCCCAGTCCTAGGCCTTCAGCTGGGTTTTATAAAACCTTTTCACTTTAGGCCTCCACCGCCATGTGCAAAAAAAAAAAAGGTTCAATCAATCAGTCAATTTCAACTTCTTGCGGGAAAGAAAAAGATCTAGCAAAGTTGGAATTGATTGATTGAACTTTTTAGTCCCACCCAGCCTGCCGTTACCACCGCAGCCACGCCCACCCAATGGGCCACACCCACCCGGCACCCGACGATGCATAAGTGGGTTTTGGGTTGCAGTTTGGGCACTCGGTCTCTAAAAGGTTCGCCATCACTGGAATAGAAGTAACCTTCAGAAGTTGTGGGAGCTTCATCACTGGAGACGCTGGACTGCCATCTGTCAGAAATGGTGTAGGGTCTCCTGTTTGGGTAGGGCGGTTGGACTAGATGACCTACAAGGTCCCTTCCAACTCTGTTATTCTCTTCTAACCAAATGCTGCTTATCCAGAACAGGCAATCACCTACCAGGAACTGCGGCCTGCCCAGCGCTGTGAGTTTGATGGCAGAGAATCCGTCTTTGGAGCTGCCTCCTAGAAAAACAACCAAGTTAGCGCTCGGGCCCTTTCTAGCGCGGAAAGACCCTCGGCCTCCAAGCATCTCCCCAGGAGCACTTCAGCCGCCCTGCCCTCCCGAAGCCTTGAGACAGGTGACCCCAGAGTGATGCCAAGGGGGAACCTCTTGAACTCCTTCAATCGAGACCTCCTCCAGGCACATCAGCTTCCACTTGCAGAACTGAACAGCAGCAGCGACGTTGCCAAGAAGGCTGGCGACGGGAGTGAACCTGAGGGGTCCTTAACTAGGTAACAACACCAGGGCTAGTCAGGAATGCTGTTTGCTGTCGGTTTATATTCTGGTGTTTTGTCCGTCTGTCTGTCTGGGTGGGTGGGTGGGGGGGTCTTAGGGATTCCTTGGTTGGGCTCCAGGGCAGTTTCCTGACTGGGGTCTTGCTTACTTGATTGTTGGTCTAAAGTTGTCAGAATCCAATTATATTTCACCTCTAGTTATCAATTATAAAAAAAACCCATTTCTGCCTTCTATGGATTCTGCCATACAAGGAAGGGAAGGGGGGTGAACAAAGGGGCTTTATGGCCCTCCCTTCGGTAACTTCAAAGGAACTGGATGTGGATATCACCAAAAGGACTAACCATAACAATGGGGCTATTACCTTTCATGTAGTTCTCTCTGAAGTCTCCACCCAGCCGGCAGTAAGGAAAAGGGGGTGGGAGTGTAATGCCTGAGACTGTCGCTGGAAGAAGGGGGTGATTGGGTGGGGCTACTGGGGAACCCCTTAAAACTTGAATGGGAGAGCTTGGACCCCAAGTCCTGTCTAGAACGCCTGCAACCATTTTCTCTTAATAAAGGATGCCTGTTGGAAGAACTATTCCAAGAGTTTTGTCTTCTTAAGATGCAAAGTGGGGTGGGTCCTTACACCTTGGAGTTAATCTATGCAGATCTCTGATTACTGGTGGAGAGGTGCTTTGGGCTGGCTGATGGTCTCTTTGGCATCGTCCAGAGATGTTGTTAAATGTCCATGTGTCTATCGATGGCTGATTTGTCAGAGGGCCAGACTTCTAGAAATTCCCTGGCATTTTTGGATTTGGCCTGGTCTAGGATGGTCACATTTTCCCAATTGTGACTAGGTGGATGCAGCATCTTTGGAGGGCAGCCAAAGTGGAGGAGACAGCCCCAGAGCTGCTTGGACTCCAGCCCTGCCCCCCCCATCTCTCCCCATTGGCCTGATCCCAGGTCATCATCTAGGGCGGGGCTTTTCAACCAGTGGTACGGGTACCACCTGTGGTACATTGGCACCTGGCAGGTGGTACGCGACCATCCTAGAAAAGTGGTAGCGGGGGAGGGGAATGAGCTGAACCGGTGGCAGCACCGCACAAGCCTGAGTGAGAGATGGCTGGAGCTGCAGGGCTGTCAGGGCTCAGCGGAAGTGCCAGGATCAGCACTTCTTCGGGGCTGTCAGGACTCAGTGGAAGCGCCAGGATCAGCGCCAGGCTCCAGCTGGAGCTCAGCACTGATCCTGGTGCTTCTGCTGAGCCCAGAAGAAGCACCAATAGCTGGAGTGTTGCAGCATCTCCAGGGTCTTGTGATTTACATTCAGAGGCTTGGCAACTGATTCCTATTTATGACGGTCACAGTGTCCCAGGGTCATGTGAAGTGACCAAAACCTGCTGCAACCACCCAGCAGACGGGGGAAATAAAAACCTAAATACCCCCCCACCTCACCCCGCGTTGCCAATCCTCAACAGAAATGCTCACAACAATGAACTCGGACAGAAGGAAGAGCGCCGCTGGGTGGGCCGGCAGGTGTCTTGCTCGGCTGTGGCTTGGGGGGCACTTTTTTCAGTGCCATTGTAACTTTGAACAGTCACTAAGCGAACTGTTGTAAGTCGAGGACTACCTGTACTTTATCACTTTTTTCCTTTTTTGGGGGGTCATCCAGTTTTTGACACCTTACTAGGCGACTGGTGGTACTCAGATGTTGCCCTATCCTAAAAGTGGTACAATGGGTGAAAAGGTTGAAAAGCCCTGATCTAGGGCCACATGTTTGCCCATCCCAGCTTGGAAGGCAGGTTGTACAGGTGTGTGTGTGTGTGTGTCTGTGTGTCCTGCACCCTTTTGTATTTCCTGTGGGAGGAAGCACGTTTGATTGGGGGAGGCTGAGTGGGGGCACTGAAGGCTGCTTACCTGAGGCCTCAATGCATTTCACGAACGTCTCCATGTGCCGGTCGCATTTGGCTTCATCGGCGTAGAAGTAGGTTCGGGCGCCAGTGACGCCATCCCGCCGATCCCCAAACTTGTGATGGACGCTGTAGCGCTTCTCTCTCTGCTCTGGGAAGGACAGCAAATCGGGAGGGACCCCCCCCTTAGCCCCAGCCTCTTTAGACCCTGAGCCCATCAAGCCCCCCTCCTCTCAAAGCAATTGCTTCAAATTCTAGGCTGGACCAAGAATCCTGGCTATCCATCCTTGCTGGGTATCATGGTTTAACTTGCTTGACTTTGGGGGGGGGGGAAGATGTCTAAATCTGTTTACATTCAGGATGTGAGGCAAAGTCAGCCAAGACAAGAGAGCAAAAATGGTGACCAAGCCTGGACCAGAAGCATCCATGAGAGCCGTGGTGGTGCAGTGGTTAGAATGCAGCACTGCAGGCTAATTCTGCCCACTGCCAGCAGTTCGATTCTCACCAGCTCAAGGTTGACTCAGCCTCCCATCCTTCCGAGGTTGGTAAAATGAGAGCCCAGTTTGTTGAGGGCAACAGGCTGACTCTGTAAAACCGCTTAGAGAGGGCTGTAAAGCACTGTGAAGTGGTATATAAGTCTAAAGGGCTATTGGTATTTGGGGCCTCCAGAGCCCCTCACAAAGAATCAGGCCAACCTCTTGGCCCTTTGGCTGTTTTTCTCTCAGCACATTTGGAGAGCTAAGGAACAAATAGGGCAGCTATTCACTGTTTAGAATTCCTACCTCCTCCCCCCCCCCAGAGAAGAGCCGGGGCCCCACCACTTTGGGTATGCGCCCCTTGACGTGCCGTGAAAAGACTCAAAGAGGCCTCTGGCCCTACAGCTTCTTCTGGGGCTCCCCGGGGGCTCCTTGTGTCAAATGCAACCAGAGAGAACATGTTGCATCTTGCAAAGCCCCTCTAGGCTGCAGGGGGGGGGGGGAAAGAAGCCACAAGGCTGACGTTTTTGCTAGGCCCCCCTCCCCAGGGCAGGCTGGAGACCCCAAACTTTACTTACTGCCTGTCTCCTTCTCAAAGGCAGAGACGCAGGAGCTGGGAAGGAAGGAAGGAAGAATACTTTACTTTCTGCCAAAGGGGGTCTTCCAAGTTAACACACCCCAAGCCGCTCACTCTGCAAACACTGCCCAGCCAAAGGGGGGCACAGCTGTCCACAGCAGCCCAGAGGCAACCCCAAGAGTGAGTTAGGATTAGGGTCTTCCAGCCTAAATTACATGCACATTTGGCAATATCAGAATCTGTGGGCCTTGCAGTCAAATCTCCAGGGCTGTGGCTCAACAAGGAAAGGGTTAGAGGAGGGGTCCTCAACCCCTGGTCCGTGGACCAGTACCGAGCCATGGCATGCTGGCAACTAGTCTGCCGAAACAAGCAAAGGCCCATCCGTGGGATGCAGGAAGCACACAAAACCACACACTCTTCGGTCTGTGGGAAAACCTCTCTCCACGGAACTGGTCCCTGGTGCCCAAAAGCTTGGGGATCTGTGGGTTAGGGTGTAGGTTGCTTTCTACAAATAGTTCTTGACTTACAACAGTCATCTAAGCAAGGTTTGAAGTTGTGATGGACTCCCTGGGAGTACAGTTAGTTCTTGACTTACAGTAAGTTGTAGCGGTACTGGAAAAAAAGGGACTTATGACCATTTTTCACACTTATGACCATTGCAGCATCCCCATGGTCAGGGGTAGGCAACCTTGGCCCCTTCATGACTCGTGGACTTCCAACTCCCAGAATTCCTCAGCCAGCATGGTGGAAACCTTGGCCCCTTCATGACTTGTGGACTTCAACTCCCAGAATTCCACAGCCAGCATGGCTCAGCTTGGAAATCTCTCCCTTTCCCCTCAGCATGGCTGGCTCAGGAATTCTGGGAGTTGAAGTCCACGAGTCATAAAAGGGCCAAGTTTGAAGACCCCTGGTTTAAATATTTAAATGTTTTTTCCTCACAGTCACGTGATCAAAATTCAGGCATTTAGGCAGGGGTAGGCAACCTTAGCTCTTTTATGACTCGTGGACTTCATCTCCCAGAATTCTGGCTTTTAATCATCTTAGTTTGTCTTCTCTGAGGAATGGTAGTGGTGTGTGGCCCGGAGGTTGGGTAGGGGACTCTAAAGGCCGTTTAGATCTTCTGGGTTTTATCCAGGATTCTGAGATTTATCCAGATTGCAGTCTTCTTTTTGGAATGCAGAAAGCAGAGAGGAATGCATGAGATGGGGGGGGGGCACGAGGAGAGGGCAGCTACTGCTGCCACAGCAGCAGCCAGAGACCCTCCCCAAGTGAAACCTATTAGACCAGGGAGCTTTTGGGGGGAATTTGCAATCTGAGGAGCCTGTAGAAACCTGGGCGGTTCATCCCCCTAACCAGAAGTCTTGTGACCTAGAGGGGCTGATGGAATTTGTAATGCTTTGCCAAAGCCGATTAAGGAAGGAGGGGTGGGGGGGGGGAGAGTGAGGGAGCTGACTGTTCTTCCTTCAGATCCACTTCCAAGGGGAGATGAATGACGGACTGTCGGACTGTCTGTGTTGCAATCACCTCCCCATCCGCCCCCAACTCTACAATGTTTTCATTGAGGTCCAAGAAAGGGATCCTGACTGGCAGGGTAGTTTCATAATAAAGGTCTTGCTGGATTTTGAGTAACTAGCAGTGTTCCAGTATTTCAGGGGCTGCCACAAAGAAGAGGAGGGGGGGTCAGCTTATTTTCCAAAGCACCAGAAAGCAGGGCAAGAAACAATATTTGGAAATTAATCAAGGAGGGAAGCAATCTGGAATTAAGGAGAAACTTCCTAACAGTGAGGACAATTAACCAGTGGAACAGCTTGCCACCAGAAGTTGTGGGTGCTTCATCACTGGAGGTTTTTAAGAAAAGGCTGGACAGCTCCTTGTCTGATATAGTATAGGGTCTCCTGCTTGAGCAGGGGGTTGAACTAGAAGACCTCCAAGGTCCCTTCCAGATTCTATTCTATTCTATTCTATTCTATTCTATTCTATTCTATTCTATTCTATTCTATTCTATTCCATTCCATTCCTTATTTCTATTCTATTCTATTCTATTCCTTATTTCTATTCTATTCTATTCCTTATTTCTATTCTATTCTATTCTATTCTATTCTACTCTACTCTACTCTACTCTACTCTACTCAATATGATTGCAGGAATTGGGTATGGCCTATCTAGAGAAAAGAAGGACTAGAGGGGACATGATAGCAGTATTCCAGTGTTTGAGGGGCTGCCACAAAGGAGGTCAACTTATTTTTCAAAGCACCAGAAGGCAGGATAAGAAACAACAGATGGAAACTAATCAAGGAGAGAAGCAACCTGGAATTAAGGAAAAACTTCCTAACAGTGAGGACAATTAACCAGTGGAACAACTGGCCTCCAGAAGTTGTGGGTGCTCCATCACTGGAGGTTTTTAAGAAAAAACTGGACAGACACTAGTCTGAAATGGTATGGGGTCTCCTGCTTGAGCAGGGGGTTGGACTAGAAGACCTCCAAGGTCCCTTCCAACTCTATTCTGTCTCACTGATTCCTGAGCTGTGGAGGCAGCTGTTCCTGCACTCCTGAAGGTTGGGCCAGGTTAGGACAGCTCAGTATTGAACTGACCCCACATCTGGAGTGTCACCCTTCACGCGGGAGCCTGGATTGACTGGGAACTACAGGTTTCATGGTTTAAATAGCTATTTTGCACATGAACTTCCTTCTCCCAATTTCCTGTTGTTGTTCTTTTTAAAAGGACACCTTGTTCAATGAATTCCAAGAATCGAAAAGTTTGCACGTCCTTTTCAGCCCTGATAAAGACGCCATACAGCTACGTCTTGGATATTTTTTTCCCAGAGTGCAATCCAGCTCTTGCCTATTTTTTTAAGGTAACTGCCGGTTGGGTCTGTGTTTCCCAGCAACTTGGCAGCCAATTTTTCCTTGAGGTTCCAGCCCAGAAGTGACTAAGTGCCTGATGGCCCTTGACAGGAGTGGCCAGTGCCAGGGCGTGCTTGTGTTTACTCTGGAGCAGGAAAAGCTGCCTGGAAAAGTGGCAGAGAACGCTCCGGTTCAGGCGATCCAGAACTTCAGAGCTAACAGGCAAACCTGCCAGGAGGTTTAATAAGCTAAACAAATAACAAAAAAGAACCAGGGGGCTTTAAACCTATTCATCCCAAAGACAAAACTCCCTCAAAGTTGGCAAGATGGAAGAGACGGTCTTTGTAAAGCACCCCTTTGTAACCCACCCCCCCATGGGAAAAGACGTCCTGTTCCAGACAGTGCCCTTAATTCACCCTATCTCCAGCTCAGACAAGGTGGAGGGGTCCTGGTGGTCTCTGAGGTTGGTTATTTTCTTGCAGATGTTTCATTAATCAATCAGAGTAGAGCTAGAAGGGACCTGGGAGGTCTTCTAGTCCAGCCCCCTGCTCAAGCAGGAGATCCTATACCCTCTCAGACAAGGGACTGTCTAGCCCAGTGGTTCTCAACCTGTGGGTCGGGATCCCATTTGGGATCGAATGACCATTTCACGGGGGTCGCCAAACAACGCAGTCCGCCATTTTCCCCCCCTTTTCCTTAGCTGTGCTACTCCCTTTTCTTCTATTGGCTTTTGAAAGCCAATAGAATAGATTCTCTTGAATAGAGTCTAATTCTATTGGCTTTCAAAAGCCAATAGGAATTGTCCAGGCTGTCTCTGCCCTGCTGAGCCCGCCAAAAGTCCCATTCTGCAAACGGTGCTGCACCAGTGGAGTAGTCCTCAACTTATGACCGGTTGAGTAGTCCTCGACTTACGACCGGTTGGGGGGGGGTCACGGCATTAAAAAGGTTGAGAACCACTGTGATAGCCTCTTCTTAAAAACCTCCGTTCTTTAATGATTCCACTCTTTAGAGTAGAATAGAGCTGGAAGGGACCTTGGAGGTCTTCTAGTCCAGCCCCCTGCTCGAGCAGGAGAACCTATATCATGTCAAACAAGTGGTTGTCCAGTCTCTTCTTAAAGACCTCCAGTGATGGAGCACCCACAACTTCTGCTTAACTGTCCTCACTGTTAGGAAGTTTCTCCTTAATTCCAGGTTGCTTCTCTCCTGGATTAGTTCCCATTCACTGTTTCTCGTCTTACCTTCTGATGCTTTGGAAAATAGGTTGACCCCCTCCATCCTCTTTGTGGCAGCTCTTCAAATAATGGAATGCTGCTGTCATGTTCCCCCCTGTCCTTCTTTTCTCTAGACTAGCCATTGTTGTTGTTGTTTTGTTGTTGTTAACTGCGAAGTCGTGTCCGACCCATCGCGACCCCATGGACAATGTTCCTCCAGGTCTTCCTGTCCTCTACCTAACATCATCAGTGCACAAAATTTAAAGAAGCATCTGCAAGAAGCTCAGAGAGCACCAAAGACCCCTCATTTCAACTGTGAGCCACAAATATTCTCTTTGATTGGTTGCCAGATGCCCAACCGCCAATAGGGGCGACCAGAGGGAGGAAGATTGCCAAATTGTGACCCGCAAGAGCAAGGCCAATTCCCCTGCGCAGCCCAGGCTGAAATGAATGGGCGCTTGCAAAACAGGTGCCAAAACGCCTCCCCGGAGATCAGATGGCAGAGAACCAGGCCTGCCAAGAGCCGGATTAGCTGATCTCGCCAGGCCAAGCAGAAAGAGGAGTCAGGTGCACAGGGCTCCCAGCTGAGATCCCCACATGCTCCTGGCAGCTGCCCGGCTTGCGTAAGGGATCTGCCTCTCCCGCAGCCAATCCGGCCGAGGGGCCAGGCCGTCCCTTGACCAATCGCAAAGCGGAAGGCTGCTTGTTTGGCAAGGCACGAGGAACACACCGTGTCCCAAGAAGAAACAACACTCGCCCGGTGACGCAAAGTGCAGGCAGGACCTTCTCGGCTTTCCTTCTGAGCAGGGCATAAGCAAATTCCCAAGGGGGGGGAGAAGCTCCCTAATCAGTTGTTGCTTCCAGATTCCGATGCAAAGCAGCTCGTCTCCAGGGGAGAATGCAAACAGGAAGCGAGAATGCAAACAGGAAGCGAAAGTGCGCAGAACAAGGAGGCAGGCGCTGGCAGCAACCAGCAAAATCCAAAGGATGACCTCCACAAGCTCCTTGGAGCAGCTGCGTTTCTCAACCCAGGCCGCTTTTTAAGATCATGTGAAGTATTAAACTTTTCCCCTAGCACGTGAAGTATTAGTACTGCTTTCTACAACCTTAGTAAGACCACACTTTGAATGCTGCATCCACCTCATTATAAAAAAAGATGTTGAGACTTTGGAAAAAGTGCAAAGAGCAACGAAGACGATTCAAGGCCTGGAGACTAAAGGAAAGGTTGCAGGATTTGGGTCTGGCTAGTCTAGAGAAAAGAAGGACTCAGGGGCGGGGGAGACATGATAGCAGTGCTCCAATATTTCAGGGGTTGCCACAAAGAAGAGGGAGTCAAGCTGTTCTCCAAAGCGCCTGAAGGCAGGACAAGAAGCAACGGATGGAAACTAACTAAGGAGAGAAGCAACCTGGAACTAAGGAGAAATTTCCTGATAGTGAGAACAATTAACCAGTGGAACAACCTGCCTCCAGAAGCGGTGAATGCTCCAACACTGGAAGTTCTTAAGAAGAGACTGGACAGCTCTTTGTCTGAAATGGTATAGGGTTTCCTGCCTGAGCAGGGGGTTAGACTAGATGACCTCCAAGATCCCTTCCAGCTCTATTCTAAGGCATTCTGGGAGTTGGTCCATACATCTTAAAGCAGGGGTCTTCAAACTTGCCCCTTTGATGACTTGTGGACTTCAACTCCCAGAATTCCTCAGCCAGGCACACTGGCTGAGGAATTCTGGGAGTTGAAGTCATAAAAGAGCCAAGTTTGAAGACCCCTGTCTTAAAATGACCACAGTAGAGGGCGAATGCCTTAGAGACTTAAAGGGGATCTACTCAGTGCTAATCCTAACCCAGTATAAAGGGAGCAAGGAGGAGATCCAGCACAATCACTGGCAAGATTCAATCACTCCAGCCGTCTTTGCCTCCCTAACCTTTCCTGTGTTGGGTGGATTTCCGAAGTGGAGCTGAGAGGTAGCCTGAATGGGGGACAGCGAGTTCCACGGATAAGGAAGGACCAGGATCCAAACCTCCCACTACCCAATCAGTTCTTGGGCTGAGAGGGAGGGGGTGACCCAGAGTCCCCCAAGGACCTTCTGTGACCAGGGAGGGGTGTTTTTTCCCAGGCCAAAATTGGCAGCCTTCTTGGAGAACTGCCATGTTACTGGAACGATGAAGCCCTGCTCCCTTTACATAACCTCTTCCCAACATGACGCCAGGTGGGGAAGAAGGCAAGTTACAGGAAGCTGCACTGCTCAGAATAACATAGAACAGGAGTGTCAAACTCAATTTCATTGAGGGCCGCATCAGCATTGTGGTTGGCCTGGGAGGGCGGGCGGATGGATGTGGCCAGGATGGGTGCGGTCTACTGGGTGGGCGTGGATGGAGTGGGTGTGGCCTATGGGGTGGGTGTGGCCAGCTCTATATCGTTCGCGTCAAGGGTGCCTGTGGGGGCCTGGGTAGGAGGGGGACAGATCTGAGGGTCTCTGGCAGAAGGGGGTGGGACCGGGGCAAGTGTCAAGGCATGGTCCACTGGAGGAGCCTCACATGGTCCACCTGAGGGCCAAGGCAGCGGGGGCCGTTCCCTCACTGTTTCCAGGATGGCTTTGTGGGCCGCATGAGACCACTACGCGGGCTGCATCTGGCCGCCCGGACCTTGTGTTTGACATATCGGACATAGAATAACTTCTCGTCCAGTGTTTCTCAACCTTGACCATTTTAAGGCATGTGGACTTCAACTCCCAGAATTCCACAGCCAGCAACGCTGGCTGTGGAATTCTGGGAGTTGAAGTCCACATGCCTTAAAATGGTCAAGGTTGAGAAACACTGTGAATCTAGTCCAATCTCTTGGTCAAGCAGGAGACCACATCTCACCTCAGACAAATGGATGCCCCACTCTTCTTGAAAACCTCCAGTGATCGAGAACTAGATTGGATCTCTCCTTGATAAGTTTCCATCCAGTGCCTTACTCTCAGGTGGAGAACAGGTTGACCCCCCCCCCTTTCTCTGTGACAGAATACTGGAAGAAGCTATCACGTCACCCCAATCTTTCTCTCCACTAACTCTTCTGCACTTCAGTCCAACCACTGAAAAAGCTGCTGCCCAACTGTCCCTCCCCATCACAGGAGTGTCCGGGGTGGGGGGATGTCCTGGTGCTTTTCTCTCTGGTCTAACTTGACCCGTTTTCAAACTTGACTTTTCTACTGCTGGGGGAAGCCTTGGGTGCTATATCTATGATGTATAATGTATCTGTAATGTATTGTTAGTTATGAAGTCGTGTCCGACCTATCGCGACCCCATGGACAACGTTCCTCCAGGCCTTCCTGTCCTCTACCATCTTCTGGAGTCCATTTAAGTTCACACCTACTGCTTCAGTGACTCCATCCAGCCATCTCATTCTTTGTCGTCCCCTTCTTCTATTGCCCTCCATCTTTCCCAGCATTAGGCTCTTCTCCAGTGAGTCCTTCCTTCTCATTAGGTGGCCAAAGGACTTGAATTTCAACTTCAGGATCTGGCCTTCTAAAGAGCAGTCCAAGGGATTCACAGGAGTCTTCTCCAGCACCATAGTTCAAAGGCCTCAAGTCGTGTCCGACCCATCGCGACCCTGTGGACAATGTTCCTCCAGGCCTTCCTGTCCTCTACCATCTTCTGGAGTCCATTTAAATTCACACCTACTGCTTCAGTGACTCCATCCAGCCATCTCATTCTCTGTCGTCCCCTTCTTCTCTTGCCCTCCATCTTTCCCAGCATTATGTTCTTCTCCAGTGAGTCCTTCCTTCTCATTAGGTGGCCAAAGTACTTGAGTTTCAACTTCAGGATCTGGCCTTCTAAAGAGCAGTTGGGGTTGATCTCCTCCAGGACTGACCGGTTTGATCGCCTTGCAGATGTATAATGTATAATATATCTATAATGTATCTGCTCTCATTTTGCTATAGCCAATACAGTGTATCCTCTCCGCTTCCCTCTTTCTGCCTGCTCTTTGAACTATTTCCCATGATGCAGGCCTGGAGTGAGAAAGGAATGCATTTCTGGCCATCTGGCTTATCTCTGCCTGCGGAAGCGTCTTATCAACCCTGTTCCCACAGTGGGTTCACACCTGGAGATTGGCCCGTTTGAACTGACCAAATGGACTATTGGGGTGGAGTTTGCTGGATGTTCCTTTAACCTATTGATTCGTGTGGGAAACCCTCAGATCTTGCCTTTTATGCCTGTCAACCTCTCCTAATAAAAGTTATTTTTGGAATGAAGCTGTTCCAGGAGTTCTGCTTTCATAGGAGGGAGGATTGAGGTGGGCCCTTACACCACCACTACTCATCGCATTTAGGGCAGTGATTAAGACGCTGGGTTTATCAGCTGGAAAGCCGACAGCCCAGGTTTGAGACCCAAGCTTCACGCAATAGGGCGAGTGCCTGTCTTCGCCTCAGCTCCCGTCACCTAGCAGTTCAAAAGCACGCAAATGCGAGCAGATAAATAGGTACCACTTCGGTGGGAAGGTAACAACGCTCTGCAATGTCATGCTGGACACATGACCATGGAAAAGTCTCCAGACAGTGCTGGCTCATGGCTCTCAAAAAGGAGGGGAGTGCCGCCCCCCCTATAGTCAGCAACTAGCAGAATAAAATGTGCAGGGACTCCTTTCCCATCGCATTTGGCATCACCTGCCCAGCTTTCCTCATACTTGCAATGCTACAGGCCAGTATGTGCTGTCATTTTAAACATCCTAAGTATTGCCCTGGGCAAGTTAACACATGCTGCCAGTATAGCAGCTGCGTTAAAAAAAAAGGCATCATTTGTAGATCAGCCTGTGATTGCTTTGTAAATGACACCGAAGAATCTCAGAGAGTCTGAAAAAAAAAAAGGCCTGGTTGCCTGCAGAGAAATCCGGCATCACACTCACTGCACACAATGAAGCTCTTCCTCCAAGCTAGTTGTGAGGGAGGCACCAATGCAGAGCTGGCTTGTAGATAGGTTGGTCTAACCCAGTGTTTCTCAACCTTGACCATTTTAAAGCATATGGACTTCAACTCTCAGAATTCCACAGCCAGCATTGCTGGCTGTGGAATTCTGGGAGTTGAAGTCCACATGCCTTAAAACGGCCAAGGTTGAGAAACACTGGTCTAACCGGTTCCACTCATATAACGGTCAGTCCCACCTCCACCGGCAGTGTTGGCCTTCACCTCCCTTCATGCCCCCAACCCCCACCGGCCTTGTGGGAAAAAAAGAAAAGATCCTGGAGGAATGTCTCAAGGCACAGCAAAGCTCCTCATGAGCCTTTGACTCACCGCCTGAAACCCGAAACTCAATTTTCAGAGGCGATAAGGCCACAGCAAACTTGAGAATTACACATGACTGGAATAGTTCCTGCAGATTAATGTCTGGGGCACGCCTTGCGTCATCCCTCGTTTCAAATCCTTCCTCAAATCAGCTCTTTCTCTAAGCCAACGCCTCCCCCGCCCTTGTCATACCACTTCTTATGTAACGGGCTATGACCTCAACTTCTCCAAATGATTGCTGCAGAGGAAATGGGCACCCCTTGGCACACAGATAAGCCCTCCCCCTGCTGCCTGTTGGCCACACCAGAAGAGTTGTGGCATTTTGGGTGACCGGCAAATCTTTCCAAGCCAGCAAATACTGGGTAGCACCTTGGTGCTTCCGAGAATCTAGTATTTCCTTCATCTCAAAGTGTGGTTCTCCCTTGACCATATTAGGTTGTGCTGCAGGAGGTGCTGCTTTAGGCCAGAGATCCCCAACCTTTTGGACACCAGGGACCGGTTCCATGGAGAAAGATCTTTCTGCGGACCGGAGGGGGCCTGGGTTCGTGTACTGCCTACATCCCATGGATGGGGCTTTGCTTGTTTGTGCAGACCAGTGCTGGTCCACGAACCAGGGGCCCCTGCTTTAGGCCTTAAGGGCGAGCACTCTACAATGAAATACAGGGTGGATTTGTCTTAAGTCTTTTTGAAAGCAAACGCAAGAGAAATTTTTTGCTGTATGGGAAAAATGGATAAATTTTATACAATTTAAATTGGATATGAAAAAATACCATTTAGCCTTTTTATAATTTGTATAAAAACTCTACTTTTTCTTTTTCTTTTCTTTGCTTTTTTTTTTAAATACTTCTTCTTTTTAAGGTTTATAATTCTGTATTCATATATATTTTGTTCTTAATTATTTTATAATTTCGTTAATTTCTTTTAATTAAGCCTATATTCTGCTCTGGGAAGCTCGGGGGGGGGGGAGGGAGGGGAGTGATTTGGGAGGGCTTGGGGGAAGGTTGTATTGTTTGGGGTTTTTTTTTCTTTTGTTGTTGTTGTTATTGTTTTTTTTTTCTGTTTCTGTAAAAGTTTTTTAAAAATTTTCAATTAAAAAAAAAAAGTCTTTTTGGAAGCTCCAACTCCACTGTAACCGGATTTATGATGCGTTTGACGGGAAACGCATCTTTGTACTTGGGCCCTAACTTCTTGGACGGCTGCAATGACTGCAAAATCAGAAGAGTTTCTTACTCTAGTTCCTTCTTCTTGGCCTCCTCACTGGTCAAGTCCTCCTCCACACTGTAGTCCAGCACAGAGCCCACGCCGTAGGCACGGTTGTGCCGGATGAGTGGCTTGATAGCTTCCTGGTCTTCTCCAGCCACAAACTGCCCATAGAAAGTCAGCTTCATCAGCTTCTCAAAGAGCCACTGGCCCAGCAGCTTCTGGCTGAGGTGCATCAGCTGTGGAAAGAGGGGGGCAGTCACAGGGCTGGCTTTCTCACTTGACCCCCCCCCTCCCCTGGGGAGGTAGCCTCATGTACATGCTGATCCCATTACCTAGAAAAATGTTAATTCTTTTGCAAAACACTCCCTAAGAGCAGTGTTTCTCAACCTTGACCATTTTAAGGCATGTGGACGTCAACTCCCAGAATTCCACAGCCAGCAATGCTGGCTGTGGAATTCTGGGAGTTGACGTCCACATGCCTTAAAATGGTCAAGGTTGAGAAACACTGCCCTAGAGCAGTGGTTCTCAACCTTTTTAATGCCGCGACCCCCAACCGGTCGTAAGTCGAGGACTACTCAACCGGTCGTAAGTCAAGGACTACTCAACTGGTACAGCACCGTTTGCAGAATGGGACTTTTGGCAGGCTCAGCAGGGCAGAGACAGCCTGGACAATTCCTATTGGCTTTTGAAAGCCAATAGAATTAGACTCTATTCAAGAGAGGCTATTCTATTGGCTTTCAAAAGCCAATAGAATAAAAGGGAGTCGCACAGCTAAGGAAAAGGGGGGAAAAATGGCAGACTGTGTTGTTTGGCGACCCCCGTGAAATGGTCGTTCGACCCCAAATGGGGTCCCGACCCACAGGTGGAGAACCACTGCCCTAGAGTTTCTTAGGAATAATAGCTCCTAGAGCTATCACAGTTCATGCTAATAAGGGTAGATCCAAGCATTGCTTTTTTTGCAATACCAACCCCTAAAGTTGCTTCTTCCAAACTTCTCACGTTCCTTTGGGGTGCTTGCAAGGAGCGTGCATGCACGGTTCATGGACTGCAGTAATTCTGGGGACAATTCAAGCATGAGAAACCTCGCCCCCCCCCTCCCTGGTTTGACAGCCCAACCTCTCCCCAACACCCCCGGGGAACCAGTCAGTGGTACCAGAAAAGGGGCAGCCTGCACCCAATCTTAGGACCCTCCCGGAGGGGGGGGGGGGTCACAAGCGCATTAAACCTCCTCCGTTATCAGAACAGGAGTCGGGGGTTGAGTAGCATTCAACAGCCTGTCACACCCTGTCAATCATGTCTTTCTTCTCCTTTGAAGATTCCCGTCCAAAATAACAGCCCAGTTTTAAGCAAAAGACACCGCCGCGTTTCTGTTACGCCGAGATAAATCTGCCTCCGAGGATGAAGGCTCGGAGCAGCCGAACGGAGCTCTGAGTCACCCCTTCCCCGCGGCCGTTCGGCTCTTCCGGGCAGGCAGGACCGGCCGGATCCTCGCTCACCTGCTCGGCGCGTTGCACCAGCGGCTCCAGGGCGCAGAGGCGGAGCACCAGCAGCCCGCGCAGGAGCTGGCCGCTGGTCTTGCTCCGGAAAGCCTCCCGCGCATCCGAGAAGTTCACCGCCCGCGGCTGGGGCGGCGGCGCCGGGCGTTGGCGGAGGTGCGTCCCGTGCGGGGGCACAGCGTCCCGTGCGGGGACGGCATCCTGCTCCGGGGTGGCCGGAGCCGGAGCCGCAACCGGGGCAGAGCGCGGACGCCTCGGGACGACGACGGAGGACGTGGCGGCGCGAAGCACCCCGCGAGACAAGCAGCTGCGCCCGGCCATGCCCGCGAAAACTGGAAGGGCGAGCCGGCGCCGGGGCTCGCTTAAATAGGCACCGCGTCCCGCTGGCCGCGCCCACTAAGCGGGTGCGCCCCGCTGGGAGCGATTGATTGGTGGCTCTGCCGGCCAGGGCCACGCCCACTCCACAGCTTGCCTATTGTTCTCCGCTTCTTCGAGGCACACCCCCTTCAAGCCCCGCCCCGGCCCCGCCCCACCCCGGGCCATCAGGAGGCGGTGCGGAAGATGCTCGCGGGTGGCGAGGCTCGTTTGGCGCTGCGACTCCGGCGACGCCTCCGGGCTGGGTGACGAGAGGAAACGCTCCCCTTCGCCGCTTGGCGCGGAAAAGAGGAATTCGCGCCAGCGATTGGGATCCTCTCTCCCCGGCCCCACGGAAGCTCCTTAGAGGCGGGCCCCAGTGGAGAAGTTGAAGTTTGTGGAAGATGCAGGGCGGGAGGAAGGGCTGCCTGGGAAATTGCTGTGGCGCCACCTCCCCTCTGGACTTCTAGAAAGAGCTCTCTAGTGCCATGGTGGCACAGTGGTTAGAATGCAGCATTGCAGGCTAATTCTGCCAGCTGCCAGCAGTTCGATCCTGACCAGCTCAAGGTTGATTCTGCATCCTTCTGAGGTCTGTAACGTGAGGACCCAAATTGTGAGGGGCAAAGATGCTGACTCTGTAAACCCCCTAGAGAGGGCTGGAAAGCACTATGAAGCAGTATATAAGTCCAAATGCTTGTGCCCTTCCAGCTTGGATCCAGCCTTCCCACTTCCAAAGATGTCACCCCATCGCTCTAAGTCCTGTGTAGAAACCTAGCCCCAGAGGTGGCTGTTTTCCTCCCATATTCCCTCAGATTTTGCCCACCTTTGCTGATACATCCATTTCCTTTCCAAGCCAACTTCACCTATCCAGTCTCGGGCGTTCCATTTGTCTTTCAGTCCCCACGACTCATGACCAAACCAGACTGAGGTGATGGGACAGCTGGAGCAGTTGAGTGGTGGAAGCCTGGAATTCAACCATGCTCCCAGTAGATCTCATTGCTCCAGGTTTGGCTTTCAGAATCAGAATAGAGCTGGGCCCTTGGAGGTCTTCTAGTCCAGCCCCCTGCTCAAGCAGGAGCCCCATATCATTTCAGACAAGTGGCTGTCCAGTCTCTTCTTCAAAACCTCCCATGATAAAGCACCCATAGCATCTGGAGGCAAGCTGTTCACAGGTTAATTGTTCTTGCTGTTAGGAAGTTTCTCCTAGGTTGCTTCTTTCCTTCAGTTTACATCCATTGTTTCTTGTCTTGCCTTTTGGTGCTTTGTAGTAGCCCTTCCAATACTGGAATAATGCTATCATGTCACTCCTTCTTTTCTCTAGACTGGCCATACCTAATTCCTGCAGCCGTTCTTCACATGTTTTAGCCTCCTGCCTTTGGTCATCTTAGTTGCTCTTCTCTGAACTTTTTCCAAAATCTCAACATTTTTTTTGCAAGGTGGTGACCAAAACTGGATGCAGGATTCCAGGTGTGACCTTACTAAGGATTTATAAAGTGGTACTAATACTTCTGGTATTGAAACATTAAGAAAACCAAAATCATGGTATCCGGCCCTCTCAATTCCTGGCAAATAGATGGGGAAGAAATGGAGGTAGTAACAGATTTTATCTTCCTGGGCACCAAGATCACCATAGATGGAGACTGCAGCCAAGTAATTAAAAGATGCTTGCTCCTGGGGAGGAAAGCTACGGCAGATCTAGACAGCATCCTAAAAAGCAGAGACATCACCTTGCCAACAAAAGTCTGTATAGTCAAGGCCATGGTTTTCCCAGTTGCAATGTATGGCTGTGAAAGTTGGACCCTAGGAAAGGCTGAGCGCCAAAGAATGGAAGCCTTTGAACTCTGGTGCTGGAGAAGATTCCTGCGAGTCCCCTGGACTGCAAGGCGATCCAACCGGTCAGTCCTGGAGGAGATCAACCCTGACTGCTCTTTAGAAGGCCAGATCCTGAAGTGGAAACTCAAGTATTTTGGCCACCTAATGAGAAGGAAGGACTCACTGGAGAAGAGCCTGATGCTGGGAAAGATGGAGGGCAAGAGAAGAAAGGGACGACGGAGAATGAGGTGGCTGGATGGAGTCACTGAAGCAGGAGGCATGAGCTTAAATGAACTCCAGAAGATGGTAGAGGACAGGAAGGCCTGGAGGAACGTTGCCCATGGGGTCGCAATGGGTCTTACATGACTTTGCAACTAACAACAACAATAACAACAACTAATACTTCAGGTGATTTTGATTCTGTGCCTCTGTTTATACAACCAAGGATTGTATTAGCGTTTTTGGTTGCTGCTGCACACTGCTGGCTCATGTTTAAGGGATTGTCCACTAGGACTCCAAGGTCCCTCTCACAGTTACTGTTTTTGAGCCAGGTTTTTTCTTTTTTTTCTTTGGAGCTACTGCAAATAGTCTCTCCCTCTCTTCACCCTCTCCGCACTGTCATTCACCTACTAGAGTGGAAAAAGAGGAAGAAAAGGGAAAGAAAAATCTGGTTATCTCTTCTTCAAGTGGCACGAGCAGATAAGGCAAACACTGGCTGAAAGTGAAGGTCAGCTTATGAGGCAACGCTTGTTAGTCACACCACCTGAGAGTCAATAGAGATTATCTGAAATTTCATGCAACCCAGTCACAAAGTGATTTCTGGATTGTTTGGGTTCTGGCAGAGGTTTCCTCCATCCTTTGGAGAGGAAACAAAAGCCACTTTCTCTGCAAGTCCCTCCTTGCTGCAGGAATCGCAACAAGTTGAGATTGCATCATCGTGGCTGGCCTCTTGAGTTTAGAATAGAATAGAATAGAACAGATTGTAGAATAGAATAGAATAGAACAGATTGTAGAATAGAACAGACTGTAGAATAGAATAGAATAGAATAGAACAGATTGTAGAATAGAATAGAATAGAATAGAATAAAATAGAATAGAATACCTGGAAGGGACCTTGGAGGTCTTCTAGTCCAGCCCCCTGCTCAAGCAGGAGAACCTATACCAGTGATGGCAAATCTTTTAGAGACCAAGCGCCCAAAACATGACTCCACCTCCCTGCCTCCTCCACCTCTGCCCTGCCCACTTCACCCCGGCTCCGTGCTCCACCTGCCTGCAGGGCCACCCAGATTGCCCAGGCAGCCCAGCAGTGCCATGGTGTCCACGCCCTCTGCCCATGCCCCGCAGCATCATCTGCGCGTAACAGGGCACGAGGGCGGAGTCTTGTCCCCACTGCCCGGCTGCCATGTCCTTGTCTGTCTAGCCTCTTCTTAAAAATCTCCAGTGATGGTGCGCCCACAATTTCTGGATGCAAGTTATTCCACTGGTTAATTGTCCTCACTGTCAGGAAGTTTCTCCTTAGTTCTAGGTTGTTTCTCTCCTTGATCAGTTTCAACCGTTGTTTCTCGTCCTGCCCTCTGGTGCTTTGGAGAATAACGTGCCCCCCTTTTTTTGTGTCAGCCCCTCAAATACTGGAACACTGCTATCATGTCTCCACTATTTCTTCTTTTCTTTAGACTAGCCAAACCCAAGTCCTGCAGCCGTTCTTCGTATGTTTTAGTCTCCAGGCCTTGGATCATCTTAGTTGCTCTTCTCTGAACTTTTTCCAAATTCTCAACATCTTTTTTGTGATATGGTTTATTGACCATAACTTGACGATCCTCCCTGAATGGCTGTGTCCTTCTTTGTACTCAAAGATTTGGGGCTAAGGGCCTCCTGGTTCAAGGACCCAGTGGTCTTAGAGAGGTGGACATTCTCAACAGGAAGATACATGATAAGTGTTGGGATTGTAAGACCCATGACAATGTCAGTGAGAAGAAGGAATGTTGAATGGCCCTTTAGGCCAGCTGGCAGAGACAGCAAGGGCAGCCTGAACAGACAAGAGATGCCAGCCCCACCATGCCCTCAATGGGCTACCACTGCCACTTTCCAACCACTCCTTTTGAGTGCTGATCAAAAAGAGGAATGACTTCTTTGCTGGGACTGGTTTTTTTTTTTTGCATCAGGAAAGAGAGAGAAATGGTGTAATTCCTTAATTGATTCTTAGAGGCAAAAGGTTTTTATCAAACGGACTCTTTCTTAAACCCACAGAAACCCCACCAACATCTGAAGGCCAAAACACTGGAAGAAACCTCCATGACTGACAAATCTGCTTGACTTGTGTCTCTCTGTGTGTGTGCACGCTCTTGTGCTTGTGGATAATAGTGGGATTGCTGGGTTCTTGGGTGTCTGTTATGTATTGAATATATATAAAGTTGTGTTAATCTCTGCTAAAGTGAAACTAACTTAAGTCCAACTGCTTGTGAAGCTAAAATGAAACTAACCTTTAGATGACCCTGACTGTTAACTCCAACTGTTTCTGAGGGAAACTTTGAATATTCATATTTAACCAGTCAAATATTGTGACTGGTTAAAGCCCTGTGCGCTCAGAGTGTAAATTACAGGAAATTGCCTGCAGTTCTCCAGTTCTAGTTTGAGTCAATAAATAACGTTGTAACTATGCTGGTCTGCTCCTTGCCTACTACACAATAGTGTACATATCTTCTTCTTCTTCTTGTGCCATATCCGTTATCGGACGTTGGCGATCATGTTGGCGATCCTGTTTTTATCAGCAGCCGCACGAAAAAGTGCGGCTGAGTTTTGTCCAAACCAGTCCCTTAGATTTTGAAGCCACGATGTTCTTCTTCTGCCTGGACCTTGTTTGTCTTCAATCTTTCCCTGGAGGATTAAATGGAGCATGCCGTATTTTTCTGGGTGTCGCATCACAGGTCCGAAATATTCTAACTTTCGTTTTTTAATTGTTTTGATGATTTCCCTTGGCTTTCCCAGGCGGCTTATCACCTCGTTTCTGATCTTGTCAACCCAGCTTATGCGTAACAGCCGCCTGACAATCCACATTTCAAATGCTTCTAGTCTCTTCAGGTGGCCTTCTGTCAGAGACCGACTCTCTACTCCATAGAGCAGGATAGAAAAAATATAACATCTGACAAGCCTGGTTTTCAGTCTTAGGCTTATGTCGTGACTGCAGAAGACCTTTTTCATTCTGAAGAATGCTGTTCGAGCTATCTCTATCCTTGTAAAGACTTCAATGGTCATGTCCCAGCTTTCATGTATATTGGAACCGAGATGCGTGATCCTTTCAACTAAAATTAACGGGTTGTTTGCTGACGACCATGATCTTGCTTTTTGAGGTGTTAAGCTTCAAGCCGTATTTTTCAGATATTTCTGTGACTCTGTTGATGAGGAGCTGAAGGTCTTCATGCTTACTGGCAAGCAGAACTGTATCGTCAGCATATCTTAAGTTGTTGATCCAAACACCATTTACTTTGATGCCAGCATCGATGTTCTCCAGTGCCTCGTTGAAGATTGACTCAGAGTAGATATTGAACAACAGTGGAGACAGAATACTGTCTGACCCCTCATCTTATTTCTGCATCAGCTGAGTATTTTTGGCCTAGTCTCACATTTACTACCTGATGTCAATACAGATTCTTTATTATTTGGATGTCTTTGTCATCTAGTCCCCCTTGTTTCAGGATTTCTAATAGTTTGCTGTGTCTTATTTTATCAAAAGCTTTTTCAAAATCAATGCACATGTAAACACTGTGATTGACATCTCTACAACGTTGTACAAGAACTTGAATTCTGAATAGCGCATCTTGTGTACCAAGATTGTTTCTGAAACCATATTGTGTGTTACCTAGATGCTCTTCAATTTTGTTGTACATTCTTGTGTGAATTATTCTCAGGAATATTTTCAGGGCATGACTCATTAAGCTTATTGTTCTGTATTTGGTACACTTCTTTGCATTTATTTTTTTGGGGATTGTCACAAAGGTTGATTTTAGCCAATCATATGCTGTCCATATGCTGAAGTCAAAACAGTTAAAATGGTAGCCACAATGGTCAACCCCTTTTCAATCTAGTTTCTTCCCAATATTATCAAAGTGTTTCACCCTCATTTGTGTTGTTTTATCACTTCCTGGTTTAATCTGTTTACAGCCTGGAATTCCTGGTGATCTCCCCTCCAAGTAATGAGTAGATCTTACTTGGCTTTGCTTTCAAATTACCCAAAGCTAGCTATGGCTTGCTACCTAACAGACACCAGGCCCGGCAAGTCACAAGACCATTTCTCACCATAATTTAATGCTATTTCCATGCGATTCTGAGAAAGTGATGCCTCAACATCAGAGAGAACGGTAGACTGTTTCTTTACATACTGTGATTAACAAGACCAGTCTTGCTACTGAGGCAATACTCTTTGGATTCCAACTTTCTTCTCCTAAATTAGTTTGGGATTGTAGTTATCACTTTCATATTTTAAAATGCGCATCAAAGGACAGACTCTATGACAGTGGTGGTGAACCTATGGCACGCGTGCCAGAGGCGGCACTCAGAGCCCTCTCTGTGGGCACGTGCACCATGCCCTGGAGATGGCAACCGTCCCTCTTCAACCAGCTGCCCACTAACTCACCAAGCTCCCATGTGGCCGGATGCATCCCAGCATGGCTGGTTTCCCTCCCCCCATCCCATCTTTCCTGGCCTCGCATGCTCTCCTTTTTCTGGGCACGACCCACTGCATCACCTCCTCAGCTGTTGGCCATCCGTCCAGCTCAGAGGTAACTTCTCTGAACTGCTGGTGGCGGGCTGCGGAGCCCCAGAATGTGCCGGTTGAGGGGCCAGCAGGCTGTGACGGACACTGTCAGTCCCCATGTGCTCACTGGCCTCTGTGTGCAGGGGCCAATGGTTTCTCTGCCTCGCCTTGCCCTGCAGCAACGGCACCTCCACCCTGCCTCGCCTCACCTCACAGGATGAGCCTCCTATCCACCGCCCCACCTGCCAGAGATCCCCTGGATCTCCCGTAACCCTGCCCGGCCCCATAGGTGTCCCTTCCCATGAGCAACATTGAGGTGACCATGCCCACCTTAGTCACACTCACTCAGTCTGCCATGACCACAGCCATGACCACCCAGTGGGCCATGCCCAACTGGCACCCGGCGATAAATAAGTGGGTTTTGGGTTGCAGTTTGGGCACTCGGTCTCTAAAAGGTTCGCCATCACTGCTCTATGATTTGATTAACGTCCAAAATACTTCTGAGACAGGCATTCAAAACAACCAGACAATATTCAGGAAGGGAACTGTAAAAATATTCAGTTGTTTCTGAAAATAGAAAGCAGTCAGGAAGCAGCTCAGCATAGAAACGGCAGAAGTAATGAATACAATTCATAAACTTCAAGAGTCTGTTTCTGTTCAAAACAGATAATTAGCTTGTAGGAGCATACATTACCTAAACATCAATGAATCCACTGACTACATTAGTGCTAAAATAGGGCAGGTGTGCCCTTTCCCGTGCTTTAAGGTGCCTTTGCTCTCCTGCAGAAACAGATCTGTATCTATGCATAAAAATGTACTGTGAAAATTGATGCTGAGCAATACACAGGAATCCTGTGTTAGGCAGAATGAGCATAACTTAAATTTCAGGGTTAGAGAAAACAGATTTTCTAGGTTTCGGCTGCATGAAGTCAGTAGAGTGCAATGGAGATAATGCAATTGCAGGTAATCCCTGCAACTTGCAGCGCTGCATACAGAACCATGTCAGTGGATCACTGCAGTGGGATCTGGTAGTAGGACCGTGGAGATCATCAAGTGTGAAGGACCAGAATGTAGAAGCAGTTCTCAGGCCTTTGTGAGAGGTGAGTTATAACTACTTCCTAGGTTGCTCAGGGAAGTTGCTGACAGTCAGACCAAATTGATGTATTCTATTTAAGACATCCTGGAAAGCTGGTGGATGAACAGATGAACTGCCAGAGGAAGTCGTACATTGTTCTCAGTTTCCAAACGGGTAAAAAAGATTTATTTATTTATTTATTGGCCACCCATCTTGTATTGAAATGAAGGTTCCAGTAAATTACTGACTTGTCAATTGGATGTTAAACTGAGTGCATGCATCAGAAAGAGAACGATGTGTAAGCATCTTGGAGAACAATGTCAGGCTTTTCAACCAGTGGTATGGGTACCACCTGTGGTACATTGGCACCTGGCAGGTGGTACGCGACCATCCTAGAAAAGTGGTAGCGGGGGAGGGGAATGGGCTGAACTGGTGGCAACACCGCACAAGCCTAAGCGAGAGATGGCTGGAGCTGCAGGGCTGTCAGGGCTTAGCGGAAGCGCCAGGATCAGCACTTCTTTGAGACTGTCAGGGCTCAGCGGAAGTGCCAGGATCAGTGCCAGGCTCCAGCTGGAGTTCAGCGCTAATCCTAGCGCTTCTGCTGAGCCCAGAAGAAGCACCGATCACTTGGAATGTTGCAGCATCTCCAGGATCTTGTGATTTACATTCAGATGCTTGGCAACTGATTCGTATTTATGACGGTCACAGTGTCCCAGGGTCATGTGAAGTGACCAAAATCTGCTGCAACCACCCAGCAGACGGGGGGAATAAAAACCAAACCCACCCCTAGCCCACCCCCACTGCCAATCCTCAACAGAAATGCTTACAGCAATGAAAACTTCGGACAGGAGGAAGAGCGCCGCCGGGCGGGCAGGCAGATGTCTTGCTCGGCTGTGGCTTGGGGGGCACTTTTTTCAGTGCCATTGTAACTTCAAACAGTCACTAAGCAAACTGTTGTAAATCGAGAACTACCTGTACTTTACCATTTTTTTCCTTTTCTTTTTTGGTCATCAAGTTTTTGACACCTTGCTAGGTGCCTTGTGGTACTCCGATGTTGCCATATCTTAAAAGTGGTACAATGGGTGAAAAGGTTGAAAAGGCCTAATCTGTGCCATTGTCTGATGTCTGCTGACTCAAGTCTTCTTAGTGTCCCTTTCTCAGACAGCCAAGGGATCCCAGAAAAGGAAGAGGCAACACCGAATGAAAACTAGCATCACTTCTTTTCACGTTCAAACATGCAGTGTTGGGAAAAAAAGACCTGGTTTCAGGTTTTGAACATAAAGGCTTTCCAACCGTGAAGAGTGGGATGGAATATTTCCCGTTCTATTCACGACTCTTTGGCCTTTCACCTTTAAGAAATGCCAAAGAAATGTTTTTAGACGTCAGAGCTGCACAACTGGAAAGATATGCTTCTGGCTCCTGACTGAAGCAGGATTGAAGTGGTCTCGCAGGGATTTAATTCCTTCCCCAGAGCGGAGATAAATCTTTCCCCTCATTCTTGCATCTTGCACAGGACTTTCAGAAAGCCACCCACTGCGGTGGAGTGTAGCCCCTTGGCTCCAGCAGTGAATTGCCACTGTGACAATTCACTGTGACCCAATGGCAAGAAGCCTTTGGAGCTGTTGGTTGGAAGGTACAAAAAAAAAAACCTTTGGGCTACAGGTGCAAACGGCACGGAAGAACCCCCTTCCATTGGAAACCAACGTGGCTTCTTGAAGTGAAATCCTGCAGAAGAGGTGTAAATATGAAAGCTTTTTGAAAGGTCACCGATGTGGGAAAACAGGTTTCCGTCAAGGAATGGAGCCAAATCAAAACACCGCATCAACCTTCACAAGCAGGGCAGGAGCAGGAACTGAGGAGCTGGTTTACTCTCTCCTGCACGCACGACAAGCACCGACTGCTAATAGCATATATATTTCCCACGTAGGTGTGTGTTGATCTGTGTGATGGATAATTCACACTCTGCTCTTGTTTTGTGACGCTCAGCTTCCCTGATCTGCTTTAAATGCACCCAGCGAGCGTGCAGTCTCATGCTCTCTTAGCTCAATGGTGGGGAGGCCATTAGGAAAGACATCAAAAATAAAACTGACAGCGATGTAATAACTTTATACTACTCGGTGAGGTAACCATTGTTCAAATGGGATATGTAGCTCCCGGCATCACTCTGGAATGCTAATACGGCCGCCCAGTTTAGACTTTCACCAGCAGGGGGCAATGTTGGGTTTGTTAAAAGAGAGCAATTGGCGGCGAAGGGGTTTAATGCGAGTTTCTGGTAAACAAACCCTTATTTAAAAGGTTATGTTCTAAACAGGTGGGTGTATGCCTCACCTCCACCCCAGCTTGTGGGAAAACCAGTTGGCCTGGTCTTGACTCAGAAGCTAAGAAGAACTGAGTAAAAGGGGAACATGGGGGACTCCAGGCTGAAAGGCAAAACAGTCTGGGCTTTAGGAATAGAGCAGAGCTGGAAGGGACCTTGGAGGTCTTCTAGTCCAGCCCCCTGCTCAAGCAGGAGAACCTATACCATCTCAGACAAGTGTCTGTCTAGCCTCTTCTTAAAGATCTTCAGTGATGGTGCGCGCACGATTTCTGGTGGCAAGCTGTTCCACTGGTTGATTGTCCTCATTGTCAGGATGTTTTTCCTCAATTCCAGGTAGCTTCTGTCTTTGATCAGTTTCCAACCATTGTTTCTCGTCCTTCCATCTGGAGCTTTGGTGAACAACTTGGCCTCCTCTGCCTTGTGGCAGCCCCTCAGATACTGGAACTCTACTATCATGTCTCCCCTATTTCTTTTCTTTAGACTAGCCAAACCCAAGTCCCGCAGCCGTTCTTCGTATGTTTTAGCCTGGGATTGGGGCATCAAAAATGTCAAAAAGGTGGATTTCATGTCCACGGCTATTTCTTCCCGTTTTCCTTTTTCATCCTGCCATGGGTGAAATTTGGCACTTTTTGATGGGATTCAGTCCAAGCAGTTTCCACTTGCCTTACATTCCGTTAGGAGGTTAATCCCCGTTTTCTGCACAAGATTCATTCTTTCTCTGCTGGTCATTGCCCTTCTTTCTAATTTTTTTCCCACTTCTTTCTCTTCCCCCCCCCCCTGTCCCTCCAAAGTTTTTTTTCCCCACTACACATAACAGCCTGTCTCATATTCATAACTTCACCCTTTGCTATTTTCTCTACTGACCATCTTAAAGAAACCACATAGTTTCTTTAATAACAGAGTTGGGAGGGATCTCGGAGGTCTTCTAGTCCAGCCCTCTGCTCCAGCAGGAGACTCTATACATGTAGTCCTGGACTTATAACAGTTCATTTAATGACTGTTGGAAGTGACAATGGCATCGAAAAACAGTGACTTAGGACCGTTTTTCACACTTATGACCGTTGCAGCATCCCCGTGGTCAACAGAGGGGGAGGGATACGACATCCTCTATCTCCAGTCTACAACACGGTCCTTTCAGCAGGTCCAGGAAGGCTCCACACCCATTTGTATCACTCAGGTGACCCTGAGGACACAGGTAAACTTCCAAGTGGCCTCAACAACCCTCTAAAACAGCAGTTCTCAATCTGTGGGTGGGGACCCCATTTGGGGTCGAACGACCATTTCACCGGGGTCGCCAAACAATGCAGTCCGCCATTTTTTTCCCCTTTTCCTTAGCTGTGCTACTCCCTTTTATTCTATTGGCTTTTGAAAGCCAATAGAAGAGACTCTCTCGAATAGAGTCTATTGGCTTTCAAAAGCCAACAGGAATTGTCCAGGCTGTCTCTGCCCTGCTGAGCCCGCCAAAAGTCCAATTCTGCAAACGGTGCTGCAAGTTGTCTGCAGTGAAGGCGAGCTGTCTGGAAGTTTCCGCCCATCCCTGCTGAGCAACTACTAAAAATGTAAGTAAAAGAGGGCCAGGGGTAGAAGGTGGGAGGCCGGCGGGCGCAGGGAGGGTTGCTGGCGTGCGTGGGGCCCGGTGGGTGCCTTACCTCCCTTGGGATGGGCCAGCTGGTGGCCCAGCTGGTGGTTGGCCTGCTCCGTCTCTGCCGCTTGCTAGCTACGCCTCGGCCGGCGCAGGGGGCGGCACCACGCATGTGCGGCGCTCCCGGGCAGGGAAAGTCCTCGACTTACGACCGGTTGGGTAGCCCTCGACTTACGACCAGTTGGGGGGTCATGGAATTAAAAAGGTTGAGAACCACTGCGCTAAAAGAAGGCAAATGACCAGCCGTCTGCAAGGAGTATCAATCCTTCCCTTCCCCACCATCCAGTCTGAGCTGAAGAAGCTTTTTGGATGAGAAGTGAAACGTCTTCAAAGCATAATAAGAAAGTTCCATGAGGACACAGATAAACCTCCAGGGGGCCTCAACGACTCTCTAAAAGGAGGCAAATGACCAGCCGTCTGCAAGGAGTATAAATCCTTCCCCTCTCCACCATCCACTCAGAGCTGAAGAAGCTTCTGGGATGAGGAGCGAAATGTCTTCAAAGGAAAACAAAAAAGTCCTGAGAAAAGCACCTTTGGGACATGATGGGGAACCCCCCCCCCTCTTTTTATGTGCATCTGTGAAAAGGTGAGCCGAAGCGGGGCTTTGCGTTTGTGGTTCCAGCTACACCTTAAAATTTTTGCACCTCTGCTCCCCCAGGTCAAAGCTACCCAGCAATTAATTTTTACTTAAAGAGTTTGCAGATCCAGCCAGCATGTTTCAGGAAATGACAACAATCTCATTTGTATAAGGCATTGTAAGAGGAGTAATTATTATATTCATTCAAAAGGCAATTAAGCCTCCCAAACTGCACTGATCAGTAAAACAGTGTGGCATATTTATGTGTCTCTGTTTTTCCTCCTTCCTCTCCTCACCTGAAATGAGCAGAATTAATTAAGTCGTGGAAACAAAATGATTTGCTCCCTCCCATAATAGTAATAAATTTAGTCCCTCTATAATATAATCTATTGCATTGTTACTGTTTGTGTGAAACCATTTATTGGCAGCAGTTATCTCTCTGGGAAAGTAGATTGTATGCCCTTCATTGCTTGCAGTATTGAAAAGAAGATCACCCCCGTTTTTAGTTCAGCTCCCTTTATTCACAAATTCTTCCTTTGGTTTAATTTGACCCTGTCTTTCCATCCAGTAAGGTGGTTAAAGCTGGGAAGAGATGGAAATGAACGGTCAATTTTGTTCAACTGGGCCCCGGGTTCAAGTCTACCAAGAGTTTTGGAACCTTGAGCCTGTCTTTTGGAGTGTTACCAGTCCCCCCCCCAGTTTTGTATCTTCCCATTACTTTCCACCTCCTTTCTTTGACCCCCTCCCCTTCTCAAGCCTGTTGCAGTCTTTTTGAATCCTCTCCACCAAAGGATTAGCCAACATCTCCATTTTGGATTTTCCTTCCTTCCTTCCTTCCTTCCTTCCTTCCTTCCTTCCTTCCTTCCTTCCTTCCTTCCTTCCTTCCTCCCTCTTTCTCCTTCCTTTCCTTCCTTCCTTCCTTCCTTCCCCTTCCTTCCTTCCTTCCTTCCTTCCTTCCTTCCTCTTCCTCCTTCCTTCCTTCCTCCTCCTTCCTTCCTTCCTTCCTCCCCTTTCCTTCCTTCCTTCCTTCCTTCCTTCCTCCCTCTCCTCCTTCCTTCCTTACTTCCTTCCTTCCTTTCCTTCCTTCCTTCCTCCCCTCTCCTTCCTTCCTTCCTCTCCTACTTCCTCCCTCTCCTTCCTTCCTTCTTTCCTCTCCTCTTCCTTCTCCCCTCCTTCCTTCTTCCCTTCCCTCCCTCCCTCCCTCCCTCCCCTTCCTTCCTTCCTTCCTCCCTTTCCTCCCTTCCTTCCTCCTCTCCCTCTCCCTTCCTTTGCTCCTTCCCTCCCTCCCTCCCTCCTTCCTTCTTTCCTTCCTTCCTTCCTTCCTTCCTTCCTTCCTTCCTTCCTTCCTTCCTTCCTTCCTTCCTTCCTTCCTTCCTTCCTTCCTTCCTTCCTTCCTCCTCTCCTTCCTCCCTCTCCTTCCTTCCTTCTTTCCTTCCTTCCTTCCTCCCTCTCCTCCTCCTCCCTCTCCTTCCTTTCCTTCCTTCCTTCCTTTTTTTCCTCCTTCCTCTCCTCCCTCCTCCCTCCCTCCCTCCCTTCCTTCCTTCCCTCCCTCTCCTTCCTTTCTTCCTTCCTCCCTCTCCTTTCTCTCCTTCCTTCCTCCCTCTCCTTCTTCCTCTCCTTCCTCCCTCCTCCTCCCTCCCTCCCTCCCTCCCTCCCTCCCTTCCTTCCTTCCTTCCTTCCTTCCTTCCTTCCTCCCTCTCCTTTCTCTCCTTCCTTCCTCCCTCCCTCTCCTTCCTTCCTCCCTCTCCTTCCTTCCCCTCCCTCCCTCTTTCTCCTTGCTTCCCCTCCCTTCTTCCCTCCCTCTTTCTCTTTCTTTTCTCTGTCTCTTTCTCCTACCTGTCTGCCCTCTTCTCCTGCCCAGAAGCTCTACTTTAAAGTAGGAGAATTGAGGAGCACCCCCCCCCCCGCAAAAGCTCTTTCCCTCTTCCACCCATGTTCAAACCCCAAATCTCTTTGCTACCCCCCCCCCTGAATTGGGAGGCTGTTTTGGCACGGAAACGCATCACCTCCCTGAATGTAAAAATAGTCCCCGTCCGAAGGGGAGGGTCCGCAACCAGCAGTGTTGCTTTTTTAAATTCTTCATTCCATCCTGATGAATGTTGCCCGGCAGAGGAACTGGGGATGGGTGTGTGTGTGTGTGTGTGTGTGTGAAATGACCGAGGCTGGAGGTTGAGCGTTGTGGTGGGGATGCCAAGAGGAAATCTGCAGACCCCTTTCTCCCACCTCCAGCGGTCATTTTTAAGAAAGGCTGGGGGGGGGGGGAGACCCCTGGCCCTGCTGCAGCCGCTGGCACGGAGGAGGGATGTTGGTAATTAAGGAAAAAGCCTGGAGGAGATTTATGGTTCCGCTTAAGCGGCATTTCCTCTTTTCAGGGGGTGCAGCTTCCCCCTCCCAGATGTTCTCCATCACATCAGCCTCCGTTCCCCCCTCCCAATGAAGCCCCAGGCTGCCCTTCTGAGCCTTGTTATTTTTAAGAAGGCCTTTGATGTTGGCTCAGCCCCCACCTCGTCTTTGAACTTTAAATACTATCGCACAACTGGGGCAGGAGGCAGTGCCGGGAGGGGGAGGCTGGGAGGGGGCAGCCACGGTGGGGAAGATGAAAGGGTCGAGAGGGGGGGGGTGGCAATTGCACAATCGGAGCCCTGGGATTTTTTGATAGCAGCTCCCCCCACCCCCATAGATACCCTCGGTTCTTGTGGTCCTAACGCAGTGGTTCTCAACCTTTTTAATGCCACGACCCCCAACCGGTCGTAAGTCGAGGACTACTCAACTGGTGCAGCACCGTCTGCAGAATGGGACTTTTGGCGGGCTCAGCGGGGCAGAGACAGCCTGGACAATTCCTATTGGCTTTTGAAGGCCAATAGAATTAGACTCTATTCAAGAGAGTCTATTCTATTGGCTTTCAAAAGCCAATAGAATAAAAGGGAGTAGCACAGCTAAGGAAAAGGGGAAAAAAATGGCGGACTGCGTTGTTTGGCGACCCCCGTGAAATGGTCGTTCGACCCCAAATGGGGTCCCGACCTACAGGTTGAGAACCACTGTCCTAACACAATGTATCTCAGCCTTCGCAGCTTGATGATGTATGGCAGTGATGGCGAACCTTTTAGAGACCGAGGGCCCAAACTGCAACCCAAAACCCACTTATGCATCGTAGGGTGCCGGGTGGGCGTGGCCCATTGGGTGGGCGTGGCTATGGTGGACTGGGTGAAACTAAAAAGTTCAATCAATCAATTCCAACTTTGCAAGATTTTTTTTCCCCGCGAGAAGTTGAAATTGATTGATTGAACCTTTTTTTTTTGCACATGGCGATGGAGGCCTAAAGTGAAAAGATTTTATAAAACCCAGCTGAAGGCCTAGGACTGGGGCGACGGCACGCGTGCCCACAGAGAGGGCTCTGAGTGTCGTCTCTGGCACCCATGCCATAGGTTCGCCACCACTGATGTATGGGCTTCCAGAACTTGCCATCCAGCACCTGGACTTCCCAGAATTCCCCAGCCAGTGTGTGGACTCCCAGAATTCCCCAGCCAGCACATGGAATTCAACTCCCAGAATTCCTCAGCCAGTATGCGCTTCAGTTCCCAGAATTCCTCAGCCAGCACATGGACTTCAACGCCCAGAATTCCCCAGCCAGCACATGCTTCAGTTCCCAGAATTCCCCAGCCAGCACATGAACTTCAGTTCCCAGAATTCCTCAGCCAGTGTGTGGACTTCAACTCCCAGAATTCTCCAGCCAGCACATGGACTTCAACTCCCAGAATTCCCCAGCCAGTGTGTGGACTTCAACCCCCAGAATTCCCTAGCCAGGATATTCTGGAAGTCCATACATCAAGCTGCCAAGGTTGAGAAACACTGCCTAACAGACCACTGAGGCACAACTGCTCCAGCCTCTATAGCTGCCTTCAGAAGATAAATGTCCTCTTGTGGCTCCTTCCCTTGATGGAGTTTAACCATTTTTCCCCTTCGGTAGTTTGCAAACCAGGGTGGGGAATCCCTTCCGGGATGCCCTGTCTGTGCCCCTCTTTTTTTCTCCCAGCCAGCAGATGCTTGCAAGCGGCACTTTCAAAAGCCACCAGGGATCCTTTCAGAAAGCCCCAGCTAAGGAAATCACATTTCAACTCCAAATGAGAAAATTGCAAAGGAGAAAATGAAAAAAAAAAGATTTATCCTTGGCTCTTCCAGCGTGATACCAAGTGGTGTTGTCACATCAATGTTTGATTTTAACCTGTATGCTGCTGGATGGTTTCTGGGGTCTTGTTGTGCGGGAGGGAGGGAGGGAAGGAAGGAAGGAAGGAAGGAAGGAAGGAAGGAAGGAAGGAAGGAAGGAAGGAAGGAAGAGGAAACCTCTTCTTAAAAACCCCCCGTGTTGGACCACCCCCCAGCAGCCTTTGGTGCTATGTAAATGCAATGCAAGTGCAACCAGTGATTCATGGATGGATGGAAAGAAGGAACAAAGAGAGAGAGAGAGAGAAGGAGAGAGGGAGGAATGGAAGGAAGGAGTGAGTAAGGGATAGAGGGAAGGAAAGAAATAAAATGAAGGAAGTGTTGGAAGAAAAGTCTTCATCATGGTTCAGTCCAAGCCGGGGATAAACAACATGGCGACTGCTTTAGAAAGAAGGTTGCAGTTTATTGAAGAGGAGAGCCAGACAGAAAGATGGCTCTGGCAGAAAACGGAGAGAGAAAAAAAGGGGCTGAACACATGTAAGGAGTGGGTTTTTATACCCACTGGAGTCTTTTGTTTGGAGTTGTTTCCTGGGGCATGAACTTTGACCTGAATCTGAGTGTGCCTTTCTGGTATTCTGATGGGGATGGGTCAATCTTATTATGTCCAAAGGTCATATCCTGCTTCCCTGGGGCTGGGGCTGATGACTTTTAGAGTTTGGATGGGGTATGTAGATTTTAGGTCTTTGTCTTCTTAATCTCCTAGCTCCCTGGATTTACATCTGTATCTCTACAGAGCTGGTTTCTGCTTGGGGGAGGGAGACCTGGAGCTATTAAGAAAAACTGGACATGTTTTCCTGCGTTTTTAAGATTCTTTGAGGAAATATATTTTTCTGCCCTATTAATATTTCCTTCCCTGGGGGGCTGACTTCCCACAGAAGGAAGGAAGGAAGGAAGGAAGGAAGGAAGGAAGGAAGGAAGGAAGGAAGGAAGGAAGGAAGGAAGAGTGGACGAATGGTTTTCTGGCACTAAGTCCCATGATATGAGACAGGTTACTTTGCAGTTAATCCTTGGTTTACGATCAGTCATGTAATGCTGGTTCAAAGCTATGATGGATCCCCCCAAAGCTACTTATGACCCCAGCTTTGAAGTTCTGACATTCCCCCCCCCCACGGTCATGTGACTGCAGTTTGGGCTCTTAGCAACTGGCCCACAATTACAGCCATTTGCAGTCTTGTGGCAGGGATTTACTACGGTTTTGACGGAAACCAGCATTTTATCTCCAGCGCCAGCAAAAATCCGACTCATAGCAAACAGCAGGTCCCCCTAAATCATCACAGCCTTTGATTACCAAGGGCAGCAAAAACGGTCATTAAAAACGTGACCCGCTTTAGGACTGTCACAGCCCTGATTGCCAGATTCACTTGTGGTAAGCTGTGGACTATCTTTACTTACAAGTTTGGGAGAGAAAGATGCTCCAGGGAGCTACGCAGCCTTTTCGTATTTTCAAAATGGCTTGCTCCCAAGAGGGATTTCCTAGCAGTGAGTAACTTCCAGCTCTCTTGAAAGAAACCCCTAATCTCCAATTTATATTCACTTTCTGTTATTTACCAAGTAGGCTATTGGTTACAAGACTGATAAAGATTCAGTGGATCAAGGATGTCGGTGTCCAGTTGCACGTCCCCTTATTCTTTTTTTTTTTTTAAAATAAATATTTTATTGGTTTTTAACTATAAGCATCTCCAGGGCCTGGTGTACAGCATGTTGTCTTGGTTTATATTTTAATAAGGGGGAAAAAAGACAATAATAATTAACAATCCGTAATGATTGATTTTGATAATTCCATAATTAGTATATTAATTAACGATACATTTCTTTGATCCTCCCTTCTCCCATTTATATTCTCCTCCTTCAACCTTCAGCAAAATGTAATTCTTAATATTTTCAATATGATTGAAATATAGGCATTTTTTATATTTGTACAAGTAGTAATAATCTCTATGTATAGCATATATTTTTTTTCCAGCTCATTCGTTATGAGATCGCCCATCTCAGTTATGGCTCTGGGCGACTTACAAAATGGCAATGCTAATGCTGCTAACATTGGATGTTCCCATGTTCCCACTCTGACAACTGATGAAAATGCAGCCATTTTCTCTTCTCCTTTTCCATGCTTTTTCTTGCTTTTAGGAATCAGATGCAGCAGGGAGGAATGAACGCTCAGCTAGCCATAATAATAACGCTGTGTGGACCCAAGGACAAGCTGATAACGTTTTGACTGGGCTGAGGAGCTGGGGGGGGGGAAGCCCATGCTTTTAACTAATTGGGAAATGTGATTTATGACAGTTTATTGAGGGTAGGATTGTACTTTATAACCCTGACTGCTCTTTAGAAGGCCAGATCCTGAAGTTGAAACTCAAGTCCTTTGGCCACCTAATGAGAAGGAAGGTCTCACTGGAGAAGAGCCTAATGCTGGGAAAGACGGAGGGCAAGAGAAGAAGGGGACGACAGAGAAAGAGGTGGCTGGATGGAGTCACTGAAACAGTAGGCAGGAGCTTAAATGGACTCCAGAAGATGGCAGAGGACAGGAAAGCCTGGAGGAACATTGTCCATGGGCTCACGATGGGTCGGATATGACTTGAGGCCTTTGAACTATGGTGCTGGAGAAGATTCCTGCGAGTCCCCTGGACTGCAAGGTGATCAAACCGGTCAGTCCTGGAGGAGATCAACCCTGACTGCTCTTTAGAAGGCCAGATCCTAAAGTTGAAACACAAGTACTTTGACCACCTAATGAGAAGGAAGGACTCCCTGGAGAAGAGCCTGATGCTGGGAAAGATGGAGGGCAAGAGAAGAAGGGGACGACAGAGAAGGAGGTGGCTGGATGGAGTCACTGAAGCAGCAGGCGGGAGCTTAAATGGACTCCAGAAGATGCAGAGGACAGGAAGGCCTGGAGGAACGTTGTCCATGGGGTCGCGATGGGTCGGACACGACTTTGCAACTAACAACAACAATAATTTTGTATCTGGGGGAAGGGAATTTAGTTTTGGGTTCAACTATGTAGTGCCAATACTTTGTTTCCCGAATAAAATGTTCTTTAAGGAAGAATTTTGCCTTGAGGTTCTTTTGATGGGTTTCATCTATCAGAACCCTGACACGCAACAGTGAAGATGCCAGGAAAGCAGGATTGTTTCATCGAAAGAGAAAGCCCAGAACGGATCCACCATTTCAGAAAAGATGAGAACAGAGCTCCATCATCTGGAGACAGAGCTAAATCTAAGATCAGAGGAAGATGGTTTCCAGATGACAGAGAAGGTCCATTTCCTGAATCCTACCAGATGACATTGTTTCCTTAATAGGACTCGGACTATGTGGCTGCTGTCCTATCTTGTGGGATGGGTAGACACTACAAGGGATAGATGGTCCCCCCAGACTCATTCTGCAAGAAAGAGGAATGTGTCTGAGGGACTTTGAGAATGCCACAAAGAGGAGAGAGTCAATTTATTTTTCAAAGCACCAAAGGACAGGACAAGAAACATTGGTTGGAAGCTGATCAAGGACAGAAGCAACCTGGAATTAAGGAGAAACTTCCTAACGATTAACCAGTGGAACAGCTTGCCTCCAGAAGTTGTAGGTGCTTCAACACTGGAGGTTTTTAGGAAAAGACTGGACAGCCACCTGTCTGTAATGGTATAGGTTTTCCTGCTTGAGCAGGGGGTTGGACTAGAAGACCTCTAAGGTCCCTCCTAGCTCTATTCTGATTAAAGTTATCCCATTTGAGATACTTTGGTTCAAAAAAAAATGTCCTATGATGCTGTTTTGCCCAGTTAAAGTTTATAGGAATAGAATAGAATAGAACAGAACAGAATAGATTGTAGAACAGAATAGAATAGAATAGACAGATTGTAGAACAAAACAAAACAGAACAGAACAGAATAGAATAGAATAGGACAGATTATAGAATAGAATAGAATGGAATAGAATAGAATAGAATAGAATAGAATAGAATAGAATAGAATAGAATAGAATAATAGAAAAAGGAATGGAATGGAGAGTGGAGTGGAGTGGAGTGGAGTGGAGTTGAGTAGAGTAGAGTAGAATAACAGAGCTGGAAGGGACCTTTCAGGTCATCTAGTCCAACCCCCCACCTAAGCAGAGACCCTACACCATTTCTGACAGATGGCAGTCCAGTCTGTTCTTGAAAACTTCCAATGATGAAGCTCCCACAACTTCTGAAGGCAACTTCTGTTCCATTGGTTGATTGTTCAGAAAAAGTTATCCTTACTTCCATGCTGAATCTCTCCTTGATCAGTTTCCATCCATTATACCTTGTCTGGCCTTCAGGTGCTTTGGAGAATAGATTGACCCCCTCCTCCCCGTGACAACCCCTCAAATATTGGAATGCTGCTATCATGTCTCTTCACTTCTATCATGATTCCTCAGGAATCACAGGGCCAAATTCATTCCAGATGCCTGACAACATGGAGCCTCCGTCATCTTGACAGGACTCTCCCAGCCCAGGTGAGAGTCCAAGTTATTTTAGAATAGAATAGAGCTGGAAGGGACCTTGGAGGTCTGCTAGTCCAGCCCCCTGCTCAAGCAGGAGAACCTAGACCAGGGTAGGCAACCTTGGCTCTTTTATTTCTCGTGGACTTCAACTCCCAGAATTCCTGAGCCAACATGGCTGGCTCAGGAATCCTGGGAGTTGAAGTCCACGAGTCATAAAAGAGCCAAAGTTGCCTACCCCTGACCTAGACCATCTCAGACAAGTGACTGCCCAGTCTCTTCTTAAAAATCTCCAGTGATGGAGCACCCACGATTTCTGGAGGCAAGCTGTTCCACTGGTTGATTGTCCTCATTGTCAGGAAGTTTTAATTGTTAGATGCTCGGAATGCTGCTCACAAAATCCTGTGCACGGTCCCTCCCCAGCAAGGAACAAGAGGCAGAGAACACATTGCAGGGTGATTCTCTGTAGACACAGTAAGAGCAGGGAAATAGCCTCATTACCAGCAAAAAAAAGACCTTCTATTTGGCCATCTAAACAGAAAAATAAAATAATACTGGCTGTAGCTGAGAACGAGTTCTGTTGCTGGAATTCAGGTAACCCCATCGCTTTCCTCTCAATAAATCTTGCTAAAGGAGCTCGCTGGGAATTGGGCTTGGAAAACAATTCCGCTCAATTTAGGCAGACGCATAAAACCCTGACTATAGTTTAGCAGAGTGTTTTTTCAAACTGGGCAACTTTCAGATGTGTGGACTTTTAACTCCCAGAATTCCCCAGTCAGCACGAGCCGAAGTCCACTCAATTTAAACTGCCCAGTTTGGAAAACACTGGTCTGGCACGTTCCTTGTTACCAGGTCCAGCCATAACATTTATACGCACAGCACTCCTTGATTTGCCCACAGTTCATTTAGTGACCGTTGGAAGTTACAAGAGCATTGAAAAAGCGACATGACCATTTTTCACTCCTTGCAGCCTTCCCCATGGTCACGTGATTGACATTCGGATGCTTGACAACTGGTTCATAGTTATGACAATTGCAGGGTCCTGGGGTCGTGTGTGATGCCCTTTGGTGACCTTCTGACAATCAAAGCCCATGATTGCTTTACAACCATGTTGCTACCTTAACAACTGTGGTGATGTGCTTAACAAACGTGGCCAGAAAAATGGTAAAACTGGGCAAAACTCAGTTAACAGGTTTCTCACTTAGCAAAATGATTTTTGGGCTCATTTGTGATTGTAAGAAGAGGACCACCTGTATTCCTACAACTGCTTTCTTTCTCCTCTCCTTTTTGCTCTCTGTTTTCCATTTACCTGGGGTCATTTAAGATCATGTCTGAGAGATGAGCTCTCATGCTAGGCCACCCCACAGGATAAATTACACGGGGCAATTCAGAGAGGAAAGGCCTCATGGCGAATCAAAATGGAAACAAAGACCTACCATAGGAGTCCCCAACCTGTGGGCTGCGGCCCATTGTTGGCCACTGGGCCGCAGAACAGGCTGGCCAGTGGGCGCACATATGTGCATGTGCTCACCCCCACTTGTGCTAGTGCTGCCACTGCTACACCAATGGGGCACCACGTGGTGAAAACAGGTCAGTGCTAGTGACTACGTGGCGAAATGGGGTGGTGCTATCGAGTGTCACATGGGCCCTAGCACTGCCCCATTTTCATCACACACGCTCGCGGCCCTGTTTGTGTGCGCGTGTGCGTGCCTGTGCATAAAATGCTTCCCTGCGGTCCGCCGAGAAAGTTCGGAAACCTCTGATCTACCATACCTCCGTGTCTACCCAGTTCCTCTTCTTGTCTTTTGAAGAGGTCAGGTTCTATGAGAAGCAAGGAGACACGGGTCCTCTCCTCATTTTGACTTTCCTGTGTTTCACTCAAACAGAACTAGAGGTCTGTAAGCTGAGGACTATCCGGGTGGTAGTTATAAAGTCCAGTCAAATGAAGCTGATTTTCAGCCCATGTTGCCAGAGCATCAAAGGATTTCACGAAAGCCAGCAGAGCTTCATGGACACATCCATGTGACTTGTTGTCCATATGACAACCATAAGACTGGTTGTCTTATTCTGGGATGTTTTCCCCACTTCCTGGTCTAGCCTAAGGCTCTTTCCTTTCCTCTTTGCTTCCCATCCAAACACTAACCAGGGTCAGCCCAAACAACTGTTTGTCCAGGATGGTATAAGGTCTCCTGCCTTGGGCAGTGGATTGGACTAGAAGACCTCCAAGATCCCTTCCAGCCCTAGGATTCTTCCTTCCCCTCCCCTCCCCTCCCCTCCCTCCCCTCCCCTCCCCTCCTTCTCTTCTCTTCTCTTCTCTTCTCTTCTCTTCTCTTCTCTTCTCTTCTCTTCTCTCTTCTCTCTTCCCCTCCCCTCCCCTCCCCTCCCCTCCCCTCCTCTCCTCTCCTCTCCTCTCCTCTCCTCTCCTCTCCTCTCCTCTCCTCTCCTCTTCTCTTCTCTTCTCTTCTCTTCTCTTCTCTTCTCTTCTCTTCTCTCTTCTCTCTTCCCCTCCCCTCCCCTCCCCTCCCCTCCCCTCCTCTCCTCTCCTCTCCTCTCCTCTCCTCTCCTCTCCTCTCCTCTCCTCTCCTCTTCTCTTCTCTTCTCTCTTCTCTCTTCCCCTCCCTTCCCCTCCCCTCCTCTCCTCTCTTCTCCCTTCCCTTCCCTTCCCTTCCCCTCCCCTTCTCTCCTCCCCTCCCCTCTCTCCTCTCCTCTCCCCTCCTCTTCCTCTCCCCCCTCCTTCCCTCTCCTCTTCCTCTCCTCTTCTCTTCCTGTCCTCTCTTGTCCCCTCCCCTCCCCTTCCCTCCCTTCCCTTTCTGGGTTGACAGCCTGGAGGGAAAGGGAGGGGCAGGCAGCTTTACGAGCGCATGCACACATGTGAATGGAGCCACTAGTGTGCCCGGGCAATGCTTGCGGTGACGCTAAGGCCTGCGCGACGCTCACGGTAATGCTAACATGAGTGTGGAGGGGGAAGATGAGTGTGTGCGCGCACTGGCCAGCCACTCATGTGGCTTGCAGCCCACAGGTTGGGGACCCCTGGTTTAGAACACTGCTTGAGCATCTTGGGTGATTGGGGTGGTGGTGGTGGAATCACACCTACAACGTTTGTACCCCACCAAAGAGGCCTCTGTGGCCGCATCTGTCAATCTGCAAGGTATGCTTGGTTGGTTGAAATACTGTCCTAGCTTATTTCTGCAGCAGCAGCAGAAATCAGGAGTGGATGCTTCGCCAGGTCAGGGGGTTCAGCCTCCGAGGTGTTTGAAATTCAAGGTCCAGAACGGCTGAGTAAAAATGCTGCGTAAACTGTCTGAGCAGAGAAACGGCCTTGACTGTTTCTCCAACAAAAGAGAATTTGTCAACCCGTTTTCAAGAGAAGGGCAGACCCGGCTATTATTAACAGGAGCTACTGTTAGTAAAGTCCTCTTTTGCTGCTTCGACCACTGCTCCTCAGGTGCTCCATTTGGGTTGAAGTCAAGGGTGGGAATCCTGGGAATTTTTGCGGTTTGCTAGAGAAAGGAGTGAACAATTCAAGCAGAATGGGTACCCACAACCGTTTACAAGATAGCGGGACTTGGGTTTGGCCAGTCTAAAGAAAAGAAGAAATAGGGAAGACATGATAGCAGTGTTTCAGTATCTGAGGGGCTGCCACAAGGCAGAGGGGGCCAGGTTGTTCACCAGAGCACCAGAGGGAAGGATGAGAAACAATGGTTGGAAACTGATCAAGGAGAAAAGCAACCTGGAATTAAGGAGAAACTTCCTGACAGTGAGGATTATCAACCAGTGGAATAGCTTGCCTCCAGAAATCATGGGTGCTCCATCACTGGAGATTTTTAAGAAGAGACTGGACATTCACCTGTCTGAGATGGTATAGGTTCTCCTGCTTGAGCAGGGGGCTGGACTAGAAGACCTCCAAGGTCCCTTCCAGCTCTTATTCTATTCTATTCTATTCTATTCTATTCTATTCTATTCTATTCTATTCTATTCTATTCTATTCTATTCTATTCTACTCTACTCTACTCTACTCTACTCTACTCTCCATTCCATTCCATTCCATTCCATTCCATTCCATTCCATTCCATTCCATTCTATTCTATTCTATTAGCTGTAGAATGCAACTTCCGAGATCTGCAAGTGGGCATTGCATACCACCCAGAGGCTACCATACGAGGACAAACTGTGAATTGCAAGGATCGCTTGGAGGTGGGAGATATATCCAGGGTAATCTACTGGATCCCCTGCATGGATTGCCCCTATGACTATGTAGGACAAAGGATGCTAACCACCAGATTGCAAGAACACAAGTGAGTGATCATATGAGGATACCCAAATTTATTGGTAGCCTCACATTGCAATGAAAGTGGACTGTCCGAACTCAGCTGTTGGGAGGAGGGGTGATTCTTTATTCTTTATTACCGTGCGTTCTGCCGTATTCCTGGGGGGCGGGAGGGGAGAAGCTATGGGCATTACAAGGTATCCTCTCTGCTTTCCTCTATCTGCTTGCTCTTTGATCTATTTCCCTTGATGCCAGACTGGGGTGAGAATAGAATGTGATTCCGACCATCTGCCTTATCTCTAGCTGCAGAAGAAGAGGTGCGAAGACCTAACAACCTAACAGCCTTGGAATGGCATCTTATCAACCCCATTCCCACAGCAGACTCATACCTGGATTGGCTTATTTGAACTGACCCAGGTGGGGTTTGTTCATTACTCCTTTAACCTATTGATTCGCATGGGAAACCCTCAGATCCTGCCTTTTATGCCTGATGTCAACTTCTCCTAATAAAAGTTCCTTTTGGAATGAAGCCGTTCCAGGAGTTCTGCTTTCTTGGGAAGAGAGACTGAGGCAGGTCCTTACAAGGACAGACATTCGATTTTGCAGCTATGAAGATTGTTGGCTGAGCAGGTACAAAAACAGCCCTAATGGGGCAGTGAAGGCTATTTTGACAGCTTGTCCATTTCACTGAAAGGAAGACAAGGCAAATGCCTCTGTGCTGAAGCATGTTCTGCATTTCCAAAACCGCCTCTCTGCAGTGGCACCAACCTCGCCTCCTTTCCTTGAAATGCACCCCTTCCAGTCCTTGTTTGGGTTTTTTCTCTCCCTTCCCCTCCTTCTCTCTGACTTTGGGGCATCCAATTGATCCACGAAGCCCCCCGTGCTTCAGCCAGGAGTAACAAACCGCTTTCCCATTAGCTCTTTTCAGTGAACTTTGCCAACCTGCTTAGTATTCATACCTAGAGTCAATTATTTACAACAGAGATTCCTCATGCAAAGTTTCAGGGGTCTAACAAGGCAGTTATAGCAGTGATTTAAAACCTAGGAAGCATGATTATAAAGGAGAATTATTCCAAGAACGCTGCAAAAGAGATCGGTTGCAATGAAACCAGAGGAGCTGTTTGAGATGGCGGTGGGAAGGAGTCAAGAAGTTTGCAATTGTCTATTTTACCAATCTGCATAGGCATTAAATTAATGTATGTACCTGCAGGCAGACACGCAGGTACTCAAGGAAAAACAAGTTCTGCAAACTGAATAAGCAGCTTTTAAGGGAATTTGGGAGCAACGAAATCGTCCCCCCCCCACCTCGACAAAAGTATTAACCAGTTCTTAAAATCATTCCTGCCTTTCACATTTGAGGTGGAGGAACTGGGAACATAATGTGGATCACTAGATCATTGGATGATAACCTGCATGAGATTGCAACAGCGCTGTCGAAAAATGGCAATAATCTGAAAACTGCCAGATTGCTGCTGGTGATGAATGAGTTCTTCACTTACAGCCAGCTTTGCATGATAGGCAAAGACAGACTCAGTTTCAATCAGTAGCTGAACCACATTTATACACCTTTCAAAAGAGATCATAAAAAAGCTGAGAAGGAAATAAAAAGACCAGCAACCTATACCCAGATAAACAGGGATTAACACCAGACAAACAATCAAGCAGAAAACAATATTAAGGAGAGATTCAACTAAGATGATCAAAGGCCTGGAGGCTAAAATATATGAAGAACGGTTGCAGGAACTGGGCATGGCTGATCTAGTGAAGAGAAGGACCAGGGGAGATGTGTTAGCAGAGTTCCAATATTTGAGGGGCTGCCACAGAGAGGAGGGGGTCAACCTATTTTCCAAAGCACCAGAGGAAACTGGGCAGTCACTTGTCTGAGATGGTTTAGGTCAGGTCAGGGCTCTTTTATGACTCGTGGACTCAACTCCCAGGATTCCTGAGCCAGCCATGTTGGCTCAGGAATTCTGGGAGTTGAAGTCCATGAGAAATAAAAGAGCCAAGGTTGCCTACCCCTGGTCTAGATTCTCCTGCTTGAGCAGGGGGCTGGACTAGCAGACCTCCAAAGTCCCTTCCAGCTCTATTCTATTCTAAAATAACTTGGACTCTCACCTGGGCTGGGAGAGTCCTGTCAAGATGACGGAGGCTCCATGTTGTCAGGCATCTGGAATGAATTTGGTCCTGTGATTCCTGAGGAATCGTGATAGAAGTGAGGAGACATGATAGCAGCATTCCAATATTTGAGGGGCTGTCACGGGGAGGAGGGGGGCAACCTATTCTCCAAAGCACCTGAAGGCTGGACAAGGAATAACAGATGGAAACTGATCAAGGAGATATTCAAATTGGAAAGAAGGAGAAATTTTCTGACAGGGAGAACCATCAACCAGTGGAACAGAAGTTGCCTTCAGAAGTTGTGGGAGCTTCATCACTGGAGGTTTTTAAGAAGAGACTGGACTGCCCTCTGTCAGAAATGGTGAAGGGTCTCCTGCTTGGGTGGGGAGGGGGGGATGACCTACAAGGTCCCTTCCAACTCTGTTATTCTAATTCAATAGTCTTATCGAGGAAACACCAAGGAGAAAGCTACCTCTCACAAGCTTTATACTCTACATCAGGGGTAGTCAACCTTGGCTCTTTTATGACTCGTGGACTTCAACTCCCAGAATTCCTGAGGAGTTGAAGTCCACGAGTCATAAAAGAGCCAAGGTTGACTACCCCTGCTCTACATAAACAGGGAGAAAACCCCACACTCCCTAAGCATGTTACCTATTTGGGTCATGAAATGTCTGCAAGTCAACAATCCGGTTCAGAGAGCACCGAGGACTAGCTGCTTGAGCCCTGAGCTACAGAAATTCTCTACAATGACCTCAACTTGTCATTCCATTTGTGGTGTCATAGTATTTTTTTCTTCATTGTTTTTGTCTGCTGATTAATAGTAGCCTAACAGGTGGGCTATTGTGATGCTAGCTTGTTTGGATGAAAATTATGGCCTCCTGGATCATTTTGCATGCCGAGCCGATATTTTGGGGACAATGTCTCCATATGTCAGGCCCAGCGCAATTGACTTTCCTCTTTGTCTAGTCTAGAGAAAAGAAGAAACAGGGGCAACACGATAGCAGTGTTCCAGTATTTGAGGGGCTGTCACAAAGAAGAGGGAGTCAAGCTATTCTCCAAAGCACCAGAATGCAGGACAAGAAACAATGATGGGAAACTGATCAAGGAGAGAAGCAACCTGGATTTAAGGAGAAACTTCCTGACAGTGAGGACAATTAACCAGTGGAACAGCTGGCCACCAGAAATAGTGGGCGCTCCATCACTGGAGGTTTTTAAGAAGAAACTGGACATTCACCTGTCTGAGATGGTATAGGTTCTCCGGCTTAAGAAGGGGGCTGGACTAGAAGACCTCCAAGGTCCCTTCCAGCTCTATTCTATTCTATTCTATTCTATTCTATTCTATTCTATTCTAAAAACTTCTGGGTGAAATACAGGTAGTCCTCAATTTATGACCACAGTTGAGCCCAGAATTTGTGTTGCTAAGTGAGACATTTTTTAAGGGGGTGTTGTCCCTTTTGACAACTTTTCTTGCCACAGTTGTTCAGTGAATCACCACAGTTGTTAAATTAGCAACCAGGTTGTTAAGTGAATCCAGCTTCCCGATTGACTTTGTTTGTCGGATGTTCGCAAAAGGGGATCACACAACGCGACCATCATGAATGTGAGTCAGTTGTTAAGCATCCAAAGGTAAATCACGTGACCTTGGGGGGGATGCTGCAAAGGTCATCGGTGTGAAAAATGGTCCTAAGTCACTTTTCTTTGGTGCCGTTGTAACTTCAAACGGTCACTAAGCGAACTGTTGTTAGCTTGAGGACTAGCTGTGGTTCCTTGGAGGAAGGAATCTGGCCTGGACATGGCGCTAGATTCTAGCCAGCAGGGTTCACCTTTGAATTTTCAAATTTCATGTTCTTGCGGCGTGTCTAATTATCTACATAACCTGAACATAATTAGTCATGTTTTAAATATTTTATATGCCTGGATTTCCAGATGGGAGCGTTGCCTAACCTTTCCCTCCCCTTCCCGCTTGCCGGGTTCCCACCTGCTTCTGCTTTCATTACAGGGTCTGTTCTGTGGGAAGTCAGCCCCCCCCCCCGAGAAAGAAATATTTTTGGAAATATTTAAAAGACAGAATATATTTCCGTAAAGGATTTAAAGGCGGAAACCAACCCTGCCCCCAAGTCTCTCTGTCCCAAACAGAAACCAGGTCTGCAGAAATGCAGATGTGATAATCTTGTGAGAAAGACTGGAATCAGGAAACTGGGATTAGGAAGAAAGAGCCCTAGGATCAACACACCAAAAATCTAAGAGTCATCAGCTCCAGCCCCAGGGAAGCAGGATTGACCTTTGGGACATAACAGGATTAACCCACCACCATCAGAATACCAGAAAGGCACACTCAGACTCAGGTCAAAGTTCACGCCACAGGAACAACTCCAAACAAAAGGCTCCAGAGGGTATAAAAACCCACTCCCTACATGTGCTCCCTCTCTTTTCTTCCAGAGCCATCTTTCTGTCTGGCTCTCCTCTTCAATAAACTGTAACCTTCTTTCTAAAGCAGTCGCCATGTTGTTTATTCCCGGCTTGGACTGAACCATGATGAAGACTTTTCCTTCAACAGTTCCAAACTGCTGCCCTCCTGGGAGAGGGACATTGAGAATGCACTCCCCTGCTTTTCTAAAATGTTTGCCTCTTCGTTCATCAAGCTCAGCTAGTGGGGAATTAGGAAAGACGCAGAGGAGGGGAAGGCCTCGTCCTTGCAGGTTTCACTAAGAAGAAAAGGCTGGCTTACCCGGGGAAGTCAATTTCCTTTCTTCCTCAGCGCTGTGTATTTTTCTTGGAGAATGGCCGTATTAACGTTGTGCAGAGCTGGTCTCCCTGCATTTCCTTTCAAACAACTCCATGCCAGAAGTAACTGAGCATTTGGCATTTTTAGTATCCATTCAGATTTGAAGGCAGTCGGAGTCCTATCTATCTATCTATCTATCTATCTATCTATCTATCTATCTATCTATCTATCTATCTATCTATCTATCTATCTATCTATCCATCCATCCATCCATCTATATCTATCAATCTATCTATCTATCTATCTATCTATCTATCTCTCTCTCTCTCTCTCTCTCTCTCTCTCTCTCTCTATCTATCTATCTATCATCCGTCTCTCTCTCTCTCTCTCTCTCTCATCCATCTCTCTCTCTATCTATCATCTATCTATCTATCTATCTATCTATCTATCTATCTATCTATCTATCTATCATCTATCAATCCATCCATCCATCTTCTATCTATCTATCTATCTATCTATCTATCTATCTATCTATCTATCATCTATCAATCCATCCATCCATCCATCCATCTATCCATCCATCCATCTCTTATCTATCTATGTATCTATCTATGTATCTATCTATGTATCTATCTATCTATCTATCTATCTATCTATCTATCTATCTATCTATCTATCTATCTATCTATCTATCATCTATCTATGGACTTGCTCCCTAAAAACAAAAGGATTTGTATTTCCATCTCTGCCCTATGTCTCTTTGTTCCAAAATTAAGAAGCCTGCAACTCTGAGAAAGCAGATTCAGCCTGATTTTAACATGCACGGCTGGCCCTGCATTGATAAATAAAATTATGAAGGAGAAATTAGCTGAACATTTGACGGGTTCTATAACCAGTTCTAAGTTGAACCTGGCTTGAAAATAAGCCTCTTTCTGTTCTTCCAACAAATGCAAATCTATACTTCCTCCCAACAATTCACCCAGGGGTCTCTGGGAGGGGGGGAGGGTTCAAGAGGGGTCACTATATCGATTTTTTTTGTCTCCAAGCCCCCCCTCCAATGCAGCACTATGTTCCTGATCTTTCTCCTTTCCTGTATTTTTCCTTGAGAATGCATAACATCTGAGTGGAGTGAATTCCACCCCAAATTAAATACAATCTATTTAAACTGCAGGAATAGCAAGAGCCCAGCTAAGAAGGGGTGAAGTGGGTCAAGAGAAACACCACCAACCCATTAGAAGCCTGGAGAATTCAGATTTCATCCAGGGAGAGGCAAGGAGTTGCTCCAGATCGCATCTTTGGGAGAAGAGAAGAGATCTTATACAAAGTGATATCTGCTATAAAGGCCTGGAGACTAAAACATATGAAAAAGGGTTGCAGGATTTGGATTTGGTTTAGTGAAAGAATTAGGGTTAGGATTGGGGAGATAAGATAGCAGTCTTCCAATATTTGAGGGGCTGCTACAAAGAGGAGGGGGTCAAGCTATTCTCCAAAGCACCAGAGAGCAGGACAAGAAACAATGATTGGAAACTGATCAAAGAGAGAAGCGACCTGGAATTAAGGAGAAACTTCCTAACAGTGAGGACAATTAACCAGTGGAACAGCTTTGCCTTCAGAAATCATGGGTGCTCCATCACTGGAGGTTTTTAAGAAGAGACTAGACAGTCACTTGTCTGAGATGGTATAGAGTCTCCTGCTTGAGCAGGGGGCTGGACTAGAAGACCTCCAAGATCCCTTCCAGCTCTATTTTGATCGATCTTGCAAGACGACCATGTCACACTCTGCTCACCGGCGTGCATGTGGTTGGTTGCGCTGTCTGATTTCATCATGGTGGCTTCAACAGGAACAACTCTGCCCATTTCGATTTCATTGGTCTGCATTTTAACCTTTGGCAGAGCGCCTCGCGCTTCATGAAGTGGGGCCTATAGATTAAAAAGCTGCTGTTGATATTCTCCAGGCTCTTTTCTGACTGTGAACGGTACAATTCACATGTCTGAGATGGCCAGGGCAAGGCTTAATTGTGCCAGGAGGGCACTTATGCCCCACGGCTGGCTTCAGCGTACGCCGATAAAAGAACGGAGCCGTACATTTTATGAGTGACTGGCACTGTGGAAGCCGACATAAAAATGATAGACCATGCCCTGAAAACACTACCTGTGGGGATGCAGACTGATTATAGCGGAGAGGAAGGCAAAGGGCCATTAAGCTGGGAAAGAGAAGACATTCAAAAGTGGCACAAATGGAGCAGAGAAAACACTGCAGAGCAGTTTGGGGCCATGCTTTAAAAAGAGCTGCCAGCAGACAAAGGGCCACACAGGCTTGTTTTTTATCAGAATATAGCATACAATAGCTTGACTTTATAAAACATCTTTTCTTCATTCTGTGTACTGCGTTCAGTTTGGGCACTTCATTTAAAAGGCGGCGGGGGAGGTGCACAATGGCGCAACGGCTTAAAGATGCTGGATTTGTCCAGAGATTCAAGCCCAAGTGTCAGAACCCATATATTATTAAGGGGAACTTTTGCTATTTCTTATATTTCATTACTCTGGGTTCTGCCATATTCTTGAAGGGGAGGGGGGAAGAGGCTGCAGGCTGTCTCTTTGTTTCTCTCTGTCGTAGTGATGGCGAACCTTTTAGACACTGAGTGGCCCAAAAATGGCCCCGCCCCCATTCCACCCTGTGCCCTGCCCCCGCTCCGCCCCCACACCGTCCCCCGTCCCACCTGCCCGCAGGGTCACTCACCACCTCCAGGGCCCACCACAGGTTGCCCAGGCAGCCCAGCAGCGCCATGGCATCCATACCCTCTGCCCATGCCCCGCAGCATCAACTGTGCACAATGGGCATGAGGGCAGAGTCTTCTCTACACTGCCTGGCTGCCATGTCCTTGGCTGCGCTGCTTCGCATGGGCAGGGGCGACTCCAGGGGGGCTGCTAGTGAGGAGGGGGTCATGGGGGGAGGCGAGGCTGGGCCAATGGCACGTGTGCCCACAGAGAGGGCTCCGAGTGCCGCCTCTGGCAATCGTGACATAGGTTAACCACCACTGCTCTATCGCTACAATATATCCCTTCCGCTATTTCTACATATTTGCTCTTTGAACTGTCTCTCCCTTGATGTTACCATGGGGTGAGAAAGGAATGTGTCTCTGGCCATCTGGCTTATCTCCCGTTTCGGAAGGGAAGGTGTGAAGACCCAACAACATCGATGCAAGCCTGGGAAAGACCTGTGTTATCAGCTCCTTTCCCACAGCAGACTTAACACCTGAGGATTGGCCCATTCAAACTGACCAGATGAACTATTGGGGTAGGGTTTGCTTGGGACTCTTTTAACCTATTGATCTGAGCGGGAAACCCTCAGATCCTGCCTATCATGCCTGCTATCAGCTTCTCCCAATAAAAGTTCCTTTTGGAGGAAACTGCTTCCATGAGTTCTGCTTTTTTAGGATGAGGTTTAGAAGTGGGCCCTGACACCCAGGCTGTCAGAGCCAAGAGTTTTGCTTTCCTGAGAGACTAGCTGGGGCAGGTCCTTACAAAGGCACAGTGTGGCAGGGTGAGATCCCATCATTTGCCCCCAGCAATTCGAAAGCATGTAAAAGTGCAACTAGACAAATAGGTACCACTCTCGTGGGAAAAGCTGGCAGCATGCCATGAGGAAGTGAAAGTCAGTGCTGGACTTGCGCGACAACCAAGGGCTCCGTTCTCGGCTGCGGAGGCCTTTCCTGAAGACCTTTGCCAGCGAAACAGAGGCTGGGGGCTCCTGCTGGATGGGCCTCTTAGGCCTGGCTACGGCAGTCCTGACGTAAGCGTGTGTGGGCCACATGGGGCAGCTCCACCCCCCACCCCACCCTAGCTTGATTTTTATGTGTGCGCCTCACCCCACCTTGTGCAACCAGATGGTGGGATGGAGTGGGCGGGCTCTTAACTAGGGCTTATTTTGGGGAGTTGGGCTTATATTAGGTTTTATTTTCAGGATAGGTCTTATTTTGGGGGAAACACGGCAGTCAGACTGTGACAGGAAAAGAGGATAACTTTCTGGCTCTCCAGCTGTCTCCTCCTCCCCTCTGCCAAACCTCCCTTTTTTCTCCAGATGGCTAAGCAGCCTGATGAATGGGAGGGCTGATGCTACCCACCGTCTCCTCTCAGCCTCAAGGACGTTTCCTCCATAAAGCAAGTTGCTGGCTGCAACATGACAAGGTGGGTGATGGTGCTGCAGGGCCTCTGGAGCTGATTTACTGGTGCTTTCTCTTTCTCTGAGAATAATGCAGCAGGACCTGTCAATCCTGTGGGCACACAAACTATAGCCCGATCCACTCAAAACACTGCCTGGTTGATGTTGACCTGCCAGGCAGCAGAAAAGGACAAGGAAATAAATCAAACAGAAGTATCTTCCCCAAGAGGGCAGCGATGTCAGTGTAGGTGGGTGTCAAAAAAGTCAAGATGGCAGCCATAATCTATCTGTCTGTCTGTCTGTCTGTCTGTCTGTCTGTCTGTCTGTCTGTCTCTCTCTCTCTCTCTCTCTCTCTCTCTCTCTCTCTCATCTATCTACATGTCTCATCTATCTATCTATCTATCTATCTATCTATCTATCTATCTATCTCATCTATATCTATCTATCTATCTATTTATCTCTCATCTATCTACATGTCTCATCTATCTATCTATCTATCTAATCTATATCTATCTATCTATTTCATCTATATCTATCTACAGTATCTATCTATCTATCTATCTATCTATCTGTCTGTCTGTCTGTCTGTCTGTCTGTCTGTCTATCTATCTATCTATCTCATCTATATCTATCTATCTCATCTATATCTATCTATCTATCTATCTATCTATCTATCTAATCTATATCTATCAACTCTCTCTCTCTCTCATCCATATCTATCTCATCTCTCCCTCTCTCTCTCTCTCTATCTCATCTATATCTATCTGATGTATATCTATCTATCTCATTTATATCTATCATCAATCAAACTTCTTAAATGCCCATCTCCCTCATGCATAGCTACCATGCTGACTTTTGTGACCACTCACTAACTGCCCTGAGGGAAGATCAAGCTAAAACTCAGTACCTACTTTGCTATATTTCAGAGGGAGAGGGAGCTGCAGCTGATTCTGGGGGGGGGAGGGGACCAAGCAGAGGACCAGGAGATTTTGAGCTACTTGGCAAGAGTAGAAAGATCCAGAAAGAAAGCAGCTTGAGGAATTTCATTGGCCCAGAAGAGGTTTTAAGCAAGACTTCAGCAATAAAAGACAGGCTGCTTGCAGTTCGTAGCAATAGCACTTAGCCTTATATACTGTTTCACAGCCTTCTTTAAGCAGTTTCACAGAGTCAGCATATTGACCCTCAACAATCTGCGGTCCTCCTTTTACTAATCTTAGAAGGATGGAAGGCTGACTCTACCCTGAGCTGGTCAGGATCGAACTGCTGAACTGCTGGCAGCAGGGAGTCAGCAGAAGTAGCCTGCAGTGCTGCATTCTAACCACTGTGCCACCATGGCTATTTCAGTTCAAGTTATCCTAGAACAGCAACAGGCATGCAGGATGCAGACAACGGGGAAGACTTTTTTGAAACAGCTCTGCCTTGGGAATTCCAGGGAAGAAATGTGGACTGAAGACAGCTCCATGGAAAGTGGAGCCGATGACTGTGGCAGAATGAAGAGGCAGTTAGTAGACTGGCTCTTCAATAATTCCTCTCCCGGCAAGGGGAAGACTTGAGATCACCCACAAGTATTCCAGATTGCTGCTCCTTGCAAGGTACTGCAGGTGTCAATGCTGCTAATATTGAATCTTCTTGCTTTGACAAAATATGCAGAACTGTCTGGTATTTTTAGAGTTAATTCAGATGACAGAGAAAAGGGAGAGGAAATAACAAAAGCCCGGGAAAAGGAAGGGAATCTCTGCCCTCTGGGCTAAGTAGAAGATGTGGCTTGTGACTGCAAGATAAGGGAGGGGTTAGCAAGAAAAGTTAGATGCCAGCCAGAGGAATTCAGATTCTGGCATAAACCTCCATGATGTGCCGTCAATTTGTAACACTGGTAATAAAGGCTTTAGGATAAACATGCCTGGAACTTCTTTGAAGTGTTTCATTAGTCGGAACCTTGACAGCAGGATAGTGGTGTCAAGATCCAAAGAAACCTATTTCGCTTCAGCCACAGTTGTCTTTAACTTGTCAACAGTAGCAGGGGGAAGGAGGGAAGTTTAGAGCAGTGGTTCTTAACCTTTTTGAACGAATCGCCCCCTTGAGCCAATGAGGAAGTTGTCATCGCCCCGCTCCCCCAACATAACCTCTCAATCACAACATGGGAAATAATTCTTCAATTTATGCAAACCCTTTTTTTGTTTTCTTTAAAATTGTTCATCAGGACATCTCGATGCAAATAATTTATTTCCAGTCTTTTCCCCATCTCTCCCATATTCTGGCTAATGGCGCGCCACTGTATGGGTAGAGGCTGCTGCGCAACACGCATGAAGATAAGCGATGCGTATTTATATATGTATGGTGTTATGTACTGAAGCTCGCTGGAGGAACATTTGAAAACACAATTCGATCCACTAATAGCAAGCGATCTGATGTTTTTGTACGACAGATATACAGCCATTCACTGTACGAAAAAGTCTCAAAAGTGTCCCCAAAACTTCTCGCTCCATTGCCCCCATATCGCCCCCTTTTCGTTCCTTCGCCCCCATGTCGCCCATTTTCGTTCCATCGCCCCCCTGAAAAATGAAATCGCCCCCTGGGGGGGTGATACCACTGGTTTAGAGTACTCAGTGCACCTGTGAACCAACCAGCCTGGGAATCAAGGTCATCGAAGAAACGGTTGGCTGAGAACTAAGATAATTCTCATAACAAAGGTCTGATACTAAATTGGGGAATGTGATTTATACTGTCTGGGGAAAGGGGAGTTTCCATTCTTTTAATATACTGTCTGCTGCTTTTTTTCTGCCAGAACTGCTTTTATTCATCAGGGCTGATAGGTTGTGCTCAATAAAGTTTTGCATTAGAGATTGGACTGTCTCAGCTGTGCTTACTCAGTTGGGATCCTTAGTCAGAATCTTGACAAACGATCTCCGGTGGATTTAGTCCTGAGAGCTGAGGGACTGCTCAAACCACACTCGGTACCCTGAAAGGACACTAAATTTGCATATTTCTTTTTACCGTACTTTCCGGCGTATAAGACGACTTTTGAAAGCGTGGAAATCGGTGCTGAAGTCGGGGGTTGTCTTATATGCCGAATCGTCTTATATGTCGGAAATTACGATAGTTTCCAGCGTATAAGACGACTTTCTAAGCATGCAACTTGGCGCCGAAGACGGGGGTCGTCTTATACACCGGGTTGCCTCATATGGCGGAATAGACAGTAAATCACTTTTTGAAATGGCTTGTTAACTGCTTTTCAGCTATTAGTATTCTTTGGATTGACAGGTTTGACAATATTGGGTAATTTTCCTTCAATCCTTAGCGAAATATGTTTTAAATCAGTGGTTCTCAACCTTTTTAATGCCGCGACCCCCCAACCGGTCGAAAGTCGAGGACTACTCAACCGGTCGTAAGTCGAGGACTACTCCACTGGTGCAGCACCATTTGAAGAATGGGACTTTTGGCAGGCTCAGCAGGGCAGAGACAGCCTGGACAGTTCCTATTGGCTTTTGAAAGCCAATAGAATGAGACTCTATTCAAGAGAGTCTATTCTATTGGCTTTCAAAAGCCAATAGAATAAAAGGGAGCAGCACAGCTAAGGAAAAGGGGGAAAAAATGGTGGACTGTGTTGTTTGGCGACCCCCATGAAATGGTCGTTCGACCCCAAATGGGGTCCCGACCCACAGGTTGAGAACCACTGTTTTAAATAGAAGTTTACAGACTTAAATGGACTCGGGATCCAGATAAACTGAAGTAAGATTTTGAAATTAGCCGTACAGAATTCTTCCTGTGGGAAGATGCTTTTTTGCTTGAGTTCTTTAAAGAAAAACATAAAAATTAAAAATTGGACACTAGGGGCGACTAGGAAGAGCTAAGGATTACAGATAAAAAAAGAACATTCAGATTCAACTTACAAATACAGAACAAAGCGAAATATTTTAACATTGGACATACTGACGGATATATTTGAACATCGGAGCCTGAAGTTAATTTTAAGAGTGTCTGCTTCTATAGACAGTCTGTGTTTAAATATGTGGTGGGAGAAAAACAAATTTTACCTGTCAAGATTGGGGTCGATTTGAAAGTGGATTTAGAAACGACAGACTACCTGAATGACGTGGGAAAAGATGTTACTCTGGACATTGCAAAAGAAACTAGCTGATATCTTAATAATTAAAAGGAATGTGCAAATAACGAACCAAGAGTGACCTTGATCATTTTCCTCTATCGGATTTACAAAAAAGGCTTCTTAAAGCTTTGAAGAATTTTGTGAGAAGGGACAAAGAAAAAAAATGAAAGGAAAAATGAAAGGTTCTAGGACGTTCTTTGAAGGGACTAAAGTTCAAGATTGTTAGAAGTAAAAGGAAGGATTAGTTCGTATTAATTTTTATTGCTGTAATTGTAACTCTTGATCACATTACCATAAGCTTTGCTTTGAATTATGAGAGAGAGGTAGAACATAATAGAGTTGGGAGGGACCTTGAAGGTCATCTAGTCCAACTCCGTGCACAAGCAGAAGGGGTCCCATACAGGAGGGCTGTGGGGTCCTTGGTGCTCTCTGAGCTTGGTAGTTTTCTTGCAGACATCACATTACCCAAACTAGGAAACATCATCAGTGCTTAGTAAGGAGTGCTGTTTGCGGTCAGTTTACATTCTGGTGTCTTGCCCTGTCAGTGTTGGTGGGGTGGTCTTAAAGCAGTGGTTCTCAACCTGTGGGTCGGGACCCCATTTGGGGTCAAACGACCATTTCACGGGGGTCGCCAAACAAGGCTGTCCGCCATTTTTTCCCCCTTTTCTTTGGCCACGCCCCTGGCACCCGGTGATGTATAAGTGGTTGAGGGTCACCACAACATGGGGAACTGTATTATGGGGTCGCGGCATTAGAAAGGTTGAGAACCACTGTCTTAGAGATTCTTTGGCTGGGCTGTTTACAATATTGGGTAATTTTCCTTCAATCCTTAGCGAAATATGTTTTAAATCAGTGGTTCTCAACCTTTTTAATGCCGCGACCCCCAACCGGTCGAAAGTCGAGGACTACTCAACCGGTCGTAAGTCGAGGACTACTCCACTGGTGCAGCACCATTTGAAGAATGGGACTTTTGGCAGGCTCAGCAGGGCAGAGACAGCCTGGACAGTTGGCTCTTCGGCAATTTCTTGATTGGGGTGTTGTTTACATGATTGTTGCTCTGATGTTAACCTTGGATTACAACAATCAACCAAAAAATCTGTAAGACCACCTGCACCAACAGTGCCAGGGCAAGCCACCAGCAAACCACACTCCTTAGTAGCACTGATGAGGCTACCTAGTTTGAGTTTTGAAACGATTGCAGGAAAAGATCATCACCACAATGTAAAAAAGATGTTGAGACTCTAGAAAGAGTGCTGAGAAGAGCAACAAAGATGATCAGGGGACTGGAGGCTAAAACATAAGAAGGACGGTTACAAGAATTGGGCATGGCTGATCTACTGAAGAGAAGGACCAGGGGAGACAGGATAGCAGTCTTCCAATATCTCAGAGGTTGCCACCAAGAAGAGGGAGTCAAGCTATTCTCCAAAGCGCCTGAAGGCAGGACAAGAAGCAACAGATGGAAACTCATCAAAGAGAGAAGCAACCTAGAACCAAGGAGAAATTACCTGACAATTAGAACAATTAATCAGTGGAACAACCTGCCTCCAGAAATTGTAAATGCTCCAACACTGGAAGTTTTTAAGAAGAGATTGGGCAACCATTTGCTGGAAATGAATAAGGGTTTCCTGCCTGAGCAGGGGGTTGGACTAGATGACCTCCAAGATCCCTTCCAACTTTATTATTATTATGGATCATCGCACAGTCAGCCAGATGTTCAGACTGGATTTGGCATTTTGTCTACCTATCGAGTCCTTACCCAGGACCTGGGATAGGCAGTTGTGGATGTTTGATGGTATTACAGATATCGTCGCAGGATGGAAGCAGTTCCTAGTAAGGCCGCCTTTTGCAATTGACTAATAGCGAATTTGTCAATGCCAATGGTGTTCAAGTGGTGCTCCAGTTGTTTTGGGATTGCACCCAAGGAGCCTATGACTATTGGTACTACCCTTGCTTGCTTTTGCCACAGTCTTTCTATTTCTATTTGTAGGTCTTTGTATTTTGTGATCTTCTCCAGTTCTTTCTCTTCTATTCTGCTGTCTCCAGGCACTGCCACGTCCACTATCCAGACTACTACTACTACTACTACTACTACTACTACTACTATTATTATTATTATTATTATTATTATTATCATCATCATCATCATCATCAATTAATAACTAATAATTAATAATAATTAATAATTAATAATCAATAACAATAATAACAATAATAACAATAATAACAATAATAACAAGCAAGCTCAGAGAGCACCAAGGATCCCTCATGTCAACCCTGAGCTACAAATATTCTCCTTTATAAAAATGTTGCAAGTGTGGTCTTCCCAGATCGGTTGGGGGAATTCCCTTCTAAACTGCTTTCTCTAGTTGTTATACAGCTGCAGGCAATACCCTCTCTTATCCAATCATTCCCTAGGCAGCATCTCTTTCCCCGTCTCCTGAGCTCATTCCCACATACCTTTACAGGTGGTCATTAGTGAAGAGAAAGAGAGAGAGAGAGAGAGTGAGAGAGAGAGAGAGGAGAGAGGAGAGAGGAGAGAGAGAGAGAGAGAGATATGACTCTTTGGTCCCGGGAGAGCTCTGGAAAACAATACCCAAAGGTGGTGTATCCACCACAGTCTTTGGTGGCCTCTAAAACTTAAACTGAATCCATCCTCTCACTGTGACATCACCAATGCCATTTTTGAGGTATTGTAAATCACGCGTAAGGCACTGTGTGGGGCAAAGAGGGAAGACTCCTATGAAACCGGAAGAGCTAATCTGAGGCCAAACACCAATTGGGAAACATTGGAACGACCTGGAGAATATTAGAAGGGTGTCTTGTGTCATCAACGTTTGTTTTGGTTTTTTGATTTGCTTGTAAGATATATGTTAAGCTACACTTTATTGAAGACATGCCTTTCGCTGTTGCTTTCATTGCTCAGGGAGAAGAATCTGATAAGAGGCAGAAGATTGTCTGCATCATTTTTACATCTGTGTTTAACAACTAACCAATTGGTCACAAGAGAGCAAGTTCATTGTTCATTGTTCATCATTTAACATTGATCTATGTGCAACAGGATCCCCTCTGAAATCCTTTATTTGATGAATCCTTTATTATGGTCGATGCCAAGAATTCCAATGAAGGAAAGTAGAAATTAAGACTTGCAAAATGAAAGACAATAAAGATAAACAACAATAACAAGAGAGGGCGATCAAATCAAATTGTCTTCCTATACCCACAATGCATTGTTTAAGGGTTGACACTGCCATCTTATAGCCATTGTTAGTGACATGTCCTGTGAAAAGCTGTAACTCCGCAACTTCTAATTAATTAATGTTCTCCCCATTGATTAAAAGTTATTGGCCAGAACCAAGGAAGATGAGAAAAATACAAGTGTCAACTAGAAAGAAAATATGCTGGTTTCCTCTCTAACCACACCAGCTTTACCGTGAAGGGCTTAGGCTAACTTTGTGCCACTTGGAAAATAACCCTTAGAAATTTAGAGTGTCCTCTAAAGAGAGCTTTCTGGGTTTAAATAGGCACCAGATTGGAACTGGGTGTGTTAACCTTTGTTGTTGGTGTTGTTAGTTGCAAAGTCATGTCCGACCCATCGCGACCCCATGGACAACGTTCCTCCAGGCCTTCCTGTCCTCTACCATCTTCTGGAGTCCATTTAAGCTCACACCTGCTGCTTCAGTGACTCCATCCAGCCCTCTCATTCTCTGTCGTCCCCTTCTTCTCTTGCCCTCCATCTTTCCCAGCATCAGGCTCTTCTCCAGTGAGTCCTTCCTTCTCCTTAGGTGGCCAAAGTATTTGAGTTTCAGCTTCAGGATCTGGCCTTCTAAAGAGCAGTCGGGGTTGATCTCTTCTAGGACTGACCGGTTGGATCGCCTTGCAGTCCAGGGGACTCGCAGGAGTCTTCTCCAGCTCCAGAGTTCAAAGGCCTCCATTCTTTGGCACTCAGCCTTTCTTATGGTCCAACTTTCACCACCATACATTGCAACTGGGAAAACCATGGCCTTGACTAGATGCGCTTTTGTTGGCAGGGTGATATCTCTGCTTTTTAGTATGCTGTCTAGATTGGCCATAGCTTTCCTCCCCAGGAGCAAACGTCTTTTAATTTCTTGGCTTTAATGTCTTTGTTAAGAGTGGCCAATATGTACCAAAGAAAGAAGAGGAACAGAAACTATTGTACAATATATGTAAGGATTTGCCCCAATTGGTCTCTCAGGAAAGCAAAACCCTTGATTCCATTATGATTAATCAAAAGAACTTTTACTGAGAGATAGTGGATGCAGAAAAGTCAGGCAGAGTCTGAAGGACTTGCTCAAAGCGCAAAGCAATTCTTTTGTTTTCCCCAAACCCCAGTCCCCCTGACTAGGCCACCAGCAGCCAAAATGATGCTGTAGAGTAGGGGTCTCCAACCTTGGTAATTAGCTGGCTGAGGTATTCTGGGAGTTGAAGTCCACAAGTCTTAAAGTTGCTAAGGTTGGGCACCTCTGCTGTTATGGGAACGCCGAGGTGGCGCAGCAGTTAGAGTGCAGTACTGCAGGCCACTTTAGCTGACTGTTCAGCAGGTCAACGGTTCAAATCTCACCGGCTCAAGGTTGACTCAGCCTTCCATCCTTCCGAGGTAGGTAAAATGAGGACCCAGATTGTTGGGGGCAATGTATATATAATATATATATATATATATATATATATATATATATATATATATATATATATATATATAATTTGTTTTCTGAGGTTTTCACGGGTATTTGTATATAGGTCTTTGGTTGTTCGGGTTTTCTACCGGGTTTCCAAATGGCTGGTAGGCGGGAGGTATCATCTCGCTTGTTCATGCTGTGTGGGCGTTTTTCTATCTCGATGGCTTCTCTGATTATTCTGTTATTAAAATGTTCACTTTTGGCAATGGTTCTGGTATTTTTAAAGTCAATTTCATGTCCTGTAGCTTTAAGGTGTTGGACCAGGGAAGATGTTGGTTCCTCTTTTTTGATTGAGTTCTTATGTTCTTCAATGCGTGCACTTATTCTTCTGTTGGTTTGTCCGATGTATGTGGTGGGACAAGTGGTGCATGGGATTTCGTATACTCCTTGATTTTCTAATTCAATTTTATCTTTGGGGTTTCTAAGGATGGTGGATATTTTTCTGTTTGTGCAGAATGCTGTTTTGATGTTGTGTTTATGGAGGATCTTACTGATTCTGTCTGTGGTGCCTTTTATGTATGGGAGGATGGCTTTGCCGTTTTCTTGTTCTTTGTCTTGGATTTTAGTGGGGGTTTCTTTTTGGATTAGGTTTGTAATCTTATTTCTATGGAATCCATTGGATGTTAGTATATTGGTGAGAGTGTGTAGTTCAGGTTTTAGGTGTTGTTCGTCAGCTAAGCGTTTTGTTCTGGAGATGAGTGTCTTGGCTACAGAGTTGATCTGTGCTGGGTGGTGGTGTGAAAACCCGCCCTCATTGTGGTGTGGAAACCCGCCCTCATTGACAAACGACTCCCTAACACAAAAAATGATACCATACCCACACTCACAAAAACCACACAGGAGGTCACCACCAAACATCCACGCAAAAAACAAACCCAAAGCCACACTGACTATGAGGCACGACCACAAACCAGAAGCCAGACCACAGCTGCATCATTAGCCACTTTAAACCCCCCCAATCCATACATGAAGCAAACTGACACCCTCCATGAAGAGGAAGCACGACCACGAACGCGAAGCCAAGGAATGGCAGGGCAGCCCAAAATCTTGAATCCCTCTGCAACTCAGACTAACCTGAGCACAACCAAACAGAACACTCCCCCAGCCAATCAGAGCACAGCCAACCCCCCAGCCAATCAGAGCACAGCCAACCCCCCAGCCAATCAGAGCACAGCCACGCCCCTAACCAATCAGAACACACCTCCACCCAATCAGAACACAGCCAAGCTCCCACCCAATCAGTTCATACCCCCACTGGCAGTTAAAAGGAAGAAACAGCTAAGACCACACATTGCTGCTCGAGGCACGAAGCTGAAAGCACCAGCCTGAAGATGACGAATGGGACTTCGTCGAAACGTCGCCAAGACACTTCCAATTTTACGTGGGAGAAAACCCGAACAACCAAAGACCTACATACAAATACCCGCGAAAACCTCAGAAAACATATATATATATATATATATATATATATATATATATATATATATATATATATATACATACATATATATATATATATATATTATCTATATATATATATTGCTTACTGGTGTACACTGCTTAGAGAGTGCTTGCACTTAAAGCGGTATATAAGTCTCATAAATAAATAAATAAATAAACGCTGAGGGAGTTCCACAATGAAATCCATAGAAATCTCTCTCCAGGGTGCTGAAGGCTCGGCTACAATTTGAAGAAGTCCTGGAGTTTCCCCCCAGTCTTCATTTAGCCACAGCACATACTGTACAGGGCAGCTTCCCACATAGCCCTCAAGGTTCTTTCTGAGAGACGGCCACCAGAATTGTCTTTTTATCAAATTCAAAGTCTTTACATAACCAAAGTGTCCCACCACTTTGGAATCATGGCCTCCCCCCCCCAAAACCATCAGTCTTTGAGTTTCTGGTACACAAATCTTACCCTCTACCCAAGTCAGTCCATCCTGGAGTGAGCAAACATTTGCATGGCTTTGAAAACACACATCCTCTTTTAACTTGAGCTTAAAGACTGCAGCCACTCCGTTGTCTATTGGACACCTCTCCTTCACCTGTGCTTGGGCAGCCACTTGGCTGGCTAGTTGGTGGGAGCACCGGTTTGACTATTTCTGCCTTTGGGCAGTTGTTGAATAGAATAGAGCTGGAAGGGACCTTGGAGGTCTTCTAGTCCAGCCCCCACTTAAGCAGGAGAACCTATACCATCTCAGACAGGTGATTCTCTAGTCTTTTCTTAAAGATTTCCAGTAATGTTATGATTTCTGGGGTTAAGCTGTTCCACTGGTTGGTTGTCCTCACTGTCAGGAAGTTTCTCTTTAAATCCAGATTGCTTCTCTCTTTGATCAGTTTCCAGCCATTGTTTCTTGTCCTACTCTCTGGGTGCTTTGGAGAACAACCTGCCCCCCTCTGCCTTGTGGCAGCCCCTCAGATACTGAAACACTGCTAACATGTCACCCATATTTCTTCTTTTCTTTAGACTAGCCAAACGCAAGTCCCGTAGCCATTTTTCATATGTTTTAGCCTCCAGGCTTTTGATCATCTTAGTTGGTCTTCTCTGAATTTTTTCCAAACTCTCAACATCTTTTTTGTGATTTGGTGACCAAAATTGGCTTCTTCTTCTTGTGCCATATCCATTATCGGATGTTGGCGATCATGTTGGCGATCCTGTTTTTATCTGCAGTCGCACAAAAAACTGCTGCTGAGTTTTGTCCAAACCTGTCCCTTAGATTTTGAAGCCACAATGTTCTTCTTCTGCCTGGACCTTGTTTGCCTTCAATCTTTCCCTGGAAGATTAAATGGAGTATGTTGTATTTTCTGGGTGTCGCATCACATGTCCGAAATATTCTAATTTTCATTTTTTAATTGTTTTGATGATTTCTCTTGGCTTTCCCAGGCGGCTTATCCCCTCCTCATTTCTGATCTTGTCAAGCCAACTTATACATAACAGCCGCCTGTAAATCTACATTTCAAATTTCAAAATTGGCTGCAATATTGTATTGAGGCATATGTGACAGGACATCGGCTAAGAAGTTTTTCCCTCCATGGAGATAGCGCAGTGTGAAGTCAAAGTGGTTAAAATATTGTGCCCCATTGCTGTTGCTTTGGGGATTGATTCCAAATTCTTATGATCAGTCCACACCTCAAAAGGTATCTTGCTCCCCTCTAGGAAGGGTCTTCAAGACAGAAATGCCCATCTCATTGTGTATGCCTCCTTCTCCCAAACGGCCCACCTCTGCTTGGTCTCTGATAGTTTCCTAGTAGTATAAGTGCGTGGTTAGAACCGGCCACTTTCATTTTTCTGCAACAGCACAGTGCCCATCGCTACGTTGCTAGCATCGGCTTGAATAACAAATGGTGCTCTCGTATCAAGGTGCTTTAGGACTGGTTCAGCTGCTTGAGCTTCTTGAATGCTGCCTGGCACTCCATTGTCCATTTTACAGCTTGACTGGGTTTAGGTTTGTCTTCTCCCCTTTGGTCTTTAATAGATTTGTAATGGGGAGGGCCATTTGGGCAAGCTGCCTATATGTGTTGGGGGCTAAACAAAGACAGGGGAAAACTGTCTTCAGTTTTCACATACTAACAAAATAATTTTTAGGTTCATCCTGTGCAGAATAAATCTTTACACAGAAGGAGATGTCAGACTGGCTTTAGAGAAGGCTGAGAAAGGTGAGACATTATTCTGATACCTGCCAATTAATTGAGAAAGCCAAAGGATGCTAAAAGGAAGTCCGTATGCACTGCATTGGTTTTAAGGAAACCAAAGAAGTGGTTATTGTGCCGATCACGTCAAATGTGTAAAATGTGCTTAGGAAAATGGGAATCCCAGAAATGTCCTCATGCAAAATCTATATGTGGTGTGGAGAAAATAGGAAAAGGCCTTGGGGGATAGCGGGAAGATCTGTTACCAAGGCAACGATGACACAAGTGAGGCTTAATTCTGAGAACTCTCTCGAGTAAATGTGTCAGGTAGGCCCTTCTCTTATTCACACAAAGATAAAGTGAAGGAACGGGAAAACGCACTCAGGCTCGGTTGCTGTAGCTGCTCCAATAAAACTGGTTTTGGACTATATGGCAAAGGTTCCTTGGTCTACCCTCTAGATCAAGGAGAGAAGCAACCTGGAACTAAGGAGAAACTTCCTGACAGTTAGAACAATTAACCAGTGGAACCACCTGCCTCCAGAAGCGGTGAATGCTCCAACACTGGAAGTTTTTAAGAAGAGACTGGACAGCCATTTGTCTGAAATTGTACAGGGTTTCCTGCCTGAGCAGGGGGTTGGACTTGATGACCTCCAAGGTCCCTTCCAACTTTATTCTTATTATTATTGTTACTACTACTACTATTAATCATCGCACAGTCAGCAAGATATTCAGACTGGATTTGGCATTTTTGTCTACCTATTGAAGATGGAAGCAGTTCCCAGTAAGGCTGCCTTTTGCAATTGACTAATGGCGAATTTGTCAATGCCAATGGTGTTCAAGTGGTGCTCCAGTTGTTTTGGGATTGCACCCAAGGCGCCTATTTATTATTATTATTATTATTATTATTATTATTATTATTATTATTATTATTATTATTATTATTATTATTATTATTATTATTACGGAATAGATCAGGAAGCCACAGAAGAGAGAGAATGTGGCAGAACAGACTGGTTCCAATTGGCAAAAGAGAATGAGAAGACTGTACAGGTAAATCCTTGACTTAACAACAGTTCATTTAGTGACCATTCAAAGTTACAACGGCACTGAAAAAAGTGACTTATGGCCATTTATCACACTTATGACCATTGCAGCATCCCCATGGTCACAGGATGAAAAATCTGTTCTGGGCCTCAGAGACCAGGGGGAGGCCTCTGAGGCCCACCGGAAGTACGTGGACGCCACTTCCGGAAGTTCATTCTGGGCCTCAGAGGCCTAGGGGAGGCCTCCCAGGCCCAGAATGGCCCACTGGAAGTATGTGGATGCCACTTCCGGAAGTTCATTCTGGGCCTCGGAGGCCCAGGGGAGGCTTCCCAGACTCAAAATGGACCACCAGAAGTGGTGTCCATGCAGAGAACCATTTGTTCATTTTATTTGAATCCCACCACTGGGCATCCCCACCATCACCTTGGAAGACCCAAAAACACTCGGCTCAGAACAGGTCCTCCAGATGAAAGCCTCTTTGTGTAGTTGCTAAAAGCTGTCCTTGACTTGATGGTACATCATCAATCAGCATAAATAATGCAGATGTTCTGCATCGTCCCTCGTGTTTGTTTTTAGCAATTCATCTATTGGTTGCAAGAGAGAGGAAGCTCACTGATCTAACTTGCTTACGGCAAGGGGGAAATTCAAACATGAGACCCCGGGTTTTCCAATTTAGAGGGATTTGTGAGAAAGCAAAGAAACTAACCGGCTGTGCGTTTCAAAACCCAGTTAAGCCAGTGGAAAGGAACTTATGGGCGCCCAGTGGGGAGTTAAACATGATGCATCAGGGACACGTTTGTGTGCTTTAGAACAGTGGTTCTTAACCTTTTTGAACGAATCGCCCCCTTGAGCCAATGAGGAAGTTGTCATCGCCCCCTCCCCCAACATAACCCCTCAATCACAACATAGGAAATAATTCTTCAATTTATGCAAACACTTTTTTTGTTTTCTTTAAAAGTGTCATCAGGACCTATCGATGCAAATAATTGATTTCCAGTCTTTTTCCCATATCTCCCATATTCTGGCTAATGGCGCACCACTGTATGGGTAGAGGCTGCTGCGCAACGCGCACGAAGATAAGCGATGCGTATTCACATATGTATGGCGTTCTGTACTGAATCTAGCTGGAGGAACATTTGAAAACACAATACCATCCCCAATTCCAGCAACCGTTCCTTATATGTTTTAGCCTTCAGTCCCCTAATCATCTTTGTTGCGCTTCTCTGCACTCTTTCTAGAGTACCGTCTTTCCTGTAAGGGAGTTCTCGTCTTACAAAAGTTCACTGAGTGACAGTTCAAAGTTACAACGGCGCTGAAAAAAGTGCCTTATGACCATTTTCCACCCTTACGACCATTGCAGCATCTCCATGGTTACGTGATCAATATTGGCAACTGGTTCAAGTATATGATGGTTGCAGTGTCCCCGGGTCACGGGATCAAAATTTGGATGCTTGGCAACTGCTTCGCATTTAGGACAGTTGCAGCATCCTGGGGGGGGGGGTCACGTGATCCCTTTTTGCGACCGTCTGACAAGCAAAAACAGTTAACTTCCCCATGGGGGGAAGTTAACTGTTCACTTAACAGCCTTGTTACTAATTCAGCAGCTCCAGTGATTCCTTTAACAACCGTGAGAAGAAAGGTCATAAAATGGGGGCAACACTCACTCAACAAACTTCTCATTTAGCAACTTAAATTCTGGGCTCGGTTGTGGTCGTACGTCGAGGACTACCTATATTTGTCTTCCTGCTTTTAAGCAAAGCCCACTGCAGGGTTTCCTCTGGAGCTGAAAGTCCACCTTTCCCAGCACAAGGCCCTCTTCCTCTGGGTGTCTTGCATTAATTGCTGTGCTGTCATTAACGATGCTAATTAAATTAACACCCCCTGTGTTAGCCTTTAGGCTGCTAACTATTTTAAGAATGCTGCCAGCTCTGCTAACTAGGTCAGCTGTTGATATTAGCACGCTGAGTTGTAATAATTGCATATTAATCATACTTTCAGTCCCGGACTTTCTACAATGGCCTCAGCTTGCATTAGAGGAGAGGCCGAGTCAAAGGCGGAAGCAGGTCCTCGGCCATGCCAGCTGGCCTGCAGAACCAAATGGCTATTCTGAAATAAGGGAGGTTTGCACTGTGGTCATTTCCAGAAAGAAAAAAAAAGGAGTTCTTTAACAGTAAGCACTCCTGGGAAGCCAAATTCCAAGCTCTTCAGTCTTTTGCAGGCACAAAGTTATGTGTTGCTGATGTCACGCTTAATTACACATGAAGGAAGCCCTTCTCTTATACTTACTGACTGTCCAAGGTTTATTTATTTATGAGACTTATATACCGCTTTAAGTGCAAGCACTCTCTAAGCGGTGTACGCCAGTAAGCAATGTATATATATATATTTACATTGCCCCCAACAATCTGGGTCCTCATTTTACCTACCCCGGAAGGATGGAAGGCTGAGTCAACCTTGAGCCGGTGAGATTTGAACCGCTGACCTGCTGAACACAGTCAGCTAAAGTGGCCTGCAGTACTGCACTTTAACTGCTGCGCCACCTCGGCTCTTAGGACAGAACCCCCCCCTTAAAGGGATTTCTGACCCGGTTCCAAGGTTCCAACAACCCACTCACCCCCTTGCTCACATGACCCTGTTGGGTGCTCAGCCTGTCAGAATCCAATTATATTTCATCTCTAGTTATCAACTATAGAAAACCCCATTTCTGCTTTCTCTGGATTCTGCCATACGTGAAGGGAAGGGGGTGAACAAAGGGGCTTTATGGCCCTCACTTCCTTTGGTACACTTCAAAGAAACTGGATGTGGATATTGCCAAAAGAACTAACCATAACAATGGGGCTATTACCTTTCATGTAGTTTTCTCTGAAGAAAGGAACTGGATGTGTGTATCACCAAAAGGACTAACCATAACAATGGGGCTACTACCTTCATGTAGTTTTCTCTGAGGTCTCCATCCAGCCGGCAGTAAGGAAAAAGGGGTGGGAGTGTAATGCCTGCGACTGTCGCTGGAAGAAGGGGGTGATTGGGTGGGGCTACTGGGGAACCCCTTAAAACCTTGAATGGGAGAGCTTGGACCCCAAGTCCTGTCTAGAACGCCTGCAACCATTTCCTCTTAATAAAGGATGCCTGTTGGAAGAATTATTCCAAGAGTTCTGTCTTCTTAAGATGCCAAGTGGGGTGGGTCCTTACAATTTTCCTGCCACTTGCAATGCCCTGTGGTCACGTGATCATCTTTGACAACATTTCCTTCTGGTTTTTGCCAAAAATGTCCCATACCGAACAGTGTAATCACTTCGTGGCCGCAGCATTTCCTTAATGACGGTCAAAAACAAGGGTGTAAAAACAGGTCCGGTCATGTGGTGACACACTTTATGAACGGCCCCATTACGGTTATAAGCTGAAGACTGTCCAGATGGTAGTGCAGTGGTAAAGTCCTGCTCAAGCCATCACAAGATATGTTACCGGTAATCTTTGGCTTATGACTGTAATTGAGTCCAGAATAACAGAATATCAGAGCTGGAAGGGACCTTGGAGGTCTTCTAGTCCAACCCCCTGCTCAAGCAGGAGAGCCGGTATCCTCTGCCATCCCAGGCAAGTCCAATTTCTCCTTAAAAGCCTGCAGGGATGGAGCACCCATAATTTCTGGTTCCACTGATCGATATATGATAGAAAGAGATAGATAGATAGATAGATAGATAGATAGATAGATAGATAGATAGATAGATAGATAGATGATGGGATAGATAGATAGATAAATAGATAGATAGAGAGATGAGATAGATGATAGATAGATGATAGATGATAGAGAGATGCGATAGATAGATTGATAGATGATAGAAGGTAGATAGATAGATATATTGATAGATAGATTGATAGATGTTAGAAGATAGATAGATATAGATAGATTGGTAGATGATAGATAGATAGATTGATTGATAGATGATAGAAGATAGACAGATATAGCTAGATTGATAGATGATAGATAGATAATAGATAGATGATAGATGATAGAGATGAGATAGATAGATGATAAATGATAGATGATAGATAGATATAGATAGATTGATTGATTGATAGATGATAGAAGGTAGATAGATGGATAGATAGATTGATAGATGATAGAAGATAGATTAGATAGATATAGATAAATTGATAGATGATAGATAGATTGATAGATGATAGAAGATAAATATAGATAGATTGATGATAGATAGATGATAGATGATAGAGAGATGACATAGATAGATAGATAGATGATAAATGATAGATGATAGATAGATATAGATAGATAGATGATAACATGATAGATAATAGAGAGATGAGATAGATAGATATAGATTGATAGATGATAGAAAGTAGATAGATGGATAGATAGATTGATAGATAGAAGATAGATATAGATAGATAGATGATAGATGATAGCTAGATTGATAGATGATAGAAGATAGATATAGATAGATTGATGGATGAAAGATAGATATAGAAGATAGATAGATAGATGAGATAGATAGATGATAAATGATAGATAGATAGATAGAGATAAATAGATAGATAGATAGATAGATAGATAGATAGATAGATAGATAGATCGATCGGAGGCTTCCCCACTTCCTCCCTCTTGAGCAGGGGGCTGGACTAGAAGACCTCCAAGGTCTCTTCCAGCTCTATTCTATTCTATTAAGTATTCTAACTTACTCAACTCAGCCATCCTCTGGAGAGGGGGCTGGCTGGAGAAGCTTCCTAAGGCTACGGGCCAATTGCTCTGCCCTCATGTTCTCCAGGATCTCCATTCCGGCCCTTGAACTTGTTTGCCAACAAGAAGAAGAGGTATTTATTGACCCTTCTTGCAATTCCCCCTCCAGATGTGCTGAAATACGAGGCGAATATCGACAGCCTGTCCTCCTGCCCTACTGGAGCTGGACTAGCAAACAGTTTCTTGTTTGTTTTTGTTCAAGACCCGTGGAAACAGACTTGGCTTCAGGCGTTTACAGAAGGGGCTTCCCTCCCCCTCACCTGCTCGTCACATCCAGGAGGGAAAAAAAAGCCAGTTCCAGATAATCATGGATTTAGGAGTGCCAAAAACATTAGAGATTTATTCAGAGATATTTGCCAGGCCCAGCAGGGCCCTCCTTATTAGCCTCATTATTCTGCTAATCCGCCCCATGGAGCAATGAAGTGCTTTATTATGGTTATCACTGTGGCTCTCCGTGGGGGTCCAGTCCTACTTAGGGGCAACAGAAATCAGACTATGGAAAACCCTCATCCCATATTCCCTTGCCTTACAAATGGAAATGACTTCCTTTCCGGGAACATTTAATACTATTATTGTTATTGCACCTGAAGGAACACTTTTGGGGCTGACGCTAAGCAGTGGCTGATCTGGAATATTTGAGCTATTGCATTCAGTTTTGATCGCCCAGAGAAAAAGATGCAAAAAAGATGCCGAATCCCAGCAACATTGCAGAGAAGAGCAACAGAAATGATAAGGGACTGGAGGGTAAACTGAACAATGAATGGCTGAGGGAAGTACAAATGCATGGCCCAGGGGTAGGCCACCTTGGCTCTTTTATGACTCGTGGACTAACTCCCAGAATTCCTGAGCCAGCCACGCTGAGGGGAAAGGGAGAGGTTTCCAAGCTGAGCCAGGCTGGCTCAGGAATTCTGGGAATTCAAGTCCACAAGTCATAAAAGAGCCAAGGTTGCCTACCTATGGCCCAGGCCTAGGCTGCTTTATGACTTGTGGACTTCAACTCCCAGAATTCCTGAGCCAGCCACGCTGAGGGGACAGGGAGAGGTTTCCAAGCTGAGCCCTGCTGGCTCAGGAATTCTGGGAGTTGAAGTCCATGAGTCCTGAAGGGGCCATAGTTCCCCCATGCTGGCTGAGGAATTCTGGGAGTTGGTCCACAAGTCATGAAGGGGCCATAGTTCCCTCATGCTGGCTCAGGAATTCTGGGAGTTGAAGTGCACGAGTCATAAAAGAGCCAAGGTTGCCTACCCCTGGTCTAGGGGATAACTCCAGTGTCTACTGGATATGGTCAAAAACACCAAGATGGGAGACAGAACAGTGTAATGGAAGCTCTGCCTCTTTTTTATGTGTGTTTTGGCTGCCATCTTGACACCCGTCCCCTTATGGCAGAGAAGCAGGGTCTGGGGGCCTCCCAGCTCTTCACTCAGCCAGCAACAGCCCCTCTCTCCCGAGCTGTCAGGGCTGTCGTACAGACAGACGGGCTCCATTCACTGTGCTGCAGATGGATTCCCAACTGACCAACTTGGTCCTTGAGACAGACTTCTTCAGACTCACCAGGAGATCCTTCTTGGTTCCCATCAGAAACACAAAGCTGGAGCCAGGGCAGTTCTTCTGCAGGGAGCCACCGTCTGGACAGGGAGAAGAGGACAGGTGAGCGAGTCATAAAAGAGCCAAGGTTGCCTACCCCAGGTATGGCCCAACGAAGAGAAGGTTTGGAGAAGACATGACTTGAAGAGCTTCCACAGAGGAAAGGAGGTTCTCTGCAGCAATGGGCGGAAGCTCATCGGAGGAGATCCGACCTGGAAACGAGCAATTTCCTGACCGCGAGAACTATTACGCAGTGGGACAACTTATTTTTTTTTTCCTGCAAAAGAGGCACCAGGTCTTATTTTCGGGTGTGTGTGTGTGTGTGTGTGTGTGTGTCTTTTTTACTCACCTCCTGCACTTACAGCCTGCCCAGCTGGTCCATTTCTTCTGCAGCAGAAGGAGCAGCTGCATTCTGGCCTGCATTTCGCAATCAAAGACCGGATCTTATTTTTTTTTTTTTTCCTGCAAAAGAGGCACCAGGTCTTATTTTCAGGGATGTGTGTCTTTTTTGCTCACCTCCTGTACTACTACTACTACTACTACTACTACTACTACTACTACTACTACTACTACTACTACTAAAGTTGGAAGGAACCTTGGAGGTCATCAAGTCCAACCCCCTGCTCAGGCAGGAAACCCTATACCATTTCAGACAAATGGCTGTCCAGTCTCTTCTTAAAAACTTCCAGTGTTGGAGCATTCACCGCTTCTGGAGGCAGGTTGTTCCACTAGTTAATTGTTCTGTCAGGAAGTTTCTCCTTAGTTCTAGGTTGCTTCTCTCTTTGGTTAGTCTCCACCCGTTGCTTCTTGTCCTACCTTCAGGCGCCTTGAAAAATAGCTTGACTCCCTCTTCTTTGGGGCAGCCCCTGAGATACTGGAACCCAGCTATCCTATCCCCCCCCTTGTCCTTTTCTTCATTAAACTAGACATACCAAATTCTAGCAACCATTCCTTATATGTTTTAGCCTCCAGTCCCCTGATCATCTTTGTTGCTCTTCTCTGTACTCTTTCTAGAGTCTCAACATCTTTTATACATTGTGGTGACCAAAACTGGATGCAGGATTCCAAGTGTGGCCTTACCAAGGCCTTGTAAAGTGGAATTAATACTGCCCAGCAGTCCCACTTCTTCTCCACTTCTTCTGCAGCCAAACGAGCAGCTGTAGAATGCAGCTGCATTCTGGCCTGCATTTTGCAATCAAAGGCCTTTCTGGAAGGCTCCTGCAGCCGATTACCGAGCTATGGATTCATGGCTCGGTCCTCAGCTGCAGTGGCCTTTCCAGAAATGCAGGCCTGGCTGCAAGAGACGCTGCAGAAGAAGTGGGCCAGCGAGGAGAGGCCTGGCTGCAAGCTGAGTGGGTGCGGGGCGCATGGGGCAGATCCACCCCCCCCACTGCCCTAGCTTGATTTTTAAGTGTGTACCTCACCCCCAAACTAGGGCCTATTTTTGGGGTAGGGCTTATATTAGGCTCATCCCCCCAAATCAAGCTAGGGCTTATTTTCAGTGTAGATCTTATTTGCAGGGAAACAGGGTATATAGCAAACAAAAAAAAGTTCTTTCATTTCCTGACTTATGTGCAATAAGGTGTATTTGGGGATCCAAATGGTTGGGACACAAATTGAGTTTGAGGCTGAGTCTCATGCATGTTAAGATTGTCGAAAATTACTTTCAACATTTCAAACTAATTGGAGAAAGTGATTTATGACCGTTAATTGGAGGAAGGAATTGTGCTTTGATACTATGTGTTCAGGGGAGGGGAATTCAGATTTTGCCTTCAACTATGTTAGTGCCGAAGCTATGCTACTCCAATAAATATTCTTTAAGGTAAACAATGCCTTGAAGTTCTTTGAAGAGTTTCATTTGTCAGAACCATGACAGATGGATCACTTAATGTCTGTAGAATTCACTTAACAACTGCTGTGATTTACATTACAAGCGTGGCAAAAAGGACGTACAATCTGGTATGACTCACTTAACTGGCTTGCCTAGCCATGGACAGTTTGTGGTTGTGGTTGTGAGTCAGGGAATACCTGTTCTAGAGCAAAGTTTTTCAGGAATGAAATACATTCACCTACATTTTCCTAACTGTGGCCAACTCGGATTTCTTTAGATCCTGGATTCTTCACAAGCCTTGCCCCCTTGACCTGCCTGCTTAGTGAGATGCAGAGGTCTAAGACAGTTCGCTGCGGCCAACTCACCACGGCCACCACACTGTGCAGGCCACTTGCCACGGCCAATGGGCTGCAGGACAACTCGCTGTTCTGCAGCCCATTGGTCCACATAGTGCTTGGGGTAATTAGTGTAGGGTTTTTTTTGTGAACAATTTCCCCTCACCAAACAACTCAGATGTCAGCTTCAGAAATACAGACATTCTGGCAAATGCTTTTCTCACTGGCTAATTGCACTGCAAAATTTGCAGGGCTGAGAATGTCATTTGGTGGCTTCACACATTGATGCCAAACTTTAATACACATTAAAGCCCTATAGTAGTTGGAAATATGGCAACCACAAGAAATGTATAAAGGTAGTCCTCGATGTACGACCTCAATGGAGCCCAGAATTTATGTTGCTAAGTGAGACATGTGTTAAGTGAACTTTGTCCCATTTTACGACCTTTCTTGCAGCAGTTGTTAAGTGAATCACTGCAGTTGTTAAGTTAGTCACCCAGTTGTTAAGTGAATCCGGCTTCCCCAGTGACTTTGTTTGTCACAAGGTCACAAAAGGGGATCACGTGACCCCGGGGCACTGCAACCGTCGTAAATATGAACCAGTTGCCAAGCATCCGAATGCAGATCACGTGACCATGGGGATGCTGCAACGGTGGTAAGTGTTAAAAATGGTTGTAAGTCACTTTTTTCAGTGCCGTTGTAACTTCATACTGTCACTAAAGGAACTGCTGTAAATTGAGGACTACCCGTACAACAGTTCAATGTACATACACACACACACACACACATGCACACATACCTACAAACGCATGGACACAGGCATGCAATTTGCTTGAATATTTTTCTTAGTCGATTTTTTGGGCTCAAATTGAAGCCAGCAGAGTCGAAAACCCCATTTCTGCCCTCTCTGGATTCTGTCATACTACGAAGGGGAAGGGGGATGAGCAAAGGGGTTTTATGGCTCCCACTTCCTTCATTAAACTCAAAAGGACTGAATGTGGATTCTCACCAAGAGGACTGACCATAACAATGGGGCCATCAGCTTTCATCTACTCCCCTCTGAAGTCTCCCTTCCGCCAGCAGTGAGGAAAAAGGGGGTGGAAATGTAACGCCTGGGATTGTCACTGGAAAGATGGTGGGGTGGGGTTGGGCTGCTGGGGACCCCTTAAAACCTTGAACCATAGGGCTTGGGCCCCAGGTCCTGTCTAGAACGCCTGCAACCATTTTCTCTTAATAAAGGATGCCTGTTGGAAGAAATATTCCAAGAGTTCTGCCTTCTTAAGATACAGAGTGGGGTGGGTCCTTACACATTGCCTCCTTGGTGTCCAGATAACACCAGAAAGGCAGATTCTTGTATTCCAATATTTGAGGGGCTGCCACAAAGAGGACAGTGTCAATTTATTCTCCAAAGCCACCTGAAGGCCAGACAAGAAACAATGGTTGGAAACTGACCAAAGAGAGAAGCAACCTGGAATTAAGAAGAAACTTCTTCGCAGTGAAGTCAATTAACCAGTGGAACGGCTTTGCCTTCAGACGCTGGGGGTGCTCCATCACTGGAGGTTTTTAAGAAGAGACTGGACAGTCACTTGTCTGAAACAATATAAGGTCTCCTGCTCGAGCAGGGGGCTGGACTAGAAGGCCTCCAAGGGCCCTTCCTATTCTATTCTGCTCTGCAGAAGCATCTCTGCTTCCGACAGGAAGGGGGTGCAGAGATGGTGAGGATGGCTGAAAAGATTATTGACAGTTCCTTCCCTTCCATCCAGGATAGAGCACATAAGCATTGCTTCAGCAGGGTCCGCATTGTCTGGGACGCGACACACCCTCTTCACGACCTGTTTTCCTTGTTCCCTTCTGGGAGGAGGGGGGCTCCGTGGTATCCGAAGCAGAACATCCAGATTCAGTCACAGTTTTGTTCCATAGAGCATCAACCTTGTGAATTCTCAAGCTTCCTCTTTCTGCTACGTTTTCAAGATGGATAGAGATTAATATTTATGTGTATTAAGGGTGCAGGTGTTTACATATGTTGTATATAGCACGTTTACATGTGTGTTATGTATGTAAACATTTTTCAGAGCAGGCAACAGAATTTCATTTTTAATGTGCGCCAGTGTGCCCACAGTAAAAAATGGCAATAAAGGTTATCTATCTATCTGTCTGTCTGTCTGTCTGTCTGTCTGTCTGTCTGTCTGTCTGTCTGTCTGTCTATCTATCTATCTATCTATCTATCTATCTATCTATCTATCTATCTATCTATCTATCTATCTATCTATTATCCCATCCCATCCCATCCCATCCCATCCCATCCCATTCCATTCCATTCTATTTTCTATTCTATTCTATTCTATTCTATTCTATTCTATTCTATTCTATTCTATTCTATTCTATTCTATTCTATTCTATTCTACGATCTGTCTATTCTATTCTGTAATTCTATTCTATTCTATTCTATTCTATTCTATTCTATTCTATTCTATTCTATTCTATTCTATTCTATTCTATTCTATTCTATTCTATTCTATTCTATTCTATTCTATTCTATTCTATTCTATTCTATTCCATTCCATTCCATTCCATATATTCTATTCTATTCTATTCTATTCTATTCTATTCTATTCTATTCTATTCTATTCTATTCTATTCTATTCTATTCTATTCTATTCTATTCTATTCTACGATCTGTCTATTCTATTCTGTAATTCTATTCTATTCTATTCTATTCTATTCTATTCTATTCTATTCTATTCTATTCTATTCTATTCTACAATCTGTTCTATTCTATTCTATTCTATTCTATTCTATTTTATTCTAGTCTAGTCTAGTCTAGTCTAGTCTAGTCTAGTCTACAATCTCTCTCTTCTCTTCTCTAATCTGTCTCTTCTCTAATCTGTCTCTTCTCTTCTCTTCTCTTCTCTTCTCTTCTCTTCTCTTCTCTTCTCTTCTCTTCTCTTCTCTTCTCTAATCTGTCTCTTCTCTTCTCTTCTCTTCTCTTCTCTTCTCTTCTCTTCTCTTCTCTTCTCTTCTCTTCTCTTCTCTTCTCTTCTCTTCTCACTGAAGAACTAATTTCCAGACGCTTGGGCAAAGCGATCAGTAGCTGGAAAAGCAAAAGAGCTCCCACTTTCTGGAATCTTTCCAACCCTAATTCTACAACTCTCTGTGTTGTGTGGGTGGGCGCGTGGGTGGGCGTGTAAGAGGGGGAGCGAGAGGGAAGCGGGGAAGCCTCCGCTCCTGTAATTGCTGCCAACCGGCTGATGATCAATGAGGGCAGTGATCGGTCTGCGAGGGAGGATCGCTCCCTGTGGTTTAAATAACGCCGCTCCCGCCCGGTGCACCTTCGTGGCACCTCCCGCGGCGTCTGGCAGGTGAATGCCAGCCGAGAATGCAGTCCCGCTTGTGCTTCTGCCTTGAATTCAAGGCGATTTATTCTCCCCGGCCCGGTGGACTTTGCCAGTTTGCCGCAGCCAAAAGGCCCGAGTTTCTACCGCTTGTATAAATCACGGCTTCGTGCTGGGACGCATGGAGAGAAGAACGTGTGGACAGAATAAAGAGGCAGCTCCGGGTTTCTCAATGGGAGCCCGCCAGACAAGATAATCAATTTCTAAAAGATGAAGCACGAAAATAAAAACGAGGCAGCACAAGAAATCAGTATACAGACTCTTCCCGGCTCCCTGGACAAATTTGCCAGTAAAAAAGGCCTTTAAAAAAAAAAAAAAACCACACACAATCTTTGGCTTTAGTAAACAAAACGACGAATACAGATCAGGAGGGGATCCAGGGAGAGCGGGTGGTGCTTGTGGCAAAAATCCTGCAATATATCGGCCCTTTTCCATGGCCCAAGTCTGCCCAACAGCAGAGCCCTTCTCTGGGGCAGAAAATGGCTGGAGCTCGTGAAATTAAACTCAAAGTAATTCAATACAGTTGACAGGAGCATTCCACAAGTAACCATAACAGCAACAGAATAAGAGTTGGAAGGGACTGTGGAGGTCTTCTAGTCCAGCCCTCTGCTCAAGCAAGAGTCCCTATGACAGTGGTGGCGAACCTATGGCACGCGTGCCAAAGGCGGCACTCAGAGTCCTCTCTGTGGGCACGCACGCTGCTGCTGCCAGCAGCTTGCGCAGGTTCATGAGGCTGCTGCCCCCTGAGGGGCTACCCCACCCAGCACAAAGGAGGTGAAGTGGCCAGCTAGCCAGCTTGAGTAGAGGTGGTAGAGCATGCCCATAGCCAGCTAGCCAAAGGCCACCCCAAGCAGGGAAAGCCAGATCCCCATCGGCACCATGCCCCCCCCCCAGTCCCAGCTAGGATTGCGTGCCTCCCCCCCATCTACGCTGGGCCTCCTGCCCACTGCCTCACCCACCAGAGACCCCCTGGATCTCCCCCAACCCTGCGCGGCCCCCCAGGTGCCCCGCACGAGCAACATCGAGGTGGTCATGCCCACCCCAGCCACGCCCACCCAAGTCTGCCGTGACAACTGGAGCCACGCCCACCCAGTGGGCCACCCCCATGCCCCCCTCAGGGCACCGCAATGCTGATGCGGCCCTGGCACTTTGGGATAAATGAGTTTTGGGTTGTGGTTTGGGCACTCAGTCTCTAAAAGGTTCGCCATCACTGCCCTATAATATCATTCTGGACAAAGGGCAGTCCTGTCATTTCTTAACCTCCTCCCCCCCCCCAGCTTCTGGAGGTGCTTTTCATTTCTTAAGAATACATATTGTATTCAAATAGAAAGAAAGAAAAAAGATGAGATGAAAGAAAGAGGGCGTCATCCACCCCACTTAAATTAATTAATAAAGAAAGAGTCCTGGCTTGTTGTTCCAAGAGCATATTTTATAATTCGCATACCGTTCTCAGGCTACGTGTCCTTGAAGACTGGGGCCGTCTGGAGCCTGGTACATCAAAGCTCTCCCCCCCCTCCCACTACTTTGTCTCTCTACTTCCTTTCCCATCTCTATCTACTATATTCCATTCTCCCTCATGCAGTTGTTGTTAGTTGCGAAGTCGTGTCCGACCCATCGCGACCCCATGGACAACGTTGCTCCAGGCCTTCCTGTCCTCTGCCATCTTCTGGAGTCCATTTAAGTTCACACCTACTGCTTCAGTGACTCCATCCAGCCATCTCCTTCTCCGTCGTCCCCTTCTTCTCTTGCCCTCCATCTTTCCCAGCATCAGGCTCTTCTCCAGGGAGTCCTTCCTTCTCATTAGGTGGCCAAAGTACTTGAGTTTCAACTTCAGGATCTGGCCTTCTAAAGAGCAGTCAGGGCTGATCTCCTCTAGGACTGACCGGTTGGATCACCTTGCAGTCCAGGGGACTCGCAGGAGTCTTCTCCAGCACCAGAGTTCAAAGGCCTCCATTCTTTGGCGCTCAGCCTTTCTTAGGGTCCAACTTTCACATCCATAGATTGCAACTGGGAAAACCATGGCTTTGACCAGGGCTTTTCAACTTTTTTCACACATTGTACCACTTTTAGGATATGGCAACATCTGAGTACCACCAGTCGCCTAGCAAGGTGTCAAAAACTTGATGACCCCCCGCAAAAGGAAAAAAGTGATGAAGAACAGGTAGTCTTTGACTTACAACAGTTCACTTAGTGACTGTTTGAAGTTACAATGGCACTGAAAAAAGTGCCCCCCAAGCCACAGCTGAGCAAGACACCTGCCTGCCCGCCCAGCGGTGCTCTTCCTCCTGTCCGAGGTTTTCATTGTTGTGAGCATTTCTGTTGAGGATTGGCAGTGGGGGTGGGGTGGGGGAGGTGTTTGGTTTTTATTCCCCCCATCTGCTGGGTAGTTGCAGCAGGTTTTGGTCACTTCACATGACCTTGGGACACTGTGACCGTCATAAATATGAATCAGTTGCCAAGCATCTGAATGTAAATCACAAGACCCTGGAGATGCTGCAACATTCCAGCTGATCGGCGCTTCTTCTGGGCTCAGCAGAAGTGCCAGGATCAGCCCCGACCTCCAGCTGGAGCCTGGCACTGATCCTGGCGCTTCCACTGAGCGCTGACAGTCCTGAAGAAGTGCTGATCCTGGCGCTTCCAATGAGCCCTGACAGCCCTGCAGCTCCAGCTGTCTCTTGCTCAGGCTTGTGTGGTGCTGCCACCGGTTCAGCTCATTCCCCTCCCTCGCTACCACTTTTCTAGGATGGTCACGTACCACCTGCCAGGTGCCAATGTACCACAGGTGGTGCCCGTACCACTGGCTAAAAAGCCCTGGTCTAGCTGACTGGTATTGTGCCTGTCTCCTCTTCGCTTTACGTGTCCTTGGATCGGGAGGAAGTGTGAACTCCACCTTCTCCTCATTGCTAACGGACAGAAGTTGCTCCTGATCCTGGCCTGGAGCCTCCCGGCCAACTTGAGCTGAGGTGGCGCAGCAGTTAGAGTGCAGTACTGCAGGCCACTTTAGCTGACTGTGTTCAGCAGGTCAGCAGTTCAAATCTCACCGGCTCAAGGTTGACTCAGCCTTCCATCCTTCCGGGGTAGGTAAAATGAGGACCCAGATTGTTGGAGGCAATGTATATATATATATATATATATATATATATATATATATATATATATATATATATATACATACACACATTGCTTACTGGTGTACACCGCTTAGAGAGTGCTTGCACTTAAAGCGGTATATAAGTCTCATAAATAAATAAATCAATAAATAAACTTCCTGCAGCTGTGGTTCACCTCGCTCAGCCTGTCGCTGGTCGGATCAACCCAGCGCTGAGCCTACTCCATCAATCTAGCACTCTGTGAGCCCTGATCCTGACCAACACCAGGCTCCATACTTTCCTCTGCAGACTCAAACTCTCCTTCCTCCTCTGAACTCACCTCTGGAGAGCGGTCCGGGGTGAATCCATGATGGAAACCTGTCTTCCCACAAGATAGCTGTGCCTGACCCACCATCAATCGTACCGAATTCTTCTCAGTCACTCCCGACTTTGTGGTTGAACTTCATCATTTCAAATGAAGCTCCAAATGGACCTTTCCTTTCTGTGTTTACGATCCAGGCCTCACTTTTGCGAAGGGAACATTTTTTGAAAAGGTAGAGGTGCAAAAGTGTGGAGGGCAGTGGTTCTCAACCTGCCATTTGGGGTCGAACGACCATTTCACGGGGGTCGCCAAACAACGCAGTCCGCCATTTTTCCCCCCCTTTTCCTTCCTTTTGAAAGCCAATAGAACAGACTCTCTTGAATAGAGTCTAATTCTATTGGCTTTCAAAAGCCAATAGGAATGGTCCAGGCTGTCTCTGCCCTGCTGAGCCCACCAAAAGTCCCATTCTGCAAACGGTGCTGCAAGTTGTCTGCAGTGAAGGTGAGCTGTCTGGAAGTTTCCACCCTTCCCTGCTGAGCAACTACTAAAAATGTAAGTAAAGGAGGGCCAGGGGTGGGAGGTGGGAGGCCGGCGGGTGCAGGGAGGGTTGCTGGCATGCGTGGGGCCCGGCGGGTGCTTTACCTCCCTTAGGCTGGGCCAGCTGGTGGCCCAGCCGGTGGTCAGCCTGGTCTGTCTCTGCCGCTTGCCAGCTACACCTCGGCTAGCACACGGGGCGGCACCACTCATGCACGGTGCTCCCGGGCAGGGAAAGTCCTTGACTTATGACCGGTTGGGTAGTCCTTGACTTACGACCGGTTGGGTAGTCCTCGACTTACAACCGGTTGGGATTGCGGCATTAAAAAGGTTGAGAACCACTGGTGTAGGGGAATAGCCTTGGAAGGCAGCGGGCTCCATTTCCTGTTGAATTTTGCCCCTTAATTTGAAAAGACTCCGTGGTTACATTTGAGGGCTGCTCCAGTTTTGAAAATGACATCACCTTACCATAAAAAAAACAAAACAAAACAAACAAGCATGGGAAGTAATGAATCAACGTTTGATGAAAAATGACCAAATCACGGGCCCTGAGTGAAGGAGCATTCGGAATAAATCGCCAGCCTGGTTGGTAGCAGCCAAATCAGCAGAGTTTTATAGTAACATGAAAAGGAGCCTTCGGTAACATTATTTATGCATTATGTAACACATAAAACAAGCATATCATTGCCCAGAGTTCCACAATGTTTCCTACTTCATCTGCACTTGGCAGACACAAATACAGATGGGTGTAGAAGGGAGAAAGAGGTAAACATTGGAATAAAAATGCAATGGAATGGAAAATGTACAGCCGGTGACAATTCAATTATTACTTAAATGTATACAAAATAAACACTGACACCATCCACAATAGTGGTAATTGGTGATAACACAGTAATTTTAGCAGTGCTGAAGCAATTAACACCTGCAGGAGGGACCAGAAGCTATTACTTCTATCCACGTCCAAATTAATAGAATCAAACCTGTTTGTTAGTTGGAATTTAAGCTGAAGAAATTGGGCTGTTAGTAGGTTAATTGTGGGCTTTCATCCTCCCGCAGATGGGGCTCCTATGAAGAGGAACGGTGCTGGGGTGCTGTTGCTCAGCTGGGGAGGGGGCTCCCTGTGGATCCAATTCCACGGAAAACATGGAGAGCTGTAGGCAACATCTCTGCTTCAGAAAGCCGGCTTGGAGATTTTGTTCAGCTGCCCAGGACTTGCTAAGGAAGAGACTTTGGCCTTTGAGCTGATGGCAGCTTTGTACTATGGGAGAGCAGGAGAAAATGACAGAGGTCTTTAGGGGACACGACTCCCAAACGGTTGTACTGGCACAGCTTCCAATTTCTTGTGCTGAATTGCTGAAGTGTTCCCTTTTGCATCTTTCTCCTGAAGGCAGAAATAGGAGTGAGGGAAGTTCCATGCAATTAAGAATAGAATAGAATAGAATAGAATAGAATAGAACAGAATAGAATAGAATAGAATATGGAATAAGAATAGAATAGAATTACAGAATAGAATAGAATAGAATATGGAATAAGAATAAAATAGAATAGAATAGAATAGAATATGGAATAAGAATAGAATAGAATTACAGAATAGAATAGAATAGAATATGGAATAAGAATAGAATAGAATAGAATAGAATATGGAATAAGAATAGAATAGAATAGAATAGAATAGAACAGAACTGGAAGGGACCTTGGAAGTAACAACAACAACAACAACACTAATAATAATAATAATAAAGTTGGAAGGGATCTTGGAGGTCATCTAGTCCAACCCCTGCTCAGGCAGGAAATCCTATACCATTTTGGACAAATGGCTGTCCAGTCTCTTCTTAAAAACTTCCAGTGTTGGAGGATTCACCGCTTCTGGAGGCAGGTTGTTCCACTGGTTAATTGTTCTCACTGTCAGGAAGTTTCTCCTTAGTTCTAGGTTGCTTCTCTCCTTGTTAGTTTCCATCCGTTGCTTCTTGTCCTGCCTTCAGGCGCTTTGGAGAATAGCTTGACTCCCTCTTCTTTGGGGCAGCCCCTGAGATATTGGAAGACTGCTATCATGTCACCCCTCGTCCTTCTCTTTGTTAAACTAGACGTATCTTTTCTCAAACCCAGTAACCAAAACTGCCTCCGGACTAAATGTAAAGTTTTTAGATATCCAAAGTGGCCAGCTTGCTCTTCTCCGCACTTTTTCTAAAGTCTCAACATCTTTTTTTGTGCTATGGTGACCAAAATTGGCTGCAGTATTCCAGGTGTGGTTTCACTAGAGTTTTATAAAGCAGTACTAATACTTCGCGTGCTCTTACTTCTTTGCCTCTGTTTATACAACCCAGGATTGTATTAGCTTTTTTGGCTGCTGTCACACACTGTTGGCTCATAGTCAAGTGAGTTCCAAGGTCCCTCTCACAGTTGCTGTTTTTGAGCCAGGCTTCACCTAATCTGTACTTGTACCTTTGGTTTTTCCTACCTAAGTGTAAAACTTTGCTTTTCTCCAATTAAAACAGACCTGAGTCTGAGTGTGCCCCTTTGGCACCCGTGGGTTAATCCTATTATGTCCTGTCTTAGAGTTTGGGTGGGGTATGTAGATTTTAAGGGTCTTTGTCTTCTTAAGCTTCTAGCTGGAGGGCTCCAACCTTCCTGAATGGATTATTACAGCTTCTTCTAGGCATACAGCCTGGACTGAGGAAGCATCTGCATCTTCATTGTAAATTTTGGAGCACAGACACGATAGCAGTGCTCCAATATTTGAGGGGCTGCCACAGAGAGGAGGGGGTCAACCTATTCTCCAAAGCCCCTGAAGGCCAGACAAGGAATAACGGATGGAAACTGATCAAGGAGAGATTCAACCTGGAAAGAAGGAGAAATTTCCAGACAGTGAGAACAATCAACCAGTGGAACTGTCAGAATCCAATTATATTTCATCTCTAGTTATCAACTATAGAAAACCCCATTTCTGCCTTCCCTGGATTCTGCCATAGGATGAAGGGAAGGGGGTGAACAAAGGGGCTTTATGGCCCTCACTTCCTTTGGTACACTTCAAAGGGACTGGATGTGGATATCACCAAAAGGACTAACCATAAGAATGGGGCTATTACCTTTCATGTAGTTTTCTCTGAAGTCTCCCTCCAGCCGGCAGAAAGGAAAAGGGGGTGGGAGTGTAATGCCTGAGACTGTCGCTGGAAGAGGGGGGGATTGGGTGGGGCTACTGGGAAACCCCTTAAAACCTTGAATGGGAGAGCTTGGACCCCAAGTCCTGTCTAGAACGCCTGCAACCATTTTCTCTTAATAAAGGGTGCCTGTTGGAAGAATTATTCCAAGAGTTCTGTCTTCTTAAGATGCAAAGTGGGGTGGGTCCTCACAGGAACAGAAGTTGCCTTCAGATGTTGTGGGAGCTTCGTCACTGGAAGCTTCCAAGAAGAGACTGGACGGCCCTCTGTCAGAAACGGTGTGAGGTCTGCTACTTGGGGGTTGGACTAGATGACCTGCAAGGTCCCTTCCAACTCTGTTATTCTATTCTCTATTCTCTAAATTTGGGAGTCTGCCTGGGCCTAAGCCACTGCCAGTTGGAGGTCTATAGGGAAGGAAGCCTGCCTTTCCTCTCCTCCTCTGAACATCCTACATAAAGATCTTAAGGGTCAGTAGATTGCACCCAGGACAAGTCTCCACCTTATTTGGAGACAGACTGCTTATATATAATGGCAGATGTAAGGACCCACCCCACTTTGCATCTTAAGAAGACAGAACTCTTGGAATAATTCTTCCAACAGGCATCCTTTATTAAGAGAAAATGGTTGCAGGCGTGCTAGACAGGACTTGGGGTTCAAGCTCTCCCATTCGAGGTTTTAAGGGGTTCCCCAGTAGCCCCACCCAATCACCCCCTTCTTCCAGCGACAGTCTCAGGCATTACACTCCCACCCCCTTTTCCTTACTGCCGGCTGGATGGAGACTTCAGAGAGAACTACATGAAAGGTAATAGCCCCATTGTTATGGTTAGTCCTTTTGGTGATATCCACATTCAGTCTCTTTGAAGTGTACCGAAGGAAGTGAGGGCCATAAAGCCCCTTTGTTCACCCCCTTCTCTCCCTCTTATGGCAGAATCCAGAGAAGGCAGAATTGGGGTTTTCTATATTTGATAACTAGAGATGAAATATAATTGGATTCTGACAGGCAGACACCTTTCTGATTGGTGCCCTGCTAGCCAGGCATGTTTGGCGGAGATGCTCACGTTAGTGCTGTATTACGGGAGGTGCAAGTTGCAGGTTCCAAGTGAGAAACACTCCTGCCCAGTCCAAATTCCAGGGAGATCCCACCAGCCTTTGTGGAATGCCAGCCTGCAGGCCCCACCCTGGGACAGGGAACATTCCCAAGAAGGAAAGAAGAGGCGGATCAGGCAGACGATTGATAGCTCTGGCCCATGAAGAATCTGCAGCAGACAAGGCGCCATGCCCTGAGATGCTTCAAACGGAGCCAGCCGCGAGAAACAGGGGCTGCTCTTTTAACTAATTGGATCCAAAGGCCCCCCGGGAAAGGGGCACAAACTGATGGGCTCAGGCATTCCCCCCCCCACTCCACCCCACCAGCTACCTGGGAAGGAGGGATCCCTCGGAAGATGCCATTAAGGCCCAGCAGCGTTTCATCCCAGTCCCGTTCCTCTTTTTATGCTGACTTCAACCTGCAGCTTATGTTTTTAAATAGAACCAACCCAGCAAAATCTTGTGCATTTCTGGCCAAATTGGCTGCATCCCATTGTCTGCTATTAGCAACACTTTCTCCACTAATTGGCAAGCTCTTTCCCTCTCTTGCCAATGCCCCCTTCCCTGTGGAGGGAAGCGATGGGCTCTGTGTGCGTGCTTGTGTGCGCGTAAGAGCTGTGCTGTGCTGTTTGTGCGCAGGATAGAAAACCAAGTCTTAAACGCACCGACACTTCTCCTGCTGTCTAAACAAGGGCTTTGAATGCCAAAGAAAAGAGATCCAATCAGGATCCAATAAATCAATCAATGGTTTTATTTATTCCGTTTATATGCCGCCCAGAGTTTGATAGCCATGGGCGGCATATAAATTTAATAATCCACACTGAGATTCCTGCCACGGCTGGGAACATGATGATCATCTCTTGATCTCTCTGGTCTCATAATATTGTTGCAGTCAACAGAGGAAGCCCGAGCATCCATCATGCTGTTTTGGCAGAAAGAGAGGTGATAAACTGAGTCTGGGCACCTCAGGGCAGTGGCACTCCATCACCGCCAATGAAGAGAAGTACAGTGTGATTGTGGAAGTGTCAAGACAAAAAGGCTCATCGGAGGCTGCTGTTCTGCAGCCAAGAACACAAAGTCAAACCGTTTGGAGGAGGCTAAGCATGAGACAGCCCAGGGGAGTGGATCACCCACAGATGGGCATAGCAAGCTCTTTGTGGAGCCAGCAGGGGACAGCCTTGTACAAGGGTGGGCACCAGGTTGACTTTCAAGCAGATGGCACACAGGGACATCCCAGGGACTTCACACATACTCTGGAGAGCAGGAATCCTTGGCTGCATTTGGGGGGGGGACAAGGAATCCCCCACTCTGGTGCTCCCCTTGAATTCCCCCCATCAATTCTTGCAAGGCCAGGAAAGGGCTGCTTTTCTCCATCACTAGAGGTTTTTAAGAAGAGACTGGACAGTCACTTGTCTGAAATGGCATAGGGTACCTTGGTCAATAGTAGCAACTGTGAGAGGGAGTCCTACCTTTTATTGTTAGCCGCCCGGAGTCCTGCGGGAGTGGGGCGGTTTATAAATTTTAATAAATAAATAAATAAAACAAATACGTAGTGGACAATCACTTAAATATGAGCCAACCGTGTGCTGCAGCTGCCAAAAAAGGCCAACACAGTGCTAGGCTGCATTAACAGAGGGATAGAATCAAGATCACGTGAAATGTTAATACCACTTTACAAGGCCTTGGTAAGGCCACACTTGGAATACGGCATCCAGTTTTGGTCACCGCGATGTAAAAAAGATGTTGAGACTCTAGAAAGAGTCAGAGAAGAGCAACAAAGATGATTAGGGGACTGGAGGCTAAAGCATATAAGGAATGGTTGCTGGAATTGGGTATGTCTAGTTTAACGAAGAGAAGGAGGAGGGGGGGACATGAAAGCAGTGTTCCAATATCTCAGGGGCTGCCCCAAAGAAGAGGGAGTCAAGCTATTCTCCAGAGCCCCCAAAGGCAGGACAAGAAGCAACGGATGGAAACTAACCAAGGAGAGAAGCAACCTGGAACTAAGGAGAAACTTCCTGACAATTAGAACAATTAACCAGTGGAACAATCTGCCTCCAGAAGCGGTGAATGCTCCAACACTGGAAGTTTTTAAGAAGAGACTGGACAGCATTTGTCTGAAATGGTATAGGGTTTCCTGCCTGAGCAGGGGGTTGGACTAGATGACCTCCAAGGTCCCTTCCAACTTTACTACTATTACTATTACTACCTCTAAGGTGCCTTCCAACTTTATTATTATTATTATTGTTATTATTGTTATTATTATTATTATTATTATTATTATTATTATTATTAGGAAAGGAAGCACCCAGGCCATTTGGGGTGTTCCTAGCTGACCTTCCTAGCAGTTCTGAATTATTCCACCTTATCCAACAGGTTAACAGATGCCACTCCTGGAGTAAACCCACTCTTCAACTCCAAACGATGGAGACCCGAGACATCTCCGCAGTGCCAGCTCTCTGTACCCCATCACCTGCTTGCTGAAGACAATTTGGGAGCCAATGGACTTCCTGTCTAATTAGCAGCGCATTAATCCAATCATAAAGGCTGGCCCCTTGCCAAGCTGTCCTTGTTTGGGAAACAAAGATAATGGCATCAAGCGGGATCGTTTGCTTCCTGGTTCCTCTGATTAAATAAAGTGGCAGCACCTGGTGGGGAGGGGGGGGGGAGAGCTAAACCAGGGGCTGCCTGGAAAGCCAAACTTGGCAATCCCCCCCCCTTGGGGGGGCAACGGCTGCTCTGAGGTCACTTAACCGTGGAGGGAGGCTGGTTTGCCCTGCAGCTCTACCAGGCACATGTTTTTGTAATTGCTCCCCAAGGAAAAAGCTGCAGTCACTGCAGGTGCAAGTGCATCAAGCAGCAAAGGCTGGCCTGCTTCCTCCCCCAGGCGGGGAATTGCACCGCTGCAGAATCTCAACAGGATTGAATCTGGCGTTGAACCTTTGGGACCGTAGAAGATCCATACCCGAGGGACTCCTGCACAGGGTTCAAGCACGATCCACTCGGAAAACAGGGTCTGCGATCCTGGAGAGCCCTCTGCTGTTGCTTTGGGGGACCTTCCTCACTGCAAACTTTAGCTAGACTTAGAATAGAATAACAGAGTTGGAAGGGACCTTGTAGGTCATCTAGTCCAACCCCCCCCCAAGCAGGAGACCCCCACCCCATTTCTGGTTCTCATGGTCAGGAAATTTCTCCTTCTTTCTAGGTTGCTTCTCTCCTTGATCGGTTTCCATCCGTTATTTCTTGTCCGGCCTTCGGGTACTTTGGAAAATAGGTTGACCCCCTCCTCTCTGTGACAGCCCCTCAAATATTGGAACATTGGTCTCATGTCTCCCCTGTTCCTTCTCTCCACTAGACCAGCCGTGCCCAGTTCCTGCAACCGTCCTTCATATGTTTGCTTCTTAGCTTTTTGGAACCTTGTCTACTTTAAGATGTGTGGAAGAAAGAGGCACTGTGTGGATTGGGCTGGTGGCTGTGTAAGGGTATTAAAGGCTGTCCGAGGGGCGGCATGGGCCCAGAGAGGGTGAGGGAGGGTCTGTGAAGGTGCATGGAGGTGCATGAGAGATGCCGCATGAGTTGCGGAGGTGTGGAGACATTGTGCAAGTGTGTGAATGGGTGCAAAAGAGGTGTTATGAGGCTCAGGGTGAGTACCAGGGGTGAGAGTTGCTGCCTGGGTTGAGAAGAGGCAGGGAGGGGAGGAGTGCAGGCAGGAGAGCAAATGTGGGGTTCAAGTGGGGTGCGCAAGAAGGTCTGCCCATTTGGAGAGGGGTGGGGAGGGTGCAGGCAAATGCAGGAGAATTGAGGATATAACGAATAGAATAGAATAGAATAGAATAGAATAGAATAGAATAGAATAGAATAGAATAGAATAGAATAGAGCTGGAAGGGACCATTGAGGTCGTCTAGTCCAGCTCCCTGCTCAAGCAGGAAAACCTACACCATCTCAGACAGGTGACTGTCCAGTCTCTTCTTAAAAACCTCCAGTGATGGAGCGCCCACGATTTCTGGAGGCCAGCTTGTCCTCATTGTTAGGAAGTTTCTCTTTAATTCCAGGTTGCTTCTCTCTTTGGTCAGTTTCCAATCATTGTTTCTCGTCTTTTCCTCTGGTGCTCTGGTGAACAACCTGACCCCCTCTGCCTTGTGGCAGCCCCTCAGATACTGAAACACTGCTATCATGTCTCCCTTATTTCTTCTTTTCTTTAGACTAGCCAAACCCAAGTCCCGCAGCTGTTCTTCATATGTTTTAGTCTCCAGGCCTTTGATCATCTTAGTTGCTCTTCTCTGAATTTTTTCCAAACTCTCAACATCTTTTCTTGTGATATGGTGACCAAAATTGACTATATTATTCCAGGTGTGGTATCACTAGAGTTTTATAAAGCGGTAATAGTACTTCTCGTGATCGTGATTCTATACCTCTGTTTATACAACCCAGGATTGTATTAGCTTTTTTGGTTGCTGCTGCACACTGCTGGCTCATGGTCAACTGATCGTCCACTAGGACTCCGAGGTCCCTCTCACAGTGACTGTTTTTAAGCCAGGTCTCACCCAACCTGTACTTGTGCCTTTGGTTTTTACTGCCTAAGTGTAAGACTTTGCTTTTCTCCACATTGAAACTCATTTTGTTGGACAGGGCCCATTGTTTAAGTCTATCAAGATCTTTTGGGATCCTGAGCTTATCTTCTGGGGTGTTGGCTACTCCTGACAGTTTGGTGTGTGAGAGGAACTGCCCTGGTCCGGGAGGTTGCAGGGATTGTAGTGTGGGTCAGGGTGGGTCAGGCTGAAAGGGGACCCTATTTCTGAATCTCATGAGATTTCAGTTGATCTTCTCAGGAAAGACCCAGCCTTAAGAAAGCTCAGCTGCAGGGACAAACCCTGTGCTGACCCATAGAACAAACTCTGGAGTCCCCCCCCCCAGCTCAGAGCAGTGTGAAAGCCCCACCCAGGGGCTGCCCCTGCAGGCAGAGAACACAATGGTGTTGCGTGACTGGCCACATGTTGTGCGAGAGACGTTGCCAGCTCTCCCCCTTCTAAAAGGGCCCCTTCCCCAAAGAGCCAGAGTTCCAGCCATGGGAGGGACTATTTCTGCTTACTCTCTGAAGGTCCTAAATAATTTTCAGCTCGTTTTGCCCCCTGCTGCTAGTGAACAGGCCAGGTTAAGTGATAAATTTTATAGCTGCGGCCTTCTGGCTGCCATCAATTACTCGCCAGGCAGCCAAACTCTGCTGGTGCCTGAAGAACTTGTCAAACGTTGACCAGGGTCCAGCTGTGGTTAATGGCTCTTAGTTAAGTAAACGTGCCACTGGATGTAAGCTTTTAGACTGCCTGTTATCTGATATTCCAGGGCTGTTTTATTGCTTATTATGAGGACAGGGAAGTATCGCCTCCCTGAAAAACGAAATCGCCCCCTCGGGGGCGATATCACCCAGGTTAAGAACCACTGATCTAGTCGAACCCCCCCCCCCACCCAGCTGGAGACCCTGCACCAGGGGTAGGCAACCTTGGCTATTTTAAACATGATGAAATTGAGCGACAGTTTGCTCTAGTGGTGAAGGTACCAGGCGAAAAAGCAGGAGTGTGTGAGTTCAAGTTCCACTTTAGCCGTGGAAGCTGGCTGGGTGACTTCTCTCTCTCTCTCAGCCCAACCCACCCCACAGGATTGCCATTGTGGGGAAAACAGGACGAAGAAGGTGTGTTGGATATGTTCCCCGACTTGAGTTATTTGTAAAAATAAGACAGGTGTCATGGATCCGGCCCTAGACTCCTCTCCGGATACAAATTCGAAGAAAGAGGATGAACTTGAGTTAGCAGAGCAAAGCACAGAGCCAAGGGTTGGTCAGGATGGCGTCCAGAGGGTGCCAGCCTGATGGAGAAGCCTCAGCTGGGTCCACCAGATGACCAACCGGCTGAGGCTGAACAAGAAGAGTCACAGATACAGCAAGTAGGCCAGGAGGTTCCAGGCCAGGACTGGAAGCAGCTTCCATCCATTAGCAACGAGGAGGAGGAGGTGGAGTCTACACCGCCTCCTGATCAAAGGACACGCAGAGCAGAGAGGAGACAGGCACAATGCCAGTCAGCTAGACTATACGCGAGGAGGCCAATGCCAACCACTGGCATTGCTACTTAATCCCCCCTGAGGACTTGCGTGTTACTGGAGCAACATGCCCAGTTCTGTGCCTTGTGTCCTTGTGCTGTGTTTCCTGATGTGTTCGACTCCTGGACTGCTTCCCTGGACTTTGTGTGTGCCCGTTAGACTCGGTTACCCAGTGACTCTTGCCATGCTGAGCTCGGAATCTGGAGGACCTGTTTGGGAGGGTTGAATAAACACCTGTAGAAGGCAGGATACAAGTAACTAACTAAATGAAACGCAAAGTGTGATAGGTAGAGAGGGAAAAATGATGCTTGCTGGTGATTGCATTGTATTTATTTACTGCTGTTGCGCCTCGCTGCACAGAATTGGATGACACGTCTGACAACAAAGATCCCAGTGTAGTGTAGGAAGGACGTTGTTGCAGAGGGAGGCTCCTGTGGGGGGGTCGGACCGTGAGTGACCCACTTTCTCTCCACCCCAATTAGCTCCAGGGTTGTTAGGGCTGACAGGAAGAGGAAGTGCTGCTCTGTATGCAGCCCTGAGCTCTGGAACCGTAAAGTGGGTATAAATCTAAATAATACCTCAAAATAATAAACATCTCTCAGTTGAAAGGCCTCAAGGCCAGGATGTTAGTGGAGCCTGACAGTGGTGAATTTGCAATGGAGGGTCATTTCCGGGATGCCTTGCCTTTTATATTTTGCATTTCATTCGGATTAACGTTTGTTTGCATTCGTAAAAGTTATGCTGGTGCGTTGTCTGATATTGTGAACTGCCCAGAGCTATTCGCTTAAGAAGGGTGGTCATTATTTCCTAAACAAATGAACGAACAAACAGATATGATGAAGTCAATTCATCACACATGTCTTCTCTCCACAGATAGAGCAGAGTTTCTTAACTTTGGCAGGTGGAAGATATGTGGACTTCAATGCCCAGAATTCCCCAGCTACCATTGGAGCTGAACTCCATACATCATAAATCCATACATCACACCTCCACTGAGGTGGAGAAATGCTGGCATAGAAGTGAAAATATAATTTTAAAAAACAGAAATACTGTTAGAAATGATCAGAAATGACCATTTTTTTCACTGGGCTGATGATTGGATTTCGTTCTTGGCATTTAGTGGATGTTTTGCAACTGTGGCTGATGTTGGGGAACAGCTGGAGGCCCTTTCAATCTTGAGAGCTGGCATGGAGGGACCGCAGCTGAACATTAACTGACATCAAGTCATCTTCATTCAATGGAACTAGAGGATTTCCCATGATCATATGGCATGTTTCACTCTATAAAATAAAATAAAAACCAGGGCGTCTTCATCACCAAGCATAATATGAAAATTCAGATAGTAGATTTTAGAGATCTGCTGACATTAAAACATCAATATCATCATGGGAAAATCCAGAAATGTTAAGCTTCACTTCTAACTGCCAGTGTCACCGTTTTCATCCAAGTGCTTCCAAGTCTCAGGTTTTGCAGCGAACGGAACAGCTCCTGCCTTTTGGTTTATATTTATCCTTATTCCCCCAAGGCTCTTGAGAGATTCCCCCTCATTCCTTCTGCTGCTTTTTTTTAGAACGGTGGCAGTTCAGTGCTTGCATTTCTAGGGAGAGCCATCAAAATATGACAGGTTGCGATGTCCATTTCCGAGTTAAAACTGGAGACCGAATAGCCTCCATCTAGTTAGTGAAACGGGAGCCATTGGGAGGATGAAAAAGCCCAGGGCTCAGGGCAACGATTGAGTAATCAAAATGCTAGAACAGAAACCAGGGAGTGACTGAGCTTTCTCAGGGCTCAGAAAACTATTATCAAAATACGACAAAATTTACAAATGTTAGCATGGGGACAATGAATCAGTGGAATAGCTTGCCTTCAAAAATCATGGGTGTTTCATTGCTGGAGGTTTTTAAGAAGAAACGGGACGGCCAGTTTTCTGAAATGGGTTAGGGTCTCCTGCTTGAGCAGGGGGCTGGGCTAGATGACCTCCAAGGTCCCTTCCAGCTCTATTGTATTCTAAGGGCTTCTTGCTCCCATTACACAAATACCCTGTACTGTTGATAATGAATATGCAGGATGATTACGGCTGGTATGTAGCTACAATTGCTGCTTCAATTTGTGATGCAAGTTATGTTTCGTATCTGTGGAAATCCTTGCACAGCCTTTCGGTGCTTTTGGTGCTCAGCTTAAGGGAGCATGCTGTTTCCATGAGACACGAACATTTACAAGGTAGCAATATTGATTCATCATTGATTCACAACAAAATGTGTTGTTGGCAAGTCCAGAGCCATCGTGTTGCTCATACTATGGAAGGGAAGAAGATGACTGGAAAACCAATGCTACTAAATACTTACACAATCCTTTTTTATGTCCCCGTGAAGGAGAAAAGACTAAGCAGTAGAGGCATGGAGCAAGGAGGATCCCACCCTGGAGGTTTTTAAGAAGAGACTAGACAGTCACTTGTCTGAAATGATGTAGGTTGTCCTGCTTGAGTGGGGGGCTGGACTAGAAGACCTCCATGGCCCCTTTCAACTCTATTCTATTCTATTCTATTCTATTCTATTCTATTCTATTCTATTCTATTCTATTCTATTCTATTCTATTCCTGTCCTGTCCTGTCCTGTCCTGTCCTATCCTATCCTATCCTATCCTATCCTATCCTATCCTATCCTGTCCTGTTCTGTTCTGTTCTGTTCTATTCTATTCTGTGATTCTATTCTATTCTATTCTATTCTATTCTATTCTATTCTATTCTATTCTATTCTATTCTATTCTATTCTTATTCCATATTCTACTCTACTCTACTCTACTCTACTCTACTCTACTCTACTCTACTCTACTCTACTCTACTCTACTCTACTCTATTCTATTCTATTCTATTCTATTCTATTCTATTCTATTCTATTCTATTCTATTCCACTCAGTACTGCATTACTGAGGCCACATTTGAAATCCTGCATCTACTGTAGTTCTGGTTGCCATGATACAAAAAAGATGTTGAGACTCTAGAAAGAGTGCAGAGAAGAGCAACAAAGATGCTTAAGGGATTGGAGGCTAAGCTGTGCAATGAAAGGTTAAGGGTGCTAGGTATCTTTATCTTTTATGACTCGTGGACTTCAGAATCCCTGAGCCAGCATGGGGGAACTATTGGCCCCCTCTTGACTTGTGGACTTCAGCTCCCAGAATCCCTGAGCCAGCATGGCTCAGCTTGGAAACCTCTCCCTTTCCCCTCAGCGTGGCTGGCTCAGGAATTCTGGGAGTTGAAGTCCACGAGTCATCAAAGAGCCAAGGTTGCCTACCCTTGGACTAGCCAAACCCAAGTCCTGCAGCCATTCTTCCATCCTTTCCTTTTGCTCTCCAGAAAACTAGGCCGAAGCCTTCCCTCCTTCTATGGGCTGGGGTACCTTTTGCAAGCTGGTTGCCCAGTCGGCAGCTCCACCTCCTGCCTCCCAAGGTCATGCCTACATATCATTCATTACAACTTGTCACTATACAAATGTGAGAATCCATAAACCACTCAGGTGCACTTCATCGTAATGATCTTCTGGTTTAAAAGAAATCCCTAAAGCAAACTTGAGTGAAAGCAGTTGGAAAAAAGGCAGAGCATCTCCACCCGACTCTTGCCTATGGAATTATATACACGGGTAGTAGTGAGATTATGGGGGCACAGTGGCCTAGTGGTTAAGGCTATCTGTACGGTCCTGCCTCAGCTAGTCCCCAAAGGAAGCAGAACTCTTGAAACAAGCAGCATTTCAAAAAAAACTTTTATTGTGAGATAGCGAATGCATAGAGAGCTGGCGGTGGGGAAGCCCAGTAGCCAGAATGGAAGGCACCCCCTCTGGGCATCAAATTCGACAGAGAACCTCAACAGTTGGGGTTTTTCCTGGCCTACGTCTTCACCCACATGCAAGAATATGGATGGGACATCCCCAGCGAGGGGGCTAGGGTCAGGGTCATTACCTTGACCCTGGAAGGTGCAGCAGCCCGATGGATGGTAACCCTGTTGTTGTTGTTAGTTGCAAAGTCATGTTCGACCCATTGCAACCCCGTGGACAATGTTCCTCCAGGCCTTCCTGTCCTCCACCATCTTCTGGAGTCCCTTTAAGCTCACGCCTCCTGCTTCAGTGACTCCATCCAGCCATCTCCTTCTCTGTCGTCCCCTTCTTCTCTTGCCCTCCATCTTTCCCAGCAGTGAGTCCTTCCTTCTCATTAGGTGGCCAAAGTACTTGAGTTTCCACTTCAGATCTGGCCTTCTAAAGAGCAGTCAGGGTTGATCTCCTCCAGGCCTTCCTGTCCTCTCCCATCTTCTGGAGTCCATTTAAGCTCACGCCGCCTGCTTCAGTGACTCCATCCAGCCACCTCCTTCTCTGTCATCCCTTTCTTCTCTTGCCCTTCATCTTTCCCAGCATTAGGCTCTTCTCCAGTGAGTCCTTCCTTCTCATTAGGTGACCAAAGTATTTGAGTTTCAACTTCAGGATCTGGCCTTCTAAAGAGCAGTCGGGGTTGATCTCCTGTAGGACTGACTGGTTTGATGGCCTTGCAGTCCAGGGGACTCGCAGGAGTCTTCTCCAGCACCAGGGTTCAAAGGCCTCAATTCTTTGGCATTCAGCCTGCACAATGTCAGTGCCCCCCGAACTCCAGCCTTTCAACCATTTCAGGACAGCAACTGAGGCAGGATCGGAAAGCTGGCAGTTTGAGACCCAAGCATTGCATGAGGGACGAGTTCCCATCCCTTGCCCAGCTCCTGCCCATCTAGTGGTTGAAAAGCGAGTAGATAAAGCTGGCTCCCTCGGCTAGGAAATGGGGTGGAGCACTGCCCCCCATAGTTGGACAATACTGGACAAGGGAAACCTCCACCTTTTTTAAATAGTGAGGTAGACTTTGTGAACTTTTCCGATTCTCAGGGAACCCTACACCATGGTACAATACCTGGTTTTAAAGTTTTATTTTGTGTTATCATAAAAGATAAAATACAAAACAGAAAAACAAACAAACAAAACAAAACATATGTCCAGCACTAACAATAACAAAAAAGAAAAAAAATGGTGTACAAAAAAAGAGAAAAAGGTGATGCAAACATCAAATAATAGTAATAGTAGTAAAGTTGGAAGGGACTTTGGAGGTCATCTAGTCCAACCCTCTGCTCAGGCAGAAAACCCTACACCATTTTGGACAAATGGCTGTCCAGTCTCTTCTTAAAAACTTCCAGTGTTGGAGCATTCACAGCTTCTGGAGGCAGGTTGTTCCACAGGTTAATTGTTCTCACTGTCAGGAAGTTTCTCCTTAGTTCCAGGTGGCTTCTCTCCTTGATTAGACATTTAGACATATTAGATATCCTTTAACATTTAGACATATGGAATCCATCCTGTACGGAAGCTGAAAAAAAGAAAAAAAAACAGTAAATTCTTATCCCCTTTTACACACGCACACACACACACACACACACACATACACACACACACACAGCCGAGAAAGAAGAAAGAGCAGTCAATAGATTAAGCTAAACATTACACTAATCTTCAAATCCCTCTGTGAACCATCTGTTATTGCATTTAGTGCATGGAAAGCACACGGTACCTTTTAAAATACAAATGTGGGCTAAGTCTGGGAAATGTTAACCTAATAAGAGTTGGGGATTAATTTCCAAAGAAGGCAAAGAAATGTGAAGAAGACAAAGGGGAAAAAAAAGTCTCCATATCAGGAAGGTCTAAATAATTCGGTCTGAAACGCAGAGCAGCCCACCCATCCTTATTTTTATCTTAAAGAGGAGAAAGATCACCTTTCCAGTGTTTTATGTCTGGCTTCAGCTGTTCTTGCTAAATTGTCAAGGGAGAGAAACAACGGCAGGCTGTTAGGCCCTAAGTGGGACTCAGCTCTGCAATTTCAAACTGAACATCATGGTTTGGTAGACACTTTAGAGTGGCCTGGGCAGCCAAAGAAATCAAGACCAATTTTGTGCACCACTCAAGAATGGAAAAAGGAGAGATGTTTGCAACGGAGATGATTCTAAGCATTAGATCTAAAAGCAAAACAAACCCATTGGTTGGGTGCGTTGTTGACATTTCTGATCCCAGCTCAACACAAACTGTCCCTGGAACTGAAAGCAAAGCTTTTGAGGGTTTGAAATGAAACGTTTACCTGTGGTAGCTTCCTAACAATGCTGCCTAATTTGGTCAAACACTTTGACACCCCACGCAAGAAGGAGGTGGGGAGATCCTAGAAAGAGTGCAGAGAAGAACAACAAAGATGATTAAGAGCCTGGAGGCTAAACCATATGAGGAACAGCTAAAGGAGCTAGGCGTGACTACCCTAATGGAGAAAAGGATTAGAGTGACATGATAACTGTCTTCCAGTACTTTTTTTTTTTATAAATTTTATTAAATGTACATTTTAAAAACAGAAATGAACCATCTTCTCCATACATTAAAATATCTCTCTTGCAAATGGTCCTTTAAATAAGCAGAAATTTAGAAGATGGATAGAATATGTTCAGAAGAAGTATGGAACTACAAAGTTTCACTTATTTTATGAGTAATGAATTTGTTTATAAACTTACGATGTTAAAGTTTGAAGAGAGTTAAGGGTTAGTACGATTTTGGTTATTGTATAATTAGTAAACTTAAATAGACTACCCTAATGGAGAGAAGGATTAGGGCAGTGGTTCTCAACCTGTGGGTCGGGACCCCATTTGGGGTCGAACGACCATTTCACGGGGGTCGCCAAACAACGCAGTCAACCATTTTTTCCCCCCTTTTCCTTAGCTGTGCTACTCCCTTTTATTCTATTGGCTTTTGAAAACCAATAGAATAGACTCTCTTGAATAGAGTCTCATTCTATTGGCTTTCAAAAGCTAATAGGAATTGTCCAGGCTGTCTCTGCCCTGCTGAGCCTGCCAAAAGTCCCCTTCTGCAAACGGGGCTGCACCAGTTGAGTAGTCCTCGACTTACGACCGGTTGAGTAGTCCTCGACTTACAACCGGTTGGGGGTCACGGCATTAAAAAGGTTGAGAACCACTGGATTAGGGTGACATGATAACTATCTTCCAGTACTTGAGGGCCTCTCACAGAGAAGAGGGGGGCAATCTAGTCTCCAAAGGGCAGGACAAGAAGCAACGGGTAGAAGGTTGTCAGAGGGAGAGCCAACCTGGAACTAAAGAAGGAATTTCCTCACAGTGAAACAGCTTGCCTCCTGGAAGTATAGATGTTCCGTTGCTAAAGGTTCTCATACAGTATCATAGAATCACAGTGCTGGAAGGGATTTTGTTCAGCCACCTGCCCAAGCCAGGAAACCTTGAATAGAATATTGCTGGAAGGAACCTTGGAGGTCTTCTGGTCGAGCCCCCTGCTCAAGCAGGAGAACCTATACCATTTCAGACAGGTGATTGTCTAGCCCAGTGATGGTGAACCTTTTAGAGATCAAGTGCCCCAAAACTGGCCCCGCCCCCATTCCACCCCCTGCCCTGCCCCTGCTCCGCCCCCATCCCCTGCCCCACCTGCCCACAGGACCACTCACCGTCTCCGGGGCCCGCTGCAGATCGCCCAGGCAGCCCTATGGCGGTCACACCCTCTGCCCGTGCCCTGTAGCATCAACTGTGCATGATGGGGTGTGAGGGCAGAGTCTTGTCTACGCTGCCTGGCTGCAATGTCCTTGGCTGTGCTGCTCCGGGTGGGCCACGCTCAGGGGTGACTCTCCTTCAGGGGGGCTGCTGGAGAGGAGGGGTTGTGGGGGAAGGCGAGTGTCAATGCTGCAAATACTGTATATTCTTGCTTTGATAATATGCAAAACTGTCTGGTATTTACTGGGTTAATACATAGCTTAGAGTGGGGGGGGGGGAAAGCCCGGGAAAGAAAGAGGAAGTAAACTTTTGACCTTCACACTAATTGGATAATGTGACTTGTGGCTGCAAGATAAGGGAGGGGTTTAGCAAGAAAAGTTGATGCCAGCGAGAGGAAGTCAGATTCTGGCATCAATACGTCCATGATGGTGACCGGCAATTTGTAGCTCTGTAATAAAGACTTTAGGAAACATGCCTGAAAGTTCTTTGAAGTGCTTCATTAGTCGGAACTTCTGACAGCGAGGCTGTGGCAATGGCACGTGTGCCCACAGAGAGGGCTCCGAGTGCCGCCTCTGGCACGCATGCCATAGGTTCGCCACCACTGGTCTAGCTTCTTCTTAAAAACCTCCAGTGATGGAGCACCCCTGATTTCTGGAGGCAAGCAGTTCCACTGGTTAATTGTCCTCCCTATCAGGAAGTTTCTCCTTAATTCCAGGTTGCTTCTCTCTTCTACAATCCCAAACAAATGGCTGTGCAACCTTTTCTTGAAAACCTTCAGTAATGGAATATCCACAACTCCAGGAGGCAAGCTGTTCCATTGATTAATTGTTCTCGCAGTGAGAAAATTTCTTTTTGTTTTCAGTTAGAGCTCTCTTTTAATAAGCTTCCACCTGTTCCTTCTTGCTCTGCCCTCTGGTGCTTTGGAGAATAGATTGACAGCCCTTCAAGTACTGGAAGACTGTTTACTGCTAGACTGGGCTTTTATACTCTCATTTCTCAGTTTCCCAAGCTTCTTGAGTGGTTTTTTTTCCCTCTTTAAGATTTCCATACAAGCTCTCTCTAAGTCAGTGATTCTCAACCTTTCTAATGCCGTGACCCCATAATACAGTTCCCCATGTTGTGGTGACCCCCAAGTGGGTGTGGCCACCAATAAGAGGGAGTAGGGCAGCTAGGGAAAAGGGAAAAAAATGGCGGACAGCATGGTTTGGGGACCCCCGTGAAATGGTCATTCGACCCCAAATGGGGTCCCGACCCACAGGTTGAGAACCACTGCTCTAAGTCTATTGAAATCAAGTCTCTTGAAATTGAAGACACTAGCTTGACTTTGTTCTAATGCCTGTTCTTCCATTATGTTGAATTACAATATTACAGGGTCACTCTCCCCCAATTTCCCTTAAACTCAGCCCCCTCTATCATTTCATCTCTGTTACTGACGTTAGTGATATTAGTTTGGGGATAGTTTTCAAAAACAGATTGGACAACCATCTGTCCGGGATGGTGTAAGGTCTCCTGCTTTGGGCGATGGGGGGTGGGTGGAGGTTGGATTAGGGATAGAAGGGACTTCAGCTGTCTTCTAATTGAACGCTCTGCTCAGGGCAGGAATCTTTAATTAATTCAGAATAGAGCTGGAAGGGACCTTGGAGGTCTTCTAGTCTAGTCCAACCTCCTACTAAGCAGAACAACCTATACTATTTCAGACAAGTGTAGGCCGCACCCACCCTGGTCACACCCACACGGCCCCAAGGCCAACCGCAACGCTGATGTGGCCCTCAATGAAATTGAGTTTGACACTCCTGTTCTATGTTATTCTGAGCAGTGCAGCTTCTGGTAACTTGCCTTCTTCCCCACCCAGCCTCATGTTGGGAAGAGGTTACATAAAGGGAGCAGGTTTCATCTTAACAGTAACATGGCGGTTTTCCAGAAAGGCTGCCAATTTTGGCCTGGGAGAAAACACCCCTCTCCTGGTTGCAGAAGGCCCTTAGGGAACTCTGGGTCACCCCCTCCCTCTCAGCCCAAGAACTGATTGGGTAGTGGGAGGTTTGGATCCTGGTTCTTCCTCTTCTTAAAAACCTCCAATGATGGAGCACCTGCAACTTCTGAAGGCAACCTCTTCCACCGGCTAATTGTCCTCATTGTTAGGAAGTTGTCCTTAATTCCAGGTTGCTTCCCTCCTTGATGAGTTTCCATCCATTGTTTCTTGTCCTGCCTTCTGCTGCTTTGGAAAATAAGTTGACCCCTTCCTCTTTGGGACAGCCCCTCAAGAACTAGAATATTGTTATGATCTTATAACATCCCAGTCAAATGGTTGCCCAATCTATTCTTGAAAAACCTCCAATGATGGAGCATCCCCAACTCTGGGAGGTGAGCAATTCCATGAATTAATTGCTCCCTTCCAGCCTTCTGATTCTACTTCCCCAGCAGCTTGAGATGGCTGGCAGCCCCTGCAGGAAGGAGGGGATTGGGGATGCCAGTCTACTTCCCTGCTCCCTCCTTCTCTGGATAGTAGGGCTTTGGCAGCACAACAGGGGTGAGTAGAATATCAGCTTGGGAGATCTCTGCACGAGGTTGAAGGGAAGCATTTACTCCAGCACTTAGGCAGTGCCACTGAAAGGTTTCCAGGCTGGACAGCTTCTAAGCCAGCCTGGGACATTTTGACCAGCTCTAGAGGCAAAGAGGATCCAAAGTTTCCAGGCTGGACGGTGTCAGGAAAATTCTTTGCACATGCTGCATGGTCTGGACTGGGCTACTTATTGTATTGTATACATTACTCTCCATAATGACGATGCCCCAGAGCTGAGAAACTTTGACCACTTCATGAGTACAAATGCTTTGAGGATCCACTGGCTGATTGGAAGGCCATAACTAGAATCAAGACCAAAAAATAGAAAATATAATAAAGAAATATGGTACTTAATTTTACATGTAATAACGGCGGCAAGAATAGCATACACACAGTGCTGGAAAAATGAGAATATACCATCAGAGGAAGAAGTAATAAGAAAAATCCTGGACTGTGCTGAGATGGACAAATTAGCAAAAGAGATAAAAGAAAAGGAAGACGCAGAGTATTATATAGTATGGAACAAGTGGTATGTCTGGTTGGAGACTAGAAATAATAGAGGAGAATAAATATGGAAAGGTCAAAAGTGAAAATATGTGTATAATAGTGAATAATAATAATATGAATTATTCTTAGTAAGAAGTAGAACATGAAGGAAGAAAAATGTAAATAAGAAATAAGGACAAATATTCTAAAGAAGAATAAGGGGGGAAATGTAAATAATAGATTACCGTTACGCAATTGCTGTAAAAAAAAGCAGGAGTATGTATTGTGTGTGTATGTGTGTTATGTTTTGCTTTGTTTTGTTTTGTCTTGTGGGTTAAAAATAAAAATTAAAAAAAAAAAGACCATCCACCCAGTGCCATCAACCATTAGGGGGAAAGGGAAGGAGAGCAAATGGGCAATAAACATGTATGGCTTAGAGATGGGAATTAGAGAGGGGGTGTGTGACAGCTTGACAGGGACCAGGGTTGCAAGAAAACAGCCATGAAGCTTGAGAACGGAATGTGGATTGCTCTAAATAATCAAGGTGTTCTCACAACACCTATAGGGCTCATCATTGGCTGAAGATGAAATTGGTCAGGGAAAGAGCCAGGATGGTGGGGAAAATTTTGTTTCTTTTAGCTCAGGAACTTTAGTTCTAGCCTGCTTCTACTGCAGCCAGCAGCTTTTAGTACAACAACCTATCATTTTAATCAAATGGAGTTGAGGGTCTTTCTTTCCTAAGGGATCTGATTGGGGCAGGTCTGACACTTCGATTAATATGCCCCTGCCCCTGTCTATCCAAGGAACTCTGGATGGCAAACCAAATGTAAAAGAGGATTTTGTTAAAACTAAAAGATAGAACCATCCAATTGCAATGGAGAAAAAAAAGGAAAAAAGAGGCAACAATAATGTTATGGATGATGATCTTCACTTGGTTGGAAAATTATCTTAAGCCCATTTGACCTTGACTGTGGCACAGCAAAGAGACAATCAGAGAAGTTCCAAGGCAGAAATTTCAATTTTTGGTGGGGAAATGTAATATTCTAATACTGATTGATTGATTTGATTATGTGCCATCAAGCTGATGTTAAGTCTTGTCAACACATGGGCTTGTTCTATGTCGGAAGGCAGACTATAAGGCAGCTAGAGAAGTAATAGGGGTGTGTTTTTTGGATGTTTCGTGTATGTGCGTGAGTAGGTTCTATGACTGATGGACTGACAAGTGTAATTCCAGGGAGAGAAAGAAAGAGAGAGAGAAAAGATGGTTATTGCACTAGAGTTAAAGCTGTAAATATACAGAGCCTGCAGGATATATATAACAGAATAATAGAGTTGAAAGGGACCTTGGAGGTTTTCTAGTCCAACCCCCTGCACAGGCAGGAAACCCTATACCATTTCAGACAAATGGCTGTCCAATCTTTTCTTTAAAACTTCCAGTGTGGGAGCATTCACAGCTTCTGGAGGCAGGTTGTTCCATTGGTTAATTGTTCTCACTGTTAGGAAATTTCTCCTTAGTTTCTCAATGCTTAGAGTCCATAGAGATGGCTACGCTCTTACAACCATGGTTCATCTGGCTGTCGAATTCAGTCATTTTATGGATTTGCATCCCCAATAAGCCATAAGAAAGTCACAGGGGCAATATTTGCACAATAGACTAACCACAACCCTTTCATAGCCACCAAAAATAAAAACAAGCACAATAAACCACAAAGAAAGCAAATTTGGTTAAGGTGAGCTGCTGAGGCTTTGTCTGGCTTGCTATAAACTCATAGAGTAGAGACAAACCTGCAACCTTTGGACTTCTTTTCTTCTTGCCGATAAATTCCACAGGTGTTTTTTTTTTTTTGATAGGTCTTCCTTGTAATGCAGACATTGCTGATAATCAAAGAGCAGGATATTAGGTTGAGCTGGAATAAAGCAAAGTTCAGCTTCTCAGTTGGTTGCAATGAACTTTCTGCTTACTCTTCCCAGAGGTCCCCAATTATCCCAATGAATCAAGGTCTCTTATGGGCTGCAGGCAACATGTAGCCCCTTTCCAGGGCTCTCCAGGACCACAAAGCTAATTTTAGCAGTGCACCCTAAAAAAATGAATGGCCTGGTTTATTTCTGCTTTTTAGAGGAAAGAAAGAGAATATAATGATGGGCTGAAGCAGGAAGCTTGGTATTTATAACAGTCGTTACCTTTTGCATAGGAATTTGGTTGCCCCTTTTCAGCAGTGGGCAACCAAATTTTGACTGGATTTAAGGAAGAGAAAGGCTGAGTGATCTTTTAAGAAAAAGAATTTGGGGAGACTCAGAATAGCTGCTGCTGTCTTCTTTAGCCAATGATCACTCCAGTGAACCACTGCCATGGGCTATGTTCCAGGTCTGGGTACATTTGTTGTGTGGGTGGAGGAGGACTGAGGAAGAAAAAAAGAAAGAAAAGAAAGAAAGAAAGAAAGAAAGAAAGAAAGAAAGAAAGAGTGAGAGAGGGAGAGAACTTAAAGACAAAAGAAAACAGAAATCAACAGCTGTATGCAGGGAGCTTTCCCACTCCTGCATCCCAACTGCCACCGATTTTTGATCACTTTGAAATTGCCCTCCTAATGGAGACAGAAGAACGTGGAGTGGGATCAACTTTCTGGATGGTCCTCAGGTGCCTCGTGCCTCAAGGAAGATGCTGCCCCATATCCTGAAATGTGAGCAAAAATGATGGCCTTGTAGCCTGAGCACAATTACTCTACTGAGGACTTCTGCTCAGTGGCAACTCCTTCTGTATCTCCAGAAGTGAACTCAGAAGAGTCAACATCTCGAGATGTGAACCTTGTATGAGAAGTGAATGGATCCTCTCCTTCTGTATAAAACCAGAGGAGCTGCTGGAGAGTGACCACTGGTCGAAGGGGAGGGGGTTCCCCTACGAGGGAGTAAAAAGAATTCCAGCTTTGAGTTTGTTCAGTGGAGCAAACATTTGGAGTCAGGTCCATATTTCCCATTTCCCAAGGGAAGGCAGATTGTCCGGTGAGATTCTTAAAATATAGGTGATCAACAATGAAGTATTTACTTGGGTCTATCCAGGAGTGGCTCTAGTTCAGTGGTTCTCAACCTGTGGGTCAGGACCCCATTTGGGGTCGAACGACCATTTCACGGGGGTCGCCAAACAACGCAGTCCGCCATTTTTCCCCCTTTTCCTTAGCTGTGCTACTCCCTCTTATTCTATTGGCTTTTGAAATGCTTACTTCTTTCCATGTGGATGTAGTTTACTGTTGTTATATTAATGTTACCCATGCTACACCATGCTTCAAGACAAAATTTTGTTTTTTTGTAATTAAAAATAAATATTTAACAATATATACTTACATATTGTTTTTGTGATTAATCACTATGCTTTAATTATGTTCAATGCAAATACATCCAGATATTTACATTGCGATTCATAACAGTAGCAAAATTACAGTTATGAAATAGAAATAAAAATAATTTTATGGTTGGGGGTCACCACAACATGAGGAACTGTATTATGGGGTCACGGCATTAGAAAGGTTGAGAACCACTGCTCTAGTTGCTTGTGCCTGAAAAGGAGAAGAGGAATTTTATTCTTGCCCTGCTTCTCCTGAAGTCTGCCTTCTAATCTTGTCCAGAGTCTTCTGGAAAAGGAAGGTTTTTTGAAGTGAGATTTGAGGCTGTTTAAATGCTCCTCTCCTGGTAAAAATCTCTCGTAATGTCGCGTTTCATCCACCTCAGATGCACTATAGAGGCTCAAGTGATGTCATAATAAGCAGGCACGAAATGTTTCTCTCCCCTCCACCAAGCTGAGATGTTCTCCTCCAACTTGTGTTCAATCAAATCCCCCTTCTCTTTCCTAGGATAAATCTTGGCCCTTCTCTGCAAGCGTTTGCAGCAAAAGCTTTCTCAAGGTTTCCCCCCCCCTCCTGTCAGGAACAAAGATGAAAGGAATGAGAACACAAAGGTGAGAGAGGGGAGGCGGAGCAAAGGGAAGGAGAGAAAACTGATTCTCCACGTCGGCATTGATCTCTGCTGAAACTGCCAGGAGCGTTAAATGCTCTGGGAGATCCAAAGGTCTTGGAAGCGAGGTGTTTCCCTGTTGCAAAGGAAGGAGGACTTAAATGCCGGAGGCAGATATTTCCCACGGCTAAAAACGTTGGGCTTGGGCCGGGCAACCCAAGTTGGCTCAGCTCTCTCTGCAGCCACGTGCCCTGCCCTGCTTCTGCTTTCTGGACGGAGAACAAGAGGAGAGCAGAAGTGGCTGCAGAAAACGCATTGGGGGCTGCGTGTGGGTTCAACCGTCAGAACCATGGAGAGCTCCCGCCTCGAGCAGTGTTCATCTAGTGCAGTGGTTCTCAACCTTTCTAATGCCGCGACCCCATAATATAGTTCCCATGTTGTGGTGACCCCCAACCACTTATACATCACTGGGTGCCAGGGGCGTGGCCAAAGAAAAGGGGAAAAAATGGTGGACAGCCTTGTTCGGCGACCCCCGTGAAATGGTCGTTCGACCCCAAATGGGGTCCTGACCCACAGGTTGAGAACCACTGATCTAGTGTAATGATATCCTGAGTTCTGTGTTGCACCATCCTGGGTGGTTGGCTGTGTTGTAAAGCAGGAGGCTACAACGCCAAAGCTCAGGATGTTACAACACAGCCAACCACCCAGGATGGTGCAACACAGAACTCAGGATATCACTACACTAGATCTCAGGATGTCCTCACACAACCCATTACCCAGGTCGTTACAACACAAAAGACTAATGGGCACAAAGCCAGCACCTCAACTACTCAGGATGTTACGAAACAGCCAAACAATCCACAAACAATAACTCCTACACAGCCAACCAATCTACCTACAGCAACTAAACCAGCACTCCACACACCCCCACCAATATATATAGAGAGACAGCAGCTCCGATCACACTTTGCTCGCACAAGCATGAAGCCGAAGACCCCAGCTTGAAAATGATGAGTGGGACCTCGTCGAAATGTCGGCAAGATACTCTCAATCTTACACGGGAAAAGACCCGAATACAACAAGACCTGCAAACATTATGTATATATATTTATATATATTATATTTATAAATATAAATAAATATATTTTACATCTATGTATACAGCAGACAAGATAGGCACATCACTACATCATGAGGTAAATCGTCAGGTAAATTACAGGACAGCATACAGAGCACACAGAAGCAAAAAAGGCGGGAAAAAAAGGAAACTCCCCCTTTATGCCCACAGCAACCAATCATAGTGCACATTGCCTCATGTAAGAACCCGCCCTGTCCAATCAATCAACTACAACAGTGTGTTCTTGCCCATTATAGACTTTACTGTTCCAGCTACTAAATTAAATATCTTAACAAATATCCTGAATATATCACTGAGTTGGTGCGGTATGAGCAAAGTTATCTTGGCTTGCAAGGTAGCTTCTGAATGAAAGATCCTGGCTTGCATGGAGCAGGATGAGCTGTTTGCTCGCCCTCAAGGCATCCTGCCAGCTGATGCCCAAACTGACTGGCACTATCCTTATTGTCAGCATGTGGCACTGGAAGGACTAAAGGTGGTAACTTAATCATCACTTTCTCATCTTATTGGAAAGGCATTAGGCAAAAGCCTCACTTGATTAAAGCCGCATCAGATAGTTGAAGTCGATGTTTATGGGGCCTCCAGGGAAGGCTGTGACTTGGAAAGTCAGTGACATAAATAGTAAATAGTGTGAATTAATCAATGTAATGAAAATAAGAAAAAATAGATATCCTATGATTCTCTGAAACTATGAAAGGAGAAGGATCTAGTAAATCTGAATGGTGGTGGCTTGATCTTGGGATTTGGGTTGAATGAATACAGATAATCCTCGACTTACATTTAAGAAAAGGTTCTCCAAACTAGGGTGACACGTTAGCAGTCTTCCAATATCTCAGGGGTTGCCCCAAAGAAGAGGGAGTCGAGCTATTCTCCAAAGCCCCTGAAGGCAGGACAAGAAGCAATGGATGGAAACTCATCAAAGAGAGAAGCAACCTGGAATTAAGGAGGAATTTCCCAACAGGTAGAACAATTAATCAGTGGAACAACCTGCCTCCAGAAGTTGTGAATGTTCCAACACTGGAAGTTTTTAAGAAGAGATTGGGCAACCATTGGTCTGAAATGGTATAGGGTTTCCTGCATGAGCAGGGGTTGGACTAGATGACCTCCAAGATCCCTTCCAACTTATTATTATTATTATTAATCATCGCACAGTCAGCCAGATGTTCAGACTGGATTCGACATTTTTGTCTACCTATCGAGTCCTTACCCAGGACCTGGGATAGGCATATGTGGATGTTCGATGGTATTACAGATCTTGTCGCAGGATGGAAGCTGTTCCTAGTAAGGCTGCCATTTTCAATTGACTGATGGAGAATTTGTCAATGCCAATGGTGTCCAAGTGGTGCTCCAGTTGTTTTGGGATTGTACCCAAGGCACCTATTATTATTGGTACTACCTTTGCTTGCTTCTGCCACAGTCGTTTTATTTCTATTTGTAGGTCTTTGTATTTTGTTCTCCAGTTCTTTCTCTTCTATTCTGCTGTCTCTAGGCACTGCCACGTCCACTATCCAGACTTTTTTGTCTTTCTTATTGACAGGATGTTATGCTGCTGCTGCTGCTGCTGCTGCTGTTGTTGTTATTATTATTATTAAAAAACTGGCATGGAAGAAAAGGAAAGAAATGAAAATGAAAGTAGCACAATTGAAAGAAAGTATGAATCCTAGATGAAAAATGTTCAAAGATAAAGTAATCTCTCAAAAGAATGAATATTACAGAGCACTGGACAAAGTGAATGGAGTTATATTAATGGGAAAAGGACACTTGGTGGAACAATGTCATGGCTGGAAAAACTATACATACGGGGATATTGCTGCAAAAATGAGGATAACAAGATATTTTATAATGTGTGGATAGAAGAAAAGGTGTAAAAAGTGGTTAACATTAAAAGAAAAAAAAGGAAATGCAGTGAGTTTGAAGGAAATTAAATTATTTTGAGAATGTATGAGAAAGAACTAAAAAAAGGAGTCTCCAGCAAAAAAAAAATGGAATTAATAAAAATGGTAATTTGGGGATGAATCTGAAGTGGAGAACAGTTAGAAGGACTGTTGAATAGATTTGTATGGCAATAATAGTGATTATGGTACTGAAAAGTGGAATTGGACTAGAATACTATAAATGTTTGAAAAAAACATGATTAAAAGCATGCAATAACTACTGTGAGCATATTGAAAATATTACGATTACAGGTGTTAGGTGGTATAAATGGGCAAATATTAAAATCTGAATTTATACTGAGATTCTGAATAGAGGCGGTATGAGTTCCCTAGCATGTTTATGAAGACTTTATCTAGGCGTGATGTTAGGAAAAATGCTATTGTGGTTTTCTTGTGCAAAGGGAAACATGTCAATGAAAACTATAGGCAGATTAAGTTGTTAAGCGTGCCAGAGAGAGTTTTGATTGGAATACATGACAAAGAGCAAAATTGTGAAGGTGTTTTGTGAATATACGATGAAGGGTTTTTTAGAGATGTGTACAGCAGAGATTTGGTCTTTAGCAGTGAGAAATATATAAATGTGTACTTTGAATTTTAGCTTTGAATTAGCTGATGCAAACTAGATTTAGTGATATTTCCTTATATGTTTTTCTTTATGAGGCTTTTACGGTGATTTCTTTTTCTTACTATTTATTAGTACATATGTATAGGCTTAGTTTACTTTCTTTCTGCTAAGCATTGTCTGAAAAATAGCCAGGTATACCCAGAAAGTTTGTTACTTTACTTCTACAACCAAGTTCAGCAAATTGTATGGACTCAACCAATATACGCTGTTCTATCTCCTAGTTTTTCAAAAAGTCAATATATCATGAAATGCGAGCATTCCAATCGAGATCTTCAACTCTTGAACCTCGGCAGATGCTGTTTTCCATTTCATAAAAATATAAGTGAAGCTATTTATCTACACCCACCTCCGATTCCGTAAGCCTGCCAGGTACCTCTGGGAACCCACAAGCACAATTTAAATTCAACCTCTGCCCTTGGTATTGAATGGGATTATAGTAGTCACTTAGATCTTTTACTTCCATGGTCAGCCAGGAAAGTGGCTAGTTGACGAAGAAATACAATTTTTAGCTTCTTCTGTTGTTTGGAATCTGCCTGTCTTGCTCCCTTTCCTAATGCCAGCAGCACGAGATAGTTCAGGCTCCAGGTTCATGTTTATCCATGAATTACAGAATAACAGAACTTGAAGGGACCTTGGAGGTCTTCTAGTCCAGCCCTCTGCTCAAGCAGGAGAACCTATACAATTTCAGATAAGTGACTGTCTAGTCTTTTCTTAAAAACCTCCAGTGATGGAGCACCCACAATTTCTGAAGGCAAGCCAGTTGGTTAATTGTCCTCACTGTTAGGAAGTTTCTCCTTAATTCCAGGTTGCTTCTGTCCTTGATTAGTTTCCATCCATTGTTTCTTGTCCTGCCCTCTATCCTTTGGAAAATAATTTGACCCCTTCTTCTTTGCTATCATGTCACCCCTGTTTCTTCTTTTCTTTAGATTAGCCAAACCCAAATCCTGCAGCCGTTCTTCATATGTTTTAGTCTCCAGGCCTTTGATCATGTTAGTTGCTCTTCTCTGAACTTTTTCCAAGATCTCAACATCTTTTTTGTAGTATGGTGACCAAAATTGGTTGCAGTATTCCAGGTGTGGTCTTACTAAGGCTTTATAAAATGGTACTAATACTTTGCATGATCTTGATTCTATGCCTCTGTTTATGCAACCCAGGATTGTATTAGCTTTTTTGGTTGCTGCTGCACACGGCTGGCTCATTCTAGACAAATGGCTCTTTTTAAAATCCTTCAGTGATGGAGCATCCCAAATTCTGGAGGCAATCCATTAATTGTTCTCATTATGAGGAAATTTCTCCTTAATTCTAGATTGGATCTCTCTTTGATAAGCTTCCGTTTGTTACTTCTTGTCCTGCCCTCAGGTGCTTTGGAAAACCCTCTTCTCTGTGAAAACCCCTCAAATATTTTAAGACTGCTATCATGTCACCCCAAGTCCTTCTCTTCATTAGATTAGATCCAGTTCCGACAACCATTCATATGTTTTAGCCTCCAGTCCCCCTAATCATCTTTGTTGCTCTTCTCTGCACTCTTTCCAGAGTCTCAACATCTTTTTTATAGTGTGGAGACCAAAACTGAATGCAGTATTCCAAGTGTGGCCATACTAAGGCTTCGTAAAGCAGTACTAATACTTCATGTGATCCTGATATTTTCCCTCTCTTGATGCAGCCTACTGCATTGGCTTTTTTTGGTAGCTGCAGTACATTGCTGGCTCATACATAAGTGGTTGTCCACTAATACACCTAGATCCCTCTCATAGTTACTGCTGTTGATCCAGGTACCACCTGTTCTATACCTGTGCATTTGTTTTCATTTTTTTTTGCCTAAGTGTAAAAACCTTAATTTCCCCACCACTGAATTGCATTGTGTTGGACATGGCTCAGTGTAAAGTTCCTTCTGGATTCTGAGCCTTTCTACTTAAAGTGTTGGCTATTCCCCCCAGCTTGGTGTTGTCTGCAAATTTGATGAGTTCCCCTTCTATCCCTACATCTAAACCATTTATGAGGTTGTTGAAGAGTATTTGGGCTAAGACATAACCTTTTGGGTACACCCCCACCCCACCCCACCTACTTCTCTTCAGGCAGATGTAGTTCCATTGAGGACTACACACTGAATGTAGTTGGTCAGCCAACTACACGTCCATCTGGTGGCGATGTTGTCTATCCCACATTTTTCTTATCAAGAAGTAGGCTATGGTCTACTTTGTCAAATCCCTTACTGAACTCCAAGTATACTATGTCCACAGCACTTTGCCGGTCCACTAATTTAGTCACTTTGTCAAAGAATGCAATAAGGTTTGTCTGGCACAATCTGTTTTTGACTAACCCATGTTGGCTTCTTGTCAAGGAATTGCATAGCAAGCTGTCCAAATGAAATTGGAGATACCGACATAACCTTGTACTTTTATATAAATAAATAGATTTTACATTTATATTTACAGCAGACAAGATGGTCAGGAACACAGGAACATCATGAGGTAAATTCCAACAGCATACAGAGCACACAGAAGTAAAAACATGGGGAAAAAAGGGAAACTTTCCAATCGATCAGTTACAACTACATTGTTCGGGCTACTAAGTTAAATATCCTAACACTTCTGGTAATAACTTTCTTGCTTCTAGTGTCTGCAGATCTATTGCTTGATTATGTTTTCCAGGATCTTCACAGGTATCATCCCTTGTCTTGTGGAAAATGAAAGGACTCTTACGAATACCAGAGGGCTTTTAGCAGAGAGATTTATTGCGCAGGTTCAGAAGCTATAGCAACAAGCAATTCTGAACCCCGAGGGCAGGCTCAGACTTCAGTTTTATACTTTCCTTTTTCTCAGGAACAAAGGAATACACATTGTAATACATTAGGTTAGTTTCTCACGGGTATACAATGGAGAGTTTGCTACATACATTGTATCCAAGTGCAATGCACATTAGGTTAGTCACATACTGCTAACAGCACTATTCCAGTAATTATGCAGACACATCATTATTCTAGTGATTGTTAACTTTTCCACATTACTTGGACAAGACTGAGGCCACCGAGTGGTTGGGCTGATGTCCTTGAAGGAAGGCAAGGGACGAGTGCTCTGCATGGCAACACGAACTTCTTGCCTTGTGGAGTTACAGACAAAGTAATAGAGGAGCCATTTTAATTATCAGAACAACAAAGTTGGAAGGAATCTTGGAGCTCTTCTAGTCTACCCCCTTGCTCAAGCAGGAGACCTTATGCTATTTCAGACAAATGGCTGTCCAGTCTCTTCTTAATTCATGCTGTGCAAGAGTATTCTCCTATATTATTGTTAGCCAGTTGTCATCCAACTTGATGAAGAGAATTTAAGAAAGGAGCAGATTCCCCCCCCCCCCGATGATTCTGTTGGATGGGTAGATGATGAGGGCAACTTACATGGCACTGTCAATGCCTCTGGTTTCATGGTACAAAAATCCCTCCATGGCTTGAAGCCTCCTTGTCTTTCCACTCACTATTCAATCCTGAGTGGAAACCTCAGGAAGGAACAGTTCTGGAGCAGCCAAGGAATCTGTAGAATGATGGAAAGATGCCTAAAGAAAAAAAATAATACAAACAGGAAAACCTCATTAACTAAAGGAATAAGGCTTCCTGGAAATAAGGTAGAAAATAAGGTCATACAGCATCCTGTCATACAGCATCACAGTCTGGTTTGGAGGCATCCCTGCTTCAGATAGGAAGGCAGTGCAGAGAGTGGTGAGGACGGCAGAAAAGCTCATTGGCTGTTCCCTCCCTTTCATCCAGAACATAGCACAGAAGCGCTGCTTGAGCAGGGTCCGTAAGATTATCTGGGACACAACACATCCTCTTCATGACCTGTTTTCCTTGCTACCTTCTGGGAGAAGGGGGCTTTGTGGTATCCGTAGCAGAACATCCAGATTCAGCCACAGTTTCCTTCCATACAGCATTAACCTTGTGAACTCTCAAGCTTCCTCCTTCTGTTACATATTCAAGATGGACAGTATTTAATATTTATTTGCTACACATACATAGGGGGTGGGTCTATACATATGGTGTACATAGTATGTTTTAGGTGTGTGTCATGTATGTCTTTCACTTTGAGAGCGGGCAACTCAATTTCATTTTTGAGGTGTGCCGTTGTGCCCACAGTAAAAAAAAAATGACAATAAAGGTTATCTTATCTTATCTTATCTTATCTTATCTTATCTTATCTTATCTTATCTTATCTTACCTTACCTTACCTTACCTTACCTTACCTTACCTTAAAAGCAGAAGCCTCATGTACAAATAAAGCAAATGTTTGAGCAAACTGCAAAGCAGATTTCAGAAGAGGGTGAGATTTGGTGTTTTTGCCAGCTTTCCTCTCTCCTTTCTTTTGAAACTGGACCGAGCAAGCAAAAGATTATTCTTTACTTCAGGGTCTGTTGGATGGTTTATAGGAAGGCACTGCCCTCCTGTGAGGGCAAGCTCTCAACATGTTTGGAGGGCACCCTGAGTAAGAAAAAATAGTGATTTAGGAGGCACCAGAGAACACTGCACAAAGAAAGCAAAGGGAACCATTTTTCTAAGCGGGAAAGTGATGTACGGCAGGGAGTGGGAGACATTTATTTCAGCTGTCCTGGGTGGAAAAAGAGAGCAATCTGAGCTTTGAAGGGAGGTGGAAACCACTTTCAATTTTTTTCTTGTGGAGTCGTAGCAGAGGCTGAGGCTTAAAGAGTGCAGAAATAATGGAGACCAAATGAAAAAAGTTTTAAGATCTAAGAAACAGACAGGACTGCATTTAAATTTATAGACGGCTAAATCCCTAAAGATTCTTGGAGGCTGTCAGATATGGCATAAAAGAGACAATGTGCCGTAAACAAAAAGTGGACAAATGAATGGAAGGGTAAAACAAAACTCAGCTAACCAAACCACACCAGAACAGAAGCATGATAGAACCGAGGCCTAAAGGGAGGATAGGCAAGATAGAGATTTCCAGAAGGTGTGTGCCAGTGGTTCTCAACCTGTGGGTCGGGACCCCATTTGGGGTCGAATGACCATTTCATGGGGGTCGCCAAACCACGCTGTCCGCCATTTTTCCCCCCTTTTCCTTAGCTGTGCTACTCCCTTTTATTCTATTGGCTTTTGAAAGCCAATAGAATAGACTCTCTTGAATAGAGTCTAATTCTATTGGCTTTCAAAAGCCAATAGGAATTGTCCAGGCTGTCTCTGCCCTGCTGAGCCCGCCAAAAGTCCCATTCTGCAAACGGTGCTGCACCAGTTGAGTAGTCCTCGACTTACGACCGGTTGAGTAGTCCTCGACTTACGACCGGTTGGGGGTCGCGGCATTAAAAAGGTTGAGAACCACTGCCCTAGCCCCAGCCCTCCTCACTCCCTAGAGTGGGGCCCTAGAAATCAGGCCCCAAGAAGCAAGAATAATACATGGAGTTACTTCAGAGTAGTTTCTTCTATTGTTCTTCACCTATAGACAGAATCTTGCCAGACTAAAGCAACTATTTGCATAACAGCATAGATAAACTCTGGGAACTGCTCAGGAGGAACAGTTTTAGCTCTCTTGCTCCTTTTCAGAGTTTCCAGGCTCCTCTGCCTCTTTGCCCTCTAGAAAGCAGCTCTTTCCTCCTGGGAATCCAGACTACATTCCACCACATCAGTTGTGTCTCCTGGGTGGATTGAACAGACTGCAGGGATTCCAAAGGAGAAGATAACTCCTGCAGGTAATAGGAGCCAAGCTGCGAAGGGGTCTGCCACCTCCAGCCTCTTTGCTTCGCTGGCTGTGTTATGTATGTGTACACTTTGAGAGCGAGCAACTAAATTTCATTTTTAATGGGTGCCATTGTGCCCACAGTAAAAAAATGACAATACAGGTTATCTATCTATCTATCTATCTATCTATCTATCTATCTATCTATCTATCTTTCTTTCTTTCTTTCTTTCTTTCTTTCTTTCTTTCTTTCTTTCTTTCTGCCTGCCTACCTACCTATCCATCTTTCTTTCTTTCTTTCTTTCTTTCTTTCTTTCTTTCTTTCTTTCTTTCTTTCTTTCTTTCTTTCTTTCTTTCTTTCTTTTTACCTACCTACCTACCTATCCATCTTTCTTTCTTTCTTTCTTTCTTTCTTTCTTTCTTTCTTTCTTTCTTTCTTTCTTTCTTTCTTTCTTTCTACCTATTTACCTACCTACCTACCTATCCATCCATCCATCTTTCTTTCTTTCTTTCTTTCTTTCTTTCTTTCTTTCTTTCTTTCTTTCTTTCTTTCATCTATCTATCTATCTATCTATCTATCTATCTATCTATCTATCTATCTATCTATCTACTATAAGGGAGGGAGAAGGAATTTGGGGTAGTGGGCCTGGGAAGGAGAAGATAAATGGTGTAGGGGAGACACATTGAGAAGAAGCAGAGGTGTCAAATCAGAATGAAAACAGCCTACAAGAACACCTAGTCTGGGAACTGAATGTGAAATTGCAATGAGAGGTGCCAAGTATCCAAGCCGTTCCCAAAACGTCATAAAGGCAGGGCCAGGGAAAGGGGGAAAAGTGTAACCTTTGCAGAGGAATATTCAGATCTAGTTTTACTTCTGCTGCAATCACTTAATTTTAGTAAAAGAACTTATTACTTCAACCCAATGGGGTTGAGGGTCTTTCTTTCCTAATGTCTAAGTTGGGGGCAGGTCTGGCATTAAGCTAGGTCTGTAATAACCATCAAACCGGAGGCATGTCTCTATCGTGGGGATGGTGCATGTCTGCTCAAGAGAGTGATCAGGAGGAGATGAAAGCTTGGGGAGAAGCCACGGGGAAAGTGGGGAACATTTCCTTGAGTGGCTGGGAGAGGCAGAAGCCTGCGATGACCAGCTGAGACTCTGATGGTCGCTGGAGGTTGGAAAGAAGATGGCTGGGAGGAGAGACGTTCAGGCGTAAACTTCATGCGGGAAAGCCAGGGAAGTTGCCAGAAAGAACAAGGAACTGCACGAGGCGAACCAGACTATGATGGTATATAGACTTATATACCGCTTCACCGTGCTTTACAGTCATCTCTAAGCAGTTTACAGAGTCAGCCTCTTGTCCCCAACAATCTGGATCCCCGTTTTACTGACCTTGGAAGGATGGAAGGCTGAGTCAGCCTTGAGCCAGTGAGAATCAAACTACTGGCAGTTGGCAGAATTAGTATGCAATACTGCAATTCTAACCACTGCGCCACTAAGGCTCTATGATTAAAGGCCTGGAGACTAAAAAATAGGACAAACGGTTGGAGGATTGGTGTTTGGCTAACGAAAAGAAAGACTAGGGGTGACATGATAGCAGCATTCCAATATTCCAATAGTGGAACCGCTTGTCTTCAGAAGTTGTGGGCGCTTCATCACTGGGAGGCTTTTAAGAAGAGACTGGACAGCCACTTGTCTGAAATGGTGAAGGGTCTCCTGCTTGAGGGGGGGGTTGGACTAGGAGACCGTCAAGGTCCCTTCCAGCTCTATTCTGAATTGAATGGGTCCTTACAATCAATGAGAGCAGAATTGAGGTGTAGAGCTGGATACCTGGCAGGAAGTAGGATGAGCAAGGTGACTCCTCTGGATGTCAATGGAGGGGGGGGGGGGAAATGGGGAGCTGGGAGACCAGAATGACGAGATGGGCTCTGGGTTGTCTTCAGCCCTGCCTGTCAGAATCCAATTATATTTCCTCTCTAGTTATCAACTATAGAAAACCCCATTTCTGCCTTCTCTGGATTCTGTCATACAAGGAAGGGAAGGGGGTGAACAAAGGGGCTTTATGGCCCTCACTTCCTTCGGTACACTTCAAAGGAACTGGATGTGTGTACCACCAAAAGGACTAACCATAACAATGGGGCTATTACCTTTCATGTAGTTCTCTTCAAAGTCTCCATCCAGCCGGCAGTAAGGAAAAGGGGGTGGGAGTGTAAGGCCTGAGACTGTGGCTGGAAGAAGGGGGTGATTGGGTGGGGCTACTGGGGAACCCCTTAAAACCTTGAATGGGAGAGCTTGGACCCCAAGTCCTGTCTAAAACACCTGCAACCATTTTCTCTTAATAAAGGATGCCTGTTGGAAGAACTATTCCAAGAGTTCTGTCTTCTTAAGATGCAAAGTGGGGTGGGTCCTTACATCAGACAGGACTTGGGGTCCAAGCTCTCCCATTTAAGGCCATTCAAGGCCCTCCTGAACCTTACTTATGGTGCTGCCCTTACTTATGGTGAAGATGAGATGCTGCATGCGGCAAACTCTTTCTCCGCCAGTCATCTGACCAGTTCATCCTCCCGATATCAGGTTTTATATTAGCTCTACGGCTGCTCTTCTAACCTGGAAGAAAAGAGCATCTGGCACCCATTAGAGCAGGGATGGAGACTGGATAATGGATGTGCTCTTTCCTCCATTTCGTTTAGCCACTTGCCTCACTGCCTGATTTATTGGCAGATTTGTCTCCAGACCTGCCAGGAAATGGTTTCATGGCCAGCTTCGTCCTGCAGCAGCCCTGAGCGCCTCGGCTTCTGGCAGGTGGGGCTCCTCATTGTGTAAATCTTGGCCGGTGATCAAATTGGCCCGCTTCGCACCCTTGTTCATCACTGTATCCTTGCTTAGCTGAAAGTGTTTTTGCTAGGAGGAATATTTTCAGACTGGTCAGAAGAGAAACAGGTGGGGGTCCATAAGCGTCTCTCCCTGGAGTTAAGAACCCTCCAATCAAATGGAGAAAGAGCTGCAAAGTGGCCTAATAACACAAGATTTCAGCTGCTCTTGTGCGATCCTGCAAAGTCATAGAAATTTATATTAAAATCTTGCAACAAAAGTCCACAGGACGTGACATTTCTTGCCTTCAGAGTTTGTGGGTGCTTCATCGCTGGAGGTTTTAAAGAAAAAATAATATTGGGCAGCCACTTGTCTGAAATGGTAAATGCTTGAGCAGGAGGCTGGACTAGAAGACCTCCAAGATACCTTCCAGCTCTATTCTATTCTATTGTATTCTATTCTATTCTATTCTATTCTATTCTATTCTATTCTATTCTATTCTATTCTATTCTATTCTATTCTATTCTACAATCTGTCTATTCTATTCTGTTCTGTTCTGTTCTGTTCTGTTCTATTCTATTCTATTCTATTCTATTCTACAATCTGTCTATTCTATTCTATTCTATTCTATTCTATTCTGTTCTGTTCTGTTCCGTTCCGTTCCGTTCCGTTCCGTTCCGTTCCATTCCATTCCATTCCATTCCATTCCATTCCATTCCATTCCATTCTATTCTATTCTATTCTATTCTATTCTATTCTATTCTATTCTATTCTATTCCTATTTCTATTCTATTCTATTCTATTCTATTCTATTCTATTCTATTCTATTCTATTCTATTCTATTCTATTCTATTCTATTCCATTCCATTCCATTCCATTCCATTCCATTCCATTCCTGCATCACACCTGAATTCTCCCCCACCTGCTGCAGGTGTGAGAAGTGCAGATGTGCGGCCAAGGAGGTGTTGGGAAGGAAACTCCCTGCCACCTGCTGCTCCAACGACAGGGCTACCCTTGCCAAACAGCAACTAGGCAGCTGTACCTCCTCTTGCTCGTGGTGGAAGCTCTAGAAAAGCCACTTTGAATCTGTTTAGGATTGCAGCTTGGTGGCTTTCTCCCAGCTTGGATTTGTTGTTTTTCCTCTCCTTTTCCCCCAAAGCTTGGGGATCTCGCCAAGACTCTGACTACTGTTTGTGACAGATGGGCTTGTCAACCATTCATACTCAATAGAGCCATGCGAGTAACAAGCCCCACGAAGGGGGGAAATGTAAATCTCCCTCCCTTCAACAGCAGAGCCAGAATTACTTGTCCCCGGGATGAAGGAACACCACTGCTGGGGTCATTTCCCTAAGGACGTTGGGGGGGGGGCAAAGGACGTTGTGCACCAAAAGGAGAGGAGTGTCAAGCAGCAAGATGCAGAGCCAAATTGGGAAGAAGATGGATGGTTTGTTAAGCCATTTGTGGATATGAGACTACACAAACACACCATCCAGGTGAATTGAGCCGGCCCTTTGCAGACTTCTTAACTTGGCTTAGCCAGCCTGGCTAGGATTTCTGCGAGTTTCAGCCTTATGGTGGCATCATAGCCATGGAAGTCAAAACCATAACACCTCACACCTGAGCAGCAGTTGGTGGGCTCCACCCAGCTACCTGGTGGGAAGTAAAGCCAAGAATAAATGTCTACCCAAATTATATTCATAGGATTGGAGGCCATTTAGTCCAAGGGTCCCCAATCCTGGAGCTGTGGCCCTCTATCGGGCCTTGAACGGAAATGGTGGGGTGGCACCCGGGTGTGCATCTCCCCTTGCATGAGCAATGGACAAGCACATGCATATGTGCGTGCTCCATTTGAGCAAGTGGAGGGCGTCAACTCATGCTTCGTGCACCTGCATGCTTGCCCACTGCCCACATGGCACTATCCCCTCTCTCCTTCCCCTGGCTGGTCCACAAAACTGGAAAGGTTGGGGAACTCTGATCTAACCCAACTCTTTGTTCATTGGCTCTGCTTGAAGTTTCTTTCTTTCTTTCTTTCTTTCTTTCTTTCTTTCTTTCTTTCTTTCTTTCTTTCTTTCTTTCTTTCTTCCTTCCTTCCTTCCTTCCTTCCTTCCTTCCTTCCTTCCTTCCTTCCTTCCTTCCTTCCATCAGCTGTTCCCCTCTTAAAACATTTCTTTCTTTCTTTCTTTCTTTCTTTCTTTCTTTCTTTCTTTCTTTCTTTCTTTCTTTCTTTCTTTCTTTCTTTCTTTCCTCTTTCTATCTTTCTATCTTTCTTTCCTCTTTCTTTCTTTCTTTCTTTCTTTCTTTCTTTCTTTCTTTCTTTCTTTCTTTCTTTCTTTCAGCTGTCCCCCTCTTAGAACATTTCTTTCTTTCTTTCTTTCTTTCTTTCTTTCTTTCTTTCTTTCTTTCTTTCTTTCTTTCCTTCCTTCCTTCCTTCCTTCCTTCTTTCTTTCTTTCTTTCCTTTCTTTCTTTCTATCTATTTATCTTTATTCTTTCTTTCTTTCTTTCTTTCTTTCTTTCTTTCTTTCTTTCTTTCTTTCTTTCTTTCTTTCTTTCTTTCAGCTGTCCCCCTCTTAGAACATTTCTTTCTTTCTTTCTTTCTTTCTTTCTTTCTTTCTTTCTTTCTTTCTTTCTTTCTTTCTTTCTTTCCTTCCTTCCTTCCTTCCTTCTTTCTCTCTTTCCTTTCTTTCTTTCTATCTAGTTATCTTTATTCTTTCTTTCTTTCTTTCTTTCTTTCTTTCTTTCTTTCTTTCTTTCTTTCTTTCTTTCTTTCTTTCTTTCTGCTGTCCCCCTCTTAGAACATTTCTTTCTTTCTTTCTTTCTTTCTTTCTTTCTTTCTTTCTTTCTTTCTTTCTTTCTTTCTTTCTTTCTTTCTTTCTTCTTTCTTTCTTTCTTTCTCTTTCTTTCTTTCTTTCTTTCTTTCTTTCTTTCTTTCTTTCTTTCTTTCTTTCTTTCTTTCTTTCTTTCTTTCTTTCTTTCAGCTGTCCCCCTCTTAGAACGTTTTTATCCCATTTAATCTGAGCCTGTCTTCACGTAACCTAATCCCTTATTCTTTGTCCCTAAGTCTGCAATGGGAGATTGGGGGGGGGGTCTCCAGCCTTTTTGGGGGTGTTACATCCTTTCAGGGTCTGCTCTGCTCTCCTTCCCCCCTCCCTCTTCTCTTTAGGGCAAAAATGCTCAGCTCACGGAGGCCTCTCTGCAGGATTTAATTTCGATTCTCTTCCTGTGTTTTGAACCTCTTTTAGCATATATAGAAGGGTTTCATCCTCTTGTTTAGAAGTTTCCCTCCTGTTACTGCATCCTTTGTTGCAGCCCTTCCACACAGCTGCTTTGTATGCTGTTTGTGATGAACATTTCTGAGCAATTTTTCTTAAGTCCGACTCCCCAGTTTCCCAGCTAGCCATGCATTTCAATTTCATGTTATTTTATTTTTTAAATTTTACCTTTGCATTTTTTTCTAGTTTATCTTATTATTGCCAACCCATTTCTCTACCCTAAGCTTTCCCTAACTTTCTTGAATGTCATTTCTGGTGTTTCAACTGCAATCTCCCAATCTCTTCATCCAAATCTTTAATAGCGTAGCTGAAGACTGTTAGGCCGGACTGAATCTTGTGGCCACCACGCAATAACTGATTACAGTTTGATAAGAATGTTATCGTTTTCAAGCCCGCTGAGTTCATCTACCATTAATGTTCTGTTCAGAATATTTCATCAAATCATTTGCTGCGTACGAGAGATTTTATCTCCACTGCAGTTCCATTAGTTATGAAAGAAGTTCTCTTCCAAACAAGATTTGTTCTTGATAAATCCAGGCTGATTGCTAGTAATCCCTGCGCTGCTTTCAAGGTGCTTAGAAAATCTGGTCTCATTGTGGTTTGCTTTAAACACTTCCTGGGTAGATATTAGCATCAGCCCAAGCTGTATTTTCCTGGATCTTCCGCCCCCCCTCCTTTGGGAAAGGGGGCAAATTTAATGGATTTTACATCAAATTAAATACAATTAATACAATTATTCTGCAGGTAATTATCCTTACTTGGACTTCAGTAAGGCATTTGATAAAGTAGATCACAACCTACTACTTGATAAGATAGAAAAATGTGGGTTAGACAGCATCACCACCAGATGGATTCGTAGCTGGCTGACCGGCCGTACTCAGCGAGTGGTCCTCAGTGGAACTGCATCTACATGGAGGGAAGTGTGTAGTGGGGTGCCCCAGGGCTCTGTTTTGGGCCCAATGCTCTTCAACATCTTCATCAACGATCTGGACGAGGGGATAGATGGGGAACTCATCAAATTTGCAGATGACACCAAACTGGCAGGAATAGCCAACCCTCCAGAAGACAGGCTTAGGATACAGGAGGATCTGGACAGACTTGAACACTGGGCGCTATTTAACAAAATGAAATTCAGTGGTGAATTTTTTAATCAATTCCAACTTTGCGAGATCTTTTTTTTTTTCCGCAAGAAGTTGAAATTGATTATTGATTGAACCTCTTTTTTTTGCACACGGCGGCAGAGGCCTAAAGCGAAAATCTTTTATAAAACCCAGCTGAAGGCCTAGGACTGGGGCGACAGCTCACATGCCCACGCGTGCCATAGGTTCGCCACCACCGGCATAGAGGGTGTTTGAAATTCCCAGCAATATTTAAATAGTTGACTAGAGAATTCCCCCCGTAGTTTCCAAAGCAAGATGATGTTTATGGAGATTCTCAGTCATCCAAGTCACGGTTGTCCCAAAGGTGCTTTTGCAAAAGACAACTGGATTTTCTTTGCCTTTTCTTGGAAGATGTTTCGCTTCTCATCCAAGAAGCTTCTTCAGGACTGAGAAGCAAAATGTCTTCAAAGGCAAGACAAAGAAAGTCCAGTTGCCTTTGGAAAAAGCATCTTTGGGAAAAGCAAGGCCACATTTTCCATCCATTTCTCTAGACCAGAGTCCCAAGGAAGAGACGTGCTGGGGCTGAGAAAGACAATGGAAGATTTTAAGAGCAGGGGAAGGTTTAAGGGTTTGATTTATCTGGGGAAGGGCGGGGAGTCCCACCTGAAACAATTTTGGGTTCCAATTCCAGGTGTTGCTTACTACCTTTACAGCCCTCTGTCAGGGGTCCCCAACCCCAGGCTGTTGTGATTCCGTGCCAGCCTGTGATCCCGGTAGTTGAGTCTGGGGAATCAGAGGAGGAGGAGGAGGAGGAGGAGGAGGAGGAGGGGCCTGGAGAGCCATCAGAGTTGGAGGGAGGCTCTGATGAGCTGCAGGACTTACAGACTGATGAGGAGGCTGGTCCTTCCACTCATGATCGAGCTGAGAGCCAGCTGTGCTGGGAAGCTGAGTCGGATTCGGAGGAAGCACAGCTGGAAGACCTCAGAGGTGCTCGTAAATGTAGGCAGGTCACACGAGTAGGACAGAGGGAGGCAATGGGGCAACTCCAGGGAAGGAGGAGAAAGCAGTGAGAAGTGGATAATTGATAGCTCAGTCACCACGCTGTTTCTTAAGCACTTTTATGTAAAAATGAAAAAAAAAACAATAAAATTTCTTCAAAAAAAAAGAAAGAAAGAAAGAAAGAAAGAAAGAAAGAAAGAAAGAAAGAAAGAAAGAGAGATCATGGTCTGTTTATTTTGCCTGTGAGTTATTTCCTGTTTGACTTGTGCTCCATTTTGCTCCGTTGAAAAAGTGTTCTGTTGCTTTTGTTTCTCTGGGACAATTATCAGGTCTGTAACTCAAATAAAAAGGGTTTATTTTCCAGTCTACTGTTAAAAGAGGGGCTATCTTTGTGAAGTAACAAGGACGTACATAGGCTGGGACAGAACACAGGCTGCGGGCCATTACCGGGCTGCGGCCTGTTCAGAACTGGGCCCCATAAGTGGTGGGTGAACGTACATACAGCTCCTCTTGCGTGAGTGGTGGGCAAGCACGCATGTGTAGCTCTATTCATGCTTGAATGCAATGCTCCATTTGTGTAAGTGGCAAGCGCGTATGCTCCCCACTTGCAGAGACGGAGCTGTGCACGGGCGCACAGAAACCATCCCCTCTGCCACACCACCAGTCTGCCAAGCAGGAAAGGATTGGGGACCACTGTTCTATGGCATGGGTCCAGGATATCTGAGGAACTATCCTTCCTCATTTATTCTGGAAAAAGGGCCTACTGCAGAATTTCGGAGCTGTCAAGGTCTAGGAGATGGGTCTTTTCTGCCACAGCCCTCAATCTTTGGAACATCGTACCCCTCGAGGTGAGATCTGCCTCCCCGCTGGCCTACAGATAGGGTCTCAGGACCTAGCTCTGCAGATTGGCCTGGGACCCCATGGAGAAGCTGTTGGTTAGAGGGTTTGTGCAGTGACACAAAAAGCACCATCTCCACTCTGCTCTGAGCCCATGGGTTTTTAATCTGTTTGCAATAGTGGCAAATATCTGTAGCTCGGGTGTAGGATGAGGATTAAGGTTCGTTCTCTGAGCTTGTGGGTTGGTTTCCAAATGTTTCGGTCAGTGCTGCTAACACTGTACGTTCTTGCTTTGACAAAATATGGAGATGCAGCCTTTTTCTTTCTTATGCTTTACTCTTAGAATTAGATGATACTGGGGGAGGGGGAAGAATGTGATGGGAGTTAGTTAGACATAATAATATTACATGTGAATTCAGGGCTTTTGAAATAAGAGATGATAAGGAATGGTGGTTGGAGAACAGGAGGAAAAGCCTGCATTTCAAACTAATTGGAGAATGGGATTTATGACTGTTAATTAGAGGAGGGAATTGTGTTTGATACTATGTGCTAAGGGGAGGGGAATCCAGATTTTGGCTTTGCTTATGTATGTGCTGATGCTATGCTGTTCGAATAAAGATTCTTTAAGGTAAACAATGCCTCGAAGTTCTTTGAAGAGTTTCATCTGTCGGAACTATGACAGTTTTATTACCAGGCTAGTAACATCTTCAGCGGCGTTTAGGGGATGTTGGTGTTCTTCTGTTTATAAGGGCTTCAGGTATGGGAGTGTCAAGTGAGTGTCTTGTGATGAGTCTTGTGATGGATCAGGTGTGTGTCATCTGTGAGAGTCTTGTGATGGGTCTTGTGATGGGGGAGGTTACATCACTCAAAGTCATTGGGAGCCAGATTGTTGGGGTCAATATGCTGACTTTGTAAACTGCTTAGACAGGGCTGTAAAGCACTATGAAGCAGTATATAAGTCTTATTGCTACTGGTATTTATTTACTGCTCAGTGAGACTAAGAGTTTTGCTTATTCCATTTTTGAGATCCTGGACTCTAACGCCTGATTTGTGACAAGCTTAATTCAAGAATCTCTGGGTGATTCTTCTTCTTCTGACTGTTCTGCTGTTTGAGGTTGATGACCCCCCCCACTCCCTGGGATTGTTTCCTTCCATTATGCCCCCCCCCCGAGGTGAGGTTGCTGACCATTGGAAAGAGGATGGCACTCTGACCGCAAGGACATTTGTGCCATTTCTTTGACCACCTTTTGACAAAGAGCATGAACTCTGCAGCTGTCTCAATTCTCTTTTCCTTGGAAGACTTTCAGAAGCAGATTCTCTGCCATCGAACGGAATGAGAAGTGGGGGAGGGGGGCATTTCGGTAGCATCTCTCCTGTCCTGCATTAGCTTAGAGTACATTTGGTGAAATGTAGAAAAGTCTGCAAAGTGACAATTTGATAGAAGAGTGTTCCATCCATGCATCGCAGCATGAACGACAGCTAAACTTTATTTAGAGTGAAGGATAGATGAGAAAAAGAGCAGAAGAAGTGAGAAAGAAAGAGACGCATTAAACACCCGCTTGCTGTCTTACGGAAGATTTCCTGACATCACAGCTTTTATCATCGTATCGAAAACCTGACATGGCCTGTCAGGAAAGAGAATTGCATCTTTGAGAATAATTTCCTTCATACTGGAAACCTTGGCTGAACATTTTGGAGGGATGCAGAGCTGAACATCAGAGGAGGCTCTGAGGAATTTGCGGTAGCCAACTAGCCATGGTTAACACACCATGGCAAACTCACCGCAGCCAACTTGCCAGCCACGGCCCTATTCACCATGGGACAACTAGCCATGGCCAACCCATCATGGAAGAACTTGCTGGGACCAGAGCTACACCAAGATCAAAGAAATGGTGCAATAGATGTCAACACTGCTAACATTGGATGTTCTTGCTTTGACAACATATGAAGATGCAGACTTTTTCTTTCTTATGCTTTACTCTTAGAATTAGATGATACTGGGGGAGGAGGCGGAATGTGGTGGGAGTTAGTTAGACATAACAATATTGTACTAGTGTATGAATTCAGAGCTTGAAATAAGAGATGATAAGGATTGGTGGCTTAGAGAACAGGAGGGAAATCCTGCAGTTCAAACTAATTGGAGAATGTGATTTATGACTGTTAATTAGAGGAGGGAATTGTGCTTTGATACTATGTGCTCAGGGGAGAGGAATTCAGATTTCGGCTTCGACTGTGTTAGTGCCGATGCCATGCAACTCGAATAAAGATTCTTAAAGGTAAACAATGCCTTGAAGTTCTTTGAAGAGTTTCATCTGTCAGAACCATGACAATAGAATCATTAAAGAAAGGATGCAGAAGAAGGGACAGAATGAAATGTGAATGACAACATACTTTTTTATTTATTTTGTAATAATTAAATTGCATTGTTAAATAGTCCCATGGTGAGTTGGCTGTTGCAAGTTGTCCTCGGTGAGTTAGCTGTGATGAGTTGGCCATGGCAAGTTGGCTGGGGTGAGTTGGCCGCAGTGAGTTGTCACAGTACTTTACGCAACCATGTGGCTTTGCCTGGGGGGGTCTCTTGTTTCTCTTTCTCTGTGATACTGTGTTAAATTGCCCTTTTCTAACCTCATTTTTCAGAGTTTTCCAAGCATTTTGAGTTCTTTTCCCCTGTAGATTTCCATCCATGGAATCTGTAAGGACCCACCCCACTTTGCATCTTAAGAAGACAGAACTCTTGGAATAGTTCTTCTAACCGGCATCCTTTATTAAGAGAAAATGGTTGCAGGCGTTCTAGACAGGACTTGGGGTCCAAGCTCTCCCATTCAAGGTTTTAAGGGGTTCCTCAGTAGCCCCACCCAATCACCCCCTTCTTCCAGCGACAGTCTCAGGCATTACACTCCCACCCCCTTTTCCTTACTGCCGGCTGGAGGGAGACTTCGGAGAAAACTACATGAAAGGTAATAGCCCCATTGTTATGGTTAGTCCTTTTGGTGATATACACATCTAGTTTCTTTGAAGTGTACTGAAGGAAGTGAGGGCCATAAAGCCCCTTTGTTCACCCCCTTCCCTTCACCGTATGACAGAATCCATAGAAGGCAGAAATGGGTTTTTTTTATAATTGATAACTAGAGATGAAATATAATTGGATTCTGACAGAATCCTTCCTAAAAATCTCTCTTAGTTTGTTGACAACGCAGTCCTTTCAGCCGTCCCAGGCAGGTCCCACGCTTGTTTGCTCCGATTCAGGTGACTCTGAAGATACAGACAAATTCCCAATTGGCTCCAGGCCTCTCTGAGTGCTAAGAAAAGACACTCAGAGTCTCAGAGGGCCAACAACTGGATGACAGCAAAGAATGGAACTCCTTCAATTTCCCACTAGTTAGTTAGAACTGGAGAAGCTTCCTGAATGAGAAGCAAAGTTTTCAAAGGAAAAAAAAGCTGGCTGTGGCGAATTGTCCCATTCTGCTGAGGAACATCACTGGCAAGGACAGATTGGGCCAAAGTCCATGTCTTCAGCAGGGCCTCTGTGGAAAAGGGCTGAGAGAGGCCAAAGATGGCGGCTGTCCCTCTAATATGCTTTTCAGCCTTACAGCCAGACTGGGCTCCTGTAGAGTGCATTTTTAAATCTTTGTTCTTTGTACAATTAGTCTTTGAATTCGGACTTGAGTTATAACTGTAATGGTCCTAAGTCCGTGATGGCGAACCTTTTAGAGACCGAGTGCCCAAACTGCAACCCAAAACCCACTTATGCATTGTCGAGTGCCGGGTGGGCGTGGCCCATTGGGTGGGCATGGCTGCAGTGGTAACGGCAGACTGGGTGGGACTAAAAAGTTCAATCAATCAATTCCAACTTTGCAAGATCTTTTTTTTTCTTGCGAGAAGTTGAAATTGACTGATTGATTGAATCTTTTTTTTTTGCCCACGGTGGCGGAGGCCTAAAGCGAAAAGGTTTTATAAAACCCAGCTGAAGGCCTAGGACTGGGGCGATGGTGCATGTGCCCACAGAGAGGGCTCTGAGTGCCGCTTCTGGCACCGGGCCATAGGTTCGCCACCACTGTCCTAAGTCATCATGGTTGTAAAATGGGTTGGTCACATGACAGACAGGTAATATTTTATCACCTTTTTGCTTATTGGTGAAGCAAATGCTGCGATTGTTAAGTGAACCCATTGTTTGTTATGGGCGTGGTTTTGCCAAAAAGCCAAAAGCTGGGTTTTGGCAAAATGTCATAAAGTGTGGTCATAAAGTGCGGTAAAAGAAACAATGATAGTATGGGCAAAAAGTTTTGGATATTCTATAGACTTAGAAGATTGGCAAACGTTATGGAATAGAAACATTAAATTGACTAAAGCAGCTTCATATAAAGAAAACCTGTATAAAATGTTTTATAGATGGCACATGACACCAGTAAGACTAGCAAAAATGTTTAAAAATGTTTCGAATAAATTGTTGGAAATGTAAACAAAAGTCAGGTACCTACTATCATATCTGGTGGGTATGTCCTAGTGCAAAAAAATTTTGGTTTAAGATTCATACATGATTGGAAAAGATGACTAAAATACAGATAGAATTTAAGCCAGAACTGTTTTTGTTAGGAATATTAAGACCCAAATATGGGAAAAAGAATGAGTATTTAATATTACACATATTGACAACTGCGAGAATAGCATTTGCCCAATATTGGAAAAATGAAAGTATACCATCTGATGAGATCATAATCAGGAAAATTTTAGAATGTGCAGAAATGGACAGACTAACCTTAGAGATTAAAGAGAAAGAAGACTCAGTCTATTTTAAAACATGGGAAAACTTCTACCAATGGTTAGCAGAACGAACTAGCAAGAAATGATTGTGATATTTAATAAGATGAATGATATCTACTGATTAATTGACACTCTTTACGATTACTGTTATTCTTATTGACTGTAGCTATTTACTATTACATTAATTAATGTTATCGAATATATGTACCTGGACAATAGTCTGCTTGCTAAAGCTTGGAAATGTTATTGGGGGCAACTCCATTGTTGTACCTACCCCCATCCCAATCCCATCCCTGAATCCCACCCTGAACCTCAATACCTATATTAACCCTATCCCTCCCATACGTTGAATGTATGGTTAATTGTGTTGTTGTCACCCAGAAAATGGGGCTAACTCATAGTGCTGTTATCATGAGTAAGATGTTGAAGGAAATGAACGAATAGCTGCACAAGATATTGGACAATCATTTGCCTGAAATGGTATCGAGTTTCCTGCCTGAGCAGGGGGTTGGACTAGAAGACCTCCAAGGTCCCTTCCAGATTCTATTCTATTCTATTCTATTCTATTCTATTCTATTCTATTCTATTCTACTCTACTCTACTCTACTCTACTCTACTCTACTCTACTCTACTCTATTCTATTCTATTCTATTCTAAATTTTCTCTATTCTATTCTATTCTATTCTATTCTATTCTATTCTATTCTATTCTATTCTATTCTATTCTATTCTATTCTATTCTATTCTATTCATTTTCTTTGCTTAATTTCACTGGTAACTTAGACTAGGGGCTGATCTGCATGTCCACAGTTTGAACCAGGTTGAATATGGGCCAGTGATCATTTTTTGAGGGCAACACACCATGCTGGCTCACCAAGAAGGCATGCTCCTCATTCATAAAAAGCATTTTTAAAAAACATTTGTGTGAAGTGGTTCACCTGTTTCATTTCATTATAGGCTTCACCCCAACTCCAGCTGGCTAAATCTTCTCCCCTTTGGCTGTTCTCTCCACTAACACGATCCCTTTTCTTTTTCGTGTACTGATGAAGCAGGGAAAGGGCAGACTTCCTGGGGGGGGGGGTCCCAAAGGTCTGGTCGATGTGGTGAAGTTCTTTTTTTTAAAAAAGTATTTTATTAGGTTTTACAAGGATACGGAAAGGTGTAAGGACCCACCCCACTTTACATCTTAAGAAGACAGAACTCTTGAAATTTCTCTTCCAGCAGGCATCTTTATTAAGAGAAGATGGTTGCAGGCGTTCTAGACAGGATCTGAGGGCCCAACCCCTACCATTCAAGGTTTTAAGTGTTCCCAAGCAGCCCCCACCCCACTGTCCTTCCAGCAACGATCCCAGGCGTTACATTTCCACCCCTTTTTCCTCACTGCTGGCAGAAGGTAGACTTCAGAGAGAGAGTAGATGAAAGGCGATGGCTATATTGTTATGGTCAGTCCTCTTGATAAGAATCAACATCCAGTCCTTTGTAGTTTAAATGTAGGAAGTGAGAGCCATAAACCCCCTTGCTTCCTCCTCCCCTTTCGTAGTATGACAGAATCCACAAAGAGTAAGAAATGGATCTTTTTTCAGAGTCGGTAGCTAGAATTGAAATATAATTGGATCGATATGGGTATTAAGTAGGGTTCAGGAGTGGGGTTAGGTGAGGGTAGGTACAAAAATGGGGTTGCCCCCAACAATAATTCCACGCTTTAGCAAGCAGACTGTCATCCAGGTACAAATATTAAATAACAGTAATTAATATAATGATAAATAACTATAATCAATAAGAATAACCATAATCATAAAAATATTAGTTAGTCAATAAATATGATTCATCCTCATAGACTTGACAATCCTTTCTCGCTAGATCGTATTGCTAACCATTGATAGAATTTTTCCCATGTTTTAAAATAAACTGAATCTTCTTTCTCTTTAATCTCTAAAGTTAATCTATCCATTTCTGCACATTCTAAAAAATTTTGTAATTATAATCTGGTCAGTTGATAAATTTTCATTTTTCCAAAATTGGGCAAATGCTATTCTCGCGGCTGTCAATACATGTAATATTAAATATTCACTCTCTTTTCCATAATTAAGTCCTAGTACTCCCAACAAAAACAGTTCTGGTTTAAATTCTATGTGTATTTTAGTCATCTTTTCCAGCCATAAATGAATCTTAAACCAAAATTCCTTTGCGCTAGGACAGTGGTTCTCAACCTGTGGGTCGGGACCACATTTGGGGTCAAACGACCATTTCACTGGGGTCACCAAACAATGCAGTCCGCCATTTTTTTCCCCTTTTCCTTAGCTGTGCTACTCCCTTTTATTCTATTAGCTTTTGAAAGCCAATAGAATAGACTCTCTTGAATAGAGTCTAATTCTATTGGCTTTCAAAAGCCAATAGGAATTGTCCAGGCTGTCTCTGCTCTGCTGAGCCCGCCAAAAGTCCCATTCTGCAAACGGTGCTGCATCAGTTGAGTGGTCCTCGACTTACGACCGGTTGAGTAGTCCTCGACTTACGACCGGTTGGGGGTCGCGACATTAAAAAGGTTGAGAACCACTGCGCTAGGACATACCATCAGGTAGGGTAGTAAGTACCTAGTTTTTGTTTACATTTCCAACAATTATTCGATGTATTTTTAAACATTTTCCCTAATCTAACTGGTGTCATATGCCATCTATAAAACATTTTATATAAATTTTCTTTTTATGAGGTTGCTTTAGTAAGTTTGATGTTTCTGTCCCAAAGTTTTTGCCAGTCTTCTAAATCTATAGAATGTCCAAAATTTTTTGCCCAGGATGTGGTGAAGTTCTCAGAGACCAGCTTCCACCAACCGTATTTCCCTTCTGGGTATCCAGATGGGGCTGGAAGTGGATGCTTTGCAGCCTGTTCTAAATTAATACAATCTTAAACAACCTTCAACAAATTAAAAAAGGTAGAATATTGTGCTGGAAATCCATCTCACACCACAATGCAGCAATGGTTGGTTTTGTCTTGGTGTTGATAAATCACCACCTAAAATGACTTACTCCCACTTTCTTAACCGTAATAATTCCCGGAGAGTGCTAGTTGTTTCTTCAATTTCTACTTCTTCCGTCCCTTTCTTTAAACCAGATCCTATTTGTGGCCATCACCCTGACTCATTTGTGATTAACTGTTTATGAGCTGCATTTCCATAACGTTGGAGCATCAAATTTATGAAGTGTGCCTCTGTATTTGAAGGATAAACACAGCCCAGCAGTTGGTCCAATTGATGTTCCTTGGAGTCATAACAGTAACACACAGCGAGCAATAACACGGATTAAAAACAAGTGCAGAACCGCTGGCTGACTGGAGTGGAGTAAACATTTCAGCCAGACGGCATTTCTTCTGTGCAATCAGCTTCTTTATGTCCTGCATAACTGTGATTGTCTCTCACAACCCCAGTCTGTGTGCAAGATTGCTTATTTGGAAAACCCTGCAGTGACCATTTGAAGGGTGGGGGGGAGTTGCTGAGGCCAATCACTTGCAAAGGTTTCAACTCTCCTGTCAGCTACAATGGGCAATAAAAAGTAAGTCATTCACCATTCTCTCCTGCAAGCTAGTTTCCTCACATCTCTCCTTCCCCAGCGGTGCAAAGACGGGCGGTGAAGGGACTGGACTGGGCCGTCAGGGGTGTGTGTGTAAAAGAAGTCAAGAATGCAGCCAGAATCGTGCAATGAAAGGCCTTCGCTTTTTAACATCTGTTGCACCTGGGGCACCACTTTCTTGCTTCAGACTAAGCACGCACCCATTCTGGCTCAATTCACAAATGGTTAACTGGCTGTGGGAGATGACCAGGCTGAGACGAAGGGAGGGGTCAAGAGTGTCATCATTTTGAAATCCCTTCGCACCCACAAAAGATCTTAGTTCAGCCCTTCTTGAATTCTGTTGACTCTTATCATCTACCACCAATTTGCCTGGACCGTTAGTAGTTCAGTTGTTTGGAATAAACCTGTACTCATTTGAACAGCCTCATTCCAGACTCTGATAAGTACCAAGGCAGTCATCTACAAGTGCAGACACATGGATGTGCTGGAAAAGATTCAAGAAGGGGGGATTTTGCCTGATGGGTGGGTGGCTCAGAGTCCCACCCACACTCCCAGGGACTGAAGGCTCAAGGAAGTTACAGCCAATCTATCTCAAAGGAGAGCCAAGAGCAAGGATCCAGGAAGACAACTCCGAGGCTGGCAAGTAGTTGCCAACCAAAGGCCGGCTGTTGAAACTGCTCTTGAGAGGGCCAGTGCAGGTGTGGATCAGTTATGGGCACTGGTGACTTTGCTGTTCTGGGGGTCTAGGACAACTTGGTGTGGCCAACTCAGCAGGGCCAACTCACCACGGCCAACTTGCTGCAGGACAATTTGTCATGGCCAACTTGCCGTGAGACAACTCGCTGCAGGACCAGAGTGACACTAGTATCAAAGAAATGTTGGAATAAAATCATTAAAGAAAGGATGCAAAAGAAGGGACAGAATAAAATGTGAATGAGAAAAATTAAAATAATTATTTAATTACTTTAAGTACTTCAGTTGAATTGTCCCACAGTGAGCTGGCCATGGACAGTTGTCCCACCATGTGTTGGCCATAGCAAGTTGGCTGTGATGAGTTGGCTACACCAAGTTGTCCCATTCTGGCTCCAGGAGCTGAGCTGAGGGTGGGTGTCTCAGAGACCCACCCACGGTCCCAGGGAGTGAACGTTCAAGCATCAAGGAAGTTACAGCCAATGTATGTCAAAGGAGAGCCAAGAGCAGGTTGGGAAGCAAGGACCCAGGAAGACAACTCCAAGGTTGGCAGGGCACCAGGGACAACGTGCTCTGTCAGGATCTGGCTCCTGTCACCTGTGCTCCTACACCTGCCCTTCTGATTATGTGCTCATGAGGGATGTGATGATGTGGAGGAGTGTAGTCTGGCTCCCCAGGAGGGAAGGGCTGCATTCCAGAGGAGTTTGGTTGGGAGGAAGAGGAAGCTCCTCTAAAGAGGTTCTTGAGGTATATCTTTGGCGATGCAAGTAGTTTGCTTGAGTTTGGCAAGATTTCTGTCTATAGGCGAGGAACAATAAAAGAAACGGCTTAGAAGTAACTCTGCATATCTTTTTTTTTGGGGGGGGGGTTTGGGAGCTTGACAGAGGGTCTGCCAACTCCTGAGGCTGGGAACCTGGGTGGATCAGGCCCCTCAGGCTCAGCCTCCGATTGGGGAGTCTATGTCCGTGTGAAGCAAGTGTGGTTGCAGCCCCTATTTTGACTTTTTTGACACACCCCAAAGATGTCCCCGATCTCCACATTCAAAAAGTGGGAGGGGGAGTACCCCAAGTGATCACTGTGATGACACTAGACAGGATTAAAGTTTTTTTTAAAATAGATTTACCACTCCTGCTGTTTTCATGCAATTCTGCTCAAAATGAAGCATTATATTTTGGAATATAAAGCTTTCCTGTTACAGCTGTCACCTTTTTGTAGGTGTGCATGAATTGAATGATGAATTGCCTTGAATCAAATCTTGTGTAAGGACCCACTTCAACCCCACATCTTAAGAAAGCAAAACTCTTGGAAACAATTTCTTCCAACAGGAACTTTTATTAAGAGTAGTTGATAGCAGGCATAATAGACAGGATCTGAGGGATTCCTGTACAGATCGATATTTTAAAGTGTCCCTAAGCAAATCCCACCCCACAGTTCATCCGGGTGGTTCAGACTGGCCAATCTCCAGATGTTAAGTCCATCATGGGAAAAGGGGAGATAACATTGATCCAGCTCTGGTTGCAGCGTGATGTTCAAGTGGCTCTTCATACCTTCTTTTGAGAAACAGAGAGATAAGCCAGGCTCCAGAGGTTGTATTTCTTTCTCCCCTACCTTTTCCTAGCTGACAGGTTAAGGAGAAGAAAGTTCAGAGAAAGATACAATGCAGGAAGCAAATTGTTACATTGTAGCAGGCAGCGGACACAGAAGCAACAAAGAAGCAAAAGGTTACATTGTAATGAATAGAGGAAGCAAAAGCAATAACCCTGCAGGCACATTCCCCTCCCCCTTGGGAGTATGGCAGAACCCAGGGAAAGGTGAGATTTGTTTTTAGATCAGAGAGGATAGATAGAAATGAAATAGAAATGGTTCTGACATCTTGTTTCTTTTGACTCTTAAATTGGACTCAGGCTCATCTGCACACCTCCAGGGGAACATTGGTGCTCATCTCTCAGCATCCTGGTAAATACTTAATATCTCAAGTTAGGTGCCGGAACAGGAATTCCAGACCCACAAAGGAAGCGGCACCTCTGTTTGAACCTCTGCTTTGGTTCTTGCTTCCTGTCAGATTTTAGGGAGAGCTTTCATTTCAAACCTTTTCAGGGGAAACATATTCCATTGTGTGACAGCTTTTAAAAAGATATTGCAGACTGGCCTTTGAAATAGAAGATAAAACAAAATAGCATTTTTTTTCCACTGGGCCCTAGCCCCACCTGGAAGCTGGGTACAACAAGATGTGAGCCCTTTATAGTTCACAAAGGTTCCTTCTGTTCCATTTTTATTCAAGAAAGGAAACCTACCTGGTTCCTTTCTCTGCGGAGAATCAAAGGTGATGTGGGCAGAAATTGACAAGATTTTTGTCTCGTTAAAAATAGGCTAGAAAAACCTTGATTGTCTTCATCAAAAACCTCTTCATTTAAAAGTATATTTAAGGAACAGTGTGTATATGTGTTTGGGTGAAAATTTGTGGCATTGGGAAATCAGGGGGCGAGCCAACAATTCTCATTCCATGCTGGATCCCATCCTAGTTTGGGATTATTTCCGGAAGATTTCTTGGAAAGTGTTGTGGGTGGCATCGATTGCAAAGAAATGTCAGTGAGACAGGCTCAATTAACTCGGCCCTTCTCTTGATCAATAGCTTAACTGCCTTCTGTTTAGGAAGGCCTTTAATTTAATTAACCCCCCCCACCTGCTTAGCTGATTTTTTGAAAATGACTCACTTTTCTTTTTGTAGCTATCATGTTTCAAGAAAAAGCTGAGCAGAAAGCAAAGGTGGCCGTACAGCTACAATGCAGTGTTGCCAGGACCAGTTGAAGTGCCTGAGTGGACTTCAAGGGCAGTCCCATGTAGAACATAGTGCAGTAGTCAAGCCATGAGGTTATTAGGACATAGATGATTGTCTGAAGGACCTCCCGACTAACCTATCTCAGTGGTGACCTTTGCAGGAACTACGAAAGTCCATGCTCTACTTAGCAGCAGCCAGAAAAATCCATCTCCAGTTCCCCAGATAAATTCTTGATTTGAAGTTTCCAGGTCTGCTCTCTCTTCTGAAAGGCTGTTACAAGGCAGAAGATTTCAGATCCCCTCTTCACTCTTGCAGGGCTGGGTCTAAAGTGAGGAGGGGCTCTGGTCAAGGGACCAGTGTTATCCTTCTACCGGAGTCCCTTCTACTCAAAGATCCTAGCTGGTGAATGCTGCAAGCCCAGAATGGGTGGACACCTTCCTTCCTTTCATATATTATCCATAGAGAGCCTTACAGAATCCTTGAGCAGGGGTCCCTGGTGCCCAAAAGGTTGGAGACCTCTGTCCTAGAGTCTCCTAGGCCACTGAACCCAAAATTCTACTCCTGTGTGCTACCTGCTCTAACATACACCAGCAAAACATGGACACTAATCTCAGTATCAGTACAAAAGCTATGAGGGGTGCGAAGAGCCATGGAAAGATACATGCTCGGCATCACTACACAGGATAGAAAGACCCACACATGGATTAGAGAACAAACAAAAGAGAGTCAAAGAATTGAAATGGAAATGGGCTGGTCGCATAGGAAGAAGAAGAAGTGAGGGCAGGTGGACCAAGGTAGTCCTAGAATGGATCCCACTTGATAAAAAGCATCCATGAAAGAGACCTAAAACAAGATGGAGCGATGATATCAGCAAGTATGATGAGCCCAACTGGCAAAAGGAAGCGCAAGGACTGTTTAGGTTGGAAACAGGTGGGAGAGAACTTCATCCTGGGCTGGATGGACAATGGCTAGAATGATGGTGAAGGTGATTCAGGAATTAAGGCAAGATAAGATAATATACCCTTTATTGACATTTTTTTACTATGGGCAGAGATAGATAAGGTAAGGTGAGATGAGATGAAATAAGATAAGCTTTATTGTCATTTTTTACTATGGGCAGAGGTGAGACGAGATGAGGCAAGGTGAGGCGAGGCCAGACAAGACAAGACAAGATAAGATGAGATAAGGTAAGATGAGATAAGCCAAGATAAGCCAAGGTAAGATAAAATAAGATAAGATAAGGTAAGGTAAGGTAAGGTAAGGTAGGGTAGGGTAGGGTAGGGTAGGGTAAGGTAAGATAAGGTAAGATAAGGTAAAGTAAGATAAGATAAGATAAGATGATAAGATAAGATAAGATTTATTGTCATTTTTTACTGTGGGCACACTGGCACACATTAAAAATGAAATTCTGTTGCTTGCTCTCAAAAGTGTACACATACATAATACACATATAAACATGCTATATACAACATATGCATATACCTACACCCTTAAATATAAATTCATATAAATATTAATCACTGCCCATTTTGAAGACATAACGGAAAGAGGAAACTTGAGAGTTCATAAGGTTGCTGCTCTATGGAACAAAACTGTGGCTGAATCTGGATGTTCTGCTTTGGATACCATGAAGCCCTCTGCACCCAGAAGGTAACAAAGAAAACAGGTTGTGGAGAGGGTATGTAGTGTCCCAGACAATCCTGCGGACCCTGCTCAAGCATCGTTTATATCAGTGGTTCTCAACCTGTGGGTCGGGACCCCATTTGGGGTCGAACGACCATTTCACGGGGATCGCCAAACAAAGCTGTCCGCCATTTTTTCCCCCTTTTCTTTGGCCACGCCCCTGGCACCCAGTGATGTATAAGTGGTTGGGGGTCACCACAACATGGGGAACTGTATTATGGGGTCACGGCATTAGAAAGGTTGAGAACCACTGGTTTATATGCTATGTGCTGGATGGAAGGGAGGGAGCTGCCAATAATCTGTTCTTACCGTCCTCACCACTCTCTGCGCCACCTTCCTTAATTAAGCCATCTCTGGTAGATGAGTGTCCAAACTTTGTTTAAACATAATTTAGGAAACTCCCTTTATAACTGATGTCACTGTCATACCTGGAAGAGATTGTACTTAGGCTCAGAAAGAAAGAGTATCTCTACAAACAATCAGCAGATGGGGAATCCTGTTACAAGCCTACCCAATAGTCCCACATGCAAATATTCTGTGAACAAGAGATTCAAACGCTTCAGAGATTCCCCGCCTTGATGAACTCACTAATCAAGAAGGGCTGGATAGTTCCTATCTTGGTTCTCAAGAGCATGTATTCCAACCCCTATGCTTGCTCCCTTAATCATTCTTAGCAATTAAGAGGCTTGACTACTACTATGACTACCAAAGTGTTCTTGGGAGTGCTCCAGATTCATAACCTCAAACCTTGATTCCATGTCTTGCACTCAGGATGACAGACACTGTGGCTTCCTCCTGCATGCCACTCCTTCAGCTCTTTCATTGAATCATAGAATCTTGCTGTTGAAAGAGGTCATCAAGTCCCATCTTCTGAACAGGTGGGAAACTAAATCAAAATGTCCCTGAAAGATGGGAAATCCAATTCTGGTTGAATACATTTAGTGAGGGAGCCATCATCTCCTTGGAGAACTGGTTGCATTCTTTAACTCAGGGGTGGGGAACTGGCTGGCTGGCTCAGGAATTCTGGGAGTTGAAGCCCACAAGCCATAAAAAGGCCAAGGTTCCTCATCCTGGTCTAACTTACTGTTTCGTAACCTGAGCAACTTTAAGATGTGTGGAGTCCAGCACCCAGAATTCCCCAGCCAGCTTGCTAACTGCTATTCTTTTCTTTTATTATTGTACTTTATTATTGTCTCTTATTATTTCCTTTCTCGTAGCGTTCAAGTGGAATTAACATTCTTGCAATTTAAAACCATCATTGACGGACAGACAACTATGAGGCTGAAAGACAAAGAAGATACGGACTATTATAAAATTTGGAATTTATTTTATTCTTGGTTAGAGAAAAGAATGAAGGATTAGGAAGTGAACATGTATTAGCTTAGCAAACACCAGACAACTTGTTTGATTGGAAAAATTAACATATGTTGATGGAAAAAAAATTAATAAAAAAGATTGTTGATGAGAAAAAAATAAAATAAAATAAAACCATCATTGATCTCCTGGACTCTGGAATAATAGAGGAAATGGCATTCTTAGAGATGTGTATTTAAAGAGAGTAATCACGCTATCCTTAGTCCAAATGTCCCGAGTTTCTTCAATTTCTCTTCATAGTATTTAGTTTTTAATCTCCTGGACATCTTTGTTACTTTTTTCTGAATCTATTCCAACTTCTCTGAATGCTTCTTTAAATATGATGTCCAGAACAGGGCACACTGTAAAGTGGAATCATTATTTTGTGTGGTTCAGAAGTTCAACTTCCACCGACACAATCTAAAACTTTTTGCATTGAGATATTTCCCATTCTACAGCTCTGGCTTCCTTGCCCTTCCTAACAAGAGTTTTGCATTTGTCTCTTTAAAAATCTCAGCTCAGTCAATCATTTTTGAATTTTCTTTCTGCCTTTTAGGATGCCAGCCATTGGCCAATCTGATAAGCATTCCCTTCATCTTCTCCAAACAGTCAATAAAAGCGTGGAAGAATGTAAGAGCCAACATTGACATTGGGCAAACTCACCAGAAGGGAGCTGTTGACAAGCACTCTTTCAGAATGATTGTCAAATCATCTAGGTAAACTCTTAAGTATGCACACAGCCCACCCTGAATGAGGGTGCTAATCAGAATGTCAGAGGGCATGTTGAAATGCTTTGCTGGAAAGATATAGCTACATCATGCCTGCTTTATTGAGGAAGTTACCCAATTACAAAAGAAAAAGAGATTGTAAGCTAAGCCTGATAAGACTTGTTCTTGACAAATTCATGCTCATAAATTTCTAGCGATTGTTTTATACACAGCACACCTAACTGAGCTAACCAGCATAGGGAAAGGACATAAGCCAGTTGAAGCTGATGCTAACTCAGGGGTCAAATTCAATTTCATTGAGGGCTGCATCAGCATTGCGGTTGTCCTCGTGTGTGTGTGTGTGTGTGTGTGTGTGTGTGTGTGTAGCCAGGGTGGGGATGGCCTACTGGGTGGGTGTGGATGGAGTGGGTGTGGCCTATTGGGTGGGCATGGTCAGCTCTATATTGTTCATGTCAAGGGTGCCTATGGGGGCCTGGGCAGGAGTGGGACAGATCTGAGGGTCTCTGGCAGAAGGGGATGGGACCGGGGCAAGCGCCAAGGCATGGTCCAGTGGAGGAGCCTCACTGCCTACTGAAACCTCTTCCCCGGAGCTCATCAAGCCGGATAGGTGAAGTAGGCGAGGGCCATTTGCTGGCCACTTCCAGGCGATGGTGCATTTCTTCATTCCTCACAAAGGGTGACACCTCCCCAGCATGCACCCAGGGGACAGGGCCGACGTGGCAGGGCCGGTGCCTCGCTGTTTCCAGACGGCCTTGTGGAGCTAAGACTCAATGCATTTCAGCATAGATGGCCACCATAAAATTGTACATCAGCTCCTGGCTGGCCTGGGCCAGGGCCAAGGCAGCGGGGGCTGTTCCCTCACTGTTTCCAGGATAGCTTCACGGGCCACATGAAATCACTTCGTGGGCCACATCCGGCCCCCGGGCCTTGTGTTTGACATGTCTGTGCTAGCTATTCCTTTCTTTACTGATCAGCTTTTAGTTTATTATTTTTTATTTATTAGCTTATTTGGAACATAGCTCAAGAAATCATTTTAAGTATTCTTAATATCCCTGGCCAAATTCTGCTTATTCTGCATTTCCGCTTCCCTGTTGTGAGAAGTTTTATATCCAGATATATTTTATTCTTCATATTGTGTCAGGTCCACCATTCGTATTCTGGTGTCCTGCCATTGGGCTGAGTGGGAGGGGGAATGGCATGCTTGGGAGTTTTGGCTTCTGCAGTTTGTTTGGGAATAAGGGAGGGGGACTGTCTTTGGAGACAGGACAAAATCCTCCCCAGTCGATTTTTGCCTGGTTCCAAGGCCATTGCTCCATAAATGTGAACGGTTATCTGCCCAGCACCTCAGCATTCTCAAAACATCTTTTTGGTATCACATTGGCTGCCGGTGGATTGGTCAAGGGGAGTTGGGATTGGGAAACCGAAATAATTGCTTTATGCTTTGGCAGGACCTTCAGATTCCGCCTGACTTTACTGCATCCACTTTCTTTCTATTCTGTTCCAGACTGAACAGACTGCTTTTGGTCCAATCGAAACAGATAGATAACTCAGAAGAATAAACAGAAAATATTGCTTTTATTTCTAGGAATCCTAAACAATAACTTAGTGTTATGTAGATACGTCCAGAAACATATTTGCAATATTGGTTATTCCACAGGTAAATTGATATTGAATTTTCCCCTCTTCTCTTCCTGCTAGGTGTCACATGTTGGCAAACAAAGGATTCCCCTCTGGCTTGTGTCCAGGAAGTCTCCCAATGACCCTTTGAGATTCCTCCCACTGACCCATCAACATACCTAGCGTTTAACCCAATAACTGCCAGATATTCTAACATGCTGATACATGCTCTCTAGTTAGGGTTACACAAGGCTATACGTTCCAGAATACTCTCAGTAAAAATTCTTTCGATTCAACTCAATGGATGCAAGGGTCTTGTTTTCCAAAGGGCAGGTCTGACATACTGTTTCCATCTTCCCTTGAAACGTTAACAGAACCTACAATGGTCTGAGAATCAGCGTCTTCCACTAGATCATTGACCGTCAAGCCGAAACCAAGTTAATCCACTAAAATTAGCCCTAACTTCCTCAAACCCCCAAATAAGTTATCCAGACCTAATCCACATATCAAAGGATAAGGTCTGCAAACATAGAATTAATTAATAAAATTAAAAGAGCCAAGGTGGCACAGCAGTTAGAGTGCAGTACTGCAGGCCACTTTAGCTGACTGTGTTCAGCAGGTCAGCGGTTCAAATCTCACCGGCTCAAGGTTGACTCAGCCTTCCATCCTTCCGGGGTAGGTAAAATGAGGACCCAGATTGTTGGGGACAATGTAAATATATATACATTGATTATTGGCGTACACCGCTTAGAGCAGTGGTTCTCAACCTTTCTAATGCCGTGACCCCATAATACAGTTCCCCATGTTGTGGTGACCCCCAAGTGAGTGTGGCCACCAATAAGAGGGAGTAAGACAGCTAGGGAAAAGGGAAAAAATGGTGGACAGCATGGTTTGGCGACCCCCATGAAATGGTCTTTTGACCCCAAATGGGGTCCCGACCCACAGGTTGAGAACCACTGGCTTAGAGAGTGCTCGCACTTAAAGCGGTATATAAGTCTCATAAATAAATAAATAAATAAATAAATAAGATCTCGCAGCAGAACTGCATGTTCACAAGAATAAACATACCTATACACACACACATGCCCCTCAAGTGTCACCCTAGAACCAGCACGTAGACACTCCCACACCCCGGACAAGCTCCCCCTATGAAAATCTGCTTCTGTACCCCATTTCTTTGCAGCCTCCCCTAAAGGCCAACTCTTCTGCTTTTAGGAATAAATATTTCTTCTTTCATCACAGCTGTCCGGATCTCATTTTTATTTATTCCTGTGCAGCCCCAGCTTGAGGTGGACCCCCAAATTATTCTTCTGACACTGAGCTCCTTCCAGGACATTTGTATGTCCTCCCTTTATTTTCTTATTGGCAAAGGTGGTTAACGATTCCTGTTTTCAAAGGCGTTCAGCACCATTAGCACATTTCCCCATAACCTCCCTGCTGAGCTGAGGTGTGGACCCCTGGCTCCTTCCTTACGCCCCGAGTAACGAAGCACCAAGTGAGGGGGGTTGCCTTAGCCACAATCACACCACACATCGGCTCCTGATCTAGTCTCAACTATGGCAATTCGGTTGTCTCTGCCTCCTGTTTGCAGGCAGACTAGCTCTCCTTTCTCCCCTCCACTGCACGTCTCAAGGGAGGCTTCTGCAGGCTTCTTCTCCAAACAGGTTTGTTTTTAATAATAATAATAAAAAAAAACAGAAGAGACTCATTTTTAACATGTTTGCTTCGCTGGCTTCCCAGTTATAATGGATGTATAAGTAGACATTTATGGCATGACAGATTGGAAATAAAATGAAGGATAGAAACATGCAAGCAGATGGCTGCTGATCTCTTTGTCGTGAGCTAGCCTCCCCTTGCAGGTTGGATGATCCACTTAAGGGTTAGCCTTCGGTACTTTTGGGAGCCTGGGACCCACAGCCTGCCCAAAGGGGCTGCTTTCTGCTGGAAACGCTGTGATTACACCATATGGTTATATATCTTCCGTCAATAATCTCACCCAGGTAACTCTCCATCATGCAAGCAATAACCAAGCGTATCTTTCAAGTTAAGATTTTATTTTCTTTAGCACCTGTGTTCACGATCGAAAGCTGAGCGGTTTCTCCGGTTTTGATGAAAATCCAGATTTATAGCTGCGGAAAAGTCCTCCAATGGAAACACGTTCAAGAACATCAGCACAGAGCCGAGTTAAAAACGCCAGGATGGTGCTGCGCAATAGCCGAGATTTGTAGCCCTCCATTGAGGGCTGTCTGGAGTTGTAAATGAAGGACAGAGCGTACAACTAACTGCGGTGAGTGAGGGAACATAGTCCACCAGAACTTTTAGGGTGGATCTGGATGAAAAAAAACATGGGCCAAACATCCACGTGGAAAGTGGAAACTGAAGCAGAAATAAAGTGACAGTCTAGAAATCAGACCCCTGGAAAAAAAATTAACTGGTGGGGTCTATTAAAGGTGATGGCCTAGCAGTTAAGATATAGGGCTTATTGACCAGAAGATTGGCAGTCTGAGACGTGAGCTCCACGTGATAGCAATAGCATATACCACTTCACTGTGCTTTACAGTCCACTCTGAGCAGTTTTAGAGTCAGCCTCTTGACCCCAACAATCTGTATCCGCATTTTACCCACCTTGGAAGGATGAAAGGTTGAATCATCCTTGATCTAGTGAGGAACTGCGGACAGTCGGCAGAATACTGCATTCTAATCACTGCACACCATAGAAGGAAGGAAGGAAGGAAGGAAGGAAGGAAGGAAGGAAGGAAGGAAGGAAGGAAGGAAGAAGGGAGGACAGGAAAGGAGGGAGGGAGGAAGAACAGAAAGGGATGGAGGAAGGGAGGAAGGAAGGAAGGAGGGAGGGAGGGAGGGAGGAAGGAAGGAAGGAAGGAAGGGCAATAGCAGACTTATATAAATTTTCACAGTGCTTTACTGAGCAGTTTATAGAATCAGCATATTGCCCCCCCCAACAATCTGGGTCCTCATTTTATGCACCTTGGAAGGATGGAAGGCTGAGTCCACCTTGAGCCGGTCAGGGTCGAACTCCTGGCAGTGGGCAGAGTCTGCCTTCAATGCTGCATTCTAACCACTCCGCCACCATCGTGATAGGGTGAGCTCCGGTTCTTGCCTTAGCTCCTGCTCACCTTGCAGTTGCAAAGCATGCAAATGTGAGCAGATAAATAGATACCACTTTGTTGGGAAGGTAACGCCATTCTGTGCACTTTGGCCTATAGTTATGCCGGCCACAGGACCATGGAAGCATCTTTCCTTAGCTAGGAAATGGAGACGAGTTGGACATGACTGGACAGGGGACTGGACCCCCTTTTTAAAAAAACTGTTAGTTAGAGTCCATGAGAAGACAACAGAGTGCAGGGATCCCTGATCCAGGGCCACACTACACCACCGTATCTTTTGGGGGGCCTGGAATCCTCTACAGAACAAGTGCCAAAAATTAGAGGCACAAATTACTTCATTCCAAGGTGAGAATGCATCAAAAGCAGGGCTGATGTAATTCATAAAACGTAGAAAAAGGAATCAAATGGTACACAAGGGGAAAAACCAGAGAATTCTGATTGCAATCCTTGGCATCTCCATCCCCTGTACCTATAAAACGATGCCACAGGTGGTCTTCGACTTACAAGCATTTGTTTAGCAATGACACTGAAAAAAAGTGACTTGTGATTGGTCCTTGCACTTACGACTGCCACCACATCCCCATGGTTTGTGGTTGTTAGTTGCAAAGTCATGTCCGACCCATCATGACCCCATGGACAATGTTCCTCCAGGCCTTCCTGTCCTCTACCACCTTCTGGAGTCCATTGAAGCTCACGCCTACTGCTTCAGTGACTCCATCCAGCCACCTCATTCTCTGTCGTCCCATTCTTCTCTTGCCCTCCATCTTTCCCAGCATTAGGCCCTTCTCCAGTGAGTCCTTCCTTCTCATTAGGTGGCCAAAGTATTTGAGCTTCAGCTTCAGGATCTGGCCTTCTCAAGAGCAGTCGGGGTTGATCTCCTCTAGGACTGACCGGTTTGATCGCCTTGCAGTCCAGGGGACTCACAGGAGTCTTCTCTATGGTTACATGATTAAAATTCAGGCGTTTAGCAACCAGCATGTATTTACAATGGTAGCAGCATCCTGGAATCACGTGATCACCATTTGTGACCTTCCCAGATGGCCTTTTTACAAGTAAAGCCAATGTCGGAAGCTGGACTTGCATAAGGACTGCATGATTTACTTAATAATTGCAGTGAAGACTCATGCTTAGCAAAAGAAATTCCAGTCTCAGTTTTGGCCATAAGCTGAGAACTATTTGTACCTTGTATAAATTCTGCATTTTTTCCCCCTTAATTCCATTCAACTTCTGGAAAGAGAATTTTTGCTTTGAAATTGCATCTCCTTCTGATAGCTCCAAGCCTCAAAAGGCATTCTTCAGCATCCTGAGAAGAAGGTGAAAAAACAATAACTCTTTCACAGAGGAGAAAACATCTATAAACTAGCGAAACTTATTCCTTTTTGCACAGTCTTAGGGAACAATTCTTTAATACCAATAGAGCATCTGCTGTGTTGGAGCACTGTGACTGTGGAACACCTTCCCAGGCTGGTGCGATTATATTAGATTAATCTTTATTACCGCCGTAATTATAGGAAGAAGACACAGTATGCATCAAATATGTATATCAAATACGTTCAGAGACACACACTTCTAAAATCTATGGATATAATAAAAAGTAAGCATAAAGTACAATAAAATTACACAAAAATAATAAGAGCGATAACAGTGATGATCACCAAGATTAATCCAATTCTTCACTCATAAGTAAGACAAATTAGATCAATTAAAAGCACCAAACTGAATGACACAGGAGAATATATTAGCATCCTTGCTCAAACAAACAGGCATTGCAGTTTCTGCCTGGAGTTTCTTTCAGAATGTCATCCACGGTTCCCATAAGGAGCCCCGAGGAGCCCATGAATCAGAGGTGTCACAGAGCATCCCCACATGGCCACAGAGGGGGATGTGATGGGAACTAGCACAATATTCTCCTTGATCTAGAACAGTGGTTCTCAACCTGTGGGTCGGGACCCTATTTGGGGTCGAACGACCATTTCACGGGGGTCGCCAAACAAGGCTGTCTGCCATTTTTTCCCCCTTTTCTTTGGCCACGCCTCTGGCACCTGGTGATGTATAAGTGGTTGGGGGTCACCACAACATGGAGAACTGTATTATGGGGTCGCGGCATTAGAAAGGTTGAGAACCACTGATCTAGAACCAGGGATATCCAACCTTGGTAATTTTATGACTTGTAGACTTCAACTCCCAGAATAATTCCCCAGCCAGCATAGCACAATAGTGAAAGAATAAATAAACCCATCGTATAAACCAGTGATGGAGAACCTTTTAGAGACTGAATGCCCAAACTGCAACCGAAAACCCACTTATTTATTGCTGGGTGCCAGGTGGGGGAGATCCAGGGGGTCTCTGGCAGGTGGGGCGGTGGGCAGGAGGCTCATCCTACTGGATGAGGCGAAGCAAGGCGAGGCATGGCGGGGGTGCCATTGTCACAGGGCAAGGTGAGGCAGGGGCCAGGGTGGCTGCTGCCTGACACCATCGGCCCCTGCACACAGAGGCCAGCGAGCGCATGGGTGCTGGGATGCATCTGGCCATGTGGGACCTCAACAAGTTAGTGGACAGCTGGTTGAAGAGGGATGGTTTCCATCTTCAGGGCGTGGCGTGCGTGCCCACAGAGAGGGCTCTGAGTGCCGCCTCTGGCACGTGTGCCGTAGGTGCCACTGGTATAAACCAATCACAAGCCCTTTTTTCCCAGCTTGGAGGTGAACTTTCCTGCTACAGGTAGCCTGAACTAGAGAACCTGGCCCTGGTCCTACAAGGTTAGATCAATTAAAAAAGGGGGCAGTGGTTCAATCTTCAAATAGGCTGTCAGCCTTCCCAGGTAGATCAGACTGGAAACAAAACCAGAGGAGTTGATTCTACTTTATTGTAAATCTATATTGACAGAATCTTGCAAACTTTCTTTCTTTACCTGGTATGTAGTTGTGGGATACACACACACACACACACACACACAGAGCCATGATCAGTGTTAAACACTGCAGGGCGAGAGCCTTGTTAACCTCTGGTGACACCACATTGGAATAGCACTTAGACTTATATACTGCTTCTTACAGCCCTCTCTAAACAGTTTACAGAGTCAGCAGCATGTTGCCCCCAATAATCTGGGTCCTCATTTTTCTGACCTCAGAAGGATGGAAGGCTGAGTCAACTTTGAGCCAATCAGGATCGAACTGCTGGCAGTGAGTTAGCCTGCAATACTGTATTCTAACCACTGTGCACTGGAAGGAAGAAAGGAAGGAGGAAGGAAGGAAGGAAGGAAGGAAGGAAGGAAGGAAGGAAGGAAGGAAGGAAGGAAGGAAGGAAGGAAGGAAGAGCAATAGCAATAGCACTTGGACTTATATACAGCTTCACAGTGCTTTAGAGCCCTCTCTAAGAGGTTTACAGAGTCAGCCTATTGTCCCCAACAATCTGGGTCCTCATTTTACCAACCTCAGAAAGATGGAAGGCTGAGTCAACCTTGAGCCGGTCACGATCGAACTGCTGGCAGTGGGCAGAGTCAGCCTTCAATGTTGCATTCTAACCACTGGGTCACCACGGCTCTTATAATGTATATATGTATCTGGAACTATATTTTCCAACCAAAATAGGGTTACCAGATATCTGAATTGGTAAAGGACAACACAGACAACTGGAAAGCAGGACAAATGGGAAGAAAGGTGGACACAAGAACAGTTTAACTTTCTTGGCATCTGCAACAAAAATTACAGTGAAAAACTGGGGTACATGTATATGAAATGACTTTTTCCAGCCTCAGAATGATGAGTTGTTGACCACAGTATTTTTCCAACAAATCTTTTATTTTCAAGAACATGTGCTAGCAATAATGTAGAAGCCACGTCGGTGATCTTTTCGAATTTCCCCACTGAAACGGATGATGAGTCGTCTGACTAGATTCTAGATTAAACGGTGCTAGATCCGAAGATCCTGGATTGAAGCTGATGGCTGGAATCAGAAAAATCAATTAAATAAGGTAAATTTAGACGGTTGAGTGTCTATGGAGGAGGGAAAGAAGGAAGTAGACAATTTACAAGGTCACATTATAAAAAAGTTTCAATATGTACTGTGACGAGAACAGTAAAAAAAATTAAACAAAAAGCAAAAGCAAGACACTTAAAAAAACCAGACAATATTTGATTTTAAAGCTGAATGGAGTGTCTGGTGCTGTAGAAAAATACATTTGATAAAAAAACTGAAACTCCTGTGCAACTCATATTTTTAATAAAACATGTCTGTTGGAAAAGTACCTCTAGACAGCTGGGTTTTTTTTAAATAAAAGTTTTGTTAATTTTTAAGGATTACAGTCTTTAGTGCTTAGTAAACAACATGTTGTCTGGGTTCGAATATTTAACATGAACTTCTTCAATATAAATCTGTTCAATACTACACAATCCAGTATTGTTTCCCTGATCTTCCTTTCTTCCCCATATTTTTTCCATTTTCCCCTCATTACACACTTACACTTTTTGTACTGTTAAGGTATACAGAGTTAAATATAAGCATCTTCATCATATTTTACTAATATCATACAAATAACAATAATATCAATTCATAAATCAATAACGTTAATTCATTAATCAACATCCTGCTTTCCGGGCACTTGTTAAGGTTTGATTTCCCATCAGCATTTGAAATATCTTTATCAGTTATGATTTTCTCAATATTAATTACGTTTATGTAGCTAAAAGTTTTATTCATATCAATCCTCCTCTTATCTTCATCTTTCCCATATCAAAAAAAGAAAGAAAAAAATGCTATCTTAATTCTAAATCATATCTTTTATTGTAAAAGTCTAATTATATCTAAGGGTCATCCATTCTTTTAATCTTATTCAAACAAGTATTTAATTACATAATGCCCCCTCTAAAAGGTCAAATTGTCTGTTTTTTAAATCTGACTCTCGCTTTCTTTCTTTGCCAAGTAGCTTTTCAGGGCAATTAGAGTGCCCAGGAGTTTTCTTTCTATTTAGAAAGAATAGAATTTAGATAGGGTATTTTTTTGGGGGGGGGGAATTCCACCCATTTATATTCCTCAAACAATTCCCAGTTCCTTTCTCCCTCCATTTCTTTTTCATTCCCTGTATCCCAAGTTGTGATATTTCCCCTAACAGCCCTATATTCCATTTTTTAAATTCTTTTCCCTTGCTAACAGATATATTTTTGCCGACCTAAGGGGTAGAAGGTCTTTTGCATTTTCACTGTTATAGCTAAGTCTTGCAGTATTTTGTTTGTATATAATCATTTATATTTCCCTTCTTTTATCTCTTCCATCTCTAAATCCATTTGCTCTTCTGATTTCTGGTTTATTTGTTCATACTTTGTAGTCATTATCTGGGAACTTTCTAGTAGTTGTAGATTTAATTTGGAGATTTGCTTGTTTATATTGTCTAAATTGTTTTTAGTCTCATTATGATTTCTTTTTATGTCCTCTTTGCGTTCAACAATTGTTTGGTGAATGAGTTGTAACAGATGGTTTTTTTTTTTTTAACAGTTAAACCAACTGTACAGCAGGCGTTTGTGCAGGGAGGTCAAAAAAGTAAAAATGGTAGCTACTACTGAGCGATTAAAGCCTTGCTCCCTTTTTATCCGCAATGCGTGTGAAAAGAACAGGGTTTCTTTTGCATAGTGGCAGCCTCCATCTTGACTTTTGCAACCTCCCAATGGTCCCAGTTTTGATCACCACCTTACAAAAAAGATGTTGAGACTTTGGAGAAAGCACAGAGAAGAGTAACTAAGATGACTAAAACTAACTGGTAGACTAAAACTGGTAGACTAAAATGTATGAAGAATGGTTTCAGGATTTGGGTATGGCCAGTCTAGAGAAAAGAAGGACTGGGGGGACATGATAGCAGTATTCTAGTATTTGAGGGGATGCCACAAAGAAGAGGGGGGGGGTCAACTTATTTTCCAAAGCACCAGAAAGCAGGAGAAGAAACAATGGATGAAAGCTAATCAAGGAGAGAAGCAACCTGGAATTAAGGAAAAACTTCCTAACAGTGAGGACAATCAACCAGTTTGCCTCCAGAAGTTGTAGATGCTTCATCACTGGAAGTTTTTAAGGACAGACTGGACAGCCACTAGTCTGAAATGGGATAGGGTCTTCTGCTTCTGCAGGGGGTTGGACTAGAAAACCTCCAATGTCCCTTCCTGCTCTATTCTGATTGATTGATTGATTGAATGCTGCAAACTGCTGTGTCTGCTACTGATATCTCTGGCTGGGAGCTGCCCCATTTGCTCTCTTGGTGTCAGATCTGCCAATTTCAGCTTTTGCTTTGCTGGCATCCTGTCATAAATTGTTAGGGGGCAGGGGAGAGAAAGGGGGCAATTTGCATATAGAGAGTAAAGATGAGCAGGGGAAGGAGTGTCAGGCTTGATGGAAACCAGGGATGTGAGAAATTGCCTATTCCAATCTTCAAGGATGCCTAGACTGGGAAAGGAATGTGAACTGCACCAAGTGGCACCAAATATCCGAGCTAGTCCCAAAACATCTACACGGCATGCCATTGGATGGAGACGGGCTAGTCAAGGGGGGGAGGGCTAGGGAGAAGAGGAAAAATTGCACAGGAATCTCAGATCTAACCTTTCTTTTTGCTGCAACCATCTATCCTTAGTAAAAGAACCTATGACTTTAACCAAAGGGAGTTGAGGGTCTTTCTTTCCTAGAGAGAAGGCCTGGGGCAGGCCTGACACTTAGAATCACAAGGTAGAATCACCTGTTAAAGGAGAAGGGGAGTTAAGAGGTTCTCCCAGCACGGATTTGCACTGCAGAAGGAAATGACATAGGCCAGTGATGGCGAACCTTTTAGAGACCGAGTGCCCAAAAACTGCCCTGGACCTGCCCCCACTCTGTCCCCCACCCTACCCCAGCCTGTTCCATGCCCCACCCACCCACAGGGCCACCCACCACCTCCATGGCCCACCACAGCAGATCGCCCAGGCGGCCCTGCAGCGCCATGTTAGCCATGCCCTCTGCCCACATCCCACAGCATCATCTGCACACGATGGGGTGCGAGGTGGAATCTTGTCCCCTCTGCCTGGCTGCCATGTCCTTGGCTGCGCTGCTCCGTGTGGGCCATGCCCAGGGGTGACTCTCCTCTGGGGGGGCTGTTGGTGAGGAGGGGGCCATGGGGGAGGCAGGGCTGGGGTGATGGCGTGCATGCTCACAGAGAGGGCTCTGAGTGCCACCTCTGGCATGCATGCCATAGCTTCACCACCACTGACATAGGCCAAACCATTATCTATGGGCTGGTGAGATTCTTGTAAAATAGGTGATCAACAATAAAGAAACTGCTTTATTCACAGAGTTGTTCTGATTCCTTGCTTTTGACACTTGGTCCTTCTGCCAGGAGAGCAGGAGGCAAAGAGAGAGCCAACCTCTCCACCACCAGCCTCACTGCTCAGTTGACCGAAGGGACCTCGGAGACCCTGACTGGCTACTGGGATCAGGCCCCGCCCATTGGCTCTCTTGACCAATGGGGGAGGAGCCTGTACTCCTCCTGGCACAATTGCTGATGGGACCCCAGGGAAAAGTGGGCGAGGGGGGGTCTCTATTCCTGACAACAGGGACATTTATCCTTCTTGTGCCAAGAGAGCTGATGAATCCTTTAAGGGAGTTTCTTCTTTCCCATGATAACATGCTTGTCGATCATTCTTGAGTTAAGAGGAATGGATGCTGGTGTGTGTGTCTTTCATTGATTACAGCTTGGCAACTGGGCTGATACTGCTGTTGCTTATACCCACTGGAACGTGGGCAGTGTCAGGGCAGCCAAGGGTGATATCCTTGCCCGCTTGTCCTCTCCAGTGGCAGGAAGATCCAACTGCACTTCTGGATCTGCATGGGGTGGGGTGGGGTTGGGGGGGGGGTGTCTGGAAATTTCCATCCCCAGATTCTCAGGCAGCAGGGATATTTTACAGGGGGGCAGCTGGGTTCAGAGTCAATATTCATTTCTTTCTATTTATTTTTGCTGTGCCAATATCAATGTCTTGATCTGTCAGACAACTGCATTTCTTTTGTGGTTGGCTTTGTTGTTTTGATAGTGCTTTTGATCCAGTAATTAGGATTGTCTTGCTTTGCTTGAAGTTGCCATCGAAAGTCCCTTGCGAAGATGGGGGGGGGGGTTATGAGTACTGAAAAATAAGTAGACAAGTAAATCAGTAAGTAAATAGGTCAGTATTCCCATGGGGAAAATAGCGGGCTATTTCAGGCTGTTGCCCTGAACGCCACTGCCAAGTTGCTTCGTGACTCTGCTGCTCTTCTGTCCCTGCTTTGGTACGGAGTGGCCTGCCTTGGTGACCACTGGCTTGCTTGCCTCCCTTCTCCCCCTTCAACCTGCTCACCCCCTCTGTTACACTGGTGGCACAGTGGTTAGAATGCAACATTGCAGGCTAATTCTGCTGACAGCCCGCAGTTCGATTCTCATCGGCTCAAGGTTGACTCAGCCTTCCATCCTTCTGAGGTCAGTAAAATGAGGACCCAGATTGTTGGGGGCAAATTGGCTGACTCTGTGAACCGCTTAGAGAGGGCTGTAAAGCACTGTGAAGCGGTATATAAGTCTAAGTGGTAAATGCTACTGCTCTTCCCTCCCTCCCTCCCTTCCTTCCTTCCTTGCTTCCCTCCCTCTGCCCTCTGCCTGCAGTTCGATTCTCACAAGCTCAAGGTTGACTCAGCCTTCCGAGGTCGGTAAAATGAGGACCCAGGTTGTTGGGGATAATAGGCTGACTCTGTAAACTGCTTAGAGAGGGCTATAATGCACTGTGAAGCGGTATATAAGTCTAAGGGCTATTGCTATTAGCAATCTTCTAATACTTAAGGGCCTATCACAAAGCTTGACAAAGAAAAGGGAGGAGGTGGCATGGAATGAAAAGGAGGGGATAATTGCATCTGAGCACTGTCGGTTCCCATGAGAGAGTGCTCCAACCCAAAGACACATCGAACAGGTGGACTAACCTGGCTCTCTAATTCCCATAACAAAAGGAACAGAAGTGATTGGTGGATGCAATGGACTGTGGGTGTGTCAATGCTGCTAACATTGGATGTTCTTGCTTTGACAACATCTGGAGATGCAGCCTTTTTCTTTCTTATGCTTTACTCTCAGAATTAGATGATACGGGTGGGGGAGGGAGGAGGAGGAAGGTGATGGGAGTTAGTTAGACATAACAATATTGTACTAGGACTTTTGAAATAAGAGATGATAAGAAATGGCGGGTTGGAGTAAAGGAGGGAAAGCCTGCATTTCAAACTAATTGGAGAAGGTGATTTATGACTGTTAATTAGAGGAGGGAATTGTGTTTGATACTATGTGTTCAGGGGAGGGGAATCCAAATTTTGGCTTCGACTATGTACGTGCCGAAGCTATGCCACTCGAATAAAGATTCTTTAAGGTAAACAATGCCTCAAAATTCTTTGAAGATTTTCATCTGTCGGAACCATGACAGGGTAGCCTACAGGGAAAGGGGGAAATGAACTATGCTAGCTTTTGCATGGGAAACCCAGAGGTGGTTTTGCTTTGTCTGTGCCAATGTAGTATATTCAGTAAAGTTTGTACTCGTAAAATAATGTCCCAGGAGTTTCTTTTTCTGGATCCGCCAACTAGACAATTGACAAGGGGTCCACCTGGTCTCCAAAACACTTGAGGGCAGGACAAGAAGTTATGGATAAAAGATCATCAAAGAGACATCCAACCTAGAACTAAGGGGAAATTTCCTGACAGTTAGAACAATTAATCAGTGGAACAGTTTGCCTTCAGAATTTGTGGATGCTCCATCACTGGAGCTTTTCAAGAAGAGACTGGACAGCCATTTGTCTGAAATGGTTTAGGGTTTCTTACTTGAGCGGGGGGGCTGGACTAGATGACCTCCAAGATCCTTTCCAATTCTGTTAGTCTATGTTCTATTAGGAGGTAGTTTATCCTGATGACACCTCTACAAATTAGGAGAAATAAGAGAGTCACAGTGATGGAGAAAAGCATAGCAACCCCTCCATTTCTCAGCAATGGAGAGCTTTTACCAAAGACTTAGTGTAGTGTTCTTCAACCTTAGCAACTTTAAATGGGTTGACTTCAATTCCCAGAATTCTCCTACCAGCATTGCTAGATGGATTAATGTCCACCCATCTCAGTGTTGCCAAGTTTGGGAAACACTGGTTTAGAGCAGTGTTTCTCAACCTTGACAATTTTAAGGCATGTGGACTTCAATTCCACATGCCTTAAAATTGTCAAGGTTGAGAAACACTGGTCTAGTGGAACATGATTTGACAATGGGCTGCAATGACTTGAACCCATGTCCGTTCTTCAGGCTATCCTGAAAAATCTAAATCTGAAGAATCTGGAGCTTTTTTCCTCCTCACACGGAATGTGCCCAACTCCTTCACAATAGCTGTGAAGATGTGCCAGCAACTGGCTTCTGATCTACGTGAGTAATGCTTTTACACTTGTTCAATTAATCCTTGGTCACATTTGAATGAAATATTAGTTGTAACATAATTAGCATTTTAGATTATTAGATTTTACAGTACATGTTTATATGGTTAATTTATTGCACTATGGAGTCAGCATCTAGTTTTAGATTTCACATAATTAATCGGATGGTTTTTTTTTTCCTTAGCTAAATTTAATCTTTGGTTTTAATATGTGGTCTTAATGTGAATAAATGCAGATTTTTTCCCCCAGATGCCTAAGAATACTATTCCCTGGAGATGGAGGTTCCTATAACTGATTTCAAGCTAGTCCAGTGATGGCAAAACTTTTAGAGACCAAGTGCCCAAACTGCAACCCAAAACCCACTTATTTATCGCTGGGTGCCACTGGACGTGGCCCACTGGGTAGGCATGGCTATGGTAGTCATGGCAGACTGGGTGGATGTGACCAAAGTGGGCATGGTGACCTTGATGTTGCTCATGGGAGGGACGCCTGTGGGGGCCAGGCAGGGTTGGGGGAGATCGAGGGGGTCTCTGGCAGTGGGGTGGTGGGCAGGAGGCTCATCCTCGGGTGAGGCGAGGCGAGGCAGGGCAGGAGTGCCATTGCCATGGGGCAAAGAGAGGCAGGGGCCAGGGCAGCTTCTGCCTGACACTGTTGGCCCCCGCACACAGAGGCCACGAGCACATGGGGGCCGACGGTGTCCGTCAGCAGCCAAAGCCTACCAGCTCCTTGACCAGCGCATTCTGGGGCTCTGCAGCCCATCGCCAGCAGTTCAGAGAAGCTGCCTCTGAGCTGGACTACTGGCCAACAATGGAGGAGGTGATGCAGTGGGTCGTGCCTGGGAAAAGGGGAGCATGTGAGGCCAGGAGGGACGGGATGGGGGGGAGGGAAACCAGCCATGTTGGGATGCATCCGGCCACGTGGGATCTCGGGCAGCGGGTTGAAGAGGGACAGTTGCCATCTCCAGGGCATGGCGCACGTGCCCACAAAGAGGGCTCTGAGTGCCGCCTCTGGCACGTGTGCCATAGGTTCACCACCACTGAGCTAGTCATTGATTAAAACAAAATTATTTATCAACCTAATCTGTGACCCAGGTTGACTTGGAAAGGCATTTGTCTTCCGAAGGGAATGTGAGGGCCACGATTTGGGGGGCTAGCAGAGAATGGCCTGTTGCTGCTTTTCACTCCCCCCCCCAAAAAACATCCTTTTTTGTTCCAGAGGCAATTCACCACCCACAGCCCACCTGGAACCCACTGGGATGACCTCATGAAAGATCACAGCTTAGTTCTTTCCAGCTCTCGAATGAGTTGTTATGTTTGGGCATGTGTGAACGCCCACCACTGCTGCCCATATGGTGAGGTAAAGAGCAGATTGGCAGCACAACAACCCAGTGGGTTACCTCCCTCTCCCTTATCAATCAATTTCTTAGAGTTAACAGAATAAGAGAACAAAAGCAAAAAGACATTCTGAATTCAGGAAAACTCTTTCTGCTTGGCCACACAGTCTCCACTATGTAAAACTAAGAAAAGGTTTGACAACCTTTTGTCTGGCATGGTCTAGAAAAGTCATGTTGGCTCAGGAATTCTGGGAGTTGAAATCCACAAGTCATAAAAGAGCCAAGGGTGCCTACCCCTGGCCTAGGCCTAGGCTGCTTTGTGACTGGTGGACTTCAACTCCCAGAATCCCTGAGCCAGCATGGCTCAGCTTGGAAACCTCTCCCTTTCCCCTCAGCATGGCTGGCTCAGGAATTCTGGGAATTGAAGTCCATGAGTCATCAAAAAGCCAAGGTTGCTTACCTCTGGTTTAAGGTCTCTTCTTGAGCAGGGGGGTAGACTAGAAGACCTCCAAAGTCCCTTCCAACTCTCTTATTCTGTAATTCTGAATTCTGTAGATGCTGGGAGGGGCAGAACACTCCTTAAACTTCCATCAAATGTGGGAAGGTGTTGTGGGAAAGGAACACCGTGTCTGGTCCATGATGTTACTCATGGCCCTAGAGCAGAAGCTGGCCACAAGCCCATGTTCTTGGTGGGCCTCAGTGTCTCAGAAGAAGGGAACATTGGCCTTTTGGGGAGAAATTGTGGAGATCTATCCAAATTCAGAAGTCCCAGGTTCCAGGATCTGGGTTTTGTACTCCTGCTTCTTTTTATCTTCCTCAACTCTCCATGTCTCCTCCTGTTTTCTAGCTATGATCTGAGCAACCATTTTGACCTTTCATTTTTCACCAACAGATGAATAGAATAGAATAGAATAGAATAGAAATAAGGAACAGAATGGAATGGAATGGAATAGAATATAGAATATAGAATATAGAATATAGAATATAGAATATAGAATATAGAATATAGAATATAGAATATAGAATATGGAATGGAATGGAATAGAATAGAATAGAATAGAATATAGAATATAGAATATAGAATAGAATAGAATAGAATAGAATAGAATAGAATAGAATAGAATAGAATAGAATAGAATAACAGAGTTGGAAGGGACCATGTAGGTCATTTAGTCCAACCTCGCCCAAGCAGGAGACCCTACAGATGGCAGTCCAGTCTCTTCATGAAAGCTTCCAGTGAAGAAGCTCCCACAACTTCTGAAGGCAACTTCTGCTCCATTGCTTGATTGTTCTCACTGTCAGAAAGTTTCTCCTTATTTCTAGGTTGAATCTCTCCTTGACCAGTTTCCATCCATTATTCCTTGTCTGGCATTCAGGTGCTTTGTAGAATAGGTTGACCCCCTCCTCTCTGTGACAGCCCCTTGGATATTAGAGCACTGCTATCCTGTCTCCCCTGGTCCTTCTCTTCACTAGATTAGCCATGCCCAGTTCCTGTAGCTGTTCTTCATATGTTTTAGCTTCCAGACCCCCAGTCATCTTTGTTGCTCTTCTCTGCACTTTTTCTAGTGTCTCAACATCTTTTATATAGTGTGGTGACCAAACTGGATGCAGTATTCTAGGCGTGGGGTTACTAATTTGCTGAATTGTTGATCCATGGTTGTTAAATCCTTCCAATAATGGTGAATGATGAGGACACATCTTGCAAGGAACAACTTTTATTTCGTTTTCAGCCAAAACACCAACAACGAGCAAAGGCACGCAGGCCTCTTTTTATATGACCAGATCCCTGGACACAATGGCAACAAAACAGGCGCTTTTTGCGCCTTGTGCATGCACGCAAAGCTGGCACCACTCAGTCTGGTCCCAGGCAGCTTCTGCAATGCCCAGGACCATTGTAATGTCCCGAGCCTGCATTTGCGGGCTCAGGACACAACAATGGTGATATTCACCATTGAATACAACAGAATAGTCAAAGCCAGGTTCAAGGGATACCTTGCTGAAAAAAGCTTAGTGGTGGGGTTGGGAAAGTCCCCACTTGGAATTTCACAGAGTTTTTGCAAGTTGGGAACCCGGTCCAGTTTGAAGGAAAAACACACTGTACAAATAAATGCAGGCAACCCACACGATTTAATCACAACTCCCAGATACAACACGAAAAACATATCCTCAAAAACACACTCTATCATAACAAAAAACACACTCTTACAAACCCACTGAGAAAAATAGTCCTTTGCTGCTGCTAAGATATTTTGAGATGCCATCTGGGCACTTGTAAAAAAAGATGGAAGGGAAACAAGTAAGTAAGTTGGCTAAGTAAGCCAGGATGACTTCTTTTCATGGCTGACTCTGGCTTGTTAAACAAGCAGCCAAATCTTTTGTACAAACGAAACTTGTAAATGTCTCCAATGAATTTCTGAACATCTTCAAGAATTTAGTGAGGCAAATTCTTTCCTTTGCTAAATGCACCCAAAGCAAAGCTCCTGTAGAGGAGAGCTGTACTAGTCTTGGAGGCAAAAAAAAACCAAGTACAATACAGTAGTATTTTTCCTAACCATCAACATTTACTAAAAGACACTTTTGCGAGCTTGAACACGAAAGCGTATCCATGTTAATAACATTTGTAAGTTGTTAAAAGGGCTACCAGATTCCTGATACAATGCAAAGCAAGACATTCTTCAGTTGTAGTTTGTAGAAGATGCTTTTGTGTCCTGATTAGAACTCATCATGTACAACTAACAACAAGCCAGTCACACGGCTGAGTGAATTATGTGAGTTCAGCCTATTGTTGATGTGTTTCCTTCAGTAGATAAATGTCCCCATGTTTTCATTTCTCTAGACAAAATCCCTCCCAGTTTTACCTTGCCTAGGAGCAAAATAACCTGTTCAACAAGCTGTCAATGTCACTGGAAAACAAGAATTATGGCGCCGTCTACAAATGTCGGTCCTGTTACAGCATTCAAACTGTGCTTTGAGCTGGTCAAAGGGCTTGTGAAATGGGAATGCTTGTACGTGTGTGTAAAATTGTCAAGACGGTGGTCTTGACCATACTATGGAGGCCCACACCCCTTTTTTATGGGAATTCTGTGGGGAAAAATGCCCCTGGCCTCAACTATACCCTCATGGACACTTTTGTAACTGGGACCAGTGATTGCAAACCTATGGCAGATGTGCCAGAGGCGGCACTCAGAGTTCTCTCTGTGGACACGCCTGCTGCCACCGCTGCCAGCTCGCACAGGCCCATTAGGCCACTCCTGGTGCCCGGAGTGGCAGCCCCACCCAGTACAAAGGAGGCGAAGCAGCTGGCTAGCAAGCATGAGTAGAGGTGGTAGAGCATGCCCCCATGTGCTCGCTGGCCTCTGTGTACAGGGGCGGATGGTGTCAGGCATCAGCCGCCCCTGCGTTGCCTTGCCCTGCAGCAGTGGCACCCCTGCCCTACCCTCTGCCTCACCCCATAGGACAAGCCTCCTGCCCACTGCCTCACCCACCAGAGACCCCCTGGATCTCCCCCAATCCTGCCCACAAGCAACATCAAGGTGGCCATGCCCACCCCGGCCATGCCCACTCAGTCTGCCGTGACCACCTCAGCCACCCCCACCCAGTGGACCACCCCCACCCCCACCCCCCTGAGGGCACCACCATGCTGATGGGGCCCTGGCACTTTGCGATAAATAAGTGGGTTTTGGGTTGTGGTTTGGGCACTTGGTCTCTAAAAGGCTCGCCATTCACTGCCCTATCCTAATATCTGATCTATCTTAGATCAGTAGGCTGGCATTTCATGCTACAGGACATCTACAGGACATGCTACAGGACATCAACAGATGAGCAAAGGACCCCAAGTTTCCAATGATGTCACTGGAGCACAAATGCATCATAAAACAGAATTGTAGGGCTGGGAGGGACCTTGGAGGTCTTCTAATCCAACCCCCTGCTCAGGCAGGAAACCCTACACCATTTCGGACAAATGGCTGTCCAGTCTCTTCTTAAAAACTTCCAGTGTTGGAGCATTCACCGCTTCTGGAGGCAGGTGGTTCCACTGGTTAATTGTTCTGACTGTCAGGAAGTTTCTCCTTAGTTCTAGGTTGCTTTTTTCTTCGGTTAGTTTCCATCTGTTGCTTCTTGTCGTGCCTTCAGGAGCTTTGGAGAATAGTTTGACTCCCTCTTCTTTGGGGCAGCCCCTGAGACATCGGAAGACTGCTATCATGACCCCCCTCATCCTTCTCTTCATTAAACTAGACATACCCAATACAAGTGGCTGTCTCTTTTTAAAAGCCTTCTTAGGAAGGAAGCAAGTAAGTAAGGAAGGAAGGAAGAAAGGAAGGAAGGAAGAAAGGATAGAATGACAGAATGACAGAATAACAGAGTTGGAAGGGACCTTGAAGGTCTTCTAGTCTAACCCCCTGCTCAAGCATGAGACCCTGTACCATTTCAGACAAACAGCTGTCTAATCTCTTCTTAAAACCTCCAGTGATGGAGCACCCACAACTCTGGAAGGCAAGTTTTTCCACTGATTAACTGTTCTTGTGTTCAGGAAATCCCTCCTTATCTGCAGATTGGATTCCTTCTAGGCTTGGATCTCTCTTTAATTTTTTTTTTATCATCAACTCTCCCCATCTCCTAAATGAAGCTGCTCGAAGCAAGGAAGTTGGGGGACAGTAAGGTGACCAACCGTCTTCCTTTAGGGAGGACAGTCCTCCTTTTGTAAGTTCTGTCCTCTCTCAAAAAGTGTCCTCCTACATGTCCTCCATTTCGATATCTGAAGACTAAAATCTGTAAATCTCCGTATTCGATCGATGCCGAGCTGATCCATTGCGTGTGATGTGACGTATTTGTATTTGACATGACGATTCGTCAAGGCTCGGTATAGTGCGGCGAGACACGATTATGAGGCGCATGTGCTCCGCACAGAATTGTTTTGAGAGAGTGCACCGCGTGCAAGAGTGCACTGCACACAAGTAGCTTTGTTTATTTCTTACCAAAACACGACACGGCACACACACATGCATTAGACTCACTTTTTTTTCTTCAATTTATTTGTGTCCTCATTGTAAAAAAGTTGGTCACCTTAGGGACAGGCTGAGGGCATTCCTATGCCACAGAGAGAACCTTCTAGACTTCTTGAGGCACAAGAAGCATTTTTGTTTGCAATTCTGCCTTCCCCTGCCTTTTTTTAAATACGAAGCATTTGGGTACATTATTTTTGACTCTCTTTCACACTTTCTCTTAATATATTTGCTTACTTGCTGGCAGACGGTACTGCAAAATTCAGACTCGTGCACGTTTCAAATGAGAATTAAATTTCAGTGCCTATGGGGGTGAAAAATGTCACTTTCCAGTGTGTTTTCTGCCTGTCCTGATCTATGTATTGTTTTGCAGTTGCCTCTGATGGACTTCTGGTGTGTATAAAAAAAACCAGTATATTTGGTGAAGGCAAAGATCCCTGCCCCCAATCACACCAGGCTCTTGTTCCATACAGCCGGTATAAATAAATTCCAGTCCATCCATAGGCCTGTAAGGTAAAATCAACTACCTGAGTAACATGTTGGTTAAAAGGAAGCAAGGCTGGGACACCTGTAATTGTCTGACAAGAAAAAAGAATGTTTATTCACAGAGAATGTAGCAATTCTAGGTGGCTAACAAAGATTTAGATATCCTCCAGACCTCAGTTGGACATTAGGAATAGGGATGGCCTGGAGCAGAGTTACCCTGGGACACTGCGACCGTCATAAATATGAACCAGTTGTCAAACAGTCAAATATAAATCACATGACCAAGAGGATGCTGCAGTGGTCATACGTGTGAAAAAGGTCATTTTTTTCAGTGTTGTTTTTACTTTGATTGCTCACTAAACAAAACATTGTAAGTTGAGGACTACCTGTATTTCATGAAAGATAGTGGATAGATAGATAGATAGATAGATAGATAGATAGATAGATAGATAGATAGATAGATAGATGTGCTAGGATGGATGGATGGATAGATAGATAGATAGATAGATATAGATAGATAGATAGATAGATAGATAGACAGATGATAGATGGATGGATGTGCTAGGATAGATAGATAGATATAGATAGATAGATAGATAGATAGATAGATAGATAGATAGATAGACAGATGATAGATAGATGGATGGATGTGCTAGGATAGATAGATAGATAGATAGATAGATAGATAGATAGATAGATAGATAGATGGATAGATAGATAGATGGATAGAGATAGATAGATTGTGTAAGCACCCACCCACTTAAGAAGACAGAACTCTTGGAATATTTCTTCCAACAGGCATCCTTCATTAAGAGAAAATGGTTGCAGGTGTTTTAGACAGGACCTGGGGCCCAAGCCCTACGGTTCAAGGTTTTAAGGGGTCCCCAGCAGCCCCACCCCACCCCACCATCTTTCCAGTGACAATCCCAGGCGTTACATTTCCACCTCCTTTTTCCTCACTGCCGGTGGAAGGGAGACTTCAGAGGGGAGTAGATGAAAGCTGAAGGCCCCATTGTTATGTTTAGTCCTTTTGGTGGTATCCACATCCAGTCCCTTTGAAGTTGTACCGAAGGAAGTGGGGGCCATAAAACCCCTTTGTTTACCCCCCCTTCCCCTTCATCGTATGACAGAATCCAGAGAGGGCAGAAATGGGGTTTTCCATAGTCGATAACTAGAGATGAAATATAATTGGATTCTGACAGATTGATAGATTGATAGATTTCTCCTCCGAAAGACGAGGTAGCCCAGAATTCTTGTCTATCTGACCTGCAAGGTTGTTTCCTCCCCCCCCAAAGCAGAGGATCACACAGGAGTTTGAAGCAGCTGATGATGAAGTGGCAAACAAATAGATAAGTTGATTGACAGCTTTTCCCAAGAAATATGAGGAGAGCTGAGATTTTTTCAATCACAGCTTTTGATGATTTGAGTCAAGCAGTTGGTGGAAAAATCTTCATCTCTGTTTCTTGACAACTGACGGTGTGGAGGAAGCTGGAGGTGGTATGAACACAATGAAATCATCCAGGAATAACTATTTTTAGCTCTTAGTATAAACTCAGAAATATCTTCTCTAGCCAGTGAAGGGAGTAACTCTAATTTTTGATCCACTCCATGCAACTTAATAATTCCATAAGATCTGAAAGTTCATATGATCTAAACATCTGAGTACACTAGCCTTAGTACGACCACGCCTAGAATACTGCAACCAGTTTTGGTCTCCACACTATAAAAAAGACGTTGAGACTCTGGAAAGAGTGCAGAGAAGAGCAACAAAGATGATGAGGGGACTGGAGGCTGAAAAGGCACTCTGAAAAGGACAAGGGGGGACATGATAGCAGTATTCCAAAATCTCAGGGGCTGCCACAAAGAAGAGGGAATCAGGCTGTTTTCCAAAGCACCAGAAGGCAGGACAAGAAGCAATGGGTGGAAACTAATCAGGGAGAGAAGCAACTTAGAACTACGGACAAACTTCCTGACAGTGAGAACAATTAATCAGTGGAACAGCCTGCCTCCAGAAGCAGTAAATGCTCCAACACTGGAAGTTTTTAAGAAGAGACTGGACAGCCATTTGTCCGAAATGGTGTAGGGTTTCCTGCCTGAGCAGGGGGTTGGATTAGATGACCTCCAAGGTCCCTTCCAACTTTACTACTATTACTATTACTATTACCTCCATTGATGGAGTACCCACAACTTCTGCTTAATTGTCCTCACTGTCAGGAAGTTTCTCCTCAATTCCAGGTTGCTTCTCTCCTTGATTAGTTTCCATCCATTGTTTGTTGTCCTGCTCTCTGGTGCTTTGGAGAATAGCTTGACTCCCTCTTCTTTGTGGCAGCCCCTCAAATACTCTAAGACTGCTATCACCTGCCCCCAGTTCTTGTTGCTATGTGACCAGTCCATTTGTTGCTATGTGACCAGTCCATTTCCATTTCAATTCTTTGACTCTCTTTTGTTTGTTCTCTAATCCATGCGTGGGTCTTTCTAGCTTGTCTTGAGTTGCCAAGTGGGTATCTTTCCATGTCTCTTTGTGCCACTTGTAGATTGTGAGGGTAGTGTCCATGTTTCGCTGGCATATGTTAGAACAGGTAGCATTCATGTTGATCGAAAACTTCTCTTCATGGGGAAATTTATTTATTTATTTATGAGACTTATATACCGCTTTAAGTGCAAGCACTCTCTAAGCGGTGTACACCAGTGAGCAATGTATATATATATTTACATTGCCCCCAACAATCTGGGTCCTCATTTTACCTACCCCAGAAGGATGGAAGGCTGAGTCAACCTTGAGCCGGTGAGATTTGAACCGCTGACCTGCTGAACACAGTCAGCTAAAGTGGCCTGCAGTACTGCACTCTAACTGCTGCGCCACCTCGGCGCAGCAGTTAGAGTGCAGTTACGCTTATCAGAACAATAAAATCTCTTTTTCATCTGAGAAATAGCCAGGGAGCTTTTGACAAAGTAGTACACTCCAGGAGCCACTTGAAAAATACCTAGCTTAAGTTCTTAGGCCTTAGACAGCTACTTGATCAGAACTGGGAATCCCTGACCTCTAACTTGAACGGATTCATTTGAATTAAAGATCTTGCAATGTTTCTGCAAAATCTCCTCTGTTTACTGGACGAGATGGACATTTGCACAAGATTTTATGCCCTGACTGGCTGGGGAATTCTGGAAGTTGTCATCCCCACATATTAAAGTTGCTGAAGTTGGGAAACACTGTTTTACATTGTTATTTTTGAATAATGGATGCCCAGAATTGAGCTTCTTTTTTATTTAGCTCATTACTTGGTATTTCACACTATTTGGCCAATGATTGGGAAGCAACATTAATATGTCTAACAGTTTTACTGCCATTGTATTTCCTGTCTGACAATTTTTTAGAGTCAGGATGCAACCATGTCTCATCTCTGATTTTGATGTGATGATTTGAGTGCAATAATTGCTATTGTTTGCAAACACATTTGACAGTTAAATGTTTGATTAGTGCCAGAATCAAAACAAAGCATAACAAAATCAAAGAGTTGATTATATAAGATGATGGAGAAGTTCTTTTTTTCCCTCTAACTGTCCAGATACTTTACTAGGATAATACTATATTGGTTTACCCCCCAACATGGTACTTTCCAAATATATTGTGGCGGTGACATCACATTAACCCATGATTTATTTAACTGTGGCTTATTAAATAATTCGAATTGCCCTCGTAGTGAGTAAAGTATGGCTTAATTCAAGCATTGTTTATAAAACATATAAATGAGAGGGACACAATACACTGAGCCTACACCTGGTAAGCTGCATTAGAGTGTGGACTGCATTATTATAAGCCACACTTCTACGAGATGGTGGTGCAGTGGTTAGAATACAGTATTGCAGGCTACTTCTGCTGACTGCCAACTGCCAGCAGTTTGGCAGTTTGAGTCTCACCAGCTCAAGGTTGACTCTGCCTTCCATCCTTCCAGGGTCGGTAAAATGAGGACCCAGATTGTTAGGGGCAACAGGCTGACTCTGTAAACCGCTTAAAGAGGGCTGTGAAACGGTATATAAGTCTAAATGGTAATGCTGTTCCTTCCTTCCTTCCTTCCTTCCTTCCTTCCTTCCTTCCTTCCTTCCTTCCATCCATCCATCCATCCATGGTGTGCAGTGGTTAGAATGCAGTACTGCAAACTGACTCTATCCACAGCCAGGAGTTTGATCCTGACCGGCTCAAGGTTGACTCAGCCTTCCATCCTTCCAAGGGTGGTAAAATGAGGACCCAGATTGTTGGGGGCAACAAGCTGACTTTATAAACCGCTTAGAGACAGCTGTAAAGCATTGTGAAGCAGTAGATAAGTCTAAGTGCTAGTGCTGTTGCTATTGCAGTAGAGTCAAGTGGAATCTAACATTCCTGCACAAAGCAACAAGCTATTGTTCCCATTTTGAAACACACACACCCCCCAGCCAGTCCACCAGCAGCCAATACAGTGCTATAAGGATTTGGGAACGCTGTGAAAAATCACCAGAGAAGGAAATATTAAAAGGGCAGAAAAATATATTTTCTCAAAGGATCTTAAAGAGGCAGAAAAGCATGCCCAGTTTTTCTTAATAGCCCCAAGTCTCCCTCCCCCAAGCTCTGTAGAAATGCAGATGATAATCTTGTCAGAAAGACTGGAATCAGGAAACTGGGATTAGGAAGAAAGATCCCTAGAATCAACAGCAAAAATCTAAGAGTCATCAGCCTCAGCCCCAGAGAAGCAGGATTTGACCTTTAGGACATAATAGGATTAACCCACCACCATCAGAATACCACAAAGGCACACTCACACTCAGGTCAAAGTTCACACCAGAGGAACAACTCCAAACAAAAGACTCCAGAGAGTATAAAAACCCACTCCCTACATGTGCTCACTCTCTTTTCTTCCAGAGCATCTTTCTGTCTGGCTCTCCTCTTCAATAAACTGCAACCTTCTTCCTAAAGCAGTCACCATGTTGTTTATTCCTGGCTTGGACTGAACCATGATGAAGACCTTTACTCCAAACAACACTGAAGAACAGGACAGATAACAGTTTGTCTTCGGGGCGCAGCGATTTTGGTATCAAGCTGGAACCAGCTGGGAGGGAGCCCGTTCCATCTCCAAAGATGATTTGCCTCCCTAATTTCCAATCAGCTACAGCGTTACAGCAAAAGCGAAAGCGAAAGTATGCAAAGGATGCTCCCCCAAGGTGGCCTATCCTCTCTCTCCCAGAATGACAGGGCACCCGAAAAAGGGGACCTGACAGAGCCATTGAATCAAACCCATGCTTGGGACAGGAGTCCAGACCAAAAGCACCTTAGGTAGAGGATGTCTATCCTTTGCTTAAACATATCCAACAAAGAGAACACCACCTGGGTCATCTGCTCTACTGTAAAATTGCTCTTACTGTTAGCAGACTGTTTCTGATCTGCAACAAAAAATTGTCTTCTGATAATTCCAGATCATTATTCTGTATTCTGGAGCAATACAAAAAAAAGTAGGCCTTGCTTCCTGTAAGATATGACATCAGATTGTAAATGCTAACATATCCCCCTCAATCTCTCAGGGCCAATTTGGGGCTGGACTAGAAGACCTCCAAGGTCCCTTCCAGCTCTATTCTATTCTAAGATCGAAGAATGTGAAATAAACGAATAATTGCAATTCCATGTACTGGTTAAGGAAGTGGTTCTCAACCTGTGGGTCGGGACCCCATTTGGGGTCGAATGACCATTTCACGGGGGTCGCCAAACAACGCAGTCCGCCATTTTTTCCCCCTTTTCCTTAGCTGTGCTACTCCCTTTTATTCTATTGGCTTTTGAAAGCCAATAGAATAGACTCTCTTGAATAGAGTCTAATTCTATTGGCTTTCAAAAGCCAATAGGAATTGTCCAGGCTGTCTCTGCCCTGCTGAGCCTGCCAAAAGTCCCATTCTGCAAACGGTGCTGCACCAGTTGAGTAGTCCTCGACTTACGACCGGTTGAGCAGTCCTCGACTTACGACCGGTTGGGGGTCGCGGCATTAAAAAGGTTGAGAACCACTGGGTTAAGGCATCAGGCTAGAAACCAGGAGACTGTGAATTCTAGTTCTGCCTTAACAAAGAAGCCAATCTTGAGCCAGTCCCTCTCTCTCAGTCCTAAGAAAGAGGCAATGGCAGATTACTTTGAAAAAATCTTGGCAAGAAAACTGCAAACCTGACTTGAAAGGACACAGACACGAACAATTTCTCTTACAAAGAGTACACCTTGAATCCTAATCACTTCAATCTCGTTTCACAGAACTTAATTTCTTGTTCCATTATCATCCTTTGTGTCGTTCACTGAACACGGTCCAGCTTGTCTAAATCCATCTTGATGTCAGATCCTTAAAACTGGAAGTAACCTTTGGCAACGAAGGCTAAAATAGAACAATTATTGCCCCCCCAAATTTAGGAACAATCCTTTTTCGTTGGTGCGGCTTAAAATTATATCTCCAGTTCTGCCGTCACTTCGCACTGGTGGCGCAACGTTTTCACATGAGGCGTAGAAGTTTAAATCATGCACTCCTTGCCCACCTGCACATTTTCCTGCTCCTGGAAAGTTCTTCTTGTTCTCTGTTTTTCTCTTTCTCTCCTTCAGCTGTAGAAGTCGGTCTGTTTTTGCTTAGGGACTATGACTGTGTGAACCTTCTGACTGTGCTTTATAAATTGTTCATGAAATTCTGTGGAGTCTTCCGCAGTAGCTTAATGAGGTGCACCTAGGCCGGTGGTCATCATTGCCCACACTCCTGGGGCTAAAATGTAGCCTGTTCCAAATTAGACGAACCTTTGTTCCAATCCAGCTGAGCCTTCCTATTCTGAATTCAGTGGAAGTCCACCTGCTGCTTCGGTAGGGTGAATGAACAAGCTGTCTTTGTTTGCTGATCTACCTGAGATGAGCTGTTCTTAGAGAGAGCTTAGTGAATTAGCCGAACCTTGGATCACTTCCAGCCTAACACATGTTGCATGCATAATCAGCTTGTGTGACTTTATTATTATTTCTTTGCTCAATTCTGTAAACAGATTCTGTAATATCTACTGATGATTGTCCCCACCAGGAACATTTGTAGATGAGTCACTGAGCAGAATGCCTCTAAGCTCTCCCCTTCAACTTCTCCTGCATTGGTCCGGTGCCTAAATAATGGCAGACTTCCAGCTGTTACTGGTTTGCTGATTCACAGAAGCCATAGTCCTGGTTCCTGCAAGCAGAAAAACCTATGAATAAATCAGGAGATCTGCAAGGAATGAATTTCCCAGAGATGCTACAGAAGCTGGCTTATTTGGAGAATAGACTTGAGCTTCTTCATCAAAAGGAAACCACTGACCTTGGACTGAAATAAAAACATGAAAGCTCATAGTCGGGCAAATAATGGAAGAATTTTAAGGAAGAGAAAAGAAGGGTCCACGAATAGAATAGAATAGAATAGAATAAAGCTGGAAGGGACCTTGGAGGTCCTCTAGTCCAGCCCCCTGCTCAAGCAGGAGAACCTATACCATCTCAGACAGGTGAACATCCAGTCTCTTCTTAAAACTTTCTAGTGATGGAGCGCCCACGATTTCTGGGGGTAAGCTGTTCCACTGGTTAATTGTCCTCACTGTAAGGACCCACCCCACTTTGCATCTTAAGAAGACAGAACTCTTGGAATAGTTCTTCCAACAGGCATCCTTTATTAAGAGAAAATGGTTGCAGGCGTGCTAGACAGGACTTGGGGTCCAAGCTCTCTCATTCAAGGTTTTAAGGGGTTCCCCAGTAGCCCCACCCAATCACCCCCTTCTTCCAGCGACAGTCTCAGGCATTACACTCCCACCCCCTTTTCCTTACTGCCGGCTGGAGGGAGACTTCAGAGAGAAGTACATGAAAGGTAATAGCCCCATTGTTATGGTTAGTCCTTTTGGTGATACACACACACAGTTCCTTTGAAGTGTACCGAAGGAAGTGAGGGCCATAAAGCCCCTTTGTTCACCCCCTTCCCTTCATCGTATGACAGAATCCAGAGAAGGTAGAAATGGTGTTTTTTATAATTGATAACTAGAGATGAAATATAATTAATATAATTGGATTCTGACACTCACTGTCAGGAAGTTTCTCCTTAATTCCAGGTTGCTTCTTTCTTTGTTTCTTGTCTTGTCTTCTGGTGCTTTGGAGAATAATTTGACACCCTCTTCTTTGTAGCAGCCTCTCAAATACTGCAATATTGCTATCATGTCCCACCCTAGTCCTTCTTTTCTTTAGACTAGCCATATCCAAATCCTGCAGCCGTTCTTCATATATTTTAGTCTCCAGGGCCTTTGATCATCTTAGTTGCTCTTCTCTGAACTCTTTCCAAACTCTCAACATCTTTTTTATAGTGTGGTGACCAAAATTGGTTGCAGTATTCCAGATGTGATATACATATGTGTGATTTTGATTCTATGCCTCTGTTTATACAATGAAGGATTGACAAAAGGACAAGTCCCGGCAGTTTTCTGGGGCAACATGAAAGGCCTTCCCAGGGCTTGGAGAGAGCCCCAAAGTCAACCAGGGAGCTTGCAAGATTAGGACTTATAATCTTCCAATGTCTTTTCAGCCTTGGCTGCTTCCAGTTGTGCGATTCCTAGAATTCAATGCAGGCTAGGGAATTCTGGGAGTTGAAGTCCACACATCTGAAAGCCGCACTAGATCAAATTGTCATTCCTCGCAGATCTCTGTTGATTTATTCATAGGTTTTTCTGCTGGCAGGAGCCGGGACTAATGGCTTCTGTGAATCAGCAAACCAATAACAGCTGGAAGACTCGTGTATCTATACCTAAAGGTCACCTCCTCTTTTGATTATCAATTTTACAGTGTTATATCAGACAGATGAACAGAAAAAGATAATATACAGACAGGTAATACTTTTAACAATGGAATGTAACCTCACAATTAATGATCATGGGAGGGGGGAAATCTATAATATTATAAACAGAATGGTAAAAGACCCCCTCAACAAACTATATTATCTGAAGGTGTTCTTCCTTTTGTCAAAAAAGATTGTTAACAATCCATATCTCATTCCTGTAATGGATAGAAATTCTTCTAGACCAGTGGTGGCAAACCTATGGCACGCGTGCCAAAGGCGGCACTCAGAGCCCTCTCTGTGGGCACGCACGCCGCTGCTGCTAGCAGCTTGCGCAGGTTCATGAGGCTGCCATCGCCCTGAGGGGCTTTCCCACCCAGCACAAAGGAGGTGAAGCAGCCAGCTAGCAAGCTTGAGTAGAAGTGGTAGAGCATGCCCACAGCCAGCAAGCCAAAGGCCACCCCAAGCAGGGAAAGCTGGATCCCCATTGGCACCATGCCCCCCCCCAGTCCCAGCTAGGATTGCATACCTCCCCCCATCTATGCTGGCCCTCCTGCCCACCGCCTCACCCTCCAGAGACCCCCTGGATCTCCCCCAACCCTGCGCGGCCCCCCAGGTGTTCCACATGAGCAACATCGAGGTGGCCATGCCCACCCCAGCCACGCCCACCCAGTCTACCGTGACAACTGGAGCCACACCCACCCAGTGGGCCACCCCTATGCCCCCCTCAGAGCACCGCAATGCTGATGCAGCCCTGGCACTTTGCGATAAATAAGTGAATTTTGGGTTGTGGTTTGGGCACTTGGTCTCTAAAAAGTTCGCCATCACTGTTCTAGACAGTTACCTACCAAAAGAACAGAATCCTTCATTACTTGATCATACTTGAAGCATAGCTTAGAACAGTGGTTCTCAACCCTTTTAATGCCATGACCCCCAACTGGTCGTAAGTCGAGGACTACCCAAGCGGTTGTAAGTCGAGGACTACCCAACCGGTCGTAAGTCAAGGACTACCCAACCGGTCGTGAGTCGAGGACTACCCAACCGGTCGTAAGTCAAGGACTACTCAACTGGTGCAGCACCGTTTGCAGAATGGGACTTTTGGCGGGCTCAGCAGGGCAGAGACAGCCTGGACAATTCCTATTGGCTTTTGAAAGCCAATAGAATTCGACTCTATTCAAGAGAGTCTATTCTATTGGCTTTCAAAAGCCAATAGAATAAAAGGGAGTAGCACAGCTAAGGAAAAGGGGGAAAAAATGGCGGACTGCGTTGTTTGGCAACCCTGTGAAATGGTCGTTCGACCCCAAATGGGGTCCCGACCCACAGGTGGAGAACCACTGCTTTAGACAGTTACCTACCAAAAGAACAGAATCCTTCATTACTTGATCAAACACTAGAAGCACAGCTTAGAAAAACATGTCCATCTTTCACTAACAAAATGAATCAGAGTCATGTTTCCAGGCCCATTTGAAGAACCACCTCCAACATGGCCCCATCAATCCTTTCCACTGGCTCAGAGGGAATCCAGGCGCCCACATTCTTCACTGTACATGCTCACAACCTGGACTCAATCTTATGATCTTTATCTTCACTTTTACCACTACTGCCACAATCCTCATTTCTAGATAAGACGGCTTAGGCTTGTTTTTATGAAGAGCTTCAAACTTCTGAGAAGCAACTCTGAATGTTTTCTACTTCAAAGTGAAGAGGGATCCCATCGTCTCAGCAAGGAGCTTCTCAACGCTTCACTTGCCTCCGCTGGCGCTTGCAAAACAAACGCAGAGAAACTTCTCCAGCTATTGCAAACGAACCACAGATGCTTTGCTTTGTTCTTAGAGGCACGGGAGAACGTTGTTTGGTAGATCAGCTTGGAGGCTTTGCCCAAGCCTCCATTGAAGCAGATCCCTTCTGGAAGCTCTGCATAGGCCTAACTATAATTATTGCAATTATGGATGAAGCATAGCTAACTTTCTCCATATCTGATTTGGAGGGCCTTGTGCAGTGATGTCAATTTGGTGGCATCTGGAGTGTGGAGAAGATGGGAGAAACAGTACAACAAGTATCAGAACAGAACAAGAGTTGGAAAGGTTATTGGAGGTCTTCTAGTCCAACCCCCTGCTCAAGCAGGAGATCCTCTACCATTCCAGACAACTGTTTGTTTGTCCAGTCTCTTCTTAAAAACCTTCATTGTTGGAGCACCCACAACATCTGAAGGCAAAGCTGTTCCACTGGTTGATTGTCCTCACTGTCAGGAAGTTTCTCCTTAATTCCAGGTTGCTTCTCTCTTTGGTTAGTTTCCATCCATTGTTTCTTGTCTCGCCGTCTGGTGCTTTGGAAAATAAGTTGACCCCCTCTTCTTCGTGGCAGACCCTCAAATACTGGAAGACTGCTATCATGTCCCCCCCTAGTCCTTCTTTTCTCTAGACAGCCAAACCCAAATCCTGCAACCATTTTTCATATGTTTTAGTCTCCAGGCCTTTAATCATCTTAGTTGCTCTTCTTTGTACTTTTGTTATGGTTCCGGATAATGAAACACTTCAAAGAACTTCCAGGCATTTATTTTCCTAAAAGTCTTTTATTGTTACAAAACGTCAGCACAGGCACAACGGAGGGATGCTAGGATCTAAGTTCTCTTCCTCTGAGCAGTTAAATTATCAGCATGTTCCCTCCCTAAATTAGCCGTCACATCTCACATTATCCAATTAGTGTGAAGGTCATAGGTTTTCTTCCTCTTTCGTTCCCGGGCTTTACCCCCACCCCCTTTTTGCTCTGTATTAACCCCATAAATACCAGACAGTTCTGCATATTGTCAAAAGCAAGAATATACAATATTTGCAGCGTTGACAACTTTTCCCCCCCAAAGTCTCAACATCTTGTTTTGCAATGCGGTGACCAAAACTGGACGCAAGATTCCAGGTATGGTCTTACTCAGTGCTGTATAAAGCGGTACTAATATTTCATTTTCTGAGGCATTCAAAGGAAGCCTGGCAGAAGAGAGTCCAATATTCTTGCCTGCCTAATTGCAGAAAGCGCCTCATTCTCAGCTCAAGGACAAACCGGGCGGCATTATTGCTGTTCAAGAGTGCTGTTGGCACAATTAAACTTTTCTGCCAGAGATGCCTCTGAGTGCGCCTCCTCCATTCTGGATGTCCTCCCAGATTATATTTGCAGCCACGCCAGCCCCGTTTTCTCCGATGATTAAAAAGAAGATGAAGGAGGCTTCAAGTCTGTAGGAAGCCTAAACCCAAGTGTAGGAAAGGAGAAGTGCTATTTTCCTCAACGATTCGAGCTGTCAGATCAGCTAACCTTGTCAAAAGAAAGCGCTTTGTGTGTGTGTGTGTGTGTGTATGTGTGTGTGTTTATTAGGGGGTGGTGGGGTGGAAAGAAGTGAAGGAAAACAATTTTGGCGGTTTTGTATGTTGTATCGGAAGGCTGGCCTCCTTCAGTGTAAAAGAGAATTCAAGAGGCTACGAGTAAAGCTGCAGAAACACATTCGGATCCAGCTTTGTTCTGAAAACGGACCGATGGTTGTCTTGAAATCGGGGCAGACCAGGTGATTGTTTCACCCGAGTTGGTGGGTGCTGACTGGCCACCAACTCTTTTTTTTTTTTTACAAATTTTATTTATAATACGGTTAAAAACAAACAAACATTGGATTTAACATGACATTCCAGTATATATACATTGTTGTCAGATTATTCCATTTTTTACAATCAATGCTTCATCTCTACATATACATCTAAGTTTTATATACAATACTTGTTCTAAAATAACATATATTTCTATCTTAACATTCATCTTTAACCCCGACCGTCCTCTTCAAATTCCTCCAGCGGTAAAATTTATCCCAGGTTTCATAATAAACTGATCCACATTTGTCTCTTTTAATATTATTGTGAGCCTGTTCATTTCCACGCAGGCTAATATTTTATGTATTAACTTTTCCTCTGTGGGAATTTCCTTGCTCTTCCATTTTTGCGCAAAGGCAAGCCTAGCTGCAGTCAGGATGTGTAGCAGTAGGTAGATTGTTCCCTTGTCGTATTTTTCTGTCGTTATTCCCAACGAGGAGAGTTCAGGTTTTAACTCTAAGTCCAGTGTTAATATCTCCCTCAACCAGTTTCGTGTCCTGTTCCAATACTCACAAGTCTTTGGGCATTCCCACCACATATGGTAGTATGAACCTATTGCTGTTTTACATTTCCAGCATAGGGGTGAGATGTTTGAACCCATGTTGGCTAGCCTTACGGGTGGGAAATGCCATCTATAAAACATCTTGTACAGATTTTCCTTATATGAGGTAGCTAAGATGAGTTTCCTATTCCTTTTCCCACAGTTCTTGGACTGGCCATCCACTCTTCTTTCCCCTTGGTCTGTGGTTCGGGGGGGGGGGGACTATCTTCCCCTAGAAAGGTGAATGAGCCAGATAGGCTTTATCCCCAGGTATTGGGGCCAGAGGAGTTGAAAAAAAACCCCTTTGGGATGCTTTTATTATTACCGTGGTGGTGCAGTGGTTAGAATGCAGCATCAAAGGCTCATTCTGCTGACTGCCAGCAGTTCGATCCTGACCGACTCAAGATGGACTCATGCTTGGGCACTTCCCCTATGCTGCGTTCATGTGTGTGAGAGGGATGAGAGGGGAGGAAGGAGTAGGGAGGAAGTAGGATGGTTAGAGGAGAAGGGGAGGGGAAGAGAGTAGGAGGGGAGGAGAGAAAGAGGAGGGACGTGGGGAAGGATTAGAGAGGGTGGACGCAGCCTGGGGGGAATGGGCAGGCAGTACCAATGGTTAGGAATTTGTATTTTGTATGAATAAATGGAAAATAAAAACTTTTTAATAAAAAAAAAAGATGGACTCAGCCTTCCATCCTTCCAAGGTTGGTAAAATGAGGACCCAGATTGTTGGGGGGGGGGGAATGCTGACTCTGTAAACCACTTAGAGAGGGCTGTAAAACATTGTGAAGCAGATATAAGTCTAGGTGCTATTGCTCCTTCCTTCCTTCCTTCCTTCCTTCCTTCCTTCCTTCCTTCCTTCCTTCCTTCCTTCCTTCCTTTCTTCTTTCCTTCCTTCCCTAGCAGTTAGAATTCAGTATTTGCAGGCTAACTCTGCCAGCTGCCAGCAGTTCGATTCTCACCGGCTCAAGGTTGACTCAGCCTCCCATCCTTCTGAAGTGATAATAAGAGGAACCAGATTGTTGGGGGCCACAGGCTGACTCTGTAAACTGTTTAGAGAGGGCTGTAAAGCATGGTGAAGTGGTATATAAGTCTAAGTGCTATTCCAATGTGGTGTCACCAGAGGCTAACAAGGCCCCCCCCCCCAAAAGTCTTTCTTTCAAATTGGTATTGGCCTGGTTTTGCCTTGGCTAGATAGGAGAGGCATGCAGAGTGGGGTGGAAATAAGATGAGCGCTACCAAATCCTGGGTCTCTTTGGGGGGGGGGCTGAACCTGGCTTCCCTGCTATGAAAGAAAGGGTCACGGATCACGTGCTGTAGTTCCACTGCCTCCCTGTTCAACATGGAGTGGGAGAACAGGCTTCTCATGACACGGTTGTTCACGGTTGTTTCTTGGTTCTGTTGTCTGTTCTGCTGATGGGCAGATTTTAAGTTTTCAACCAACCAGACAGTTCCCTCCCCTTTGTGGCTGTTTTTCTTGTTATTCTTGTCCAGAACAAAAGGCAAAGAGGGAGGGGGGAGTAGGGAGGGCATGTCAGTTGCCCTGAACTGTTTTGAGGAAATCTGGCTGAAGAAGCAACACATGATTAAAGCCTCCCAGGATCTGAAATGCTAGGGGAAAAAAAGAATATTTTTAAAAAGAGAGAGAAGGAGAGAAAGGCTACAACAAACAAGGACTGTAGATAATTGTTGTGTTTCCTGATTGAAGCTCTCTGCTAGGGACCACTGCAGAGGAAGGAGGAAAAAAAACACACACATATAAGACGCATTGGGCCACTTGCCAGAAACCCAGGTCTATAAAGCATTTTCTTGCCGTGTTCCAGGCAAGTCAAAACAAAACGGCTTCTCCTTGGTTGCTTCAAAATCACAGTGCTAAATGAAGAAGAGCAGAGAACAGAAGTTCAGAGGAAAGAGCCAGAGATGGGATGGTATAGGTTCTCCTGCTTGGGGGGGGGGGGGAGGCTGGACTAGAAGACCTCCAAGGTCCCTTCCAGCTCTATTCTATTCTATATTTTCTGTTCCATTCCACTCCACTCCACTCCATTCCATTCCATTCCATTCCATTCCACTCCACTATATTCTATTCTATTCCATTCTATTCTATTCTATTCTATTCTCTATTCTATTCTATTCTATTCTATTCTATTCTATTCTATTCTATTCTATTCTATTCTATTCTATTCTATTCCATTCTTCTCTATTCTCTATTATTCTATTCTATTCTATTCTATTCTATTCTATTCTATTCTATTCTATTCTATTCTATTCTATTCTATTCTATTCTATTCTATTCTATTCTATTCTATTCTATTCTTCTCTATTCTCTATTATTCTATTCTATTCTTTATTCTATTCTATTCTTTATTCTATTCCATTCCGTTCTATTCTATTCTATTCTATTCTATTCTATTCTATTCTATTCTATTCTATTCTATTCTATTCTATTCTTCTCTATTCTCTATTATTCTATTCTATTCTATTCTATTCTATTCTATTCTATTCTATTCTATTCTATTCTATTCTATTCTTCTCTATTCTCTATTATTCTATTCTATTCTATTCTATTCTATTCTATTCTATTCTATTCTATTCTATTCTATTCTATTCTTCTCTATTCTCTATTATTCTATTCTATTCTCTATTCTATTCCATTCTCTTATTCTATTCTATTCTATTCTATTCTATTCCATTCTTCTCTATTCTCTATTATTCTATTCTATTCTCTATTCTATTCTATTCTATTCTATTCTATTCTATTCTATTCTATTCTATTCTATTCCATTCTCTTATTCTATTCTATTCCTATTCTTCTCTATTCTCTATTATTCTATTCTATTCTCTTATTCTATTCTATTCTATTCCATTCCATTCCATTCCATTCCATTCTATTCTATTCTATTCTATTCTATTCTATTCTATTCTATTCTATTCTATTCTATTCTATTCTATTCTATTCCATTCTCTTATTCTATTCTATTCCATTCTTCTCTATTCTCTATTATTCTATTCTATTCTATTCCATTCCATTCCATTCTTCCTTCATGCTAAACTGTTCTGCTTTCCAGATGCATCCTGGTGTTTCTCCCTGAAAAGCTTTGTTTTGCTTGCTCGGATTCAATGGATTTCTCATTGTCCTTGAAGTGCACTTGGATGTATCCTAGAGACCAGGTGCTAAAAGAGCCAGATGAATTTCCAACTCTCGTGGCACGATTTGGTCTGCACTTCCCTGCCTTCGCATTGATCTGCGGAGATGGAGATAGCCCCAGAGATCATCTGTCCAGCTCTCTGCAATGTCAGGGAAAACTGATAAGGGTTGACGTGAGAGCAGCGCTCCAGTATCTCAGGGGCTGCTCCAAAGAAGAGGGAGTCAAGCTATTCTCCAAAGAGCCTGAAGGCAGGACAAGGAGCAAAGGATGGAAGCTAATCAAGGAGAGAAGCAATCTAGAACTAAGGCGAAATTTCCTTAGAACAATTAACCAGTGGAACAACCTGCCTCCAGAAGCGGTGTGCTGCAGTTGCCAAAAAAGCCAACACAGTGCTGGGCTGCATTAACAGAGGGATAGAATGAAGATCACTTGAAGTGTTAATACCACTTTACAAGGCCTTGGTAAGGCCACACTTGGAATCCTGCATCCAGTTTTGGTCACCACGATGTAAAAAATATGTTGAGACTCTAGAAACAGTGCAGAGAAGAGCAACAACGATGATTAGGGGACTGGAAGCTAAAGCATATAAGGAAAGGCTGCTGGAATTGGGTATGTCTAGTTTAACGAAGAGAAGGACAAGGAGGACATGATAGCAGTGTTCCAATATCTCAGGGGCTGCCCCAAAGAAGAGGGAGTCAAGCTATTCTTCAAAGCACCTGAAGGCAGGACAAGAAGCAATGGATGGAAACTAATCAAGGAGAGAAGCAATCTAGAACTAAGGAGAAACTTCCTGAGAGTTAGAACAATTAACCAATGGAACAACCTGCCTCCAGAGGTGGCGAATGCTCCAACACTGGAAGTTTTTATGAAGAAACTGGACAGCCATTTGTCCGAAATGGTATAGGATTTCCTGCCTGAGCAGGGGGTTGGACTAGATGACCTCCAAGGTCCTTTCCAGCTCTGTTATTCTGATAAAGCCATCCTGGAGAAATAACCGTCCAGCATCTGCTTAAAAGCTCCATGATGGAGAGGCCAGCCTCTCTCCCTTCCACTCTGCAAAGGGGCGCAGGCAGATACTTTAAATACCGCCAAGGGCAGGTGGTCCTCGCCCCAGATAAATGCAGGAGTAATTTCTCCTTTCCCTGGACAAATTTCTCCACACGCAGATTTGGCGGAGAATTCCTAAATTTGTTCCCAGCTGCAATTTCTTGGATGAGGTATTTTGTCTTCCCTTGTTGTTAAAATGTTCAAGGCAATTTATAACACACACACACACACAGAGAGAGAGAGAAAGAGAGCGAGACTGTACAGAACCATTAAAATGCAATTAAAAAAATCCTTTATGAGAAAGGAAAGAGACAAGGAAAAAAAATGGAAAACAAGCATATTCAGTTGCTTAAGATTCATTCAGAACCGTTCGGCAAAAGAGACTGAAAGCAATCAAGGTGGATTTCTCTGCTTTAGGCAGTCCCAGAGAACTCAAGTAAGAGATGAGATGGAGGAAGGCTTCCTCAGGACTCTGTGTTGCTCATTGAAGCCCAAATGACTTCCAGCAGGCAGCCAGAGGAGGTTTTGACCTGCTTCAGCATACTATCAGCCAATTATGCCGCTCTAATATTGCTAATGAAAAGAACAAATGTCATCTCAATCTTGAGATTCTATGAATATTTAAAAGGGGTGCACGCAGACTGCATCGAACGGGAAACATACATGTCGTGTTGACAAGATTTGAAACCTTGAACCAGAAAAGCCCGGAATGATGATAAGAGGAAGTGAATTTACAAGGTCCCAATTCTCTCTGAATGGTGTGCACCTATTCATTTCTCCACATGCTACAGTCTTGTTTTCCACTTCATTAGATGCACATCAGCTCTGAATTTAATTCTCTGACTTGTCAGGACGCTGTACAAGAATTCCAGTTCATCAAGAAGGATTTTAAAAGCTCGACTTGATGAAGGAGACAGGTTAGCATGTTCCTCTAACCCAGTGGTTCTCAACCTTTTTAATGCCGTGACCCCCAACCGGTCGTAAGTCGAGGACTACTCAACCGGTCGTAAGTCGAGGGCTACTCAACTGGTGCAGCACCGTTTGCAGAATGGGACTTTTGGCGGGCTCAGCAGGGCAGAGACAGCCTGGACAATTCCTACTGGCCTTTGAAAGCCAATAGAATTAGACTCTATTCAAGAGAGTCTATTCTATTGCCTTTCAAAAGCCAATAGAATAAAAGGGAGTAGCACAGCTAAGAGAAAGGGGGAAAAAATGGCGGACTGTGTTGTTTGGCGACCCCCGTGAAATGGTCGTTTGATCCCAAATGGGGTCGCGACCCACAGATTGAGAACCACTGCTCTAACCCAACATTGGTTCTTGCTTCTCACAGGCCGCTCTTGTTTGGCTAGTCTAGAGAAAAGAAGCACTAGGGGGTGACATGATAACATTATTCCAGTTATTTAGGATCTGTTGCAAAGAAGAGGGGGTCAGCGTATTCTCCAAAGCATCTGAAGGCAAGGCAAGAAACGATGGATGGAAACTAAAGGAGAGAAGCAACTTGGAATGAAGGAGGACATTCCTAAGAGTGAGGACAATGAACCAGTGGAACGTCTTGCCTTCAGATGTTGTGGGTGCTTCATCACTGGAGGTTTTTGAGAAAAGACCAGACAACCCTTTGTCTGAAATTATATAGGTTCTCCTGCTTGAGGAGGGGGTTGGACTAGAACAGTGTTTCTCAACCTTGACCATTTTAAGGCATGTGGACTTTAACTCCCAGAATTCCACAGCCAGCAATGCTGGCTGTGGAATTCTGGGAGTTGAAGTCCACATGGCTTAAAATTGTCAAGGTTGAGAAACACTGGACTAGAAGATCTTCAGGGCCTCTTCCATCTCTATTCTGAATTGATTGATTGATATGCCTCACTTTATGACAGTCTTTCTAGAACAGGGTGTATTTGGGATCCCATCCTCCACCACTTTCCGCTTGCACGGAACACACGGAGCCATTTTGGAGAAGGCTTCTCATTTCAGCTTAAATGGGTCCATTAAGAGAGCTGCTTTGACTCTTCCTAATGGATCCTGGAGGCAGAGAAGGGAGGCCAGGCAGCCTCAGAAGCCTTTGCTTAGTTTCTACATGAAGGAGCCACCTTAGTTTCTACATGAAGGAGCCACCTTGGCGAAGAAGAGGCCATACCTCCTCTCTGTAGGGCAAGAAAGGCAGGACAAATGGCAACATGATGATGGAAATTAGAACAGAATAATAGAGTTGGAAGGGACCTTGCAGATCATTTCGTTCAAACACCCCTCCCATTCAAGCAGAAGACCCTACAACATTTCTGACAGAGGACAGTCCAGTCTTTTCTTGAAAGCTTTCAGTGATGAAGCTCCCACAACATCTGAAGGCAACTTCTGTTCCACTGGTTGATTGTCCTCACTTCCTGGACATTTCTCCTTCTTTCCAGGTTGAATCTCTCCTTGATCAGTTTCCCTCCGTTGTGCCTCGTCTGGCCTTCAGATGTTTTTGTAGAATAGGTTGACCCCCTCCTCTCTGTGGTAGCCCCTCAAATACTGGAACACTGCTATCCTGTCTCCCCTGGTCCTTCCCTTCACTAGACTAGCCATGGCCCATTCCTATAGCAATAAATTAATTCCTGCTCTTCCAAGGAGATTGGTAAGCTCTCCCATTCCATAGGACACACGTATCCCCTTAAGATTTAGCCAAGAGTCTGCCATAAATCAAATTTTCCCAAGGCAATCTCTGGTATGCACAATGGCTTTTGCTTGTCTCCGTTGGTCGGTCGGTTGCAATCTCATCTTCCTTTCCTGTTGTTTGCTTTCATCTGACGCTGGCACTTATTCCCTCCAGTAAAACCGGAATGCATTCCGGGCACTGAGTGACCTTCATTCACTCATTATAATAAGAAGACTTTTTCTCCCTTTTTAAAGCAATTAAATTCGTCAGGAATGACTTGTGGTGGCCCACATGCTCTTTACAGCCCTAACTAGTGCTGAATGCTTTAAAAAAAAAAAAGAGCCATGACATGTTTTCTCAAGTACCCCAAGGAAGTTTGTTTGACCTGTTCTTTCTCCCATCTGCACACTAGAAATGGCACCTGAAATGGCTTCTTCAGCGTGGTGTCCTCTGGGATGCATTCCTTGACATCTTGAGGGTGATGGGAAAGGCAGGCCGAAGGGAGGGAGGGAGGGGCGATGCTGTTTGAGAAAAGAAAGAAAAGCTTGGCTCAGACATTCAAAGGGCAACTTGTGACGGCTCAGTTCACACAACCTTTACTGTATTTAGCTTAACGTGGGCTTGTACTGAAAGAGAATGAGATTGTCCATCCTGGTCAGCCACGACATAGTTCACTTTTTTGACCGTGATGTGGTTGGTGAACTCAATCAATCAATCAATCAATCAATCAATCAATCAATCAGAATAGAGTTGGAAGGGACTTTGAAGGTCTTCTAGTCCAGCCCCCTGCTCAAGCAGGAGACCCTATATCATTTCAGACAAGTGGCTGTCTCTTCTTAAAAGCCTTGGAAGGAAGAAAGGAAGGAAGGAAGGAAGGAAGGAAGGGAGGGAGGAAGGGAGGGAGGGAGGGAGTGAGTGAGAGGGAGGGAGGAAGGAAGGAAGGAAGGGAGGGGGGAGAGGGAGGGAGGAAGGAAGGGAGGGAGGGAGGGAGGGAGGGAAGGAGGGAGGGAGGGAGGAAGGAAGAAAGGAAGGAAGGGAGGGAGGGAAAGAGTGAGAGAGGGAGGGAGGAAGGAAGGGGGGAGGGAGGGAGGGAAAGAGTGAGAGAGGGAGGGAGGAAGGAAGGGGGGAGGGAGGGAGGAAAGAATAACAGAATAAAGAATAATAGAGTTGGAAGGGACCTTGGAGTTCTTCTAGTCCAACCCAAGGCAGGAGACTTTATATCATCCCAGACAAATGGCTGTCCAGTCTATTCTTAAAAACCTCCAGGGATGGAGCACCCATGACTTCTGGTGGCAAGCTGTTCCACTGGTTAACTGCAAATCTGCGTTGAACTGAAATGTTGCACTTGGACATCACCAGATTTGCAGTCCTGAAAGAGGTGATTTTCTTTTATTAATGTTTAGTATCCTAGTAAAATAATAGGTGACATTTCCCTGTAAACATTTGCCTCATCCATATAATCTGATTGAGGGTATGAGGCCTATCCATTAGGAGGACAGCAGATTATGAAGGGACAATGGTTCACTGGAGTTTACTTTTTCCCCAGGGTGTTTGCATGGGTGTGTGTCAAAAATCAATACATTGACCACAACTGCACAGTTGAAGCCTCTCACCATTTTTATGTGTGTTTGCATGTTCCTTTAAATTAAAGCACTTTTAGCCAGCAGGGAGCAAGGCGTCATTCTTATCAGGCCTGTTCCAAATATGCAAAGTCTGACTGAATTATCTTCAGGATAACAAATCAGTTCAACTGAATCATTGATTTGGATTTTCAAATGTATTTTCAAAAAGTGCCTTTCCTGAGTATCCAAACCTTCCCAAATGTTTTGGAGGCATTGATTTTTGAGGATTAAATTGACTTTCTCATCTGATCTGGCAAGATGATTTGGAAATTCAGGTATCTCATGTGCCAATCAAGTCTCTCAATCAAATATTTGGAAAGCCGAGATCGTGATTTCCCAGAGTAGTTCTTGCTAAATTACCTACAGGCATTTGGATTGATTGATTGATTGATTGATTAGATGCCATCAGAATGGTTAGGAAATGCATATTGTGAAAGGAAGGGGTTGCAGCATTGAGAATCCCCGAGGAGAGAATTTGGTCTTGAACCGAACCCAGAAGCAAGCTGGTAACCAAGGTAGCTCATAACCAATGTAGCTGATAGTATTCAGGTAGCGTGTGCTGATCTAGGGGTGCACATAATGGCCCATGCTGCTAGCTTTAACTAGCTGACGTTTCTGGATGCCTTTCAGCTTCATACAGTAATTCATGGGGCTACAAACTGCGTATAGTCAAGGCCATGGTTTTCCCATTTACAATGTATGGCTGTGAAAGTTGGACCGTAAGAAAGGCTGAGCGCCAAAGAATGGAGGCCTTTGAACTCTGGTGCTGGAGAAGACTCCTGCGAGTCCCCTGGACTGCATGGTGATCAAACCGGTCAGTCCTGGAGGAGATCAACCCTGACTGCTCTTTAGAAGGCCAGATCCTGAAGTTGAAACTCAAGTACTTTGGCCACCTAATGAGAAGGAAGGACTCACTGGAGAAGAGCCTGATGCTGGGAAAGACGGAGGGCAATAGAAGAAGGGGACGACAGAGAATGAGGTGGCTGGATGGAGTCACTGAAGGAGGAGGCATGAGCTTAAAGGGACTCCAGAAGATGGTAGAGGACAGGAAGGCCCGGAGGAACGTTGTCCATGGGATCGTGGTGGGTCGGACACGACTTCGCAACTAACAACAACACAGTAAATATAATAATTCATGCAGGAATGACCCGGGGGGGGGGGACAGGGCTGAGTCTCCTGATCCAGGAATGGGCACAACTGTCTCACAATTTAAAGGCTCTTCTAGCCGTGATGACCACCTGCTTATGGAGCAGCAGTTGAGGCCAGGAGAATTCCCCGATTGCACACTAAGTCTGTCTGGGGCAGTGCTACCCCATCCATAATGAAACATAGTAAATTCTGAGGTCCAGGTGGCCCAAAACCTCAAATCAAATCTCAAATCAACCTTTATTGTCCAAGTGCAACATGTGTACAATGAGATTGGCTGAGCCTCCCTTCATGCACCCCCCCCCCAACACAACTCACAGTGACAACAAACCCACCATCCTATTACACCATGTGAACTTATTGCACAATGTGCCGGCCCCACAAGCCTATCACACATGGAGTTATTTCCCATTCAGGAGTCTGACTGCCCAGGGGTAGAAACTGTTCTTCAGCCTGTTGGTGCAGCTGGCTATGCTTCCATATCTCCTAGCCGACGGTAGGAGAGTAAAGAAGTGCTGACCAGGGTGTGTCATCCCTGAGAATTTTCCTCACTCTTCTAAAGCAGCGGGACCTAGAGGTGACATCTAGTGGTATCAGGGGACAGCCCACGAAGTTTTGTGCTGTGCTCACCACTCTCTGCAGTGTCTTTCTATCCACGGCTGTCAAGAATTTATGATTATTGTCCCAGGATGAGCCCCAGTTGATCTGGGATAAGCCCTGAGCTGTCATGGTGGCCATAAGTAGCCTCAGATCTCTCCCTTTGAGAAGGCAGGTTAAAGTCTCTCAGGACCCCCATCTTTCTTACAGCCATGTCATTCTGCTGGTTCATATTTGGTTTGTATCAACTACTAGGCAAAACATGATGCAGGATTCTAATATCCTAGCACAGGGGTAGGCAACCTTGGCTCTTTTATGACTCATGGACTTCAACTCCCAGAATTCCTGAGCCAGCCATGCTGAGGGGAAAGGGAGAGGTTTCCAAGCTGAGCCACGCTGGCTCAGGAATTCTGGGAGTTGAAGTCCACGAGTCATAAAGCAGCCTAGGCCTAGGCCACAGGTAGGCAACCGTGGCTCTTTTATGGCTCGTGGACTTCGACTCCCAGAATTCCTGAGCCAGCCGTGCTGAGGGGAAAGGGAGAGGTTTCCAAGCTGAGCCACGCTGGCTCAGGAATTCTGGGAGTTGAAGTCCACCAGTCATAAAAGAGCCAAGGTTGCCTACCCCTGTACCTAGCAGTATACTAGGGTTGACATGAGGGCTTCCACAAAGAGGTGGGGGTTCAACTTATTTTCCAGAGCACCAGAGGGCGGGACAAGAAACAATGGATGGAAACTTATCAAGGAGAGAAGCAACCTGAAATTAAGGAGAAACTTCCTAACAGTGAGGACAATTAACCAGTGGAACAGCCTGCCTCCAGAAATCGTGGGCGCTCCATCACTGGAGGCTTTTAAGAAGTGACTGGACAACCACTTGTCTGAGATGGTATAGGGTCTCCTGCAGGAGCAGGGGGCTGGACTAGAAGACCTCTGAGGTCCCTTCCAGCTCTATTCTGATTGATTGATTGATTGACCATCCCAAGACCTTTTTTACAGGTATAATTACTATACGTGGTGACCTGTCATAGAAGGGCATTTGATTTTTGTTTTCTAAATTTTGCATTTCTCTCTGACTTTCATTTTATTACTTCCAGCTCATTTCTGCAACTTAGCATCATCCTAAATTTTTTATGTCTGGCTTCTAGGATATTATCTGTCCAGTCCAATTTTATCTCACTTGCAAATCTGATAAGCAAATATATGAATACTTCATTAGCATTACATCTCCAGACAAGTTGTTAAAAATATTCAAGAGCAGAAGATCTGAGCTCTGATCTTGTGACGCTCAACCTGATATTTTTTCATCAGCTCGCAACATTTTAGCCACTTTTAATTTTTCAAAAATAATTAAAATGTGTCCTAATTTGGGGGCTCAGCAGGTGCCAGTGTGGAGTTTTGTAAGAAATAAGGCACTCATAGGCACTGATTGGAGGTGAAGGGGCCTTGGACCTTGAAAGAGGTCTGTCTTATCCTTCAGTTCATGATCTGGAGCAGAAAAAATGAGATCTGTATACTGAATTTCAAAGGATCAGGTTAGGATGAGCTCAAATGGAAACTAGGCTGGATTCAACCACTTGGAATTCTGAGGGAGAAAAGTATCCTGGAAGGATGGTAAAATCTGTGAAATGAGGGGCAATTCACAAAGAATGTCCACCCGGAAGAAAAATGGGGGAAAAAAAAAAATCTAAGGATGCCAGCATGAATGCAACAAAGTTCTCTAACATGTCAAAGAGAAAACAGACATTCATAGGTAATGGAAGGGACTCTAACCACAGAAGAATCTAAGAAGGTCTCCAGAAATGGGAGGAATTGGTTAGAAATTGGTCTGAACAAAGCTTAGAATGAGCTTAGGCTTGTAAGAGCTATCAAAAGCAGCAAACTAGGATATTTTGGATACATAGAACCATAGACTTCTAGGTCTTTGGAGGTCTTCTACTCCAACCTTATATCATCCCAGACAAATGGTTGTCCAATCTTTTCTTCAAAAACCTCCAGTGATGCAGCACCCACAACTTCTGAAGGCAAGATGTTAACTTGGGTTAATCGTTCTCACTGTTGGGAAGTTTCTCCTTGGTTCCAAGTTGGATCACTCTTTGACAAGCTTTTGCTTCTTGTCTTGCCCTCAGGAGATTTGGAGAACAAGTCAATCCCTCTTCCTCGTGGACTAGAAAACAGCTATCATGTTGCCCTAATCCTTCTCTTTGTTATGCTAGACACACCTAGTTCCCATAACTGTTACTTATATGATTTATCCTGCAAACCCTCCCAAAATTAGAAATAATATTTAGCTTCTCATATCTGGGAACCTTGCCCAGTCCTCACACACCCGTCCCTTTATTTGTTTAATTGATCTCTCCATAGCATTTATGATTTCACAGTGCTTTACCAAGGTCAGTGCTGCTACCTTAAAAAAATAAATCTAGGTGCTCTCAAGTAGCACCATTCCAATTCTGAATGGTGATGCTTTCATGAGACAGAATTGGATAATGTCTTCACCACTTTTGGAATTTGCAATATACTCCTGATCCTTGTTTTTGATCACGCTGCTGTAGGAACCATTGTTCACATTGTTAGAAACACACATGACGCCCTTTTATGTTTATGCAAGGAAGGTGCAAATGATTGTTTTGAATTGCAGAAGATAATTAAGTACAATAATCTCTGAACTCCGCAGTGGGCTGGAACTTTTATTATAGAAACCGTGCATTCAAAACACCCTTGTTTGCAAGACAATTGCATTTTTTTAATTAGTAGCCATGGAGCTCTGAAATTTGGCATTTTCACAATGTGCCTCATAGCATCTGCTAGTATGCCTGTTATGGCAAACAAGGTTGGGAATTGTCCAAAGTTTTAGGAGATAAAAAGAATCCGTGGATGTTTGCATCTTAAGTTGTTGTAGGCTGATGAGAGCAGTTGACTGCAAAGGGAATTAATTTTCAAGAGTTCTCATATGCACAATTAAGAGAAAGATTGAATATAGATAAAAAAAGTACCAGGGATAGAATGTAATAAAGTGGAATTTAAAAATGAATTATGTGCAAATGAGGAACATGTAAATGCTTTTATTGAGATTTGAAACTGAAGAAGTGCGAGTGAAAAATGCATAGTAAAATAGGCCAAGAGTTTTGGTTATAACTTTCAAATGCATCAATGAGAGAGAATGTGGTTAAAAAAAATCTGAAATTCGTATTGTCTTTCTATTCAAAAGAAAGCTTTAAAAAATGAGGTACTGTTGGTATATGACAGGGCTTTTCAACCAGTGGTACGGGTACCACCTGTGGTACATTGGCACCCAGCAGGTGGTACGCGACCATCCTAGAAAAGTGGTAGCGGGGGAGGGGAATGGGCTGAATCGGTGGCAGCAACGCACAAGCCTGAGCGAGAGACGGCTGGAGCTGCAGGGCTGTCAGGACTCAGCGGAAGCACCAGAATCAGCGCTTCTTTGGGGCTGTCAGGGCTCAGCCGAAGCGCCAGGAGCAGCGCCAGGCTCCAGCTGGAGCTCGGCGCTGATCCTGGTGCTTCTGCTGAGCCCAGAAGAAGCGCCGATCAGCTGGAATGTTGCAGCATTTCCAGGGTCTTGTAATTTACATTCAGCTGCTTGGTGACTGATTCATATTTATGACGGTCACAGTGTCCCCGGGTCATGTGAAGTGACCAAAACCTGCTGCAACCACCCAGCAGATGGGGGGAATAAAAACCAAACAACCCCCCACCCCACTCCCACTGCCAATCCTCAACAGAAATGCTCACAACAATGAAAACCTCGGACAGGAGGAAGAGCGCGGCCAGGTGGGCAGGCAGGTGTCTTGCTCGGCTGTGGCTTGGGGAGCACTTTTTTCACTGCCATTGTAACTTCAAACAGTCACTAAGCGAACTGTTGTAAGTCAAGGACTACCTGTACTTTATCACTTTTTTCCTGTTTTTTTTTTTTTTGGGGTCACCAAGTTTTTGACACCTTGCTAGGCGACTGGTGGTACTGGGATATTGCCATATCCTAAAAGTGGTACAATGGGTGAAAAGGTTGAAAAGCCCTGGTATATGACACCAGAGGGTCAGTAATGGTGCATCCACCACTCCAGCAGCAAGCTCTTCCATTGCTTAATAGTTCTCATTGTCAGGAAATTCCTCCTTATATCCAGGTTGATTCTCCCTCTGACAAGCATCCACCCATTGCTTCTTGCCTGCCCTCAGGGTCTTTGGAAAATAAGTACATTGGCCTGGAAGGAAAAAAAATGTATTAGTTGGAGGAGTTGGGTACATTTAGCTTGGAGAAGAAAAAACTGAAGAGACCTGGTAGCTCTTTTCAGGGAGCTGAAAGACTGTCATGTAGAAGAAAGAGCAGAATTGTTTAGAATCGTTGCAGGAGACAATGCAACAACCAACAGGTTTAAATTAAAAAACAGTACAACTGTGTTGAGCATCAGGAAGAATTTCTCAGTGCAGGGATTCTCAACCCTGGCATCCTGAAGATGGGTGGACCAATTCCCAGAATTCCCCAGCTAGCAAGAACTGGATTTCCCACAATTTGCTGAATTACCCAACCCCATTTTTGCCTAATCCACCATATTTTGCATACTTGGTCAATCAGTTAGTGATAGTACTGCTCCTTACTGCACAAGAGAGACCACACTTGGAATATTGCATCCAGTTCTGGTCATGCTGAGGCCCTAGAAAGTGTGCAGAGAAGAGCAACAAAGGTGATAGGGCCGTGGTGGTGAACCTATGGCGCATGTGCCACAGGTGGCATGCAGAGCCCTCTCTGCGGGCACACGCGCCATCGCCCCAGTCCTAAGCCTTCAGCTGGTTTTTATAAAACCTTTTCACTTTAGGCCTCCGCCGTCGTGTGCAAAAAAAAAAAAGTTCAATCAATCAATCATTTCAACTTCTCGCAGGAAAAAAAAACATTTTGCAAAGTTGGAATTGATTGATTGAACTTTTTAGTCCCACCCAGTCTGCCATTACCACTGCAGCCACACCCACCCAATGGGCCACACCTACTCAATGGGCCACGCCTACCCAATGGGCCATGCCCACCTGGCACCCAACGATACATAAGTGGGTTTTGGGTTGCAGTTTGGGCACTCGGTCTCTAAAAGGTTCACCATCACTGTGATAGGAGTTCTGGAGGCTAAAACATATGGTTAGGAGCTAAAGGAACTAGGTATGCTTAACCTAACAAAGAGATGGCTTAGGGGCAAAATGGGTCAACTTGACACAGCCAACTCACCTGTCAAACCTGACTTGACTCCATAGTTGCCTGTACTTGCTTTTTGCTTGCAGTTTTGCCAAACAGTGAGGGTGGAGGGAAGCTATATGGAATGCAAGTGAACCGTCTGTTGCTGGGGAGATGTTATCTACCAAGGCCGAGTGATGAAGAATGTTTTGACCCAAGCAGACAGCTTCCCCCAAAGCAAAAGAACTGAACTCAGTTGGTGAACTATGAACTGTGGATGGCATGGAGGGGGAAAAGAGAGTTACCTATGTGATTTTTCCTGGGAAAAATCCCACAACTGACTTCGCTTCTGCCGTGCCTAGAGTGCCGGGAGTTTCTTTTGTTGAATATGCCAAATGGGACGGTTGACATCACCATGCTCAAGTCGCCATGGGCAATTCCCTATAGCCAACTCGCCATGGGACAACTCACTGAGGGCAATTTTAACAATTCAATTTAGTTATTTAAAATTAAAATATTTAAATTAAAAAATATTTTATTTTTTGTCATTCATATTTTATTTTGTCCCTCCTTTGACATCCTTTCTTTAATTATTCCCTTCCACCATTTCTTCGATATCAATGCAACTCTGGTCCTGCAGTGAGTTGGCCATGGTGAGTTGGCTGCAGCAAGTTGGCATTGGTGAGTTGGCCATGGCGAGTTGTCGTAGACCCCTTTGGGGAGACCTGTTAACCTTCTGATAGTTGTAGGGCTGTCGCAGGTTGATTAATTCTCCAAAACCTGTGAGGGCAGGACAAGAAGCAATGGGTGGAAGCTACTCAGAGGGCAATCTAGCCTGGCACTAAGGCGGAATTTCCTGACAGTGACAATTAAATCAATGGGACAGCTTTGCCCCCAGAAATTGTGGGTGCTCCATCGCTGGAGGTCTTCAAGATTGGACCACCATTTGTCCAGGATGGTATTAGGACTCCTGCTTTGGGCCCCTGGTTGAAATAGAAGATCTCCAAGGTCCCCTCCAGTCCCATGATTCTATGATGCTTAACAATTCACTGCAAAAATTTCTCCAAATCATGAAAAGTGGCAGCTAAATAAATGAAGAGGAGCCAGGAAGAAATTGACTTAAAATGCTCCTTCTTAATCACTTCCGAACATCCTAAAGCAGTGGTTCTCAACCTTTTTAATGCCGCGACCCCCAACCGGTCATAAGTCGAGGACTACTCAACCAGTCGTAAGTCAAGGACTACTCAACTGGTGCAGCACCGTTTGCAGAATGGGACTTTTGGTGGGCTCAGCAGGGCAGAGACAGCCTGGACAATTCCTATTGGCTTTTGAAAGTCAATAGAATTAGACTCTATTCAAGAGAGTCTGTTCTATTGGCTTTCAAAAGCCAATAGAATAAAAGGGAGCAGCACAGCTAAGGAAAAGGGGGAAAAAATGGCGGACTGCGTTGTTTGGAGACCCCCATGAAATGGTCGTTCGACCCCAAATGGGGTCCCGACCCACAGATTGAGAACCACTGTCCTAAAGCATCTGTGCCATTTTTTTTAAAAAACCACAAACTCAGAAGGAAAAAAGGGTGTGCAAAATTAATAATGATCATTGGGGAGTGTCTTGGAATAGATATGCAATATGTCAATACTTGTTTGATCTATATTATCATTAGACAGAGATTGTAAAGTCTGAGCTAAAAAAAAAGGGGGGGGGAGAGTTGACTAAACTCTGCAGTCTGCTTCCCACAATAGCTAAATAGATGCTACCAGGAAGACCTCAAGTTGGGCATACAGGTAAGTCCTCAGTTTACAACAGTTCATTTAGTGACCGTTTGAAATTATAAAAGTGATGTATGACTATTTTTCACACTTATGACCATTGCAGCATCCCCAGGGTCATGTGGTTTACCTTTGGATCCTTGCAAATTGATTCACATTTATGACAGTTGCAGTATCCCAGGGTCATATGATCACCTTGTGGGAAGTCATCCCGAGAAAGAAATATTTTGGGGAATATTAAAAGGCAGAATATTATATTTCCCCAAAGATATTTAGAGGCAACCCGCCCCCTCCCAAGTCTCTCTGCCCCAAACAGAAAGCAGGTCTGCAGAAATGCAGATGTAATAATCTTGTCAGAAAGATTGGAGCTAGGAAGCTGGGATTAGAAAGACAAAGATCTCTAGAATCAACAATCCCTCACACTGAATAATCCAACACTCATCAGCCACATCCCCAGGGAAGCAGGATATGACCTTTAGGACATAATAGGATTAACCCACCACCATCAGAATACCAGAAAGGCACACTCAGACTCAGGTCAAAGTTCGTGTCACAGGAACAACTCCAAACAAAAGCTCAAGAAGGTATAAAAACCCTACTACATGTGGTCAGAGCCATCTTCCCGTCTGGCTTTCCTCTTCAATAAACTGCACCCTTCTTTCTAAAGCAGTCTCCATTTTGTTTATTCCTGGCTTGAGAATTAGGGAGGGGGATCACAGCATACTAAAAAGCAGAGACATCACCCTGCCAACAAAAGTACGTATAGTCAAAGCCATGGTTTTCCCAGTTGCAATGTATGGCTGTGAAAGTTGGACCATAAGAAAGGCTGAGCACCAAAGAATGGAGGCCTTTGAACTCTGGTGCTGGAGAAGACTCCTGCGAGTCCCCTGGACTGCAAGGCGATCCAACCGGTCAGTCCTGGAGGAGATCAACCCCGACTGCTCTTTACAAGGCCAGATCCTGAAGTTGAAACTCAAGTATTTTGGCCACCTAAGGAGAAGGAAGGACTCAGTGGAGAAGAGCCTGATGCTGGGAAAGATGGAAGGCAAGAGAAGAAGGGGACGACAGAGAATGAAGTGGCTGGATGGAATCATGGAAGCAGGAGGCATGAGTTTAAATGGACTCCAGAAGATGGTAGAGGACAGGAAGGCCTGGAGGAACGTGGTCCATGGGGTCACGATGGGTCAGACACGACTTCGCAACTGACAACAACAACCAATCCTTCCTGGGAAGGAATTAGCTGGAAGCAGGCCCTCTGTTTGCTACCACACCAGCAATGCATCCTTTCCCCTCCTGCCTCCACAGCAGAGCGAGGGGGTAAAGACAAACTCTCCTTTATCTGTCTGGCTCACTTAGCAGAGAGAACAATTTGCAAGCCCATTATCTTTGTGCTTGGTGCAATTGCTTATAATTGACACAAGGATAGATTCTGCCCCGCCTGCTTTCTGCAAACATGGCTTCTTTCTTCGTTTCTTTAATTAGTTTTCATTCATGGTACTTAACGAAAGGAGCTCTGTCTACTCTCGCTTGCTTCTCAGAGTATTCTCATCGTTTTACCAAAAAAAAAAAAAAAGTGAACCCCAGGCAGGCTGGAACTGCTTGACAGGCGAAAGGCACGCTCACTGCAATGAAATTCTAACACCCCAATTCCTAAGGGGGACCTTTCAATTTTTATCCTCTGCTACCGGGCCTGATTGGCGAAGAAACTTCCTTTGAATTTTCTAGGGCAGGCTGGCTCTGATTCCCAGGGTGCCGTGTTGGCAAAGCCAGAATTCCTAGATCAGGGATATTTAATTTGCACATTCAGGAAGTGGAATTTGCAGAGATGTGAATGCCAACAAAGTAGACGTGCTCAGGATGACTCTTTCTCCTCAATTTCTTTCATTTTTGCCCATTAAATCACCCAGGAACAATTGCATAAAGGATTATCTAATGGAATATAAACCCTTAAGGAACATGTTTCCCCAACATCATCCTAGCTACAGCCCTAAACTACAGGTAACTGCAGTTGAGCCCAAAATTTATGCTGCTAAATGATGTGGGAAGTCAGCCCCCCCCCCCCAGAGAAGGAAATATTAAAAGGGCAGAATATATTTCCCTTCTTTCCTTCCTTCCTTCCTTCCTTCCTTCCTTCCTTCCTTCCTTCCTTCCTTCCTTCCTTCCTTCTTTCTTTCCTTCCTTCCTTCCTTTAGTATATAATTCTTTTTGATGTTTTTTAAAATTCTCCTTCCTTCCTTCCTTCCTTCCTTCCTTCCTTCCTTCCTTCCTTTAGTATGTAAATTCTTTTTGATTTTTTTAAAATTCTCCTTCCTTCCTTCCTTCCTTCCTTCCTTCCTTCCTTCCTTCCTTCCTTCCTTCCTTTAGTATGTAAATTCTTTTTGATGTTTTTTTAAATTCTCCTTCCTTCCTTCCTTCCTTCCTTCCTTCCTTCCTTCCTTCCTTCCTTCCTTCCTTCCTTCCTTCCTTCCTTCCTTCCTGTAGTATGTAAAGTCTTTTTGATGTTTTTTAAAATTTTCCTTCCTTCCTTCTTTGTCTCTCCTTCCTTCCTTCCTTCCTTCCTTCCTTCCTTCCTTCCTTCCTTCCTTCCTTTAGTATATAAATTCTTTTTGATGTTTTTTAAATTCTCATTCCTTCCTTCCTTTCTTCCTTCCTTCTTTCCTTCCTTCTTTGTCTCTCCTTCCTTCCTTCCTTCCTTCCTTCCTTCCTTCCTTCCTTCCTTCCTTCCTTCCTTCCTTTAGTATATAAATTCTTTTTGATGTTTTTTAAATTCTCCTTCCTTCCTTCCTTCCTTCCTTCCTTCCTTCCTTCCTTCCTTCCTTCCTTCCTTCCTTCCTTCCTTCGTTTCCTGTAATAATTCAGGTGTTCAGGGGAGGGAAGATCAATTAGTCTCCTTGGCAATGTTAACCCCCCCCCTCCCAAGGCCCTGAAGGAAGGGAGGCGGTTTTGAACATCCATCTCTTTGGGGTTTTTCTTCTTCTGCTCTTGATCTCTTAACAGAAATGATTACAGCTATTAAGAAAAAAAAAATCTAGACACAAAGGAGATGAAATTGATGCCAAGCAAAGACATTTTCCTGTGCTTTTTCCCCTACTACATCTCTTTCTATTTGATTAAAAATCGTTTGGGTTTAAGTATTCTTTCAGTGAAGGAGATAATCTTGGAGAATGCTTTTTAAGGATGGGATGGGATGTTCTTGCCTTTATTTAAGGAATAGGAGCCAGGATGGTATATGAATGTGCCATCTAGGGATTTGTGCCTCCCTGCCTTCTCACATTTACCTTCAGTCACAAGGGAATTGCCTGTTGAATAACAACAACAACTAATAGTAATAATAGTAAGAATAATAATAAGCTGCTGCAAGAAGATCGCGCAGACTGACTACAAGCAGCGGCATGACAAAGTAGCAACAATGGTGCAAGATCTGCAAGAAATATCATTTGCCTGTAAGCAAAAACTGGTGGGATCATAAAATAGAGAAAGTCATAGAAAATGATACAATTAAACTGCTCTGGGACTTCAGAATTCAAACAGACAAGCACCTGCAACATAACACCCCAGACTTAACAATTGTCGATAAGAAAGACAAAAAAGTCTGGATAGTGGACGTGGCAGTGCCTGGAGACAGCAGAATAGACAAGAAAAAGCTGGAGAAGATAACAAAATACAAAGACCTACAAAAAGAAATAGAAAGACTGTGACAAAAGCAAGCAAGGGTAGTACCAATAGTCATAGGCTCCTTGGGTGCAATCCCAAAACAACTGGAGCACCACTTCAACACCATTGGCATTGACAAATTCGCTATTAGTCAATTGCAAAAGGTGGCCTTACTTAGGAACTGCTTCCATCCTGCGACAAGATCTGTAATACCATTAAACATCCACATCTGCCTATCCCAGGTCCTGGGTAAGGACTCGATAGGTAGACAAAAATCCAGTCTGAACATCTGGTTGAGTGTGCAATGAATAATAATAATAATAATAATAATAATAATAATAATAATAATAATAATAATAATGGACCCTGGAGGTCTTCTAGTCCAACCCCCTGCTCAGGCAGGAAATCCTATACCATTTCAGGGAAATGGCTGTCCAGTCTCTTCTTAAAAACTTCCAGCGTTGGAGCATTCACAACTTCTGGAGGCAGGTATAAATTAGACCAGACTAAGGAACCAATACTATGTAGCTAGGACTACTTTTATTGTAACAGCTCTAGTAAGGAATCATAGAATCCTAGTGCTGGAAGGGACCTTGGAGGTCTTCTAGTCCAATCCTTATACCACCCCAAAGAAATGGCTGTCCAATCTTTTCTTGGAAACATCCAGCAATAAAGCACCCACAACTCCAGGAGGCAAGCTCTTCCATTGACTAATTGTTATCACTGTCCAGAAAGTCAAGAAGGATATTGTAAATCTGAATGAGCTTCCTCCACCCTCACTTTGTTTTTGAATGAATTTGGGGAGGGAATAGTCTGAGATGTTTTCTAAAGTTGGTTTCTTAGTCTCAAACCTTATCTGACAGTCTTATCTTAGAGACACATCCTCCCGTCCTTCAAAGTAGGAGAATTGTTGAGAGGGTCAACCTATTTCCAAAGCCCCTGAAGGCCAGACAAGGAATAATGGATAGAAACTGGAGAGATTCAACCTAGAAATAAGGAGAATTTTTCTGACAAGTGAAAACAACCAAGCAATGGAACAGAAGTTGCCTTCAGAAGTTGTGGGAGCTTCATCACTGAAAGCTTTCAAGAAAAGACTGAACGACAGAAATGGTGCAGGGCAGGGGTCTTCAAACTTGGCCCTTTGATGACTTGTGGACTTCAACTCCCAGAATTCCTCAGCCAGGCACGCTGGCTGACGAATTCTGGGAGTTGAAATCCACAAGTCATAAAAGGGCCACGTTTGAAGATCCCTGGTGCAGGGTCTCCTGCTTGGGTGGGGGATTGGACTAGATGATCTACAAGGTCCCTTCCAACCCTGTTATTCTATTCTATTCTATTCTATTCTATTCTATTCTATTCCTTTCTCTATTCTATTCTATTCCTTTCTCTATTCTATTCTGTTCCGTTCCGTTCTCTTCTCTTCTCGTCTCGTCTCTTCTCTTCTCCTCCTTTCTCTATTCTATTCTGTTCCGTTCCGTTCTATTCTATTCCTCTTCCTCTTCCTCTTCTCTTCTCTTCTCCTCTCCTCTCCTCTTCTCTTCTCCTCTCTTCTCTTCTCTTCTACTCTATTCCTTTCTTTATTCTATTCTATTCCTTTATTCTATTCTGTTCCGTTCCGTTCTGTTCTATTCCTCTTCCTCTTCTCTTCTCTTCTCTTCTCTTCTCTTCTCTTCTCTTCTCTTCTCTTCTCTTCCTTTCTCTATTCTATTCTGTTCCGTTCCGTTCTATTCCTCTTCTCTTCTCTTCTCTTCTCTTCTATTCCTTTCTCTATTCTATTCTGTTCCGTTCCGTTCTATTCTATTTCTCTTTCTCTTTCTCTTTCTCTTTCTCTTTCTCTTTCTCTTTCTCTTTCTCTTCCTCTTCCTCTTCCTCTTCTCTTCTCTTCTCTTCTCTTCTCTTCTCTTCTCTTCTATTCCCCTTGCCCTTGCCCTTTACAGGAAGAGGTAGTGATGCAAAGAGGGAATCATATCTTTGAGAAGTGAAAATATTGTCTTTTCTTAGGGAAACTCGAAGAAATTCTCCACTCAGTTGTCCAGGCCATCTGTTGAGCAGTCATTTCAAGATGCCTTTTGTGTTCCGATCCTGATAAAACCATTGACTGATGATTCAAGGTTTGCAGCAGAGCCGAAGGATCTGGGGAATTGCTCTGATGTATTATGTCTTTGGCAAATGACAAGATTCACCCGGAGGCAGCTGAGGACATGGACGGTATCTGGGCTGCTGTAATATGTCAGAGATCAGAGCATAGAGGGAGCCAGGAAAAAGCAAGAGAAGCTTCATCTGAAGTGGAAGTTCAACGGGCCACTCGGCTTCATTACAGGTCCTGGAAGATGCAGGGATTCGCCCTCCCCCACTGGCAGAGGAAGATAGACAGGGTGTCCCCTAGTCTAACTGGCAATGCCCAGTCACCCCCCTGCACCCCCCACAGCTCCTGCGATTCACACTGTGCTTCTCTGGCAATTGTGCAGTGTCCCCAGAGCATCATCGTTGCTGCCCACTGCCCGATTGGCTGACATCTACTTGTCCGGTGCAGCGAAATGCCCAGGTAAGCAAGGCCTCTGGGAATGGGTCAGGATGAAGGACGGGGTGGAGGGCTGGGGCTGGGCATTGATGGTGGAGAATTGCCGGCAGAGGTCCAGAGGAGGAGGAAAGCCCGCTGTAGTTTGGCGGTGGCAGTTGGCTGGGAGCAAAGTGTGCGCGGTCAACGGCCGGCACCTAAACATCTCATACCGAAAGGTTTGCTCTCGTCTTGCTCCTGAAGCGCGAAGGAAGAGCAAAACCTCTTTTACAGCACAGATTGACATTCCCACTGCGATTCTTACGCTCGTGAAGATTGCTCATAATTTAAATTGGAATGAATGCTAAGACTGGGGATGATCTCAAAACCCACCCCTTGGGACTGGGAGAGTCTTGGCAGGTGTTCCAGATTGATGGATTGATTACAAACCGTCACGTCGCTGTTGACTTGTAATCTTTAGCACCAAATCTCTCCTTTCTTTCGTTTTTCTCCAGCCCAAAGGTCTCATTTAGCAAGTCTTCCCCGTACTGATCAGCGTGACAAGCTTCTTTCTGCCTCCCGTGTGCCCTGATTATAATGAGCTCAAATAATAAGATCTGTGAAAATGTGACTTGCACTTCTTGCCTGTATTGTGACTGCAAAATCTAGACGACTCTTTGAATTATTATTATTATTATTAATAATAATAATAAAGTTGGAAGGGACCTTGGAGGTCATCTAGTCCAACCCCTGCTCAGGCAGGAAAACCTATACCATTTCGGACAAATGTCTGTCCAGTTTCTTCTTAAAAACTTTCAGTGTTGGAGCATTCACCGCTTCTGGAGGCAGGTTGTTCCACTGGTTAATTGTTCTCACTGTCAGGAAGTTTCTCCTTAGTTCTAGGTTGCTTCTCTCCTTGATTAGTTTCCATCTGTTGCTTCTTATCCATTGCCTTCAGGGGCTTTGGAGAATAGCTTGACTCCCTCTTCTTTGGGGCATCCCCTGAGATTGGCTAGTCTAAAGAAAAGAAGAAATAGGGGAGACATGATAGCAGTATTCCAGTATCTGAGGGGCTGCCACAAAGAGGAGGGGGTCACGTTATTCACCAAAGCACCAGAGGGCAGGACAAGAAACAACGGTTGGAAACTGACCAAAGAGAGAAGCAACTTGGAATTAAGGAGAAACTTCCTAACAGTGAGAACGATTAACCAGTGGAACCGCTTGCCTCCAGAAGTTGTGGGTGCTCCATCACTGGAGGTTTTTAAGAAGAGGCTAGACAGTCACTTGTCTGAGATGGTATAGGTTCTCCTGCTTGAGCAGAGGGCTGGATTAGAAGACCTTCAAGGTCCCTTCCAGCTCTGTTCTATTCTAAATATACATGGACAGGGCTTGTGTCCTAATGATCCAATGCTATTTTCATCATGTAATTCCTTCTCCCATCTTCTGGACAACACTGATTAAGCATTTTTATGGCATTGTTTTCTTCCCAGTTGTCTACAACTCTCTTGGTTTCTGCTCTGTCCCAAGAGAAGACAGGGGGGCCTGTCTTCCCACGGGACGTCTTGTGGAGTGATGCTCTGTCTCTGCTAAGAGGGAAGCCTTGTCTTCAGAAGTGATTGGATGATGCCTCCTCCTCAAGAAATGTTCTAACTCATAATTTTCCTTAGCACTGCTACTTTAAAGAACAGCTATTCGTGAAATGGCTTCCCTTGCATCAGGGGCAGGCAATCTTGGCTCTTTTATGATTCGTGGACTTCAACTCCCAGAATTCCTGAGCCAGCATTGCTGGCTCAGGAATTCTGGGAGTTGAAATTCACGAGTCATAAAAGAGCCAAGGTTGCCCACCCCTGCCTTGGATGGAGGCCATATGTGAATCCTACTTGGCTGAAAGCCTTTTTCTCAAGTGCCTCCAAGTTATGACCAACAATCCAGAAAGGAAGACATCTTAAAACAGTCGGGTGGAACTCCAGGATTGCTTGGAAAACAATTAATTTTCCCAGCTGCTGGAGGAACAGGATTCAGTGCCAAGCTGTGAGTAGCATCATCTTTACTCCTGTCGAATTTCTGGTGGCATCTGAAGCAACCACTACAAACTACGGATGTGATTAATATTGCCTCTATTGTTCTAAAGAGATTTTGTTTTTTTGCACTGTGGATTTCTCCAAATGCTTCCTGAATTTATGATCGCTTTATTGCTGTTGCCAGGGACAACAGCTTGTTAAAAATCCCTAGCAACATATAGATTGCTACATACATGGAAATTAGGTGCATACCTATCAACCTTAGAGTCATAAAAAGGCCCAATTTATTAACTATATGGTGAAAGTGACACCTTAACAGTCAAAGGATGTGAAATGGCACAGTCATTTGCATGTTGTGGGTAGGGAGAGTGGACGGCGGGGTTCCAATGCTAAATCTGAACTTTTATAGCTGTCATCAAATTATGATATATGTGGGGAACATTGTTAGGGGCTAGATGGAATGGGCTGAATTTTAAATAACATCTCATCGATGTAGATATCCTGTGTCCTGCAAATATTTCCTGCCTGATTTTAAATAGTAGCCAAGAGGATACTGGGAAGCTCCAGAGTTCAATTAAAATCCTGTCAGCGCTTGTATTGCACATTTGTTGGCTTATGTTTAGGAAAAGGCAATAGATTTCAAGGGCATAAAGGCCAGTTTTGGAACATCTCTCTCTGGGCCTTTCCATTAACTGAATTTTAAATAGAGTCATGAATACTGAGTACTTTTTAAAGGTAATATTGAGGCAATCCTGTCCCACACACGTGGCTGTTTCATTGCAGGCAATGCAAAGCTTTGCTCTTGAAAAGGGGTAAATTATCTAACAAAATGAAATTCAATGGTGAAAAAGGTAAGGTTCTACATGTAGGCAAGAAAAACCAAATGTACAAGTATAGTGTAGGGGGTACCTTGCTCAATAGTAGCAACTGTGAGAGGGATCTCGGAGTCCTAGTGGACAATCATTTAAATGTGAGCCAGCCGTGTGCTGCAGCTGCCCAAAAAGGCAACACAATGCTAGGCTGCATTAACAGAGGGATAGAATCAAGATCACATGAAGTATTAATACCACTTTACAAGGCCTTGGTAAGGTCACACTTGGAATACTGCATCCAGTTTTGGTTACCACGATGTAAAAAAGATGTTGAGACTTAGAAATAGTGCAGAGAAGAGCAACAACGATGATTAGGGGACTGGAGGCTAAAGCATATAAGGAACAGTTATTGGAATTGGGAGTGTCTAGTCCAGGGGTAGGCAACCTTGGCTCTTTTTTAACTCGTGGACTTCAACTCCCAGAATTCTGAGCCAGCATGGCTCAGCTTGGAAACCTCTCCCTTTCCCCTCAGCATGGCTGGCTCAGGAATTCTGGGAGCTGAAGTCCACGAGTCATAAAAGAGCCAAGGTTGCCTACCCCTGGTCTAGTCTAATGAAGAGAAGGACGAGGGGGGACATGATAGCAGTGTTCCAGTATCTCAGGGGCTGCCCCAAAAAAGAGGGAGTCAAACTATTTTCCAAAGTGCCTGAAGGCAGGACAAGAAGCAACGGATGGAAACTAATCAAGGAGAGAAGCAACTTGGAACTAAGGAGAAACTTCCTGACAGTGAGAACAATTAACCAGTGGAACAACCTGCCTCCAGACGCGGTGAATGCTCCAACACTGGAAATTTTTAAGAAGAGACTGGACAGCCATTTGTCCAAAATGGTGTAGGGTTACCTGCCTGAGCTGGGGGTTGGACTCGATGCCCTCCAAGGTCCCTTCCAACTTTATCATTATCATTATTATTATTATGGATCATCGCACAGTCAGCCAGATGTTCAGACTGGATTTGGCATTTTGTCTACCTATTGAGTCCTTACCCAGGACCTGGGATAGGCAGATGTGGATGTTTGATGGTATTACAGGTATCGTCGCAGGATGGAAGCAGTTCCTAGTAAGTCTGCCTTTTGCAATTGACTAATAGCGAATTTGTCAATGCCAATGATGTTCAAGTGGTGCTCCAGTTGTTTTGGGATTGCACCCAAGAAGCCTATCACTATTGGTACTACCCTTGCTCTCTTGTTGTTCTTGTTCTTGTTCTTCTTGTTCTTCTTGTTCTTCTTGTTCTTGCTTCTTCTTCTTCTTCTTCTTCTTCTTCTTCTTCTTCTTCTTCTTCTTCTTCTTCTTCTTCTTCTTCTTCTTCTTCTTCTTCTTCTTCTTCTTCTTCTTCTTCTTCTTCTTCTTCTTCTTCTTCTTCTTCTTCTTCTTCTTCATCTTCTTCTTCTTCTTCTTCTTGAATGGCTATTTGGAGGGAGCTCATATTCCAGAAGACGTCTCAGCTTCTCTTGCATTGCTGTCCTGGCAGCATAAAACCAAGGCCGGAGTCTTGAGGAAACCTGCAGATTCCAGGCCATTTTTAAGCAGCCAGGGGCTCTGACACCCTCGGCGTGGAGAGCTTCCAGGCTTCTCCCTTCTGTGAAGACATGAGCAGCTGTATGGGGCTGCCCTTTGCTGTCAACCTGACACTAGTTCAGTGTGAGTCCCAACGGCTCCAGCCAGACCTGTCAACGTTTTTGAATTTGCCCAAGAAAAAGGAGAGAAAGAGCACCTCTGAGACCAAGCTTTTCTCGGAGTTTCCTTTATTACGATGTATTGAAAAAGAATGGGATACGGTTACAGAAATCTCAGCAATTTAGGAGCCAATTTATCACTCAGCTGGTTATGGTAGTGATTTTCTCAGAGTTTGTTTGCTTTTTTTTTATTTTTAAGCAACCGACTCCCTGGGAATGGGTGCAGAGGCTAATCGTCGCCTGGTAGGTCTGGAGTGTGCAGCTGATGGGGATGCCAGTCTCTCTGGAACTCTGGACCAGGCCTGAAAGAGGGAAGAGAAGAATTGGCCCCGAGTCTTTTGCTCCTCCATCAGAGCAACTCCCAGGCTTGACTACCACAGTGCTGAGAGAGGTCGTCAGGCCTCTCTAGAATGGCAGGAAAGTCACTAGAAAAGGGACAACGCTCACTGGTTCTGCCCTGAAGTCCTGACTCATTTTGGTTTTGCTCCTCTTGAGAGAAGAGACAAGTGACCAAATGGCCATGTTGTGTGGAAAGGGATAAGCTTCAGGCTGCCATGGCATCTGCCACAACTTCCCTTTGACTGTTCTGTCCCAGCCTACATGAGTCCTTGTTATGCTCACAAGGAGAAACCCCTCTTCCAAGAAACAGGCAGGAACTGCAAAAAAACAACAAAAAACACCCCCTTTTATTCTCACAGACCTGAGTCAATGTCCAAGGCAAACAAACACAGTTCACAGAAACTCGATCCTCAACATGAATGGCTCCCTTCGGCAACCAGCACCTCCCATACCTTCTTTTTTATAATTCAGCCAAGGCATGGCTTCCTAATGCCTTCTCCTTTGCCTTTGGAGCTGCCCCATTGCATTCCTCTGTCCTACTCGCTTCCCTTGCCTGTGCATTCGTGCATCCGGGATTTGTCCCAGCTGTTCTTCATCACTGTCCAACTCAGGCTCCCAGCACAGCTGTGTCTCAGCCTGAGCGTGAGTAGAGGGGCCAGGCTCCTCATCCGACTGTAAGTCTTGGAGCTCCTCAGAGCCTTCCTCTGACTCTTAATGTCACTCCAGGCCCCTCCTCCTCGTCTGATTCCTCAGACTCAGCTGCCGGATCCACTGGCTGGTGAGGAATCACAACATTGATTCCTGAGATCCGCTCCACCAGCAGTAGGACAAGCAAGGCACCAGCTTTTCCAGTAACTGGATGAGGCATCTTTCTCTTTTTTAAAGTGAAGTGGCAAACACCTGGATACCAATGATACCACACAGGCCATTGTTCTGCCAGAAAGCCTACCTGCGTAGCCCAATCAACTTGCAAGGCCATGCACTGGCTGAGCCCAGCTCTCTCCTGTCCAGTCCCTCATTACTCACTGAACTGATTAGATTTTTTTTTTCCTTCCAAGGTGATTATTTGTGTTTTGTATGCCTTTCCTCATCACCTCCACAAACTCGCGGTACTCTATTTATTAGCGTTCCCTTTGCACATTCAGCTAATAGGCGTTCAATATGCAAAAGAGCATTTCCACCCAAATTACAGAGTTCCCAATGGTGAAATTCTCAGCAGGGAGGTAATAGCAGAAGACGACGCTGGGGTGATTTATTAAGAGGAAGACCGAGGTATGAGGAACAAGGCTGAGAGAGAAAAAAAATTACCCGGGAATTAATGAAAAAGCCGGAGGTCCAACAGCTTGATGGATTCTGGATTAATTTTCGCTAAATCTCATTGACAAGTGAGAATGCCTTTGCTTTGTGTCACAAGCGGAATAAAAACACCAGGATTTTTTTTTAAAATAACTAATTAATATGGGGAAAACCACACGGTATCCATAAATTACAGGGAGTCTTCGGTTTACAACAATTCATTTAGTGACCGTTCAAAGTTACAAGGGCACTGAAACACGTGACTTATGAATGTCTTTCACAGTTACGAGCCTTGCAGCATCTCCATGATCACGTGATTAAAATGCAGATGCTTGGCAACTGATTCATACTTATGACGGTTGCAGTGCCCTTGGCTCATGTCACCATCTGACAAGAAAAGTCAAGTTTCACTCAACAACCCTGTTACTAATTTGACCACTGCTGTGATTCACTTAGCAACCGTGGGAAGAAAGGTTGTAAAACAGGGCAAAACTCACTTAACAAATGTCTCACTTAACAACAGAAACTTTGGGCTCAGTCACGGCCATAAGTCCTGGATTAGTTGCATGTGTGCCCAAATGCCAATAATCCTTTTGAAACGCACCAGGTGCCCATCAATTTAACTTTCTCCCCAAAACAAAAGAGAACAGATTTGCTGCAAAATGGAGTCTTGGCCTCAGGCGTCATCTTGATTTCGAAGAATGAAAGAGGACCCCACTCCGGTCTCAGCTGCTTTGAAGAAAGAGCAGTGGGGGTTGGCTGGTGGAAAGTCCCTTTGGAAGCAGGGAGCAGCAGCAGAGCCTCCGCAGTTGACATCAAATGCGCTATGGACATAGACAAGTGGTGGGATTGAAATACCTGAACAACTGGCTCTCTTATTGGATGCAGGTCTGGACCTCCTAGAATGGCCTTCCGGAAGTGGCATCCACAAACTTCCAGTTCCCTGGAAAAGTTGGGATACATTGAGAGACGGATCTGCCTTGAAAATAGCCCATGATGAACTGGATAGTGCAACCAAACCCTAGCATAAGAATCTATGGCATTTGTATTATGTCACATTAGCAGTGGTGGGATTCAAATATGTGAACAACCAGTTGTCTGTGTGGATGCTGCTTCCAGAAGTCCGTTCTGGGCCTTGGCAACAAAAAAAATTAGTTACCGATTTGCCGAAATAGTGAGAACCGGCTGAGTCCCACCACTGCATATTAGGCAGGAAAAACCAAAGGTACAACTACAGATTGGGCGAGACCTGGCTTAAAAACAGCAACTGTGAGAGGGACCTTGGAGTCCTAGAGGACGATCACTTAAATATGAGCCAGCCGTGTGCAGCAGCAGCCAAAAAAGCTAATACAATCCTAGGTTGTATAAACAGAGGCAACCTGGAATTAAGGAGAAAGTGAGGACAATTAACCAGTGGAACTGCTTGCCTTCAGAAATCACGGATGCTCCATCACTGGAGGTTTTTAAGAAGAGACTGTACAGTATAATAATAATGATGATGATGAGGATGATGATGATGTTGGAAGGGACCTTGGAGGTCATCTAGTCCAACCCCCTGCTCAGGCAGGAAACCATAAAACTTGTCTGAAATGGTATAGGTTCTCCTGCTTGAGCAGGGGGCTGGACTAGAAGACCTCCAAGGTCCCTTCCAGCTCTATTCTATTTTATTCTAAAATGAGACTCACAGTCTTGTAGTTTCTCTGGCCTTGCTTCTTGCCCTCTTTGAAAGCAGAACTCAAAAGCCCATCCTTTATTTTAAGTTATTCTGATGGATTGCAATAAAGTCAGCCATCGATATTAAATTTCTGTCCCTGTTAGGTATATTAAGACCTAACTATGGCAAAGAAAATGATTATTTAATATTACATGTATTGACAGCTGCAAGAATAGTATTCGCCCAGTTTTGGAAAAATGAAAACCTACCATCAGACCAGATTATAATTTTGAAAATCCTAGATTGTGCAGAAATGGACAGATTAATGTTAGAGATGAAGGAGAAAGAGGATTCAATCTTCTATAAAACCTGGAGAAAAATTTTATAAGTGGGTTGAAACACGTTAGAATAAGAAGAGATTTTAGAGCTTTATTATATTAAGTATTAAGCTTGATGATTGGAAATAGTTGCTAGGCTATCAACTATATTAATTATTTAAAAGAATATTACTGTTTACTAAAAGTCAGCTGTAACCATACCGATTTATTGTTTTACTAAAAGTCAGCTGTAACCATACCGATTTATTCTTATAAATGTCTAATATTATATAAACAATAATACTCAATACGAAGACCCGGACGACAGCTTGTTTGCGGAATTACGTATTTACTGTAGTTATCCACATCCTGTCCCTTTTATCCCGATTTCCCTGTATCCGCCCCGACCCCACCTTTTCCCTACCCATATAAAATCTAATAAAATATATTTTCAAAAAATATTAAATTTCTTTTTCTAAAAGACTAACAAGAGTTATGAGGGCCTCAATTCTCCCTTTAAAAAAAGGTTAGCTGGTTATTCGTCTCCGGTTCCAGCCTCTTGTTTTTCATCCAACCAACTGCATGGTTTGGTCCTTCTCCCTCACGTTATCAGCATCCTTGTTTCCCCCCCCCCCTCCACCCCTTCCTCGAAGGCTTTGCTGATAGGCATTGAGAGGCATTTTCAGTTGAAGTGGGGCTTTTAATTGCCCGCTGCGTTTTGATTGGGGTGGAGTGCCTGTCAGGTATATAATTGTTTTATGGCACTGTAATTCTCTGAGGTCTCTTGGGAAGCTAAGCTCTGAAAGAGAAGCTTAAAAAAATCCATTCATGAATGAATTGCCCCAGGGGTAAGGCAAATGAGATGAAGCAAGTGAAAAAAAAAAAACAGCATGAAAAGTTCACTGTTGAATTAAAGGTGTTCAGCTGAACTCAAGATTGGCGCAATGACATTATTTGCCCAGCTGAAGTGGGCGCGAGTGCCCAAACCACGGGTGGCAGCTCAGCAGAGGAAGATCCCACCTGGAAATTAGGAGGAATTTCCTGACAGTGAGAACAACTCACCAGCTTGCCTTTCGGAGTTGTGGAGGCTCCATCCCTTGAGGTTTTCAAGAAGAGACTGGACAACCACTTGTCTGGGATGATATAAGAACTCCTGCCTTAGGCAGGGGGTAATAATAATAATAATAATAATAGTAGTAGTAGTAGTAAAGTTGGAAGGGACCTTGGAGGTCATCTAGTCCAACCGCTGCTCAGGCAGGAAACCCTACACCATTTCGGACAAATGGCTGTCCAGTCTCTTCTTAAAAACTTCCAGTGTTGGAGCATTTACTGCTTCTGGAGGCAGGCTGTTCCACTGATTAATTGTTCTCACTGTCAGGAAGTTTCTCCTTAGTTCTAGGTTGCTTCTCTCCTTGATTAGTTTCCACCCGTTGCTTCTTGTCCTGCCTTCAGGTGCTTTGGAAAATAGCTTGATTCCCTCTTCTTTAGGGCAGCCCCTGAGATATTGGAATACTGCTATCATGTCCCCCCTTGTCCTTCTTGGACTAGATGACCTCCAAGACCCCTTCCAGCCCTATGATTCTGTGAAAGGTCATTGACATTGACCTGCATGTCTCTTCGGGTGGAATGAAGGAGAATAAGATAAGCCAACATTCAAATTTACACTAAGTGGTGGTAAATAGGATGTATCAGGTAAAAGCATTTGGGACTTCTGAGATGAATAATGGTGCAATAATTGACCTCTATATGCTAAACCAAATATTCTGTTGAAGCTTTGTGATTCATTGCATCAACTATAATTGGCCAGGTTCATAACTACTTTGGGCCAGGTTCATAACTACTTTAAGCCTTAAACCATGGTTACTAGAGTTGCGTTCATGTTGAAAAAGGTTAGACCCTGACCCACTGCATCTGCTAGGTGGTTGCAGCAGGTTTTGGTCACTTCACATGACCCTGGGACACTGTGACCGTCATAAATATGAATCAGTTGCCAAGCATCTGAATGTGAATCACAAGACCCTGGAGATGCTGCAACATTCCAGCTGACCGCGCTTCTTCTGGGCTCAGCAGAAGCGCCAGGATCAGCGCCGAGCTCCAGCTGGAGCCTGGCACTGATCCTGGCGCTTCCACTGAGCCCTGACAGCCCTGCAGCTCCAGCCGTCTCTCGCTCAGGCTTGTGCGGTGCTGCCACCGGTTCAGCCCATTCCCCTCCCCCGCTACCACTTTTCTAGGATGGTCACGTACCACCTGCCAGGTGCCAATGTACCACAGGTGGTACCCGTACCACTGGTTGAAAAGCCCTGATCTAAAGAACACGACCTTTAGGGCATAATAGGATGAATCCTATACTCTCTTCAGACTAGCAAAAGACACAAAAGCCCACCTCATTGCACAACCCAGAAATATTTCCAATTCAAAGTCTCAGAGCCCCATAAAGATCCACTCCAATTGATCAGCTGTCCCAGAACTGCATGCTGTTGCAGGTTCTGCTCATCAATAAACTGGAACCTTCTTTCTAAGCAGCCTCCATTTTTATTTCCAGCGCCTTAGCCTCCATTTTATTTCCAGCATCTTAGCCTCCATTTTATATACTCCTGACTTGGAACTGGACCTGATGATTTTTCTTCTGACAGCCTAATAAAGTTTTTCTACAAAGAAGATTTGGTGGTTGAACACAACCAATGACATGATAGCAGTGTTCCAATATCTCAGGGGTTGCCACAAAGAAGAGGGAGTCAACCTGAAGGCAGGACAAGGAGCAAAGGATGGAAACTAATCAGGGAGAGAAGCAACCTAAATCTAAATCTAAATCCTGACAGTGAGAACAATTAGTCAGTGGAAAAACATGGTTTTAAAGAAGAGATTGGACAACCATTTGTCTGAAATCGTATAGGGCTTCCGGCCTGAGCAGGGGGTTGGACTAGAAGACCTCCAAGGTCCCTTCCAACTGTGTTGTTCTGTTCTGTTAATCACCAGGGTCATGGGAACATGGAGATAGCGCTGTTGGATTATAACCCCAGAGAAGAATCAACCTTGCTTCAGTGCAAAGATTTCAGAGAAAGATAAACTTGAGCAGGGCACAATTCCTGCTGCCGTTAGAGAAGCCGAGATGAAGCCTTCGCTCTGCGAGGCTGCCTGGAGCATCTCCCAAAAGTAATTATCAACAAGGAGCTGCTGCTAATTAAAAGCACTGGTGCCCACTGAAGCAGTTGGCATTGTTTCTCTAATTTGGCACTCTGTAGGTGGGGTAGACTTTTTTCTTTTTTTTTTTTTTTTTTTGCTGATGTTCCTGCACTAATCCGAAGAGCTGGAGGCCTAATTTAAAGAGCCCGAACTGGAGGGACAGGACTTGCTATCCAATTTTCCCTGTGCCCCCTTTTAATCTGGCTCCCTCCCAAAGTTCTCCCTCCCCAGCTGGCATTCGCGCAGCGGAGGCTGGGGTCCAAATTAAAGTCAACGCCTTCAGATATTGCCCATTCTCTGCCTGGAGGCATCCAATGAAGGACCACTCGGCATCCTTCTGAGTAACTGGACCGACTATAAAACTGCCTCCCTCCACTCAACAGTTAGTCAAAATCCGCCTTCTTGTAACTTGAATTCATTATTCTATATCCTAAATTCTGGAACACAAAACACTTTTCATTTTCTTGTTTGTGTTAGCCTTTTGAAGGGGGCTAGACCAGTGGTGGCAAACCTATGGCACAGGTGCCAGAGGCGGCACTCAGAGCCCTCTCTGTGGGCACGTGCGCCGTCACCCCAGTCCTAAGCCTTCAGCTGGGTTTTATAAAACCTTTTCGCTTTAGGCCTCCGCCGCCGTGCGCAAAAAAAGGGGGGGGTTCAATCAGTCAATTTCAACTTTTTGCGGGGAAAAAAAAAAGATCTTGCAAGTTGTAATTGATTGGTTGAACTTTTTAGTCCCACCCAGTCTGCCGTTACCACCGCAGCCATGCCCACCCAATTGGCCACACCCACCCAATTGGCCACACCCACCCAATGGGCCACACCTACCCAATGAGCCACGCTGACCCGACACCCGACGGTACATAAGTGGGTTTTGAGTTGCAGTTTGGGCACTCGGTCTCTAAAAGGTTCGTCATCACTGGGCTAGACTATCCCCTGTTTCTCTCAAGGCTAAACAATCCCATTTCCTCTAACCTTTCTTCATAGTTTCCAGCTTCTGATCATCGTCCAGGTGCTTCTCTGAACCCACTCCAGACTGCCTGAATGTTCCTTCAGGTGTGCTTCCCTGCCCCAGTAGACTCAGACCAATGCAAAATGGAATGAAATGGTTATGTCAAGCTGCAAAGAATGCTATGCTGTTGCATCCATTGCTGTTTCTTAGCTTGCCTACAGATGCAGTGGGAGGGAAGCAAAGAATGGAATGCAGCCTTCAGACATTGACTGCCAAGCTGTGAGAACCAAGGTCACTCAATAAATGTTTACTGAGAACTAAAAAACACTTTCTCATAGTAATAGTCTGACACTCCATTGGACAATGTGACCTTCACTATTAAGGGGGAGGAGATTCTATACTTTTAATATGCTGATTTAGGCGCCAATTAACCAGAGCTGGTTTTCCTTTCATCTGTGCCAAACTGGTGTACTCAATAAAGTTTTGCATTAGAGATTGGCACAGCACAGAGGCAATGCAGTGAGCAGGCAATTCAAACAGTTCTTTTATTGCTCCAAATTTTCCCCAAATGCTCCCACGTTTGCTGGCAAGCCTCCAACAAAAGAACACACACACCCCTTCAGCTGACTCTGGCTGAAAGTAAGTTCAAATACAGTCTGTTTAGCATAAGCAAGTACTCAAGGCCATAGAGACAACAAGGAAGAAAACACAATCTTAACGAGTCTGTTTGAATCCTAGCTTGCCTGAGCAGTTTTCAAAACAGAGAATCCGAAATACAGTCCGAGGTCTTTAAACAGTCAAGTAGCGTGGTCAGTCAATCCAATAGTTCGAGTTTCCAGGTTTCCAAACAGAAGTCACAGAACAAGAGGTCAGCAACAATACACAACACTCCAAGAATCAGCATTTGTTCCCGACAAATGCCTCTCCCCACAGCATCTTCTTAAATCTCAGTCTCCAGGTGTTCCTTGTGGAGAAGGGTGGGACGCTCTCCTCCAGAGTCGCTGAGCCTGCTTGCGTTGTTCCCTCCTTCTCACTCTCAGTGCTCTAGGATCAGGTGGGGATGGCCCTTGCTCCTCACCTGAACTCTGTCTCCCCTGAAGGGCCCTGGCCTGCCTCGGCCTGCTCTTCCCCACATTCCTCTGAAGACACAGACACCTCTCCCTTGACCTCCATAGGGTCCCATTCCAGTTCATTTTCCTCCGCAGATTCAGTCTTTGACGAAGGCATGCCACTCTCATCCTTGCTTACTTCGTTTGGTTCGTCAGTCGGAATTTTGACAGGTTATTTTCTATTATTTGGAAACTACTCATCAGCTGTGGTCATATCACTATTAATTCCACCTGCCTTTTTGTTCCCGTATGTAGTAGGTACTGACTCATAGATTCATAGTCATAGGTGTTGACTCATGCTGCTTTAACTTCTATAACAGCCACATGTATCATTCTTGGTGAGATTTTTTTTTTTCAGGCAACTGGGTTCTTCATCCTCTTTTGAAACATGACCATTTTGCCCATAGGGTGAAACATTTTGGTCTGTCTACTCTAGGGGTGCTCTGAGGCCACCAAAGAGGCACTATGGAACTGCATGCATCCTGAAGGCCAGCGTTTCCAGTTATGTCTCTTAAATCCAATCTGTCAAGACTGATTTGCACTTTCACCTATATTCTGCTTCACTCGCAGCTTGTCAAAGAAAAGGGAGCAGGTGGGATGGGATGCCTGGGTGGGGGCAATTGCATCTGAGCATTGTCAGTTCCTATGAGAGAGTGCTCCAACCCAAGGACACATCGAGCAGGTGGACTAGCATGGCTCTCTAGTTCCCATAACAAAAGGAACAGAAGTGATTAGTGGATGTAATGGACTGTGGGTGGCCCACAGGGAAAGGGGAAAATGAACTATGCTAGCTTTTGTGCGGGAAACCCAGAGCTGGTTTCGCTTCGTCTGGGCCAATGTGGTTTATTCAGTAAAGTTTATACTTGCCATAGTGGCAAATATCTGTAGCTTGGGCATAGGATGAGGGTGAAGGTTCATTTTTTGAGCTTCTGGATTGGTTTCCAAACATTTTGTTACCAACGGCGTTTTTGAAGATGTTACCTAGGCTGGTAATGAAACATTCGGAAACCAACCCACAAGCTCGGAGAATAAACCTTCACCCTCAAAGATTATACTCTTGGTAAAATAATGCCCCAAGAGTTTCTTTTTCTGGGTCCACCAGACACAACCATTCTTGTTAGTTGCTACAGATCCTAGTGAAATGCTTTCTTTGTCAGCTTTTATGAGCCGTGGTGGTGCAGTAGCTAGAATGCAGTATTGCAGACTAATCCTGCCCACTGCCAGCAGTTCGATTCTGACCGGCTCAAGGTTGACTCAGCCTTCCATCCTTCTGAGGTCAGTAAAATGAGGACCCAGATTGTTGGGGGCAAAATGTTGACTGTAAACCACTTAGAGAGGGCTGTAAAGTGCTATGAAGTGGTATATAAGTCTGTTGCTATTACTATTCTTCAGTGATTGGGCACTTCATGGGTTTCAGTACACGTGCTGTATATGTGCAGATCCCCATTATGGGTGAAAGCAATGTGGCATTGCTTCTCTCCTGCACCTCCTTGACCAAACACCCCAATGAAATGGAGAGCCCTCTGAAGCCCAGTCCATGGTCCATAGTCCAGCTGTGTGCCCAGGATGGAGTGTTAATGGTGGCAACAGCAGTAGGGAGTTTGGAGTCAACAGTTTGGAGAGAAAGTGAGAAGGAGAAGTGAAGAAGACATTGGTGGCAGATTAGAGAGGAAGAGATGAAGAGGCAGAACAAGAATTAAATGAAGACGCAACCTAGAACTAAGGAGACATTTCCTGATAGTGAGAACAATTGGCCAGTGGAACAGCTTGCCTCCAGAAGAGGCAATCTCAAGAAGAGATTGGACAGCCATTTGTCTGGAATGATATAGGGCAATGATGGTGAAGCTTTTAGACACTGAGTGCCCAAAACCTGCCCCGCCCCATGCCCCCCGCCTGCTCCGTCCCTGACCCCCCCCTCCGTCCCTGACCCCCCCCACTCTGCCCACTCACAGGGCCATCCACCACCTCCATGGCCTGCTGCAGCAGATCATCCAGGTGGCCCTGCAAAGACATGGTGACCATGCCCTCCACCCGCGCCTTGCAGCATCAACTGCACACGACGGGGCGCGAAGGCGGAGTCTTGTCCCTGCTGCGCTGCTCTGCATGGGCTGCACCTGGGGGTGACTCTCCTCTGGGGGGGCTGCTGGTGAGGAGGGGGTTGTGGGGGAGGCAGGGCTGGGGCAACGGCACATGTACCCACAGAGAGGGCTCTGCGTGCGGCCTCTGGCAAGTTTGCTATAGGTTCGCTACCACTGATATAAAGTCTCCTGCTGGAGCAGGGGGCTGGATTAGAAGACCTCTAAAGTCCCTTCCAACTCTGAAAAGGAAGCCTTTTAATAATAATAATAATAATAATAATAATAATAATAATAATAATAATAATAATAATAATAATAATGTTGAAAGGGATCTTGGAGGTCATCTAGTCCAATCCCCTGCTCAGGCAGGAAACCCTATACCATTTCAGACAAATGGCTGTCCAGTCTCTTCTTAAAAGCCTCCAGTGTTGGAGCATTCACTGCTTCTGGAGGCAGGTTGTTCCACTGGTCAATTGTTCTAACTGTCAGGAAGTTTCTCCTTAGTTCTAGGTTGCTTCTTTCCTTGGTTAGTTTCCATCCGTTGCTTCTTGTCCTGCCTTCAGGTGCCTTGGAAAATAGCTTGACTCTTCCCTCTTCTTTATAGCAGCCCTTGTTGAATTTTACTCTATAATCTATATTTTTTTTAAAAAAAAATCTATGATATGTCTCTGTTTCAGGAACACTGGGGGAAGGCATTGGGTTTGGGAGTCAAAAAAAGCAAGATCACAGCCATACATAAAAAGGCAGGACTTTGATTGCATAGTTGTGGACTCCATCTTGACTTTTTTGACCATCCCCCTCTGTGCTCCTTCTCTTTTATAGGAGACATTGATCAGAGTTTTGAAATATACCGCAAACTGTTTTGCAGATCTCTCTCTCTCTTACTCATTGTCTGTGGCAAAAAAGACGTCCGATTAAAGTACAGATGTAATCTAAGTGAAAACATTGTTCAATTGACCCCGCGAATTACAAAGGTTACTATGGTACAGCATATCCACAGTGAAATTAGCAATGTGCCTCTACATCAAGGCGTGTAAACTAATTTGTTCAACAGATCTGTCCGAACCGCACTCAGAGAAAGTACAATTACTTCCTTTCCATTAGAGATAGCAGACTTCAGCATGGCAAGCTCCTTTTCCAGTCTTCTGAATCCAATATTTACATAATTGTTCAGATCCTATATCTGACAGATATTTATGGAAAGATAACACCATCTCTTCTCCCAAGCTGTAAAGTAGGCTTGCGTCAAGCATATTTATAGCTTCTTACATACCCAGCTTAGATTTATGTAGGTAAAGCTCTCTTCCTATTATCAGGAATATCTCTGAAATAGCTTTTCATAAAACTTTTGAGCCATTTGTGGAGATCTGCAATCCCAAAACATAAACGAGGAATTTATAACTCTGACATTCCACATTTTATGATTTTGTCTAGTTCTGAGTCTCATTGATAAAATGCTATCAAATATCTGGGCCAGATCCTGGTGGGGATTGCAAGTTGATTTCTTTCCAAATCAGTCTTCAATCTCTCACCACAATCATTGGCATTTTTCTGACCAAGTGTTTCTCTTGAAGATCTAGATCAGGTTTCTCAATCTGAGCAACTTTCAAATGTGTGGATTCTCGGAGTTTTCTGAGAATTCCCCAACCAACATGAAGTCCACACATATCTTAAAATTGTCCGGGTTGAGAAGCCCCAATGTACGTTATTAATTCCATGGGGATGGTTACCTGGATTTGAATTGTGTGGATCAGGAAGAAATGAAATGTTAATACCACTTTACAATGCCTTGGTAAGGCCACATTTGGAATACTGCATTTAGTTTTGGTCACCATGATGTAAAAAAGATGTTGAGACTCTAGAAAGAGTACAGAGAAGAGCAACAAAGATGATTAGGGCTTTGGAGAATAGCTTGACTCCCTCTTCTTTGGGGCAGCCCCTGAGATATTGGAACACGGTTATCATGCCCCCCCTCATCCTTCTCTTCATTAAACTGGACATCCCCAATTCCAGCAACCGTTCCTTATATGTTTTAACCTCCAGTCCCCTGATCATCTTTGTTGCTCTTTTCTGTACTCTTTCTAGAGTCTCAACATCTTTTTTACATCGTGGTGACCAAAACTGGATGCAGGATTCCAAGTGTGGCCTTACCAAGGCGTTGTAAAGTGGTATTAACACTTCACGTATTAATACTTCATGCTTTTCTATCACCACGATGCAATTCCTTTCTCACCCAAGCCTTTGCAAGTCTCTCCAGTGAGTCCCACAAATTGCCATTTTCCAAGTAGTGAAATTTGTCAAGGCAGGTGGAATATGAATATTAATGATGTTGAATCTTTAATTACTTTCAATTTGTATAAATGCCAATTTAATTTCCTTTTTGTCCTTGTTCTACCGACTTCTTTATCTCATCCCTCTTTATTTGAAGAGCGCCCTCAGAGTGGAGTCTAGTGGCCACATTACCCCTCGCTTCTGAGACGGGTCTCTGACCATTCGCCATGGCCAATTCACCATGGCTAATCAACTGTGGGGCAACTCGCTGTGGGACCAGAGCTACACTAATATAAAAAAAATGGTTGAATGGAATCATTAAAGAAAGGATGCAAAAGGAGGGATAGAATGAAATGGGAATGACAAAAAATAAAATAATTTAATGAAAATTAGCTATCAGAATATGGTTTTGAATTATAATATGGAAGTTGAATTGAGACAATAAAGGATACTTTATTAGCAAGTGATGAGGCACTAGGATGAGAAATAGAATATATCTGTGAAATAAAGTAAGAATGTATTTAAGTAAACAATATGTGTATTTTAGATATGACAACTTGTAAGGACCCACCCCACTTTGCATCTTAAGAAGACAGAACTCTTGGAATACTTCTTCCAACAGGCACCCTTTATTAAGAGAAAATGGTTGCAGGCATTCTAGACAGGACCTGGGGCCCAAGCCCTACAGTTCAAGATTTTAAGGGGTCCCCAGCAGCCCCACCCCACCATCTTTCCAGTGACAATCCCAGGCGTTACATTTTCACCCCCTTTTTCCTCACTGCCGGTGGAAGGGAGTCTTCAGAGAGTAGTAGATGAAAGGTGATGGCCATATTGTTATGTTTAGTCCTTTTGGTGGTATCCACATTCAAGTCCTTTGAAGTTGTACTTGAAGGAAGTGAGGGCCATAAAACCACTTTGTTCACCCCCCTTCCCCTTCATCGTATGACAGAATCCAGAGAGGGCAGAAATGGGGTTTTCCATAGTCGATAACTAGAGATGAAATATAATTGGATTCTGACACAACTATTTTGTAATGAAATAAGGGAAATTTGGGTTACCCGAAATCTGAATATTATGGATATTAAAGGCTAAATTGGAATACTGTTATTGAAATTGGGTAAAAATTAAAAACAGGACACGGATATGTATAAGTTAAAATACATTGATAAAAGTCTTAATTGACCGAGTTATAATTAGAAATGTATTAATCTGAATGCGATATAATAATCAAGGAAAACAGGGAATTTTTGATGATGTAACCTGAGACATGTACGAAAGAGCTTGTTATTGGACTATTGATTGCCCAATCACCATGCTGCTTCCTAAACACTTGGATGTAAAACTGGAAAATTAATAAAACTTGTTTTTTTTTTAAAAAATAAAAATAAAATAATTTATCGTTTATTTTAAATTTAAATTTTATGTATTTTAAAGAATTAAACTGAACTGTTCAATTGTCCCGTGGCACGTTGGCTGTGGGAAGTTGCCTGCAGCAAGTTATCTGCGGCCAGTTGACGGAGTGAGTTGGTGGGGTGAATTGGGGGAGAGTTGGCAGGGGGGGGAGAGCTGGGGGGGCAGAGCTGGTAAGTTGTCCAATTCTGCCCCAATGAAGAGCTGCTGCCAGCAACTGCCAAGAAAAGAGCATGGGAGAAAAGAAGGCAGAAGCAAAAGAGAGCAAAATTTGGTAATTTGGAGCAGAGAATCAGCCGGTATCCATACTGTTGCCAGATGGAAAAATTGTCCTTCTGGTTCTAATAAAATTCCCACCAATTTCAGTGAAATTCTCCTAAGTGCCATTTAGTGTTCTTCTCCTTATCGTGGTGCGTGCGTGCGTGCATGTATTGATGAAATGTTCCTAACAGTGAGAACAATGAACCAGTGGAACAGTGTTGCCTTCAGAAATCGTGGGTGCTTCATCCCTGGACAGCCATTTGTCTGAAATGGTATAGGGTTTTCTGCCTGAGCAGGGGGCTGGACTAGAAGACCTCCAAGGTCCCTTCCAGCTCTATTATGATGATTGATTGTGGCAGATTGCAGTTTCTCTGCTAACCCTCTCCCCTCCCATTTAATCTCAAGAGAAGATCTGAGGAAAGTGCTTATTCCTTTATTTTGACTTAAGCTGGTGAACTGGAATCAGCTTTGAATGGCTTCTTTTTTTTTTAAACAATATTTTATTGAGTTTATATAGGTAAGGGAAAATTATGAACAATATGGGTATGGTAAGGGAGGGGATGGGGGGAAGGAAATAGAGGATTTAGGATAAAATAAGGAAAGGTGCAATCACATATTTTAACAAACAAGCAACTGTCTGGATCATAATAATGAATGAATATCTTAAAATAAGCTTAACTATAGCCATATTGCAAACAGCTAATAAACAAATAAATTCATCTATTAAATAAACACGAATAATAAAATCTCAGAAAATCCTATCAACATAGATAAAAATCACTAAATCACTAAAAAATAACAATGTCATCTACCTATTAATTAGAACTTGGTTAGTAATCAATCATCTGTTCTGAGATGTTAGATCTTTTTCAAATTCTAATGTGTCTCTAACCATTGATAAAATTTATCCCAAGTTGTTGTTTGTATTTGAGTTAAAGTATTTTAGGGATTTGGTTGTTGGTATAGTTGGATAAGCTTAGTTAGAATTTGTTTGCTTATTTTTAACCCTGTAATCAGCTCTGGGAAGTGAGGGGGGGAGGGTCGGGGTGGGGGGGAGGGAGGGAGGGTTATTGTAGTGTAATAATAAATTTGTATAAAACTTTTCAATAAAAAAAAATTATCCCAAGTTATAAAATAAACTGAATCATCTTTTTCTTTCATCTCCAATGTTAATCTATCCATTTCTGCACGCTCTTAAGATTTTAGTAATTATAGTCTTGTCAAATGGTAGATTCTCATTTTTCCAATATTGGGCAAATACTATCCTCGCGGCTGTTAAAACACACAGTATCAGATAATCATTCTCTTTATCATAGTTAGATTTTAATATTCCTAACAAAAACAATTCCGGTTTATATTCTATCTGTATTTTCATCATCTTTTCCAGCCATCTATGAATCTTAGACCAGTATTTCAGCTTTGAATGGCTTCTTGTAGCGATTGGATTAAAACAAAATAAATGTGTGCCTAGTTCTAGTTAAAAAAACAAAACAAACATCTTTGTACATTTAGGGATTTGAAGTCCTCATTACTGAAACACCTGGAAGCTGGTGGTCAATCCATCTCAATGTAAGACGCATTTGAAGAAAAACCTGGGTCAATAGGGAATTCCAAGAGAGCAGTTGAAGTATTATATCACGTGAAGTATTAATACCACTTTACAATGACTTGGTAAGGCTACACTTGGAATACTGCATCCAGTTTTGGTCACCACGATGTAAAAAAGATGTTGAGACTCTAGAAAGAGTACAGAGAAAAGCAAGAAAGATGATCAGGGGTCTGGAGGCTAAAACATATAAGGAACGGTTGCAGGAATTGGGCATGTATAGTTTAACGAAGAGAAGGACAAGGGGGGACATGATAGCAGTGTTCCAGTATGTCAGGGGCTGCCCCAAAGAAGAGGGAGTCAAGCTATTCTCCAAAGCACCTAAAGGCAGGCCAAGAAGCAACGGATGGAAACTGATCAAGGAGAGAAGCAACCTAGAACCAAGGAGAAACTTCCTGATAATGAGAAAAATTAACCAGTGGAACAACCTGCCAACAGAAGTGGCGAATGCTCCAATACTGGAAGTTTTCAAGAAGAGACTGGACAGCCATTTGTCTGAAATGGTATAGGGTTTTCTGCCTGAGCAGGGGGTTGGACAAGATGACCTCCAAGGTCCCTTCCAACTTTACTATTATTATTATTATTTTGGATCATCGCACAGTCAGCCAGATGTTCAGACTGGATTTGGCATTTTGTCTACCTATCGAGTCCTTACCCAGGACCTGGGATAGGCAGATGTGGATGTCTGATGGTATTACAGGTATCATCGCAGGATGGAAGCAGTTCCTAGTAAGGCCGCCTTTTGCAATTGAATCGCTATTATTATTATTATTATTATTATTATTATTATTATTATTATTACACTATCTGAATTCCTGATGTCTCCCTAATGGAATATTTCCTCCCGTGGCTGGACACGAGAATCAGGCGAGAGACTTAGAGGCACCAGCAGATTTGAATGTTCTCACTGCCAGCTCTTAGGAAACAGAACAGCCCCAAGCCCAACAACCAGCAGCGGAAAGGGATTTAAACAACCTGATGAATTGAAATGGGAGATTAGCACACACATATGCAGAAACATCTGTCTGAAGTTGCTCAGATGCTTAGCTAACATTTATCCAGAATGTCCCAAAGATGCTCTTTCAAGAGGCAAGTGGACTTTCTTGTTTTTCTTTGAAGATGTTTCCCTTCTCACCCAAGAAAACGTCTTCAAAGAAAAACAAAGAAAGTCCAGTTGCCTCTTGAAAAAGCAACTTTGGGACAACCATGACCTGCATGACTGAGAATCTCCAAAGAAATTTATCCAGAATGGACTATAGCAGTGGTAGCGAACCTGTGGCACGCGTGCCAGAGGCGGCACTCAGAGCCCTCTCTGTTGGCACACGCAGGTCCATCAGACCACCGCCGCCACCCGGAGCATCACAAAGGAGATGAAGTGGCTGACTAGCAAGCTTGAGTAGAGGTCGTAGAGCAGAGGTCACCAACCATTGTCAATTGGCGGACTGGAAGAAAAGGGAGGGGGAAGCATTTTACCTGCGTGCGTGCACGCATGGGGCTGCGAGCATGCACGTGCTGCAAATGGGGCGGGGCTAGTGCCTGTGTGATACTCACTAGCCCTGCCCCGTTCTTGCATGGTGCAGTGCCTTGTATCTGCACCCCGCAGTGCAGTGGCGGCCGTGTTTGCACCTTGCAGCACGGTGGCCCATTTTTGCACCCCTGGTTTTTGCGTGCAAGAGGTGGCACTCAGAGATGCCTCCCTGCCCCCCCCCCAAGGGTACCACAATGCTGATGCACCCTTGGCACTTTGCGATAAATAAGTGGGTCTGGGTTGCAGTTTGGGCACTCGGTCTCTAAAAGGTTCGCCATCACTGGACTATAGAGTCTCCTGCTTGAGCCAGGGGTTGGACTAGGAAAAACTCTAGGCCCTATCAACGCTGTTATTCTGTACTCTGTAGGACAGCTCAGGACTTACACATGGAATAACATGCTGGTGGACTCCAATTCTCTTGAGTGGCATTTAATGGCATGACTTATAATGCTGAATGGATTCCAGTCAATCCCCCATTCCCAGTATCCTGCAGTTTCCCTTTCTCCCAGATCTTATCCACCCTCATAAAAATGCTTTCAATGTACTTTTAAAGAAGAAGAGCAGTTTGACGGCATGAATGGAGTCTGGTTGTTTTGGGCCAGAATTATGAGATGGACGTGAATCCCTTAACTTTCATGTTCTATTTTGTCCACAGTTCTCTGTGCCTCCCTGACTGCTCGCCCTTCCGTGGACTCTGGAGGACGGCTCTCCTCATCTAGAAGACTTTTCAAGTAGGAACACACCTGTCTCCACAGCATTAAGGCCACACTTTGCCCTCAAGAAATGGTTGGAGAACGGTTTAATTTCTTTCCTTAGCAGGAGTGGGAAAGCCAGGCTGCTGCTAAGCTATTTTCAAGGCTTTTGTCAAAACCAGCCAGACCAACGAAGCAAAAATGGCATGGATTTTTGATGAGTATCTTTGAAGCTAAAGCTTTGGAGACTGTAAAAAGAATTTCCCCGCCTCCGTTATAGTGAATTAATTATAGCAGATTTTCTTTGAAACCCCTTTCCCTAGAGGTCTTCCCACCTGGGCCGAATTGCTGTTTAGGACTCAGCCCTGGCCTCCCAGCCTCCATGCAGTCTGTCTCTGAAAGGCCAGTAGAAAAGGCTTTCCAAGTCTGATGGTCATACAGGTGTGCTTGGTGTTCCTAATGCCCTCAGACTGGTTGAGGGTAACCCTTTCCCAGGTGATCATCTCTGCTGAGATACCAGTCCCATTGGATGATCAGAGGCAAGGTGGCTTAGTGGCTAGAATGCAGTATTGCAGCTACTTCTGTTGATTGCTGGCTGTCAGTAGTTCAATCCTGACCAGCTCAAGGTTGACTCACTTTCCATCCTTCCAAGGTTGGTAAAATGAGGACCCATAACCTTCATCAGATGTCCATAGACTGGACTTTGTTTCTCTTCTGTTTAATCATATCTGATTCTCAGAGACAGAATAACAGAGCTGGAAGGGATCTTGGAGGTCTTCTAGTCCAAACCCCCTGCTCAAAGAGGAGACCCTATACCATTTCAAACAAATGACTGTCCAATCTCTTCTTTAAAAAACTCCAGTGAAGTTTCCAGTGCCTTCTGATTCCAGTGCCTTCTGTTTCACTGGTTAATTGTTCTCACTATTAGGAAACTTCTCCTCAGTTCTAGGTTGCTTCTTTCCTTGATTAGTTTCCATCCCTTGCTTCTTGACTGATCTTCTGGTGCTTTGGAGAATAGCTTGACCACCTCTTCTTTGTGGTAGGCCCTCAAATATTGGAACGCTGCTATAATTTCACCCCTAATCCTTCTTTTTCACTAGATAAGACATACCCAACTGCCTGAGCAAGTCCCTGCAGTTTTCTTGGCAAGATTTTTCAGAAGTGGTTTGCCATTGGCTCCTTCCCAGGGCTAAGAAAAAGTGACTGGCCCAAGGTCACCCAGCTGGCTTCATGCCCATAATCAAAGGATTATGAGTTCTAATCATGCCTATGAGATGTGTTTAGTAATAGTAATAGTAGTAAAGTTGATTTCTGGGCTTGGTGATTTGGTTGCAAACATTTTGTCTCTATTCAGGGGGGACCTCTTCAGTCTGCTTTACCTATGATTAGAAGACTCCTGCGAGTTCCCTGGACTGCAAGGCGTTCAAACCGATCAGTCCTAGAAGAGATCAACCCCGACTGCTCTTTAGAAGGCCAGATCCTGAAGTTGAAACTCAAGTACTTTGGCCACCTAATGAGAAGGAAGGACTCACTGGAGAAGAGCCTGATGCTGGGAAAGATGGAGGGCAATAGAAGAATGGGACGACAGAGAATGAGGTGGCTGGATGGAGTCACTGAAGTCGTAGGCGTGAGCTTAAAGGGACTCCAGAAGATGGTAGAGGACAGGAAGGCCTAGAGGAACGTGGTCCATGGGGTCGCAATGGATCAGACACGACTTCGCAACTAACAACAACAGAACTCATATTCTCCTCATTTCCAGCCTGATGCCCTATTCACTACACCAAACTGCCTCTCTGTAGAGTGAACAGCCTGATTTAAATCTGAAGAGATGCAATAAATTCATGATTTTATTTTTTGCCACTGCAGACGAACTGTTTTCAGTTCCTGCTTGCAGTGCTCCTTTCAACTGGAAATGCCATGGATCAAAGCTGACTCTTGCTGCATGTAACTTAAGTGTTTGGGTGAACTGTGAATTCTCCCCCTGTACAAGAGAATCAACAACCTTGTCTTGGCTGACATTTAGCCCGGGACTTGGCTAAGTGGAAGCAACATCTCTTCTGAGCTTTACCTGGATTATCCCTGACCCATCAGAGGACACGCCGATGGCGTGAATTCCAGCTTTCTGATTTCTGTGCAACTCCTTCAACAGAGTGCCAGACACTTTGTCAGATTTAAGCTAAGTTGGTTGATTTGGATAGCAGGCTGAGAATTGGAACTCTGCTTGTCACTGGTGGGAAGAACGACGACGTTACTGTACATTTAAAAGCTCTCCAGAGAATTGCAGCAATTCCAAGCAGGCCCCATTGGGGTTCCAGAAAGCAAAACAGAATCTAATAATGATGGGGTTTTTCCTTCCAACTTGTTCAGAAATTGCTCCTTTCCCAATGTCCTTTCCTTCTTCTTCCCTCCGCTTCTGATATTCTGCTAGCCAAGAAAAGGTCTGCAGTTTTTTTGTCCTAGCGGTTCTTTTTCAGTTCATCAAATTCACCAGACAGAATTTGCCTTCAACATTTATTTTGAAGGAAAAAATAAATTCATCCGAGAGAATGCCCAGATTTTCAAAGCACACCTGTTGTTTTTGTTTTCAATGGGCTACAGTCCTGCAGGCTCTCTGAGCTTCTGTGGGTTCCCAGTGGAAGATCCCAGGGGGTGTAAGGACCCACTTCAACCCCACCTTTTAAGAAAGCAGAACTCTTGGAAACAATTTCTTCCAACAGGAACTTTTATTAAGAGTAGTTGATAGCAGGCATAATAGACATGATCTGAGGAATTCTTTACAGATCGATACTTTAAAGGGTCCCTAAGCAAACCCTACCCCACAGTTCATCTGGACGGTTCAGACCAGCCAATCCCCAGGTGTTAAGTCCATCGTGGGAAAGGGGAGATAACATCAGTCTGGCTTTGTTTGTAGCACGATGTTCCACAACTCTTCACACCTCCTTTTGAGAATGGAGAAATAAGCCAGGTCCCGGAGGTTTGTATTTCTTTCTCCCCCACCTTTTCCTAGCTGCCAGGTTAGGGAGAAGAAAGTTCAGAGAGATGCATAGTGCAGGAAGCAATTTGTTACATTGTAATGGGCAGCAGACACGGAGGCAATAAACAAAAGGTTACATTGGAGCGAATAGAGGAAGTAAAAATCATAACCCTGCAAGCATATCCCCCCTCCCCCTTGGGAGTATGGCAGAACCCAGGGGAAGGTGAGATTTGGTTTTAGATCAGAGGAGATAGACAGAAATGAAATATATATGGATTCTGACAGAGGGTCTTCTTCAAGTGGGAATATTGCAGGATCCGATCTGAGTCGGTCACCGGGATGAAAGGTTTTGTCTTCTGAGCTTTTGGACTTGTGCTGGAGTCCATCCACAGGGAATGTCTCTGTATGAAGGCTGAGTCAACCTTGAGCTAATGGGAATCGAACTGCCAAACTACAGTCAGCTGGCAGTCAGCCATCAGCAGAATTAGCCTGCAGTACTGCATTCTAACCACTGCGTCACCACGGCTCATAAGCTAATCCCATTCCATGAAGGGCTTTAAAGATGATAATCAACAACCTGAATTGGACCTGGAAGCAATCATCATTCGTGGTTAGTTACTATGAAATGGACCATAGAGGATAGAGCTGCCTGCTGTTTGAAGTTAGTATTCTTGGCAGATCCCTCCTTCTTCCTCACGGCTCCCTGAGGTGATCCTCAGCTCCTTTTTGCTCATCCTCTCCTTTCCCTTTCTCAAACTGGGGTTATCTTCAAAAGTGACCTTGTTTCTCTCTTTGTTTTGATTTATAGAAGTGTGTCATGACTTTGGTTATAAGATGATGAGGCTGCCGACAACGCTTCATATATGATCCTTTCTAACAAGAATTGCGCTGTAATTGTGTTTAGGAGTAGAATGCTTACTTGGGCCTTTGGGGAATCTGAAAATAAAAGCATTCCTATAAAAATATATCGGCAGCCAAGAAGCAAGCAATTAATTTCTTTTCTGTAGGATTGAGGGCTTTCCGAGCTGGGTACGCCACAGCCATTAAAAAGAGAGTGTGCGACTGAAAGGCACAGACCCATGGGGGCCAGGAAGTGAACTGGGAGGAAGAGAGGATGCATCTGAAGGCTCTGGTTAAATAAAGATGAAGCACGTTTGTTACTTCAGGGGCTGCAGCAGTTCGTAATAATTCTGCAGGCCACCTTAGTGGACTTCAAACTACAGCGGGGCCATCTTTATGGATGCTTCCAATACTTTCTTTTTTTCAGCAGCGATGGGCAGAAAGAGTAACGGCCACAAGCTCAGTCGAGGAAGTGTACCTTTACATATCTTTAATTTACTGTGGTGCTTGGGGTGGAAGGGCATGAAATCCCAAAATAAATGTGGCTCGTTTTTTGCATAAAAACGTGATGGTCAGGAATAGATGCAGCTGCAATTGCAGAGATTTCTCTGACCACAACGCGGAAGATGTTGCCTCAACGAGGAAGTAAACATCTGCAGTTGAAAAACCAATTTCAGAATTCCTGCAACCCAATAACAGATGTGTCGGCTTTCCAGAATTTCTAGGCTGTTGGTCCATTGAGGTATACACATCTGGAGGGCATCTGGCTGGGGAAAACTGTCAGAGACAAGACCATCGAAAGGAGCCTCTTTACATGCTTTGCTCAACTGCAAAGGCTTTGCTCTTCGCATCTGCTGCTGCTGCTCTAATGAAGGTGGGTTTCTCACCCCCTGAATGTCTATGAAGATTCTCAGTCATCCAGGTCATGGTTGTCTCAAAGGTGCTTTTTCAGGAGGCACTTGGACTTTCTATGAAGACGTTTCACTTCTCATCCAAGAAGCTTCTTCAGCACTGACTAGATGGTGGGGAGTGGCAAGATTTATACTCCTTGCAGACAGCTGGTCATTTGCATTCTTTTAGAGAGTTGTTGATGCCACTTGGAGGTTAGGAGCCCATGCCTGTCTCCAACAGTGAAGGGATACAGGGCAGAAAACATTCTGCAGCCAAGAAGGCTCTACACACATTTGCACTATTCAGGTGACACTGAGGACCCAGGTAAACTTCCAGGTGGCCTCAACGACTCTCTAAAAGGATGCAAATGACCAGTGGTCTACAAGGAGTATAAATCCTTCCATTCCCTCACTATCCAGTCAGAGCTGATGAGAAGCGAAACATCTTCAAAGAAAAACAAGGAAGTCCAGTTAGTCCAGTTGCCTGCTGAAAAATCACTTTTGGGCTCACTTTCTGAACATTTATTTGGCCAATCTTCAGAAAAATGGTATATATTTCCTCACTTGGGAAACATTATACATGACCAACTATTTATAGAAAAGATACTTGCTTTGATAGCTGTTGAGATTGTATATGATGGTTCTGCACCCCTCTGTAACTTTCTGTATCAAATGGGGCAAAAATGTGCACCTTGACTTCCATGCACTCAAAGGGCCTGCCTTGAAGTCACTCAAGCAAACCAAGATCATCCAAAGAGTCTTGCAAGGGTGTCTGAAGAGGGGAGGTGGGGGCTCAAAATAATGAAGAGGCATGCAATTAAAACCCCACCCTTTTCACATGTATTGCATGCAAGCAAGGTGGGGCTTCAGTCTCATGGTGCCGGCCACAATCTTGACTTAAAAAACACACACACACACACACACAACCCTGATTAATGGAAAAACGAGCAGCATTCCAACCCAGTTTTTCTAGATTCATTCTTGATTCATTCTTCATTCTCTGTTTATTCCCATCCTGTTATTCTATGTTCTAAAATTCTACTTTACGGTGTAGAGTGCAGCACTATCAGTTTAAAGGTCAGTCAAGTAATGTAGTAAAGTCAAAACGAAGGCACCAGATCTGGGTAGACAAATCATGTTTAGCCCTGAAGCAGCTGCAGAGATCGTCATAGATATTTTTCCAGCCAACTGACTATTTTGTAGCGTTGGGGAAATGGAACTAATCTGTGTGCATCGTGCTCGCCTTGAGGGGTGGGCTAGGGTTTTTTAAAACATGTTTACGATATGATGGATTTTTAATTTTTTAAAACATTGTGAGCCATCCGGAGTTGAGTGGTGTATAGATCTGTTTAATAAAAATAAATGAATACACAAACAAATAAGTATAGATAGCCGGATGGGGGCGGGCAGGGGCTGGCTGTTGATGGATGTAAACAAGATTCCCAGGAAACAGCAGCCCAAGTCTCACTTTGAGGAAGCAGTAAATAAACAGAAGCATTTTTTGCAGGTGAGGAAAACATCTGAAAAATTACAAAACAGACTCCGGCACATCATTAAACACATAGCTATTTTGGAAGTGCAACTGATACCCTCGGAACTGCACGCCTCTCCCCATTTCCATTACAGAGACAAATACGTCAATCACAAATAAGAGGGCGAGCGTTCTTTCAACCGTCCCTGGATTTTCAGAAACCAAGATGTGGAGTGTTTACAGTTTGTTTACAGTGTGTAGGCAATGTTTACAGAACAGATAGAGCTCCTTCTATAAAATTAACTTTTGGACCCTTTTTTTTGTAGTCGCTTTCTGGCAAACACTTCAAGACACCGCATTATAAGAAAGATGTCTCAGCCAAGTATCTGGGAGAAATATCAGTGTGCGCCTTCAAACCTCCATTATCAAGGTTATTTACAGAAATAAAGATAATAGTAGCTTCTCAAGGTGATTTCCTAGGAGATGTGCACATGTTTTATTATCAATAACCCAGAGACACACATCCACACACACAAACACTTCTTCTAAGCTTATAGATTTAAAAGCTGCATTCAAGATTTAAATGTGAACAGGGGAGCAGGAAGACGGGGTACAAGCAGGTGGAGAGAAAGCTGATTGATTATTGCTGGTAGCCCGTTGTGTGTGAATGTAATTTTACTTTCCTGTGACCTAGCTGAGACAGTTTCAGAAGACATATAAGAAGCTGGTTCCTTAGACAGCCAACTTGCTGAGTGAATGAACAGGGAGAGTCAACAAGAGTTTGACAGGGAGGTTAAGGGGGGGCACTTTTTCTTATTTGTTTTCATGGACAGAATGTCTCCGGTGAACTGTGCAGAGTGTACTATGTCTATTTGCCTCTCTGAAGACACCAAATGCTACTGTTGAAAGAAAAATCTTCATCAGGGTCCAGTCCAAGCTGGGAATAATCAAAATGGAGATTGCTTTAGAAAGAAGGTTGTGGTTTATTGAAGAGGACAGAAAGATGGCTCTGGAAAAAACAACGGACCACATGGAGCAGAGTGGTGGGCTTTTATACCTTCTGGGGCTCTTGAGGTTCTTTCCTGTTCGTGTTTGAGGCTTTGTATTTCCTGTGTCATGTACTTTGACCTGAGTGTGCCCTTTTGGTTTTGGTGGGTTAATCCTATTATGTCCTGTCTTAGAGTTTGGGTGGGGTATGTAGATTTTAAGGGTCTTTGTCTTCCTAATTTCTTCAGTTTCTAGCTGGAAGGCTCCAATCTTCCCGAATGGATTATTGAATTTGCATTTCTAAAAGCTGACTCCTGCCTAGGTCCTGGACTGGTTTCTGTCTTTTTTTAAAAGATCTTCTCCATTATTCCTTTGGGGAAATATATTCTGCCTTTGTAATATTTCCCAAAATATTTCCTTTTCTGGATTTTTCCCACACTACATGGTCTACATGTGCTGGTTGGTCATTCTCCTGGAAGAGAAGGGGAAGAACTTGAACCAAATGTGTTGACCCCCCACAACTTTATTAAGGAAATCAGGGCGTTCATGAACTGGATATAAGGAACACTCAGAAGGAATAAGAACACTAAGAAGAAGAAACCACATAGCACCAACTCTCAACCAACCAATACAAGCCCCCCCTCCCCCCAGCATTGACCCTGACATGATGAAATCTCCCCATCACAAGACCCATCACCAGCCTCAGTGATGACTCACCCCGACCCACTGATAATTCACACCAACGACCCTGATCTGAAGTAACATCCCCATCATAAGACCCATCACTAGCCTCTCTCTGATGACTCACAACTGATCCATCACAAGGCCCTCACTTGACACACCCACACCTGACACACCCTTATAAACAGAAGAACACCGACCTCCCCTAAACACCACTGAAGATATTACTTAGCCTGGTGTTCTGACCTAGCTCCTGGAACACAACAGACGCACCAATAAATCTCCAACGTTCCTTTCATTCAGGAACGCCGGCCATTTTGTACAGCCAATTGTTCAAGTCTTCAGTGGCCTCCAACAACGGAGCTTGCTCCCTTTTCCCTTGCAAGGGGATTTTCAATTATTTTCAGTCTCTCACCACACTTGCAGCAAGAGTCTTTCAGGCAAGCTGGCTCTTTTCCAACATAAGACACACACACACACACACACACACACACACACAGAAGGCGCTCCGACTCTCAGTGCCACAGGATCCAAGGAAACTCTGGCAAGTTTCCAAACAAAGTCAGGAGTTCCAAACAGAAGTGGCTGACCGGCAGAGAGGTGAATAATTGTCTGCTACACCTATTCATTTCTGTCTCTGCCTTTTATTCACAGCTGAGGGTGGGGCTCTGTTAACATCGGTGTCTCTTCCACCCTGAAGACCGGCCCATAGTCTCTTGCTGTTCTCCTCTCCTCAGCCTCCACCATACCCGCGCATCAATCCCTGGACCCGTGTGATCCACCTCTCCTGAATCACTTGCCCCAAGGCATGGAGGTCTCAGCCTTTCCATCTGGGAACTGGTGGATCAAGCTCTGCCTCTGCCCTGGCTGTGACAGCTCCATTCCTTTGTCCCCACTGGAGCTTTCAGATGGCCCGGATGCTGGGCCCGACGCCCACTCCTGTGCTTCCTCCTCTGAGTTGGCTACGGAGTCCTCCGGCGGACGACAGGACACAATACCTGGTAACAAAATGTTCAGAAACCAACCCACAAGCACAGAGAAGGAACCTTCACCCTCATCCTGCCCCTGAGCTATGGATATTCGCCACTATTGCAAATAGAAGAAAGCCAAGCAGAGGGTCAAAGAGATAGAGCAATGGGGCAGAAGAGTCGAGTCTATCAAACAAAGCGCTTCTCTAGGGCTTCTGGAGAGATTCTGCTGAGATGTGCTACCTTCCTGGAACACACATGCAGGACGCAAGAAAAGGAGCCACAATAGAAATATAAAAAAAATCAAATATAACATAATAATTCAACCATAGCTGTTGCCTGCCCACTCCCCCGGCATTGCATCCACCCTCACTAACACTCTAGCTTACTTCCCTCCTTTTTCTCTCCTCACCACATCTCTCTCTCCCCTCCCCCTCTCCTCTTACCAACCTACTTCCTCCCTATCCTTCCTCCTCCCCTCTCCTCCCTCTTCGGATACAGTACCAGGGAAGTGCCCAAGCAACACCCCTTTCATACTTAAATAATCCTATTATCTAACCTACTTACCCACCCATCCCCCCCACCCCACCCCTTACTTCCCAGAGCAGAATACAGGGTTATTAATAACAAAATAAACAAAATCAACTTAACTTTAAAAATATTATATAATAAACAAATTCATACTTAACCCTTAACTCCCCTTAAACTTTAAAATCAAGATAATATAAACAAATCTCTTATAAAACATTTATTATAAAATCTTTAATCACAAAGTAAATGGAACTTTTGAGTTCCAAATTTGTTCTGAATATAATCTATCCATCTTCTCCAAACCATAATATATCTTTCTAAGGAGCCACAACATCTTTGAGCCTGACAAATATCGGTGTCCTTACGAGAATGAATAACACAGACATAGTCTTTCAAGAGGCAATGAACCCAGAGCAGGTGGGTGTAGGAGCTGCAGGCATGGCTGATGCTTGCTTTATTCCTTTCTGTTGAAAGACACGGCTTTGTTTTCCTGAGAGGAAAGATTCTTAGGAAGATGAGAGTTGTTTGGGAAAAAAAATAAAGGTGGAATGCAAGCAAGCAAACAAGATGAGTTTGGAAGGCACCTTTACCAGATCTTTACAAACCGGATCCTATTTTAAACGTAATGGTGTGAGGGCAGGAGACACGTGAAAGAAACACACGGGTGTACTGAGATCCAGGAACTTAGTAGGGGGACACAACGGAGACCATCTCAGTCAAGAACAAAACAAAGATTTTATTATGAGAAAGGCCATAGTCAGCAAGTGGGCAGAAATCTTGGCAGCGCCTTGCTTGACCAGATTATAGGAGTTTTAAGAAGGACAGGGCAGGAAAAATGGAAGGATTCAATTATCTGTTCATCTTCTACCAAGATTGCAAGAGCCCCCCACCCACCAATTCCTCAGTGGTCTTGCTGGCTGTTTTATTTTCTAGAAAACTGAAGAAGACCTGAAGGGATCATCTCTACTACATTGTTGCCTCACCTCCGTGCTCCTGCACCCAACCCTTGTCTCCCGAAGTAATGTCATGGGCATCCCTCAGTCATCCAAATGATTGCCCTCCCCTGACCTAGAGATAACCACCCAAAACCTTGGTTGATATGCAGATGGTTGCCCAAGAAGCCATCATTCATTCACGGCTGATGTGAGATTCCAGCTCAGTTCTTTCTGGTTTTATCAACTCGACTCCTTTCCACTCTTCTATACCAGCATTTCCTGCTTCTTATATTGGCGAATATGGGGAAAAGATCATCATTTATTTTCAGATACTTAATAAAACAAACATATGTTCAATTAGGAAAATAACAGCAGCGATTCTTCAAGCTATTTAAACTGTACAAATGCAAACACTTTCTCCCGAGCCTAGCAACATGAGTAGACTAAAAGTGACAGGCAGCCAATGAATTAATAACAGAACTGGAATCTAGCCAACACTGATGGATCAAAGTGTTGACCTTTAAGAAATAAAATCTTGAGTCTGCAAGTAGCCTTCTTCTAAAACCAAAGAGATGTCATACAGGAGAAGATCCAGACCTCTATTCTTTCATTTTAGAAGACAGGCATGGAATAATTTTAGGAAAGTAGCTCCTGGTGGTATATTTGCTAAACTCCTTAACATAGAGAGAAATCTAACATTAATCACCCTGGGGGTTGGGGTGGGAGGGGGGGGGGCTTCCTTCTGTTGGGTGAGTACAAACAGAAACTGGGTAGTTACCTGACTGGGTGCCTTAATTTTTTTTATTTAAAAGTTTTTTATTTATAATACAGTTAAAACAAAAATGGACAAGCGTGACATTCCAGAGTAAGTATTCCTAACAGTTTGTTTCTCGTGGTACAAAAACTTAATACATTATTCTTAACCTCTATATAAGCCTCATCCTTCTATGCAGTACAATTAAATATACAATTATATGTACAGTTATATATATGTTTTCTGAGGTTTTCGCGGGTGTTTGTATGTAGGTCTTTGGTTATTCGGGTTTTCTCCCGCGTCAAATTGGAAGTGTCTTGGCGACGTTTTGACGAAGTCTCATTCATCATCTTCAGGCTGGTGTCTTCGGCTTCATGCTTCTAGGAGCAATATATATATTTCAATCCTATCATTAACTTGAGATCTGAGCAGTTCTCCTTAATTCATACCAGCGGCAAAATTTGTCCCAGATTTCGAAGTATTTGAGTTCTGTCTTGTCCTTCATAATCATTGTAAGCCTGTCCATCTCAGCACATGAAAGGATTTTATACAGGATCTCTTCTTCCATTGGAATTCCTTTATTCCTCCAATTTTGAGCAAAAACCAGTCTGGAAGCCATTAGAATGTGTAACATTAAATAAAGTACACCTTTGTCGTACTTTTGCGTGGTTATACCTAATAGGAAAAGTTCTGGTTTTGGCTCTACCGCTCGCTCTAATATTTCTTCCAAGCATTCTTTGATCCTATTCCAAAAATCACGAGCTCGCGTGCACTCCCACCACATATGATAGTATGTTCCAATTGTCAGATTACATTTCTAACATTTAGAGGAGACATCGGAACACATTTTAGCTAATCTTATGGGTGGGAGATGCCATCTATAGAACATTTTGTAGAGGTTTTCTTTGTAAGAGGTGGCCAAAGTTAGCTTCTTGTTTCTTGGACTGGGTGCCTTAATTTGACTGGGTTGCCAGGCAGGTTGCAGAGTGGTGTAGAAAGTCAGCACCCACCCACCCTCCTAGAGAAAGAAATATTTTGGGGAATATTAAAAAAGGTAGAATATTATATTTCCCAAAGGAATAATGGAGAAAAATCTTAAAAGGCAGGAACCAGCCCCTGCCCCAGGCAGAAATTGATCAGGCCAGCTTTTAGAAATGCGGATTTGGTAATCCACTCAGGTAGACTGGGGGCAGGAAGGCTGGAGCTGAGGGGATTAGAAACACAAAGACTCCAAGGGCAGGACATGATCTTTAAGACATAATAGAATTAACGCACCACCATCATACTAGCGAAAGGCACAAGGCACATTGCAAAACCCGCTGGAGCATCTCAAACAGAATCCTATAAAGATCCACCTGCTTTCCATTTGGTCAGCTGTCCCAGAATCACAGGCTCGTGCAGATGGTTCTGTCATCAATAAACTGGAACCTTATTAGGATATTAACTTGTTTATATTATTATGTTTATTTTCAATTTGTTTATTTTTATGTTAAAGGGGAGTTAAAGCGCATTATGGACTTGGTTATTTGTATAGTTGGTTAATGTTAGTTAGAGTATGATTATTATATTTGTTACCCTGTACTCAGCTCTGGGAAGTGGGGGAGGAAGAGGGGGGTTTAGGGTGGGTGGGTTTTAGGGTGTACATTGTAACTTTTGTAAAACTTTTCAATAAAAAAAACTGGAACCTAAGCAGCCTCCATTTTTATTTCCAGCATCTTAGCCTCCATTTTATTTACTCCCAGCTTGGAACTGGACCTGATGATTTTTCTTTCAGCAGTGGATAAATGTATCCAATTTAGATAGTCTTCACAAAAGGTATAATATTGGACTCCTGATAGCTGAGATAATGTACACTATTTTCTTGGGGTTCTTTTGGTTATCAAATAGCATCATTTTACTATCCTTCTGTTGTTTTTCTGTTAGATGAATGAAAAAAAGTTGTCTCTCTAAAACAGCAGCCCCAACTGTAACCCACCTCGACCCTTCTGAAACATACTGTAAATCCACTTAAGCACAGTCCAAAACAAAATAGATGCTCAAAATTTGTGTGAAGATTTGCAGGGACAGGAAGCATCTAAGGAACTACAAGATTTGTCTGCAGAAATTGTCAGGTCATAGTTCTATCAAAAGTGGTTTTTATTTTGAAAAGGCGACTCGGCTGATTCTTTTTGGGGAAAAACCAGTGATTTGATTTGATTCAGGTGACTCTGAAGGTCACAGGTAAAACCCTAAGTAATCACAATGATTCTCAGAGAGTGGTAAGATGGCCAGTCTAGAAAAAAGAAGGACTAAGGATGACATGATAGCATGATTCCAATATTTGAGGGGCTGCCACAAAGAAGAGGGGGTCAACTTAGTTGTAGGTGCTTCACCGCTGGGGCTTTTTAAGAAGAAGACTGGACAGCCACCTGCCTGAAATAGTATAGGGTTGGACTAGAAGACCTCCAAGTTCCCTTCCAGCTCTATTCTGATTGATTCTGACTGAAGACCAGTTGACTGCAAAGGAAACATAATCTTTCTATTCTCCCCTCCCACCATCCTGTCAGAAGCGATCATTCCCCCTCCCACCAACTAATCTCAAACATTTTTTTATTTTATTAACTTATAATATATGAAAATACAAAAGCAAACAATAAGGAACAAAGGGAACAAAGGAAAGGGAAAAAGAGAATTGTGGAAAAGAGGGGGGAAAGAAAAAAAGTGTTGACTTCTGACTCCCTCTGTTGCGGTAAAATAAGGCATTAACATCAAATCTCAACTTTTTACATTTCTATAGTAGTTATGAACTAGCCATTTCTACATCAACAAATCAATCTAATCAATCTGAAAACTGCCTTCAGATGTTGTTAGTGCTTCTTCACAGGAGGCTTTCAAGAAGACACTGGATGTCAGAATCCAATTATATTTCATCTTTAATTATCAAATACAGAAACCCCCAATTCTGCCTTCTCTGGATTCTGCCATAAGAGGGAGAGAAGGGGGAGAACAAAGGGGCTTTATGGCCCTCACTTCCTTCAGTATACTTCTAAGGAGCTGAATGTGTGTTTATTGTAACCTCAAAGCGTTAGCACCAAAGAACCTTACCATAACAAAGAAGGTTATTTACCTTTCATGTAGTTTATCTGAAGTCTCCATCCAGACGGAAGAAAGAAAAAAGGGGGTGGAATTGTGATACCTGAAACTATCACTGGAAGGGGGGGTGATTGGGTGGGACTACTGGGGAACCCCTTAAAACCTTGAATGGGAGAGCTTGGACCCCAAGTCCTGTCTAGCACGCCTGCAACCACTTCTTCTTAATAAAGGATTCCTGTTGGAAGAATTATTCCAAGAGTTCTGTCTTCTTAAGATGCAAAGTGGGGTGGGTCCTTACACTGGACTGCCATCTGTCAGAAATGGTGTAGGGATTCCTGTTATTCTATTCTATTCTATTCTATTCTATTCTATTCTATTCTATTCTATTCTATTCTATTCTATTCTACTCTACTCTACTCTACTCTGTTTTTACTAATCTCAAATGTCAGTAACTGTCCTTCCATTTCCCACAGCATCCAAATTCTATTCTATTCTATTCTATTCTATTCTATTCTATTCTATTCTATTCTATTCTATTCTATTCTATTCTATTCAGTTTTTACTAATCACAAATGTCAGTGACTATCCTTCCATTTCCCACAGCATCCAATACAACTGATGAAACTTCCAGGATAGGAAGGAAAACGTCTTGTTTTTCCTCAAAAAATCAGTCCAGTTTCAAAATCAACATCATTCTTGATAGAACTACAAGACACATTTCAGCACAGCACTCCTTGTTTGATGGGGCAAACCACATCTGCATCCAGGGCCTAAAGCAGGAAACTTTCCACGGGAATGGAAGGCTGCTCACAATCCCATCACTCCACCATGCTGGATGGCCCAATCCATCTCCCACACTGACAGTTCCAACAGCCGCCTTTGTAATGCACGGTTCCAGGCGAAGGACTCTAATTGCCTCTTGCGCACTTGGTGCTGGATTTGGCCCAGTGCTCCCCACTCCCCTCCATCTCCACAGTCCCTCATTCTTCTCTGATAGAAAAGGTTCCTCTTGTCAGCCCTTCTCAACCATGGTGGGAAGCCAATTATCCAAAGAGACAAACTGTCCAGAGATAATAATTGGAAGTGTGGGCTTTTAACTGATAAGAATGTCAGCTAAACTCATGTGGATCCTTTAAATGTGTCTCACTATATCATCAACGTCTGGGTTCCTGTTTAGCAGATATATTATCCTGTCAAATCAGTCAGGAAGCAAAGCTCTACAGCCAAATGAGAAGGAACATATCAGCCTTCCTCAACTTGATGCCCTCAACATGTCTTGGACCGCAACTTCCTGTAAACCAGGGGTCTTCAAACTTGGCCCTTTTATGTGGACTTCAACTCCCAGAATTCCTGAGTCAGCAAGGCTGGCTCAGGAATTCTGGGAGTTGAAGTCCACAAGACATAAAAGGGCCAGGTTTGGAGACCCCCGCTATAAGCCAAAGGCAGCCCCATCTGGGAGTTAGAGGTTGCACCCAACACATCTGGACAGTCTAGGAAAGCTGCTACTCGCTATCCAGTTTTGTCATTGGATTGACTTGCTGCAGTGATTTGTTCAACTTTACAATTGCTAATTGCAAATAAAATAAGAATTGAAGAATGAAGTATTAAGTATTAAAATCGGACACCCGAACATTTAGAAAAGCTCCATACAACAGTGCAATATAACTCAGGGATGACATTAATTGGAGAGGCAAAAAGAGGTCCATCTCATTATTAACAACTTAGTTATAAAGGGTTTTTTTCCCCCTTTGATTGAAGCATGAGTGGATTGCTTGGGCACAAACATTGATTAAATCAATAAATATGTTAAATAAGATTAAAAAATATTTTTTAAAAATAACGAAGTTTGAGTTGGTGTGGTGTTATTTTTACGTCAGGCACAAAAGTGGCAGCTGCTTGATCAAGTGGGAAAAAGCCCCAAATTGACAGAAGCAATATCTTTCATAGGTCAACTGAAAGTGCAGGCTTTCATGTTTCAGAGGACTTTGTCAAGCACATTGGCTAAAAGCCAGAACAATTGGAGGGGACAAGGTCTGCTCTTAGAGCCATATTAATCCATCAGAATAGAGCTGGAAGGGACCTTGGAGGTCTTCTAGTCCAGCCCCCTGCTCGCATCTACTTTTTCAGAATAGAATAGAATAGAATAGAATAGAATAGAATAGGATAGGATAGGATAGGATAGGATAGAGCTGGAAGGGACCTTGGAGGTCTTCTAGTCCAGCCCCCTGCTCAAGCAGGAGATACCATCTCAGATAAGTGACTGTCCAGTCTCTTCTTAAAAATCTCCAGTGATGGAGCGCCCACGATTTCTGGTGGCAAGCTGTTCCACTGGTTAATTGCTCTCGCTGTTGGGAAGTTTCTTCTTAATTCCAGGTTGCTTCTCTCTTTGATCCGTTTCCAACCATTGTTTCTCGTCCTGCCCTCTGGTGCTCTGGTGAACAACCTGCCCCCCTCTGCCTTGTGGCAGCCCCTCAAATACTAGAACCCTGCTATCGTGTCTCCCCTATTTCTTCTTTTTTTTAGATTAGCCAAACCCAAGTTCTGCAGCTGTTCTTCATATGTTTTAGTCTCTTTAATCTTCATCTACATTAAGGGTGTCTGTAGTGCAGATGTCAAATGCTCCAAGAGCCACAATGAGCCACAAAAATCTGCCACAAAGAAGAGATGTGTGTGTGTGTGTGTGTGTGTATGTGTGTGTGTGTGTGTGTTAACCTCTTCTCCAAAGCAGCTGAAGGAAGGACAAGAAGCAACGGATGGAAACTAACCAAGGAGAGAAGCAACCTGGAACTAAGGAGAAATTTCCCGACAGTGAGGACAGTTAACCGGTGGAACAGCTTGCCTCTAGAAGTTGTGGGTGCTCCATCACTGGAGGTTTTTAAAGGCCTCCTGCCTGAGCAGGGGTTGGACTGGATGACCCCCAAGGTCCCTTCCAACTCTGTCATTCTGTTAAGATGGCAGACATGGCTCCTTCCACCCCAAATGCAAAAGGAGCAGGACTTAAATGATGACTCCACACCAGTCACCTTTCATACCTTGGTCCCCTTTGCTTGTAGCTCTGGTTTTCTGCTGGTTAATGATCGCAATAAAGATATTTGATTTTTCAGCTCTGATCTAAATACAGGTAGTCTTTGACTTGAGACCACAATGGACTTTGACCTTGGGACACAGCGACGGTCGTAAATATGAACCAGTTGCCAAGCATCTGATTTTGATGACATGGGGATGCTGCAAAGGTCGTAAGTATGAAAAACGGTCCCAAGTCACTTTTTTCACTGCTGTTGTAACTTTGAACGGTCACAAAATGTTGTAAACTTATACATGTTATTAGAAAGCTGTAAGCAGGATTTGATGCCCCTATTTCTTTACATATTTATTTTTATTACCTTATAGTATTGTTGGAAGAAAGGTCTTCATCTTGGTTCATCCAAGCTGGGAATAAACATGGCAACTGCTTTGGGAAGAAGGTTGTAGTTTATTGGAGAGGAGCGCCAGACAAGAAGATGGATTCTGGCAGCAAAGAGGAGAGAAAAAAGGGCTGAGCACATGTAGGGAGTAGGTTTTTAATACCCTCTGGAGCCTTTTGTTTGGAGTTATTTTCTGTTCCTGCTTTGAGGCTATTTCCCGTGTCATGTATTCTGACCTGAGTTTGGGTGTGCCCTTTGGCCTTTGTGAGTTAATCCTACCATGTTCTGTCCCAGATTTTAGATCTTTGTCTTCCTAATCTCCTAGTTCCAACTTTCCTGATGCTTTACATCTGCATTTGTACAGAGCTGGTTTCTGCCTGGGGGAGGCAGACTTGAGAATATTAAGAAAAACTGGGCATGCTTTTCTGTCTCTTCAAGATCCTTTGAGAAAATATATTTTTCTGCCCTTTTAATATTTCCTTCTCTGGGGGGCTGAATTCCCACAGTATAAAATACAAAAATACAAAAGCAAGCAGTAGGAAACAACGGTAAGGTGAAAGGGAAAAAGAGAAGTGTGGAAAGGGGTGGAGAAAAAAAGGCATCAATGCCCTTATTTCTGATGCAGATGATTTTATTTGAGGGGGGTGGAGGATTGTACCAAATTAGCTCTGTCTGTCCTTGCAGCGTCTCTTGACATCCTTTGCAATCTTTTCTGCTCCTGGGTTTGGAAGATTTATCTGAGCATTTGATGTCAAATGTGAGGGAATCTAGCGAAGAGGCAAGATTGGAGCAGCTCAGCTGGTGGGAAGATTGGAAGTTCCCTCTGAACAGAATTCCTGCTGCTTTTCATATACTGCTGGATTTTCCAGATGAGCTGTTTCAACAAGTTCACCCAATGTGTCCTTGTTTCAAAGCCTAAGGATGCTCTGATTATGCTCAGAACTCACAGGGTGATAGAATAATTAAAGTATTAGATTAGGACTGGGAAGACCAAGGTTCAAGTCTATCCCCTGCCATGGTACATTTTCAAGGACTTGGGTCTATTGCTACTTTTCAGACCAACCTACTCCACAGCATTGTTGTTGGAAAGATAAAATGAAGAATAGAATAGAATAGAGTAGAGTAGAGTAGAGTAGAGTAGAGTAGAGTAGAGTAGAGTAGAGTAGAGTAGAGTAGAGTAGAGTAGAATAGAATAGAATAGAGCTGGATCTTGGAAGTCTTCTAGTCCAGCCCCCTACTCAAGCAGGAGACCCTATACCCACGATTTCTGGAGGCAAGCTGTTCAACTGGTTGATTGTCCTCACTGTCAGGAAGTTTCTTCTTAATTCCAGGTTGCTTCTCTCTTTGATCAGTTTCCAACCATTGTTTCTTGTCCTTCCCTCTGGTGCTTTGTAGAATAGTTTGACCCCCTCCTCTTTGTGGCAGCCCGTCAAGTACCGGAATATTGCTATCACGTCTCCCCTATTTCTTCTTTTCCTTAGAGTAACCAAACCCAAATTCTGTAGTCATTCTTCATATGTTTTAGTCTCCAGCCCTTTGATCATCTTAATTGCTCTTCTCTGAATTTTTTCAGAAAATGGGGCACTTCAGTTTCCTCCCATTAAGTAGGGTTAGGGGCACCTCCGAAGCTGGGAAGGAGAATAGAATAGAACAGAACAGAATAGAACTGGAAGGGACCTTGAAGGTCTTCTAGTCCATCCCCCTGCTCAAGCAGGAGACCCTATACCATTTCAGACAAATGCTTGTTTAGCCTCTTCTTAAAAACCTCAAGTGATGAAGTACCCACAATGTCTGGAGGCAAGGTGTTCCACTGGTTCATTGTCCTCACTGTTTCTCCTTAATTCCAGATTGCTTCTCCTTTTGATTAGTTTCCAACCATTGTTTCTTGTTTTGCCTTCTGGGGTTTTGGAGAATACTTTGACCCTTCTTCTTTGTAGCAGCCCCTCAAATACTGGAACACTGCTATCATGTCTCCCCTATTTCTTCTTTTCTTTCAACTAGTCAAACTCAAGTCCTGCAGCCGTTCTTCGTATGTTGTAATCTCCAGGCCTTTGATCATCTTAGTTGCTCTTCTGTGCACTTTTTCCAAAGTCTCAACATCTTTTTTGTAAGGTGGTAACCAAAACTGGATGCAGGATTCCAGGTGTGGCCTCACTAGAGTTTTATAAAGCAGTAATAATACTTCACGTGATCTTGATTCGATGCCTCTGTTTATACAACCCAGGATTGTATTAGCTTTTTTGGCTACTGCTGCACACGGCTGGCTCATGGTCAAGTGATCATTCACTAGGACTGCAAGGTCCCTCTCACAGTTACTGTTTTTGAATTCCAATGTAGTTGAGGTTAGCCATAGCCAACATGCTACCTTCAGATAGGTTGGATTTCAACACCCCTAAGTCTCAGGCAGCAGGACAAGGCTGGTCTAGAGATGGATAGGTTATGTGCCAGAAGACTCATTACCATACTTGATTTGACAACAGTGATGATGATGGTAATGATGACGCAATATTTAGAAGTAGAGCTCAGTCCAGTGTATCTTCCTTTGAATTTGTCCAGGAATGTCTAGGAACTCACTTTCCCCAGCTGCAACCAGATGGGGGCTTAGGACGAAGCAGGAAAATTAAGGCAGCACCTTGGACGGCCATCTCAATCATCTTGGCAAGGGAGACATCTGGGATCAGAATAGAACTGGAAGAGACCTTGGAGGTCTTCTAGTCCAGCCCCCTACTCAAGCAGGAGACCCTATACCTTTTCAGACAATTGACTGTCCAGCCTCTTCTTAAAAACCTCCAATGATGATGCATCCACAACCTCCGGTGGCAAGCTGTTCCACTGGTTCATTGCTCTCACTATTAGGAAGCTTCTCCCTAATTCCAGATTGCTTCTCTCCTTGATCAGTTTCCATTCATTGTTTCTTGCCTTGCCTTCTGGTGCTTTGGATAATAAGTCGAGCCCCTCTTTGTGGCAGCCCCTCAAATACTGGAATACTGCTATCATGTTGCCCCTAGTCCTTCTTTCCTCTCCCAGTTCCTGCAACTGTTCTTCATATGTTTTAGTTTCCAGGCTTTTAATCATCTTAGTTGCTCTTCTCTGCACTTTTCCCAAAATCTCAATATCTTTTTTGTAATGTGGTGACCGAAACTGGATGCAGATTCGGGCTGTTTGCTGATATTGCTTTTTAGCTGTTTTAGCCCTCTTTTTCCATTTTTTTTTTTTTTTTGTATTTGACCTTTTGGTCCCTCAATTTGTCCAAAAGCTCTTTATGCAACCATGCTGGTCACATCTGGTGCCTTTTGTTTTTCTTTCTCTGTGGGATTCTTTTTTTGGCTTGGGCCTTCATTATCTCATTTTTCAGCGTTTCCCAAGCACCACGAACCGTTTTTCCTTTTAAGATTTCCATCCATGGAATGCTTCCTCGTCTCTCTTCTAGCCGATATGCTGTCAGCTCTCTTAAAGTCTAAAACACTAGTCTGATTTGGTCTGTGGTTGCATTGTGGTAATTCTAAGTGCGACATGATGATAGGGGTCCACAAACCCTGTTCCGTGGACTGGTAGCAGGCCGTGGCATGCCAGCAACCGGTCCGCACAAACAAGCAAAGCCCCATCCGTGGGATGCAAGCAGGTGGGATGAATCTGGGTGCTTCATTCTCTTTCTGCTGTGTTAGAAACTTCTCTTTTAGTATTATCATATTTGGTGGTCATGTAAAAGTATAAAAGTTTTTTGGATCAAGATATGGTGGAATATTCAAAGAATTTTTAATAGAAGGATAAAATTTACTCCACAATTGTTTTTGTTAGGTATTGTATCTGATTGTGATGATAAAGAAATTATTTTAATGTTAAACTTAATTACAGCGGCAAGGTTGTTGATAGGACAATATTGGAAGAAGGAATTTTTGCCGACTTTGGAGGAATGGTTTGTTAAAGTTTCTTATTTATCTGAAATGGCAAAAATTTTGGCTTATTTGAAAGATCAAACGCAAGAGGAATATTTATTGGTGTGGAAAAGATGGATAAACTTTATACAGTATAAGTATGATATTAGAAAATATTATTTAGCTTTTGAATAATCTATATTTAAAGTTTAAGATAATGATTAGAAATGTAGACTTGTTTTGTCTTTTTTTTCTTTCTTTTTCTTCTTTTTTTATATATATTGGAGTTAAAGTATTTAAAATTTTGTTTTTTGAACGTAGTTATATTTGTTTGAATTGTATTCAAGTTTAAATGTTTTTTTTTTTAGTTCTAGTTAACCCTGTATTCAGCTCTGGGAAAAAGGGGGGAGGGTTTGGGGGGGGGCTGGGAGGGAGTGGGTGAGGGATTTTATTGTAAAATTGTAAAAATTTATAATAATAATAATAAAAAGAAACTTCTCTTTGTATCTTTGCTACCTTAGCAAACCTCAATGACTGAACTTATTTCCCAGTGTAACTGCAGCAGATCCTGGGGTGAGGACAGCCATATTGAGAATCTTTCTCTGTACCTATTAATAGACTTTTCTTTTTGCCTTGAAACTAGTAAGTGTTAATTTGCAAAGAGAATGGTAGGGAGGGAAGAGGGCTCTGGTGTGTGGGTGTGAATGTATGAAGAAGCAGCGACTTGCATAGAGGAAGGAGTCTGCTGTGCATGGGAAAGAGAGAAAGACATTGGGTGCCTTTCCTCCATTAGTAGGGTCTGTCCCTAAGGACACTCTCTAGGAAAGAAGTCAAGGATTTGGCCTGTTGTACATGTGGAAAAACCGCTTCTTTTTTCATAGCAGTTTCTCTCCGTTGTTAGGAAGGGTACACAACACCAAGCTCAAAGTTTAGATAGCATTTGAAACTCATTCACTGAGCTGCATTAATAAATATAATATGATCTGCATCTATAACAACAACAACAACAACAACAACAATAATAGTAATAATAATAATAAAATTGGAAGGGATCTTGGGAAAGTCCCTGTTGCTTAAACCTGTCTACAGCTAGGAGGCCCCGTGGAATGATGAAATATGCAGATGTGAAACATATGCAAAAGCTGCAATGTACATACTTGCAACAGACATGAGAGTGTGTGAGCACACAACTGTGGCATTTGTGTGGGCAGCATTACTTTGGTTTTATAGCAAGGGCACATAGACATATATATATATATATATATATATATCCTGATCAAAGATACGCGTTCAGAAAGTAGATGCTTGCAAAACTTGACCCCAAGAATTAGCGACGCCCTTGGCGATTACATCCATCTTCCATTTCTTATCATCTTGCAAGGCATCCATCCACCACAGTTTCCTTTCATTTCCCCTCCCCTTTGGAATACAGGTAATCCTCAACGTACGACCACATTGAGCCTAAACATTCTGTTGCTAAGCCAGACAGTTGTTAAGTGAGCTTTGGCCCATGTGGTTGTTAAGTTAGCAACCCGGTTGTTAAGTGAATCTGGATTCCCCATTGACTCTGCTCATCAGAAGATCCCAAAAGATGATCACGTGACCCAGGGACATTGCGACCGTCATAAATAGGAGTCAGTAACTAAGCATCTGAATTTTGATCACGTGATCATGGGGGGGATGCTGCAGTAGTCTTAAGTGTGAAAAAGGTCATAAGTCACCTTTTTCAGTGCCCTTGTAATTCTGAATGGTCATGAAACCAACTGTTGTAAGTCGAGGACAACCTGTAGTATGAGGTGTTATTACCAGAAACTTTTTGAGGAGTTCTCAACTTTTCGGTGAAATGTTTGACCTAAGAATCCTTGTCTTTGAAAACCCACATGATTTCTCCGAGCTTATTGAAATAGGTTAGCTGAAATCTAACAAGTGGGATGGAAAAGGGAGTAATGCATAGAGAAGCATAGGGGCAACCCCAGGGGGCTTGTCTAGTCCACTCCAAAATCACCATGGATAGAATAGAATAAGGAATAGGAAATAAGAATAGAATAGAATAGAATAGAATAGAATAGAATAGAATAGAATAGAATAGAATAGAGCAGAGCAGAGCAGAGCAGAGCAGAGCAGAACAGAACAGAATAGAATAGAATAGAATAGAATAGAATAGAAATAACAGATGATAAAAATAATAGAATAGAATGGAACAGAATAGAATAGAATAGAAATAACAGATGATAAAAATAGAATAGAATAAAACAGAACAGAATAGAAATAACAAATGATAAAAATAATGGAATAGAATAGAATAGAATAGAATAGAATAGAATAGAAAATATGGACTGGACTGGACTAGAATAGACTAGACTAGACTAGACTAGACTAGAATAGAATAGAATAGAACAGAACAGAACAGAATAGAAATAACAAATGATAAAAATAATAGAATAGAATAGAATAGAATAGAATAGAACAGAACAGAATAGAAATAACAAATGATAAAAATAATAGAATAGAATAGAATAGAATAGAATAGAATAGAAAATATGAACTGGACTGGACTGGACTGGACTAGACTAGACTAGACTAGACTAGACTAGACTAGACTAGACTAGACTAGAATAGAATAGAATAGAATAGAATAGAATAGAATAGAGCTGGAAGGGACCTTGGCGGTCTTCAAGTCCAGCCCCCTGCTCAAGCAGGAGAACCTATACCATCTCAAACAAGTGATGTCCAGTCTCCTCTTAAAAACCTCCAGTGATGGAGCACCCATGATTTCTGGAGGCAAGCTGTCCCATTGGTTAATTATCCTTGTGTCAGGAAGTTTCTCCTTAACTCTAGGTTGCTTCTCTCTTTGAAAGAATGCAAGCAATGTGGTCGTTAATCGTCCAGGATTACAGACTGATAAAGTCTTGGCCCACAACACACCAGAGTTAACTATGGTGGAAAAGAAGTGTGGACAATTGATGTGGTGATACCAGTGGATAGTAGAATAGAAGACAAAGAACTGGAGAAGATCCAAAGTATCAAGATCTGAAAATCAAAATTGAAAGATTATGTCATAAACCGGCTGTGGTTCCAAGGACACTTAGAAAATCTGCGCATTGGCAAAATTTCCACCTGTCAATTATAAAAGTCTGCATGACGATATCCTAGGTCCTTGGGAAGATCTTGACAAGTACGAAGGCCAAGACCAGCTAAAAAACTGCAGCTGTTACTTCACATTGTTGTGAATATAATAATAATTGTCTGGAAAGTGGACGATTATTATTATATTCACAACAATGTGAAGTAACAGCTGCAGTTACACAATTCTTGGAGACAGTAGAAGGGAAGAGAAAGACTAGAGAAAATCACAAAATATAAAGACCCGCAAACACTTGGGGGCTGAAGAATTTGATGCTTTCACTTTGATGTAATAATAATAATAATAATAATAATAATAATAATAATAATAATAATAATAATAATAATAGTAAAGTTGGAAGGGACCTTGGAGGTCATCTAGTCCAACCCCCTGCTCATGCAGGAAACCCTACACCATTTCGGACAAATGGCTGTCCAGTCTCTTCTTAAAAACTTCCAGTGTTGGAGCATTCACTGCTTCTGGAGGCAGGTTGTTCCACTGGTTAATTGTTCTCACTGTCAGGAAGTTTCTCCGTAGTTCTAGGTTGCTTCTCTCCTTGATTAGTTTCCACCCATTGCTTCTTGTCCTCCTTCAGGTGCTTTAGAAAATAGCTTGATGTATCTGTATGGGAATGAGGGAGGAGGGAATGGACCATCTGAGCCATTTGGATGGACTCCTGGACAGTTCCAGCCTGTTACCAAGATCGTGGCACCAGGAGAATTATTGGTTATCACCTTCTCGTCTCGTGGATTGGCTCCTGATAGACTGGGGCATTGGGGTGATGTCTGAACAATGGAAAATTAGCTTCACGATTCATGCAGGAACTTCAGATTCCGCCTGGCTTCTCTACAATCACTTTCTTTTAGTAAAAGGTCCTTTGGAAATAATGCTCGTTTCAAGAGACCTGCTTTCCTGCGAAGACAGCGGAGGCAGGACCTCACAAATAGGAATGGCAATGCCGCTAGATATGTATTCTGTAATTTTATCCCCCACTAAAACCACCTGTAGGGTAAGACTGAGGGATGAAATAACTGCTGAAAGTCACCCTCTCTACTCCTTGGTTGAAGGAGAACTTCAACAGAAGTGCATCTAGTCCTTCTCTCACATGTTCACTACTATCCTCCTGGATCTCAGTCTAAGCCAGGAAAAGAAGCCACCTTGTTCAGTTTGACCGGGGGAGGGGGAATCCCAGAGAAACATTTTCCAACCTGGGACCACCTACAATCTTGCCCACCATCCTGTGACTCTTCCACTGGTCCACTAGTGCAATATGGCAAGCTGTGTGGGCATCCTGTCTGCCATCCACCCTTTCCCCTTTTTCTGCAGCCCTCTTATGGGTCCACTGCCCAGGAGTCCTATCTGTGTCTAAATTCTAAACAGGGTTTCACCTGGCAGAAGTTCTTTTCTTTAACATTGATGTCTGTTTGAATAGATAAAACTTCCTTCAATCTTTTCCAGCCAACCGGTTTCAACCAAAACGTTGATCTTTTTCCAGACTTGGCTCAGAGTGAAAATGAATGCAGCCATTTTGATTGTAGAACTTAGTCTATGGCAGTGATGGCGAACCTTTTAGAGACCGTGCCCAAACTGCAACCCAAAACCCACTTATTTATTGCCGGGTGCCAAGTGGGCGTGGCCCACTGTGTGGGCGTGGCTGTGATGGTCATGGCAGACTTGGTGGGTGTGGTCACCTTGATGTTGCTCGCAGGGAGGGACGCCTGTGGGGGCCGGGCAGGGTTGGGGGAGATCCAGGTGGTCTCTGGCAGGTGGGGCAGTGGGCAGGAGGCTCATCCTGCGGGATGAGGCATGGCAAGATGAGGCAGGGCAGGGGTGCCATTGTCGCAGGGCAAGGTGAGGCAGGGGCCGGGGTGACTGCTGCCTGACACCATCTCCCCCCGCACACAGGGGCCAGCGAATACATGGCTCGCTGCCAGCAGTTCAGAGAAGCTGCCTCTCAGCTGGACAGCTGACAGCTGAGGAGGCGATGCAGTGGGTCAAGCTGGGGAAAAGGAGAGCATGCGAGGCCAGGAGGGATGGGAAGGGGGGGGGGGAAACCAGCCGTGCTGGGATGCATCCAGCCACGTGGGACCTCAGCGAGTTAGCGGGTGGCTGGTTGAAGAGGGACAGTTGCCACCTCCGGGGCATGGCGCACGTGCCCACAGAGAGGACTGTGAGTGCTGCCTCTGGCACGTGTGCCATAGGTTCACCACTACTGGTCTATGGCATGAACACAGTCCATAAATCCACATTAAAGCAAAACTATGAGTGAGTCGAATACACAATATTTCTCTCACTGGGTCAATTTTTCTCCATTTTCACCCTGACTAGAAGGTGACGCTGAACAAGGTGCTTGCTCACCGAGGTGGAATTTCTGCCACCCTTGTATGCCACAGGTGTTTGCTGACATTCACAGGAAATATCCAGATTATTATTTTTTTCATCCAATGGCAATGGCTCCACAGTGATAATCTCCCTAATGATAATTAGCCATGCAAAGACACAAATTGATATTTTCAAATCGGATGGATGGCTATTGATTCACCGCTCGCCGCATCAGAAACCAGTGCAGTACTGTCAGCTCCAGGCCTAATTGCCGTTTCTTCAGTCCAGGCACAGGGACTCAAGAGGCCACATCCAGGTAATAAACCGAAGTTTTGCATTCTTTTCCTGCTGAATCACCCTAATGGAGCAATGAGCATGCAGCTCAACAGGAACACCAACACCAACGGGGATTTCTCCGTTGGCTGCCAAGCCACTGTGTACAAGGCACTTCCAGCCTCCAAAGACCCCTTGATCACTATGGATAGAGAAAGCTTCCCCCTCCCCCCACTACGGATCTGCACTTATCTTGGTTCCTTGCCTTAATTCCAACAATTATTTCCGATGCTTTTTCCATCCATTATCCAGTTTACACCCAAAATAAAATAAAATAAAATACGACAGTCCTGCAGCACACTAAAGAGGCAAAAATTTATGGCATCAGAAGCCTGTGCCACAATAAATCTGCTAGTGTTAAGGGGCTCCCGGCTTCTTTCGTGTGGCCACAGATGATCCAAGCTGGGATTTGTTCACAATTTATACCCATTCCTTTGTGTTTGACTAAAGAACATGATGCAGAGTTATGCATGTGCTGCAGAACCGTAATTTAGATCTGTGGCGATGTCTTCGCTTCAGAACAGGAAACATAAAACACGCTTCCCAACAATGAACTGCTGCAACTGGTGCTCTGGACTGGCAGCCACATAATCTGGGGACAGGCAAACTGTGCGTGTGACAGATACTCTGCCAGTCTGAAACCATTGGAGAAAAACCTCTTGCACAAGGGACAGCGGAAGCAGGTTATTTTTCACTCGGCGTTCCTGTGACGTGTGTTTGCACATGCCGTGTGCATGCACAATGAAGAAAGCAACTGCCCGTGGAGGTTCATTGAAGTTTCTCTCTGAATATGCCTTTGTCTAAAAAAAAACTGGTTTTCCCAGTTGCAATGTATGGCAGTGAAAGTTGGACCATAAAAAAGGCTGAGCGCCAAAGAATGTAGGCCTTTGAACTCTGGTGCTGGAGAAGACTACTGTGAGTCCCCCGGACTGCAAGATGATCAAACCGGTCAGTCCTGGAGGAGATCAACCCCGACTGCTCTTTAGAAGGCCAGATCATGAAGTTGAAACTCAAGGACTTTGGCCACCTAATGAGAAGGAAGGACTTGCTGGAGAAGAGCCTGATGCTGGGAAAGATGGAGGGCAAGAGAAGAAGGGGACGACCGAGAATGAGGTGGCTGGATAGAGTCCCTGAAGCAGGAGGTGTGAGCTTAAATGGACTCCAGAAGATAGTAGAGGACAGGAAGGCCTGGAGGAACGTTGTCCATGGGGTCGTGATGGGTTGGACATGACTTCGCAACTAACAACAACAAAATTGAAGTATTTGGTCTCCCTGCCTATACACATCTATAGCAAGGGTGCGCCCCATCTTGCTTCTGTGCTTTTTGTGAGGGAGAACAAATTCTTGCCTTGGCCACTTACTTCACTTCAAGAAAAGAGCCATTTGCTCTTGGGCGAAGGCTGTTTTTCTGTCTTTTTTTGTCCTGTGAGGAGAGGCAGCAGCACAGTTTAAATGTGGTAAGGAAGCTTCATTTCTCTCATCCTTATGTACTTATGAATTTCTTTCTGTCCCCCCTTTTCAGTCTTGAATATTGAAGACTGAGCCATCAGGAACCCCCTTCCCTCCAATCTCCCCATGTATCTGAGCCAGGTACTTTTGAGTCAGTTCACATGAGCATGTATAAAAGCTAAACGATTAACATTGCTAATTGATTCCATTGGATTAAATATTGAAGGAAGCTCTCATTCTCAGTTCCTTTGGCTGAGTCTTTCTCCAAAGAGGAGAGAAAACAAACGGGACGTGAGCCTGGAAGGTGAGACTGGACAGCCATTTTTCTCTGAAATGGTATAGGGTCACCTGTTTGAGCAGAGGGTTCGACTAGAAGACCTCCAAGGTCCCTTCCAGCTCTATTCTGATTATTATTATTTTAAGGGCCCAAAGAGGATTAATCTCCTGGGTCTTGAAGGCTAACTCCAAAAAGGTCTCCCAAGCCTATGAGAATGAAGGTCCCACAGCATTGATGGCCAACAGGCCAACTCTCAAAAGAGTGCCAGGCTATTTGGAAGGACACCTGTGCAGACATGGTCTCCTCAGGAGTAGGTTATTGTACCTGAATAGTCTGGTTGGTTCCTGCAGTTAGTTTTGATCAGCACTATATTTGGATGGAAGTCTGGTGGATTTAAGCCTTCAAATAATGACCACGCACCACGCTTGTGAGTTTATTGAAGCGCTCCACAAACAATCCCATCAACAAACACATCGATGTACAACCAGCCTACGAATCCCTCAGGATCCAAATCAACCACACAACTAACCAGTGACAGCACCAACCTTCAACCGACCCACTCAGCCCCCGCCCCCAACCAGCACTTCATCTCCCAATGACCTTCATCTGATGTGACCTCCCCATTACAAGACCCATCACTAGACCCTCACTTGACGTGACTCTCCCATCATAAGACCTACTGACTACACCTTATAAACAGAAGAACATCAACAATGACATCCCCTAAACTCCGCTGAAGATGTTACCCAGCCTGGTAACGAAGCGTTCAGAAACCAACCCAGAAGCTCGGAGAACGAATCTCTGCTCTCCATGACTGTAAAAAATCTGTGGAAATCCTGATCTCCTGCTTGAGTAGGGAGCTGGACTAGAAGATCTCCAAGGCCCCTTCCAGCTCTATTCTATTCTATTCTATTCTATTCTATTCTATTCTATTCTATTCTATTCTATTCTATTCTATTCTATTCTATTCTATTCTATTCTATTCTATTCTATTCTGTTCTACTCTATTCTACTCTACTCTACTCTACTCTACTCTACTCTACTCTACTCTATTTACTCTACTCTATACTCTACTCTATTCTTCAGCTGCACCCATTTTTTTTTTTTTGTTACAGAGGAAGGATTTTGGCTGCCATATCTGGACTGCAACAATCTGGATGGCCTGTGGGTGGCAGCCAAGTACAGAGAGATAGACTAACAGATCTGCTTCAAGAACTGAAAAATTAAGCAGAAGGTGATTAAATATTGAATGCATAAAATTAAAAATAAATAATATAAATACAATTCCTATCAATAGCCTTCTACATAGTAGCCCTAAGGGGAATGATTGGTAGGGCTGTTTGGTCATTGATTGAATATAAAAAAGAAAGAGAAAAACATAGAGCTTCTATGAATATATGATCTGTTATTTCTGGGTGTTTCTTCAAGTTTTTTCTTTGCTTGGGTTTTTTTTGGTTTTTTTTGTAGCATCAACTACTAGAGATATAGTATAGTCAAGGCCATGGTTTTCTCAGTTGCAATGTATGGCTGTGAAACTTGGACCATAAGAAAGGGTGAGCGCCAAAGAATGGAGGCCTTTGAACTCTGGTGCTGGAGAAGACTCCTGCGAGTCCCTTGGACTGCAAGACGGTCAAACTGGTCAGTTCTAGAGGAGATCAACCCCAACTGCTCTTTAGAAGGCCAGATCCTGAGGTTGAAACTCAAGTACTTTGGCCACCTAATGAGAAGGAAGGACTCACTGGAGAAGAGCCTGATGCTGGGGAAGATGGAGGGCAAGAGGGGACGACAGAGAAGGAGGTGGCTGGACGGAGTCACCGAAGCAGTAGGCATGAGCTTCAGTGGACTCCAGAAGATGGTAGAGGACAGGAAGGTCTGGAGGAACGTTGTCCATGGGGTCGCAATGAGTTGGACACGACTTCGCAACTAACAACAACAACTAGAGGTACCCACAGGGAGGAAGGTAAGAAAGCCAACCCTGTCATGTGATCAAAGTCTGCCTCTTTTTTATCCATGTCACAGAAGGACATCTTTTTGGATCATATTAAAGAATGAGCAGATTTGTCTTTTGTTTAATATTTCTTAGGTTGGGTGCAGCTTAGAGATAAGGTGAGCTATAATTTTGTTTAGTTGGTTAATTAGTCTATCAAGAAAGAAGAAAAAGAGAAAGAAAGCCGAATTCATACACATTAGTATAAATTAATTATTATGTTAGATAAAGATATTTATTCCTAGGCAACACTTTGCTTTATGATGGTATTTCATGTCTGTATTTTTAAACCAAAAATAGGACTCCTTTTAAAAACAAAACAAAAAATATAATAAACAACATTTTGAAATGTCATCTGAGTATGACAAATTTATGTAACATTTCTTATTCATAAACATGTTTTTTGTTAAATTCCTTCCCATGAAGTAATGGGATACTCATAAACTTATATTTGCTTTGTCAAAACAGCCCATGTGGACGATTCCAGCTTTCTAGAATGTAAATGTTAAAAATAAAATGCATTCAGAAAATAATAAGAATAACTTGGAAATAGTAAATGGAAAAATAGGTTCTGTAAAACCAATGAAAAGTTGAATGAATTTCATATTCACATTTAAGGAGTTGATGGGAAAAGGGTGGAAGCCCACCTAACTGATTGAAAGGGGCTACCCCACCACTCTTGACAGTGGACCCATCCCGAGGACCAGGCATCCCCTCATCCTGAAAGAATTTGCCTCAAAGCTGCTTCCCAACTGTTTGCAGAACATCATCCCCAGCCAAAGTCTGCACATTCTGCAGTTAGAGTTTTAGTTTGGTTTTCATTGTGCTGAGAAGGAAGGAAGGAAGGAAGGAAGGAAGGAAGGAAGGAAGGAAGGAAGGAAGGAAGGAAGGAAGGAAGGAAGGAAGGAAGAGCTTGAATGGATGGAGGAGGGAGGAAAGAAGGAAGGAAAAAGAAAATAGCTTGAATGGATGGGAGGGAGGGAGGAAGGAAGGAAAGAAGGAAGGAAAGAAAGAAGGAAGGTAGCTTGAATGAATGGAGGAGGGAGGAAAGAAGGAAGGAAAAAGAAAATAGGTTGGATGGATGGATGGGAGGGAGGGAGGGAGGAAGGAAGGAAGGAAGGAAGGAAGGAAGGAAGGAAAGAAGGAAGGAAGGAAGGAAGGAAGGAAGGAAGGAAGAGCTTGAATGGATGGAGGAGGGAGGAAAGAAGGAAGGAAAAAGAAAATAGCTTGAATGGATGGGAGGGAGGGAGGAAGGAAGGAAAGAAGGAAGGAAAGAAAGAAGGAAGGTAGCTTGAATGAATGGAGGAGGGAGGAAAGAAGGAAGGAAAAAGAAAATAGGTTGGATGGATGGATGGGAGGGAGGGAGGGAGGAAGGAAGGAAGGAAGGAAGGAAGGAAGGAAGGAAAGAAGGAAGGAAAGAAAATAGCTTGAATGTGTGGGGAGGAAGGAAAGAAAAAGAAAATAGGTTGGATGGATGGGAGGGAGGAAGGAAGGAAGGAAGGAAGGAAGGAAGGAAAGAAGGAAGGAAAGAAGGAAAGAAAATAGCTTGAATGTGTGGGGAGGAAGGAAAGAAGGAAGGAAAAAGAAAATAGGTTGGATGGATGGATGGGAGGAAGGGAGGGAGGGAGGAAGGAAGGAATGAAGGAAAGAAGGAAGGAAAGAAGGAAAGAAAATAGCTTGAATGGATGGGGAGGGAGAAAAGAAGGAAGGAAAAAGAAAATAGGTTGGATGGATGGATGGGAGGGAGGGAGGGAGGAAGGGAGGAAGGAAAGAAAGAAAAAGAAAATACATTGAATAGATGGGAAGGAGGGAGAAAGGAAGTTGTATACAAAATATTCTTTCCCCCAGTTAGAAGATTCAGTTGATTCTTTGTTGGTCTCTAGTAAGAGCAGGAAAAACCGTTGACATTTGTGTGGAAGAATCTGAAGCTACTACTAAAATATTCAAGTTTTTTTTAGCAGTTCAAATATGTTCTTCACGTTTTGGGACCCCTTGTGCTAGTGGAAGTCCTTCCACGTGTCCCATTGCCCTTTCTTAGATTGGCTGGACCCCAGAGCTGGGAGCAAATAACAAAGCAGATTAGCTCTGCTGCAGCCCATTGCTAATCCATGAAGGAGAGGTGATTTGAAAACACACTATATAAATAAAAGAAATATTTTGCTCATAATATCCTGAGGAAGAGATATGCACTAAAGATTTTGTTATTGTACTATTGACTAACCCAATCACCATGCTGCTTTCCAAATACTCAAATGTAAAAGTGGAAAACCAATTAAAGCTTATTATAAAAATTTTTTTTCTTGCTAGTAAAATATCTTCTGCCAATAATCCTTTCTATCCTTCATCTACTAAAATTGCTTCTTTCTTTCTTTCTTTCTTTCTTTCTTTCTTTCTTTCTTTCTTTCTTTCTTTCTTTCTTTCTTTCTTTCTTTCTTTCTTTCTTTCCCTCCCTCCGTCCTTCCCTCCTTCCCTCCCTTCCTTTTTCAAAAAACAAAACCGACCCATTCAAAGTCTGTAGGAGGCATAACGCCATTTTTTTTTCTTTAACTGGAAAACATTGCAGTAATTAAAAAGTTGTTTCTGTTTCAAAATGAGAATTTCCAAGATTCCCAAAGCAAAAGCACAAGAGTACATAGGCAAGGGAGACAATAAGGCTTTCTCGTTCAAGCTTCCAGAAAGTGCTCATCTGGAAGGCTGGATACAGAAGTTGCATGGGGCACCAACCCACAGCGATAGGAAGAAGGAGGATGTGGTTGATAATGGAGAGAAAACCAAATTCAAGTAGAGGACACGGTGGGGGTGCGTCACATTTCCCACTGTGCTGTAAAAAGTCAGCAAACAAGCAAGGAAACGGGGGGGGTGACAGGTGGGGGCAAAGTGCTACCTAAAGGATGTAGTACAGGAGAAATGTTTTTCATGATCAACCCTGAAGGCGGAAAGCAATGCAGGCAGTCCTTGACTTATCACCCCAATTGAGCAAAAACAACACTTCTGTTGCTAAGCGTTGACACTGGTTAAGTGATTTTTTTTTTGCCCCATTTTACAACCTTTCTTGACACAGCTGTGAACAGCGAATCACTGCGGTTGTTAAATTAGCAACACAGTTGTTAAAGGGATCTGGTTCCCCCCGCCCCCCCCGACTTTGCAAAGTTGCAAAAGAGGGATCACGTGACCTAGGGACACAGCAACGGTCATAAGTATGAGTCCCTTGCCAAGCGTCTGAATTTTGATCCCATGATCCTGAGGCTGCTGCGAAGGTCGTAAGCGTGGAAAACGGTCATAAATAGGCATCAATACCTAGAACAGGTACCACTTTCTAGATATATTATCACTTTTTGCGATGCTGTTGTAACTTCGGCCACTAAATGAAATTGTAAGTTAAGGACTAGCTGTTAACTTTGTATTCCTCAGAGACGAAGCGCGGGACTGTGCAGAAATGGACAGACTGACACTGAAAATGAAAGAAAAAGAAGACTCAGAATATTTTCAAATATGAGATGTATTTTATCAATAGCTGGAAAAACGGGTTAGAGCAGTGGTTCTCAACCTTTTTAATGCCGCGACCCCCAACCGGTCGTAAGTCGAGGACTATTCAACCGGTCGTAAGTCGAGGACTACTCAACTGGTGCAGCACCGTTTGCAGAATGGGACTTTTGGCGGCTCAGCAGGGCAGAGACAGCCTGGACAATTCCTATTGGCTTTTGAAAGCCAATAGAATTAGACTCTATTCAAGAGAGTCTATTCTATTGGCTTTCAAAAGCCAATAGAATAAAAGGGAGTAGCACAGCTAAGAAAAAGGGAGAAAAAATGGCGGACTGCGTTGTTTGGCGACCCCCGTGAAATGGTCGTTTGACCCCAAATGGGGTCCTGACCCACAGGTTGAGAACCACTGGGTTAGAGAGTAGGATTTCAATGTGCATTATTAAGCAAATTGGAGGCAGACAACACGTTGTTTACTAAGCACTTATAAATTGTAAATACAGAAAATTAATAAAAAATATTATATATATATTAAAAAAAGGAATCCAAGTAGCAGAAAAGGGGTGATCAGCAGTGGTCTCCCCTGCCAGGGATTGGACTCTAATGTTGGATTCATATTTTGAATCAGAATGAAACACCTTATTTATACAACACATTAAGGCACAAAAATAAGCAACTCGGGCTTGGACTGGACAAGCTTAGCATGTTGTGTGAATGCAGTTGAAAAGTCTTTAACTGACTTGGTTGAATGTGTTGGCAGAACCAAGCCATTGAGTGTTGATGGAGATAGCAGTGATCCAGTATCTGAGGGGCTGCCACAAGGCAGAGGGGGGCAGGTTGTTCAACCAAAGCATCAGAGGGCAGGACAAGAAACGATGGTTGGAAACTGATCAAGGAGAGAAGCAACCTGGAATTAAGGAGAAACTTCCTGACAGTGAGGACAATCAACCAGTGGAACAGAAGTTGCCTTCAGAAGTTGTGGGTGCTCCATCACTGGAGATTTTTAAGAAGAGACTAGACATTCACCCTTCTGTGATGGTATAGGTTCTCCTGCTTGAGTAAGGGGATGGACTAGAAGACCTCCATGGTCCCTTCCAGCTCTATTCTATTCTATTCTATTCTATTCTATTCTATTCTATTCTATTCTATTCTATTCTATTCTATTCTATTCTATTCTATTCTATTCTACTCTACTCTACTCTACTCTATATTCTATTATATTCTATATTCTATATTCTATATTCTATTCTGTTCTGTTCTGTTCTACTCTACTCTACTCTACTCTACTCTACTCTATATACTCTACTCTACACTACTCTACTCTACTCTACTCTATTCTACTCTACTCTACTCTACTCTACTCTACTCTACTCTAGTCTATTCACAGTCAATCCAGGTCATGGTTATCCCAAAGATACTTTTTCAGGAGGCAACTGGATTTCCTTGTTTTTCTTTGAAGACGTTTCGTTTCTTGTCCAAGAAGCTTCTTCAGCTCTGACAGGATAGTGGGGAATGGAAAGATTTACAAAACAGCTGTCTGCAAGGAGTATAAATCTTTCCCTTCCCCACCATCCGGTCAGGGCTGAAGAAGCTTCTGGGATGAGAAGGGAAACGTCTTCAAAGAAAAACAAGAAAGTCCAGTTGCTCATGAAAAAGCATCTTTGGGAGAAGCTATGGAGTCTTGTGCTCCTAGGAATGGACAAACCCCTTCAGTGTCGATTACTGTTTTCCCACATTTCTCTATGCTTCAAATGATTCCTGTATTAGCTTGACAATCTGTGCACGCATTCACGCATAGCCTCTCAACTATAGGCAAAAAAATTGTAGACCATATTTATTTATTTATTCCATTTCAATAGCCGCTCAAACGAAGACTCAAGGGAATGCTGTATGTAAATAGAATGCATCTTTGTACATCATTTTAATGAATATGTGCATTTTAGTCTCATTTCCCCCCTTCCTATTATATATTCTTTTAATTAACGAACTGCACATTTTGTGAAGTGCACATTTTGAGGAATAACGATGCTGGTTAATGTCTTGGTTAAAATGCAAAATTAGATACATTTGCACTGGGATATAAATTAAACAACAATTCTGCTTTGACATTCATGCTTCAAATCAAAAGATGTCTTTGTAAAACTGCCTAAGCAGCCTTTCTTGAACTGGAGCAAAGATCCCCAACTTTTTGGGCACCAGGGATTGGTTCCGTGGAAAGAGGTTTTTCCACGGACCGGAGGGTGTGTGGTTTTGTGTGCTGCCTGCATCCCGCAGGTGGGGCTTTGTTTGTTTGTGTGGACCGGTTGCTCGCATGCTGCAGCCCGGTACTGGTCCACAGACCAGGGGTTGGGGACCCCTGAACTGGAGTTTCTCCAGAGGTGGATTCTTCATCCCCTCCACCCTCCCTGGATCTCCCCAACTGGCATTCCATTGCTGAACATCTGGGCAGCTCATCTCCAGATATCTCATAGGTTGGAGAGCTGGAAGAACAAACGATCCGGTTTTATGAGTCTTGGAAAGATACTTGTCTTTTTATTTATTTATTTATTTATGAGACTTATATACCACTTTAAGTGCAAGCACTCTCTAAGCGGTGTACACCAGTAAGCAATGTGTATGTGTATATATATATATATACATCGGACAAACCAACAGAAGAATAAGTGCACGCATTGAAGAACATAAGAACTCAGTCAAAAAAGAGGAACCAACATCTTCCCTGGTCCAACACCTTAAAGCCACAGGACATGAAATTGACTTTAAAAATACCAGAACCATTGCCAAAAGTGAACATTTTAATAACAGAATAATCAGAGAAGCCATCGAGATAGAAAAACGCCCACACAGCATGAACAAGCGAGATGATACCTCCCGCCTACCAGCCATTTGGAAACCTGCCCTTATTGACAAACGACTCCCTAACCCCAAAATCTTAAACCCCTCTGCAACTCAGACTAACCTGAGCACAACCAAACAGAACACTCCCCCAGCCAATCAGAGCACAGCCAAGCCCCTAACCATTCAGAACACACCTCCACCCAATCAGAACACAGCCAAGCTCCCATCCAATCAGTTCATACCCTCACTGGCAGTTAAAAGGAAGAAACAGCTAAAACCACACATTGCTGCTCAAAGCAAGAAGCTAAAAACACCAGCCTGAAGATGACGAATGTGACTTCGTCGAAACGTTGCCAAGACACTTCCAATTTTACGCGGGAGAAAACCCGAACAACCAAAGACCTATATACAAATACCCGCGAAAACCTCAGAAAACAAATATCGAACCTCTACGGGGAGGAAATCCACCATCTGACCAGGACCTATGAAAAACTTGAAGTCCAAAGAGCTTCCATTTTATGTGACCTCGCATTCCTACGTAACTGCCGAGATCAAAATCTAATCCCCACATGTTTCCAACTGAAATTCCACTCCAACTCTGCAGCCACCAAACGGATCCTGAAAAGAACAGAATTGGCCCTAATCAGAAATGAACTTCACACAAAAAGATTCCTCCTAGACCGAATTAACAAAGATCTCCTCACACTCCACCTCAAACTCAGCAACAAGATCCACCCCGCACTTTGGGACAAATCCAAACAACTCGCCGTCTGGAGAGCCGAAACACAGACCACCCTCAAGACAGATACACACACCAACAAACTCCGAAGACTACAAGAACGCCAGAAACAAACCCCTCCTCCCTCACAGCCACACATGAAACAAACAGTGCATAACATCTCAGATAGGATCCTCACCAAAGCCGAAACCAATGTCCTTTCCAAAGGATTCAACTTTGCAGTCGCTCCCAAACACATCCCCACTGAAACCATTATATGTGGAGTTGAAACCAGCCTGACCAAAATCAACCCCGATGACGCTAACAAAATCAGACTCAAAATCACCAACATCCTCTGCACCAGCAAGCCACCCAAAAGCAACTTACCCAAAGAGGAACAGACAGCACTACGTAACCTGAAAGAAGACACCAGCATAATAATCCTACCAGCAGACAAGGGCAACGCCACGGTGGTTATGAACACATCTGACTACCAAACCAAATTAACCAACCTACTCCAAGACTCCACATACAAACCCCTAAATACAGATCCCACCACCTACCTGGAAAAAACCACCAGATCCAAAATAAAAGCCTCCCCCATTAGCGAAGAGATCCAGCAAAGAATCATTCCCAGAGAGAAATCATCCAGATGCCCTAAACTCTATGGTCTCCCCAAGATACACAAAGAAGGAACCCCACTCAGACCTATAGTCAGCTCCATAGGCTCACCTCTACAAAACCTAGCCAAATTTCTCGCCAAACAACTACAGCCCTATGCAGAATCCATCACCTCACACGTAAAAAACTCATTCCAGTTTATAGAGATCATAAAGAAACAAAGCTTACAGCCCAGCGACCTACTAGTGAGCTTCGATGTCATATCCCTCTTCACCCAAGTGCCTATCAAAGAAGCCTTGACAGCTATTCAAAACAAATATAACCCCCCCAAACACATCTTAGATCTGACCAACCACTGCCTATCCAACACATACTTCATCTATAATGGACAAAAATACAAACAAACAGAAGGAGCACCCATGGGATCACCCCTCTCACCTGTCATTGCAAACCTCTACATGGAACACTTTGAAACCCAAGCTCTAGAAAAATTGGATCACAAACCCAAACTCTGGCTCAGATACGTAGACGACACCTTCATAATCTGGCCACATGGGAAAGAAAAACTGGACAACTTCCTCACACACCTCAACAGCCTACACCCCAAAATACAGTTCACCATGGAAACAGAAGCTAACAACCAACTTCCCTTCCTGGATGTCTTAGTCTACAAGAAATCCAATGGCTCCCTAGGACACACCATCTACCAGAAGAAAACACACACAAACCGCTATCTGCACGCTCTCTCACACCACCACCCAGCACAGATCAACTCTGTAGCCAAGACACTCATCTCCAGAACAAAACGCTTAGCTGACGAACAACACCTAAAACCCGAACTACACACTCTCACCAATGTACTAACATCCAATGGATTCCATAGAAATAAGATTACAAACCTAATCCAAAAAGAAACCCCCACTAAAATCCAAGACAAAGAACAAGAAAACGGCAAAGCCCTCCTCCCATACATAAAAGGCACCACAGACAGAATCAGTAAGATCCTCCATAAACACAACATCAAAACAGCATTCTGCACAAACAGAAAAATATCCACCATCCTTAGAAACCCCAAAGATAAAATTGAATTAGAAAATCAAGGAGTATACGAAATCCCATGCACCACTTGTCCCACCACATACATCGGACAAACCAACAGAAGAATAAGTGCACGCATTGAAGAACATAAGAACTCAGTCAAAAAAGAGGAACCAACATCTTCCCTGGTCCAACACCTTAAAGCCACAGGACACGAAATTGACTTTAAAAATACCAGAACCATTGCCAAAAGTGAACATTTTAATAACAGAATAATCAGAGAAGCCATCGAGATAGAAAAACGCCCACACAGCATGAACAAGCGAGATGATACCTCCCGCCTACCAGCCATTTGGAAACCTGCCCTTATTGACAAACGACTCCCTAACCCCAAAATCTTAAACCCCTCTGCAACTCAGACTAACCTGAGCACAACCAAACAGAACACTCCCCCAGCCAATCAGAGCACAGCCAAGCCCCTAACCATTCAGAACACACCTCCACCCAATCAGAACACAGCCAAGCTCCCATCCAATCAGTTCATACCCTCACTGGCAGTTAAAAGGAAGAAACAGCTAAAACCACACATTGCTGCTCAAAGCAAGAAGCTAAAAACACCAGCCTGAAGATGACGAATGTGACTTCGTCGAAACGTTGCCAAGACACTTCCAATTTTACGCGGGAGAAAACCCGAACAACCAAAGACCTATATACAAATACCCGCGAAAACCTCAGAAACATATATATATATATATATATATATATATATATATATATATATATATATATATATATATATATATATATTTGTTTTCTGAGGTTTTCGCGGGTATTTGTATATAGGTCTTTGGTTGTTCGGGTTTTCTATATATACATTGCTTACTGGTGTACACCGCTTAGAGAGTGCTTGCACTTAAAGCGGTATATAAGTCTCATAAATAAATAAATAAATAAATAATGAAGCAAGCTACCTCTTCGCCAGTTCGAAAGGAAAAGAAATTGAACATTTTCTTTGTTCTAACGAAGAATAATTTCTAAGCCAGAGCATTGTACAGTCACTGAAATTCTTGTAATTCTGTTCCTTCCATCTCAATAAATCCAGTTAAAGTGGGAAACTTGCTTGGAAGTATTACTTTGGGTGTGGCAACGGCTGATGGGCAGCCTATAGAAACAATCTACAACAGACGAAGGAGGCGGTGGAAACAAGAGCCATCAGCTACTTCTCTCTCATCACTGCAGCAGCAGAAGCAGCAGGCGTAAGACCACAAAAAACTCCCTATTTTCCTTTATTGCTGCAAAGTAATTGAGGTGATGGCTGAGGAGCAGCAGAAGCAGCGGAGAGAGCAGTGTCTCCATCTTCTTTGTCCCTTCTTTCCTTCTTGTCCTTCTGCATTTCTTCCTTCCATCCTTTTTGTCCCTTCTGCATTGCTATTCTATTCTGGCTCCACTCCAGTGTTAGGACGGGTTATGTCTTGTGTCTTTGGCAACTTTATTAGAGATAGTGACCGTTTGACCAAAACCATAAATAAATGTTGATTCACTGATTGATAGTGATGGCAAGATACAAATCTAGCAGTATTCCCCTTCATAACAGATCTGGTTTTTCTTGGAAGGTAAAAGCATACTTTTGTGCCTATTACCTTAGAAGATACAACAAAAAAATGCATGCACTGGGTCTCTAATGAACATTGTACCTCTAATTCTATTTATACTATTCTATGAGACTGGAGGCTAAAACATATAAGGAACGGTTGCTGGAATTGGAAATGTCTAGTTTAATGAAGAGAAGGATGAGGGGTGATCTGATAGCAGTGTTCCAGTATCTCAGGAGCTGCCACAAAGAAGAGGGAGTCAAGCTATTCTCCAGAACACCTGAAGGCAGGAGAAGAAGCAACGGGTGGAAACTAATCAAGGAGAGAAGCAATCTAGAACTAAGGAGAAATTTATCATGCTTTACTTTATTTCATCCGATCCCATTCTATTCCTTTCTATATGCTGTTCTGCTCTACCTGTCCCCTAATACTGCAGAAGTGAACCACAAAAAAGGCTCCATAGAGCACTGGGCAGACAAGACCAAATAAATAAGTTGCAGATATAAAGGGGTCTCCAGGTTGACTAGGATATTTTGCAAGGAATCGAGAATCGTATCTTAGCTTCTTCACTTGAGGCATTTTAATGCCTGCACCAGAAAAAACAGAATACTGTCAAGTACTGTAAAACTTGTGGCAAAGCTATTTTTGCACATGCGAATGGATATATACACATGCAAAATGATAGCCACAAATAGAAGCATCCTCCATCGTTAGTTACCCAAATGGGATAATAGTTTTAATGTCAAATTGTCTTCAATTTTTACGTTGCTATTTTTCCTCTCACAACAGCTGTAGGAAGATGACTGTAGAAAGAAAAGTGAAGCCGTGTTTCGCTTTCGCGTTCATGTAGATGAGGTGAGAGAACAGACGATTCCTAAATGAAGGGCTTAAAATTTAAAAGAGAGTCTGTTGGCAATAATCAAAATAATTCTTCTTGGCATAATAACGATGACAGTGCAGCTGGCTGGAAACATAATAAAACAAAGATGAGCAGAATCAGAAGCATTTGGAACGAAAAATAAAAATAAAGCTAGCACTTTCCTGATGTTACCTTGGGGGGGGGGGAAACACACCAAGAACTGAGCCTCCTAGTTCAATTGTCATGTTTTATACAAGATCAGAATTTATGGACTAATTCAATTGAGGACAATTTCCTGAAAGAGGAGGATAAGACAAATGAGGGGTCCTTGGAGCTCTCAGAGTTTGATTGTTTTCTGGCAGACGTTTCATCACCCAAACTACGTAACACTAGAAACTACAATATACACTAGAAACAAGATACATACACATGGTGAAACACCAAACTCCAATATACAGCAATTACAGCAGGAGACAGACGAGAAAGACTCCAGCAAAGCCTTCCCTTTTATACTCAGACTCTTAAAGGGATACACATACCTGCTAAGTCATTCCTATTATTGTATCATCCATCTTACATTACATCATTACATAAGCTGTTTAGCTTTTAAATCATTATCCTGACAAGGGAACTGTGGGTTTACACACTATGTGAACCAACAACATTTGTCTTCCTAACTACCCCACAAGATGGTAGAAAAAGGATAAAAGCTGGACAGTCTTCAAACACATGATGAATTCCTTTCCTAACTTGGGGATTCTGTGATATTTTGGTAGTAACACTCCTGGAATTCCCCTGTGCCTTTTAGTCTCAAGCCTTCTAAAAGGTACCAGATGGAGGAAATTGTGAGAAAGTTCAGAAGGAAATTATGGGGAAGGCTCCTCACACAGTGATACCAAAGTAATGTCCATGCATGTAAGCATAAAGAAGGAAGTTTCCATTTACACTTCTGGTTCTCAAAGAGTTAAATCGGGAACGGCATCCCAAGAAGCATGAAAAGCTGTTGCCAGGTGACAACCTACACCAAATCTTCTAGGAACTCCATCACCTTTAACATTCAGGACTCAGGGAGAGCAACTGCTGCCTGTGCATTATGGATCATCAAGCTATTGACAATTGCACCCAGGAATCCATTTGAAATTCTGCAAGGAAACTCATGCATCATGCTCAGAAGAGAGTTTGGGAAGACAGACGCCCTTATTTACATTTTCGTTACTTAGGCTCCTACAAGCAATGAACATTTTCTCGGCTTTTATTTACACCCAGGCCTAAGGAAAGCATTTCACCAACTCTGAAGCTAGCAGAAGCACTTCCTTCCCTCCCCTGTTCCTCCCACCCAAAAAAGCAACAGAGCAGTAGGGTTCCAGGTTCTTCTTAGATGTCAAAACTAGTATTTTATTTATTAACTTGCTTTTCCTGCCCAGCACTCTCGGAGTGGCAGATCCATCAAAGGAATGTTATTCTGACACTGTGTCCAGAGATTTCTGCGTAGATTTAGCACCGTCTGTCCTTTGCAGCCTCTGAGCTCCTGAGAGATTGAACTGAATAATGCATTTGGTTAGCAAGCTGTCAGAGACGCAGAGACGGTAACTAAAGCATTTAGAGGTTCACTAAGTTACAATGCCACATGAAGGAGAAATTCAACTGGTGGGGCTAGGCTGGGTCGCTTAATGCATTACTTCATTCAGTGCAATCGTGGTATATTTTATTATTATTATTTATTTTGCAGAGGAACAAAATTTCCGTGGACCTGCAAGACAGATGTCAGCACAGAAATATTTTACATGGACAAGTAGCTTTATGAAATGAAGATCCCATATAGAAGAGAATAGCTCGGGGTAAGATTGTGGGGTCCCCGGTGCTCTGTGAGCTTGGTTGTTCTCTTGCAGACATTTCATTATCCAAATAGGTAACATCATCAGTGCACTGGGCCTAGCTGGCTAATGAAACATCCAAATAACTCCTTAATTATGTGAAAATGTCACTTCTGAAACCACAACATTATAATCCAGAATTAGACAATTACTTCATTGGACTCAGTAATATTTCTTTAAAGAGACATCTCTTTGGTCATCTTCCCTCTAGTTATTATAGCGCCTTTAGAGCAGTAAGGGGCTACTGAAAGCACAAAAATATTTATATATTTGTGTCTGGGGGGGTGACTGGAGCTTGGTATCTTACTGTCAGGCAAACGATGACCACATGATCCCCAGGACACTGCAACCATCATAAATACAGGCCAGTTGCCAAGCACTCAAATTTTGATCACACGACCATGGGGATGCTGCAACAGTCACATGAAAAACAGTCGTAAATCACTTTTTTCAATACCGTTGTAACTTAAACAGTCACTAAATGAATTGTTGTAAGTCGAGGACTACCTGTGTTCCCAAGTCATGGAGATTTGCCTGGTCCAGGAAAGATGGAGAGAAGCTTCTTTAACTCCATTCATAAGGCATGCCTAGTGGCAATCTCTTACTAGTGTTTCTCCATCTGGGAACTGAAAGTTGTGTGGATTTCAACTTGCTGGCTGAAGAATTCTGGGAGTTATAATCCACCCACCTTTCAGTAGCCCAGGTTAAAGAACTCTAAATAAAAGTCATATCCTACTTACTCCATTATATGGACCCACTGGGTCACCATTGGGGGCAAATGCCAGGGATGACCCCACAGTATTCTACCTTTAAAAATTTTTGTTCTTCTACTAAGCTACATGTCTCTCCCTACAGGTGAGGCAAATAAATAGTTTCAAAGCCACCGTATTTTGGGGCAGAGAGGAGGCGATTCTAGATGACAACCTGTCGTGTTCAAAGTTTCCTTAACTGGGACTGAAAAGTTAGCAGAATATGAAATATTTATTTCCTACAAACTGCTCCGTAAGCTTATTGCTCTGATGGAATAAAAATAAGGCCTTGCCATTTCCAAGCAAGCTGAAGTTATTATCAATTTGTTCCTGATATAAAGGAGTGATTTCCAGAGACTTACATATGCTCTCTATAGAAAAAGAAAATGATAAAATCCCATTAGCATTCAAAAGCAGATGCAATTGCTGGCACTCTGGAGGTACACTCAGCCTGCATTTAATCAAAAACACCAGCTATGGCTTGAATCGTCTTAGCTGGACTGAGTGGCCTGCAGAAGTGTGCTTGAGGAAGACATCCAGAATCAAGCAAAGAATTGGACCGGAGTAACATTTATTGTCAAAGTAAATCCATTCTTGTGCAAGCATAATTATTGCTAATTAACTCAACAAGCTCTATGTCCTAGTGGTCAACTGCAATTCTGAATGCAAGGTACATTTGAAAGCATGTTGGTTTTCTTATCCCAAGAGGAACATGGAATCAAGTCACTCTTTCAAGCAGAAATGTGTTTATCTCCTTGTAACATAATGTTAGCACCATCTGGAGGATGACTGCGATTCTGCAACCCAAAGCAATCTCTTTAACGGGGCTTTTAATAAGGAAAACGAGCCTTGTCATTTTGTTTCCATCTTTTTGTTGTTTGATGTTATCTTCCGGAGCCATTTGGAAATGAGCAACATAATGACATAGCAAGTGAATAAATATTATTGTTATTGACAACAACATAGTATACTTGCAAAAGAAGCTACAGGCTCAGAAAAATCTTGCCATTTGTTTGGGGTTGAAAACAAGCCCCTCAATCAATCAGAACAGCTGGAAGGGACCTTAGAGGTCTTCTAGTCCAATCCCCTGCTCAAGCAGGAGACCCTAGACCAGGATTCTTCACTGGCTGAAGAATTCTGGGAGTTGAAATCCACAAGTCATAAAAGGGCCAAGTTGGAAGACCCCTGCCTTATAACATCCTGACCTGCCATACTGGCTGCAAGAGATTGCAATTGCAATTCTCGCTGGCTGCAGACGGGAGTATTTATTCCAGGGTTTTTTTCATGCTAGGCTGGGGAATTCTGGGAATTGAAATCCGCCCGTCTTAAAGCTGCTAAACTTGAAAGACGCCGTTCTAATCTGATTGCAAATTTGATTGCTCATTTTAGTCCCAGAATAACCACCCTGCGAAAACAGGAACTTTGCGTAGGGACTCCCCAGCCCTCTTCCCGCATTTAAACCAACTTCCTATCCTGGCTCCGCTTAGAAATCTCCCCCCACCCGCGCATCGCCTCCTTCCTCCATCCCAGGCTTTGCAAAGACAGCCAGGGAGCCGCTGGACCACGTGACCGAGCAAAAGAAGGCAGTCCCTAAGCCCCGCCCCTTCTCGCAAGCACACTTCCGGCTTCCGCCGCTGTCCGGGCCAGCCGCTTCCGGGCGGAGCTCCATAGCAACCGAGGCCTACCCGGTGGACGCCGCTCGATTGGAGCCTGGTCGGCGGAGTCATGGTAAAAGGGAAGGACGGGCCGTGGGGTGGGGGATTATGGGGCAGGGGCGGCTCAGAGCTGCGGACTGCCCCGGGGAAGCGGGAGCCCGAGAGGAGCCGGCGTCGGCTTGGGATGGGTGGGAAAGGACGAGCAGAACAATGGCGGGCCGGGGGATCTATCTTGCCCCGCTTGGACTGGCTGTGCATTCTGGTATAGGGTTTCCTACCTGAGCAGGGGGTTGGACTAGATGACCTTCAAGGTCCCTTCCAACATCATCATCATCATCAGTACTACTACTACTACTACTACTATATTCCTTGCAAGTCATCTGGTCATTCGTGGTTATCATTTGGTGTTCATTTTTACATCAAATTATAAATTCAGAGCCACAGAAGGGCCTGCCTCTCTCTGTTGAATAGCTTGGAGTAAGCTGAATTTGCAGCCTCTTATAACCTGGGCAGTGTAGATTTTTACAGCTAGGTATTGATGAAACAACCTGGGCATATGAAGGAAGCTGTTTCTTGCTCACAGATAAAACAGAAGTAATTTGCACATAAGTTAAATTGGATTTTGTAAACTAATTATTAGGAAATAGGTTTCAGTTATTGACTAGCCCAGATAATATAGACGATAGATTTGAACTAATAAAGGATACTATTATTAAGGTGATGATGTATTAGGGTGAGAAATAGAAAAGGTTTATGAAATAAAATGAGATTGTATTTAAGTAACTAATATGTGTATTTTAGACATTAGAATCTTTATGAAGTGAGATAAAGGAAATTTGGGCTACCTGAAAGTTAAATACTATGGATAGTAAAGGTTAAATCTGAATACTGTAATTAAAAATTAGGTAAAATTTAATAACAGGGTATGGATTGTTTATCGAGATTTATTAAGATATGTATAAGCAAAAAATGTAATTATAAATGCGATAATGAAGTTTTTACTGAGTTTGATACAATTAGAAGTTCACTAGATTAAATATGAATTAGCAAATGTTAAGGGAACAGAGAAGAAATACTTGATGATGTAATCTGAGATACCTACTAAAGATTTTGTTATTGAACTATTGTTTAACCCAGTCACCACATTGCCTTCCAAATACTCAAATGTAAAACTGGAAAACTAATAAAATATTTTTTTTTTTAAAAAAAAAAAAAGAATAAATTGGATTTTGAGGAACTGGATCACTGGCATCTTAACCGTGACCACTGCTTCCTTCGAAGGAGAAGTGCCAAAAGGGAAAGCAAGTTGCCAGCAGGAAAACCACAGAGGATAATGCAGTAGCGATTCATCTCTGTTTTTAAGACATGGAGAGAAGTCACTGACAGATTCCAGCCAACCACGACTGCTCAGCATGTGGTCTTTAACATGACACAGCTCTCCCTGTTGTTTCTGAGTTGGTTCATTCAGGGAGAGCGCCTCTTCTTCAAAATGCTACCATTGAACAGCTACAGTGGTGCAGGTGCTTCTCCATAACGGAACCAAGATGAAAGCCATTGGATAAGCCAGGGAGAGAGGGAAGGAAGAAGTAGATTTGCTCACCAGCATTTCTTTGCTAGTGCTCTATGGCTGCCTATATTGTGGAGATAGAGCCCAAAGTCAGGCAAGCGGTAGTATGTTAAAAAAATACATTTGCTGAGGCTTTACAGCAGTGGTTCTCAATCTGTGGGTCGGGACCCCATTTGGGGTCAAACGACCATTTCACGGGGGTCGCCAAACAACGCAGTCCGCCATTTTTCCCCCCTTTTCCTTAGCTGTGCTACTCCCTTTTATTCTATTGGCTTTTAAAAGCCAATAGAATAGACTCTCTTGAATAGAGTCTAATTCTATTGGCTTTCAAAAGCCAATTGGAATTGTCCAGGCTGTCTCTGCCCTGCTGAGCCCGCCAAAAGTCCCATTCTGCAAACGGCGCTGCACCAGTTGAGTAGTCTTCAACTTACGACCGGTTGAGTGGTCCTCGACTTACGACCGGTTGGGGGTCATGGCATTAAAAAGGTTGAGAACCACTGCCTTACAGCCTAGTTTTCAAATTTCATACTTCAGTAATGTTGTTTCTTTTGCAGGCGGAGGTAGAAGAAACATTGAAAAGGATTCAGGCCCACAAAGGAGTTATTGGCACTATTGTTGTAAACGCAGAAGGTAAATATCTAGCATACATGCACACACAAACTCTAAACAAAATGGAGAACTTTTTGGAGCCATACAACATACTAAGCTAAAGTATCACGTGCTCGTTGTGGCTCCAGGGGATTCAGTTAACTATGGGTTACTGCTTTTGATAAATAGCCTGCATTTATGCAGCGTAGATCAAGAGTGGGCAACCATCTCCAGGCTGAAGTCCTTGTTTAGTCCTCAAAAATCCACCAGAAGCTGCCTTCTAAAAAGTTGGTAAGAACTAAGCAATACATCCTCTATTGAAATTAATCAGCACAGCAGACAAACAATTGACTTTGTTCCCCACAATGATTTTCTTTTCATCACCAGTAGCAGTTATTGAACTAATTAACTTAAGACCCTACCTAATGAGTGTAGATTTCTCCATAGGTTAAATGATAACCAATAGAGCAAATCAAAAGCATCTGTTATTTTAAGCTAAAAGAACACACAATATATCACTAGAACATTTGCATTCCTAGCTAGGAGATGGAGGCTGGCCTTGAATTTCATTCTGTTGCTTTTAATAATTGCAGGCTATTTTACAATTTTTGTTCTCTCTTACCTGCCAGTCATGTTCAATTCCCATTCAAAAATGGCTAGATGAAAATATGACTAGACTTTCCCAAATGTTTTCTTATCAGAAAAAATCAAATCAGCTTAATATTTGTTATCTTTTTAAAATGCACAAGAAGCCTATCATCTCCTTTCAATAAAATAATCACAAATCAGGATTATTGTAATACAATATAACTGTTGCCTACCTCCAAATAAAGCAAGTCTATTATTCCTTCCCAAGTTCTGAAACTCTGAAACAGTTTGCTGAGAATCCCTTCTTAGCACAGACTGGTTCACAGCTTTGGAGAATAGTTATGAAACAGGAAATGGAGAATATATAGGACCCCCCCCCCACAGCAAACAATTATTTCATTCTTTAACCAGGTCATCTTGATTCACAGTTATTGTATTCACTTGTTCACCTTTCTACAAACATTTAATGCTAATCCCTTAAAAAAATACTTCGAAAAGCAAAACAAATCCCCAAGGAAATCAATTAACAAGTGGGATCTTAAACTGAAAGTATATTAGATTAATTGTAGCAAGGATATGGTCTGTTGTATCTGGCATACGTGCTTGTTTAAATTGACACCTTGCCCAGACTGATACTGCCTTTTACACTGCCACAAAGAGGTTTTCTTTCCTTGCTTCTGATATTAAAAAAAACCTGGGGACTGATTTCTTCCAAGGTCATGGAAGTTCATAAACTTCTTTCCTTTAACCTTAATAGGCTGGTGGTAATTTGGTGCTTCTTGCATCAAATTCAGGGTAGTTATAAAGGGGGCATTTTTTATTTTTTTTTGCACTAGATAAAATTCCCTCCTTCCAACAGAAGTGTCAAAACTCCCATTTATTTAGCAAAACATTCACTCTGATTAATATCCCAGGGTATCCACCGCTTCTGTCCTTTTTAGGACTGCCTCTGGCATAAAACGAGATTGTAAGGAAGATTCCTCCCCTACCGCAGCAATTAGTTTCATCTGTTCTTAGCAACATATCAGAAAGATAAGTTCCAAGTCATGACCTGCTTGACAGGGCAATTCTATAAAAGTAACTCATGGATATGGGTGCTGCTTAACCTTTAAGTATGTAGAGATTGAATTGTACTTTAATTTCATTAACATGGAATTTAAGTGACTACAAAGACTTGTTCCTGGCTTTTTTTTTTTCTTGGTGTGCAATGATTGTCAGTCTGTCTTATGGAATCTTGTCTATTGAAAAGCCATCTCAGTATTTGTTATATACTGCCTTGGAATACTGTCTCCAGTTTTGGTCATTGCTATAGAAAAAACATAAGAGACTTTAGAAAGAGTGCAAAGAAAAGCAGAGACTATTAGAGAGACCAGAGGTTAAACCCTACAATGATTGGTTGAAGGGATTGGGAATGTCTAGTTCAGGGGTCCTCAAACTTGGCCACTTTAAGATGTGTGGACTTCAACTCCCAGAATTCTCCAGCCAGCCAAGTTTGAGGATCCCTGGTCTAGTCTAATGAAGTAAAGGACAAGGAGTGACATGGTAGCAGTCTTCCAATATTTGAGGACCACAGACAAGAGAGGTTCGTCATATTCTCTAAAGCACTCCAAGATCAGGAGAAGAAGCAATAGGTGGAAGCTCATGAAAGCTCATGTGTACACTGCTGGGTGTATAGTGAATGTCCAGTGTTCAAATGCTGGCAAATATTTCAAACCAAGACATTTGTGCTGCCAGCCTCTAATTTAGTAAATTATTGGCAGCTTCTCTGAATTCCAGAAGACGGGCTGTTCTCAGTTCAGGCACAGCTGGATTTCCCCCGCCCCCCAGGGTACTGATAGCATTGAAAAGTTTGGCTACATGGCTCCAAATCATTTTAAAGCCATTTCTAATACTCTTTTTCTCAGGGATCCCAATCCGAACAACGCTCGACAACTCCACCACAGTTCAGTATGCTGGCCTTCTTCACCAGCTTACCATGAAAGCAAAGAGCACAGTCAGAGACATTGATCCCCAGAACGATCTCACCTTCCTCAGGATTAGATCAAAGAAACATGAAATTATGGTTGCCCCAGGTAATAACTTTTGTCTTTTCCCTGCCGTTGCTTTGATGGATCGTGATGTTCTTTAAATTTCTGCAAGCCTGCCACAAAATGTCTGTTTAATCATACGTTATTTAAGGGGGAATCACTTTAAGGATAAGCTGCCTGATGCCAGGGCTTTCAAAGGTTGACATATCAAGACAGCCAAGTCTTATTTTATCTGTCAGGAATATGTCAGCCTCTGAATCCAGCTGGTGGCTATACTGAATGAGATGAAGAACTGATCTAAGGCAGCTTGTTAGGGTAATGGGAATAATTGTTCCAAGATGGATTTGCCCAATTAATACAAACAGTTGCAATAATTAACCATTATTGCAACAGTTTACATTTGGAAGACAGTTTAACATATTAAACAGATTTTCTCTTTTTAGGTGTATACATCCTAATGGTATTGAACTATTACAATTATGATACTGTGTTGAAAAGTGAAGTTTTACTTCTCATGGTGGGGAAACTGGAATAAGCAGTGGCTTTGTTTGTATCAACCATAATAAATTATTAAAATGAATATTAGAAATCAAATATAGAATAAAAACTGCTGTATTCATTGTTCCCATTATTTCCTCCTCCCACAGATAAGGAGTACCTTCTTATTGTTATCCAGAATCCATGTGAATAGATCTACTACACCACTCTAAGAGAGCAGTGCTACAATTTCTGAGGTGTCCAGTCTAACATATACTAAATTAATGTTATAACATGCCACTAAGAAATTTATCTCAAATGTAAATCTGCGGAATCAGGAAAGGTCCTTGTCTCATTGTACGATCTCATTGTATTTGCCTTTTGATTATGAAAATGTATTCCTAACTCCTTAAAAAAATAATAAACTCAAATATTTAAAGTATGTGTTAATTTGAATGTGTCTGTGTATAATACTCAAACACACGTCTAAAACTAGAACTACCACTAAAACTAAAAAAAAATAGAATGAAGGAATGGTTGCAATTCAGCTGAAGATAAAATATATTTAAATATCTTTCAGTTTGACAGATATTCAGATTCAAATGAAATATATTTAGAATTAGCGGCTTCAGTAACATATTAGGCTCCACTGAGGGGGAAAAATAAATTTTTAGTTTTTTCTGATTGAATTCATTAAAAGCTACATTTGGCAGCCCCTAAAACTAATGTTGCCATTTTTCTTATTCAATTTGCTTAAAGCATATTTATGTGGCTATAAACATAATTCAGAGTAGCTTCCAAATAATATAATACTGTAGACCAATTCTTAAACACGTGGAAAAGGAATTATGACGAATGGGGAAAAATCTAGCTGTAAGTAACTTGTTATTTTTTGTTCACTGAATTGTTACATGTGTCAGTGTTAAACACTTAATGGATGATACTGAAATAGTGATACTCCATAATGAAATCTCACTGGAATTAACGAGCCTGGCCGTAATCCCATTACACTGAATTTAGAGTGGGGAAGGATCTTCTAGTTGTATTCCCACAAATATTCAGGCTGTATACTCTGATGAGAATGTGGAATATTAATTTGCGGATACTGAAACAGGAAGCGCTAAAACAGGGCGTAATAAAAGTTTCTTGAATGTCAGAATGTGAGCTCATAGTAGCAGTGATATAATGAAACAGCTGATTAGTTTTGGCTGTCAAGAATTCTTTGTATAGGATAATTATAAAATTGAAAGTTAAATTAAGTATTGACATAGAGGCCTTCTGCTTAATTGAAAGAATGAAATTATTGCTTTGGTGCATGGTAAGTGCATGTTTCTTAGCCTTTCAACATAACAAAGTGTTGGTTTTCAGTTTCTAGTATATTCTTCAATTTGAATAATATAAATATTGCTATCCAGAACTTTGGATTACATTCTAAGATGATATTTTGGGCAACACAAGAACTTCACACCTGCCTGGGACTTTAAAAATAGCTGCATCCTCCAGTATCATGTGACTGCCTTCTGCAGCTTCTACTAATCCTAGGAAAGATACTACTGCTTTAAAGAGTTTCTAATTCATGCCCTGAAGCACCTTCCCATAATCAAATTTGAAGTGCAGCATAGAACTAATACTTTATTAATACTCAAATTATAAGTTGTATATTGAAAGATAAGATTAAATATGCACACTATTGAACTGGAACTTATCAAATCTATCCTTTAGCCATTTATCAGGAAGGAGCTAAATTCATTTTCTAGCTGCCTTTCTAGAACAGTTGATTAGGGACCCAATTTTGTAGAGATAAAAGCAGCATGATATAGTTCCATGGAGTCATGCATACCATTGGTCTACGAAACTCTTATTATTGACATACTTAAGACAAGCACACGAAGGATTAGTTTATCATCTAATTACCTAAAGCTTTAAATACAACACCAGTGACAGAAAATAGTGGCTGGAAGGATTCAATTAAAATAGTTTAATTGAATATTTATAAAGGTTATAAACTTGAAGTTTCTGTTCTAGTTTGAAGAATCTCAACAGCATCTTGACCATAAAAGGTACACCAGTGGAAATAGAGCATGCATGAACATAGACTGTTGGGAGAAACACTTTTCTTGGGTTCCAGATGTCCCTTAAAACATGGCTCCATTATTTTGAACATAATAGATTAGTGGGATTCAACCGAAAATATGCCTAATCCAAAAAGCTTTTTTCTGATAAGGGTCAAGCAAATAAAAATGAGAAGCTGATGAATCATACACTACCATCATTAACATAACCATCCACATTCCTCAAGCAACTGCTAAACCAGAAATCTATTTCTTCCAATCACATTAAGCAGTGATGTGCTTATTTTCCTTGCATTTTAAGGACACTGCATTATCTTGTGTTAATAAATAAGCAGAAGATTCATAGCAAAGCTCAGAGAAATAGAAGCAGACAACAGATGAAATGGACAAATGGAATCAATGCAAACAGAAACACATCTCTGCTCAAGTCCAGATACTTTGGAGAAACATTCCTAAAATAATGTAAATTATCTACCAGCACATGAAATGATCAGAAAATAGATGGATCTCTCTTTTCACACTTGCATACTGAAACTATCATGTTTCTTGCCGTTTCACTGGGATCTGTTTACTATTTAAAATGGATCTGCAAACATTATGGTAGGAATCACATCACACTTACAAACTGGAATGGGATGGTGGGATGTCCAGGTTTCATAAAGACCTTTGGTTTTGTTATTGTTATTATTACCTTATTGTTATTGTTTGGGAAACTTATCCAACTCTTGACACAATTACTGTCAGAGGAGCTCTGGAGGCTATGAACCAGAGAGTGAATTTAAGCAGATTTTACCTCATATGTACTAAACTGATGCTGATGGCAAAAATTTAGTATACTGAAGAGCAAGGTCCCCACCATCCCTTTCCATTTAATTACAAAGCCTGAGACTTCCCTCCCAACAGCCTGCCAGCCCCAAATGGAGATGGAAAAAAAAAAACAAAAAACCAATTACCTGCTCCAGTTACATCAGGCAACAGAAGCTCAATCTGGTTTAATGTGATGGGCTTGAATGATTCATGGAAACCACCGTGTTCCTTTTTCCAGAAGCTGTTGTGCTACTCGGTCAAAGTCTGGTGAAGCTGAGTTCTGGAAAGATTAAAAAGAAAAATAGCCAAATCAATCATTCAAATCTAAGAACTTTTAGCCACAAACATTCTTTGGAATGCATCCTCCCAAAATTTAGCAGATAATCTGAAGAAATTAGTGGTTTAATTCCGTCAATTCCAGCACCAGACGTAACAGGTTTGAACAGGGTTTACACCGATGTGTTCAAGATCTAGCAAATGCATTTCTACAACTTACTAAAGTTTGTATCAAACTTGGTTAAGGTTTTTTTTTTCTTTGTGACTCAACTTTTTGTGTGATGCCAACTCGTTTGGTTAGCTCAATGTATTCTGTAAATCCAGGGAATGAGTGAACTCAATAAATAGGTTAATATTTTGACTGATATGTTCTGCCTTCAGCTTAATAAGCTTACTGCACCTTTAAAAAAAAAAAAGAATTAAGCCCCCAAATCTGTATTTTTTGTTAAATCTCTTAGCTCTAATCACCCACAAAAATTGTTTTAAAAAAACTTCAAAACATGGTTTGCCTGTTTTAATTTAGAAATTCAAATCATAACCTAATCTCTCAACTACGATACACAGGTTGTCTGAACAGAATCTAGCCATGCAATGTGTTTACAACAAACTTGTAGTAAACTCTCATACCCATTCCTGAACAGAGATGTTTAAATATTGCCTTTCTGAACAATTATTTGGGCTGCTTTGAGGAATTCCTTCCTTTTCTCAACACTCTTTCAGGAAATGCATATTAATGTCTTTCACTTCATTAATAACATTAATAGATGGGAGGTATTTTTGTAAGAAATTTCAGAGGCAAGCTTGGAATGTGTAAAATGACCAAAAGAGGCTGAATCCACAAGTGCATCTTGGTGGCACAAAGAGATTGCCATCTAATAAATAAAAGACCTGGATTGTTGTTGTTGTTGTTAAATATAGGGGAGAAAGACAAATATGAATATTAAGTGGAGGCAACTGTTAATATTCTAGCATGCAGGAAATCCAAATGAATAGACTGGGATGCATTATGCATGAGATAAAATCCTTGAACGGTGATTCAGAGTTCCCATAGCTACAATATAATGCTAACTAATGCCTGGGGTCTGAGAACATCACCAAGAGCTCCCTCTGAGGTCTTTGAAGCCCTCTCATAACAGAAGAACAACACAAAGATGTCACTACAGGGTGTAAAACAAGTGCCAGTGGGGCACATGACTCAACTTTAGGGGCCCATTTTGCCATCCAAGGTATGTTATCTCCCCAAATCACGCTCAAGATACTGCAAAGTACCAAAGTTTAAGCAGGTGACTAATTATTCACCAGCAATTTTAGTTGATCTGTTGTGTAGACTGGTTGTGATCATGCCATACAACAGTGGTGCACAATTTTTTCTGGCTTGAAGATCATGCTTCGCTTTGAAGCCATTCCTAGCTTTCCCGAAAATGCCACGTGGGATAAATCAGTTTGACTTGATTTGTTACTAAATCTATTTAAAAACCAAACTGAATGAATGTGACTACTTTCCAACTAATGCAATCATTTTCCATTTTTATCATGAAAACCAGGTGGGTGATTTTGGGGCCAGTCACACTCCCACAGCCCAACCCACCTCACAGGGTAGCGGTTGTCGGGAAAATAAGAGGAAGAAGATGTGTTGGATAAGTTCATCCCCTTGAATTATTTGTTAAAAAATAAATAAAATCAAGGTGGAATACAGATAAAATCACATTTTAATAAATGGTGAAAAATGACTTCTCTTCATCCTATACTAAGGATTTTGAGGACCTGAGAAACACTGGGTCTTCAGATCACACCCTTCTATAACACAGTAACATGAAATTGAAGATTCAGTTCATACAGCATATTTTTTCATAAAAGGAAGACTATACCTTCTCCAGTGGATAATCCTGCCTTGAAGGATTAGAAAGAAATAGATTCAATTCTAAAATGTTCTTACTTAGGGAACAAAGGGATAAAAACTAGTTTTGATTCATCTCCATTCAAAAAGAGATAACAATGTTGTCAGGATGTCTTAGTTACCTTACCTACTCTTTCCCAGTTTGATACCTTCTATACGTCATGGGTTGCAACTGCCATAATAAGCCAACACAGACTTGTGCTAAGTTTGGAACATATAGTCTACTGTATCTGAAGCATATGAGAAGACTGTGTTCTGTTTAAGTTGAATTCATTATTATAACTTTTTCAAACTCTTAATACCTGATCCTATTGTTGCCAAGATTTTAATCCTGATCTTGGTTTGAAAAGCAACTGCTTAAGCAACTAATACTTCATCCTTCTGCTCCTTATTCTTTCTATTCTATTCAGCAAATTTTCCCCATGCAAAGCTGCATAGTTGCCTTCCTCTGACTCACACAAGAGTTTGAAAGCAGACAGTGTAAATTGACCCTAATCCAATGTTATGTTCTTGTGGTATATTGTTAGGCCAAAAATAGGCAGCATTAAGCAAAGTCAGCATAATTTAGTTTGAGGAAAAACAGCAAATCTTGGCCTATTCAACAATTCTTTTCCAATGGACATTGTTCTACCTGGATGTGGAAATTGCTGTACAATTCATTATAATCCATTTATTTCTGGCAACTAAAATAAATATAATACAGTAAATCGTTTTCATCTCGGTGCATATAAACACTCACACAAAAATGTTTACAGAGTAGGTGCAATTATATACATTATGATAGACACAAATAGATGTTTAGACATGTCTGTGCCCTTAGATGTGGGGGTATATCTACACACATCTCCTTATATATGCAAATCTTTATATCAGGAGATAACAGAGGAAACATCCAAGCCCCATACAGTGTTTAAGATTTTAAAAATGCTCCAGAAACAGAGGAAGTACCAAGCCTGCTCAATGAACTTGCACAGACAGCTAACCAACTATTATAGAGGGATTTTAATCTTCTTATGGAATGAATTATGTTTTTTTATGCGAGTAGGAATGCTGGTGGCACATAGTTTGATTACTGCATCCATGAAATCTGGTAATCCAGATGGTTCCAATGCTGGAGACAAGTTCCCTTATTTGTGTATTTAAGAAAAGTAGATAGAAATTGCCCGCTTGCCGTCCACAATGTTTCCATGTGGTCAGTCTTATATGTCTTCAGGAAATTATTTCATCAGTCTGTGTACTCTTTTCTGACACCTTTTGTGGGCTTGAAAGATAGAAGTTGGAATAAAGAGTTGGAAAGAAAACTTCTCAGCTTCCTTGACATAAGTACAACAGCATTTCTTTGTCCAACTGATTGTGATGGTGTTGCTCCTCTTGAGGTCTTGGATCACATTTTATTCTGCCCCACTAAAATCGATGTAACAGAAGACAAACACCAGGACTTTGTTCAAGAAGTCCTTTGTTCAAGACACCAGTTCAAGAACAACCTCCAAAGAAATTCTAAAGACCTCTAGAGCTCTCTAAAAAGCAAGCAGGAAAACCAAAGCTTTTTCTCGAAAGAAGACATTTCAGCACTATATTTAACAAAACCAAAAGAAATTCTGTAAAGCTGGTGACAAGTTAACCCACTTTCTTTCTTGTTAAATCTGAGCAGCTCCCCAAATAGTAATCTGTATAGCTGATAGCATGCTTGAACACAATTTAAATTCAGACACCACAAAACAGCACTTAATATGTTCCACAAGGTCACTCTGATCCTTATTCTTTGACCAAAAGGGCAAATTTCACAATCGCTCTTTGTACTCGAGACAAAAACAATTACCTCAGCCATATTAATGAAACCACCAGAGGCAAGGAAAACCAACCAGAGTATATTTAGCTAATCAGTTAAAGAGTTTCTAATTTCAGGGGAGGATTTTCAGCTTTTGTTCTAATTATTATATTTACATGTAGAAAAGTTTTATCCCAAGGGTGGTGAGCCAGTTTCTGATGCTTTGGATAATCCAGCATTTTTTGTTTTGTTGTTCGGATAATTATGTCACTTCAAGTGATGGAGAAATTTTCCTCATGGAGAAATCCACCTCTTTTGACCTGTTCTAGCACATATTTGAAAGAATTCCTTCCCCCATGAAATGATCTATTGTAAAGGGCAGTACAGTATGCAACGATTACCATTTTTGGAATAACAGAGAGCTGTAGAGGAAAATGCAAAAAATAAGAGAATTTTTTGACTACGTTTTGTATATGGGGAGGACCAAGGTATTTTCAAAACAGTCAGTTTCTAGGTTAAATACCATGGAATTTCCCCAGTCAAGGCTAAGAAAATCAATGGAACAGAATAAGCTTGGAAAAAAATGTTTCATGTAAAGGCTGAGTTTAATCAACACTCCAGATTACAATACGGTTGACTAGTTTCTGTCTCAAGTCTGTTGCATAAAATTGGGTGAGCCTATGGTTCTTTGTGTCATATGTACCCTGTGACAATTGGGTTAGTCCCATGGGTTGTCAGGTTGTAAAACCAGTTTGTGGAGACTAAGCAAAGCAGGTACATTTCTGCACTTGTCCTCCATGCTTTCTGCTTGCAGTCCTCAGAACTAGCCTGCAATTACCTTTCCTACTGCTGGCTCTGGATCAGAGAGTGAAAGTCAGTGCCCCATCTCAAGCTGCACCAGTTCCTATGGCAACAAAAATCTACTGACCCTTCATTCCACACAAAAGAAAGAAGACAGCCAAGCAACCCCATTGTTTGTATATGCTGCTTCTCTTGCTAAAGAGAAGAACTGTTGTCAATTTCAGTCCTACTAGCTTTGCCTACCAAAGAATTGAAAAGCAAGTCACCATTCTTTTTTCAACATTCATAGAGCAGCTGAAGCTCAAGATCCAGGAGGAAGGATAAGGCAAGCATTCCATCCAATAGTTGACTCTCAAACTTTGTGGAGCTCCAGCGTTTAAGGTTGAAACTAGGTCCTCTTGCACTGTTGGAAGTGAGGCCAAAGTAAATCATCTCAACTACCTGAATGGGATCTCAAGACTTGATTCAGAACCAACAATCAAGTGCAAACTAAATTTGGCTGAATTGAAATGAAGCTACAATTAATTCAATGATTCCCCTACTTAATACTTTTGTTACGTGTAAATTATAATTTTGAAGTCATATCCAAAATTTTCAAAGAAAGTACCCAATGCAAAATCACAGCACTGATTTTGCACTGGCATGTTACACTTAACATGTTATTGGGTTTTAAATCCTGTTCTCGCATTGTGGCCAAAAGGGATCATCAACAATAGCCTTTGAGTTTATTATTGGTCAGTCAAGAAAAAGTAATTAAGAGATGTATCTAAGAAAGTCCTCTGGAATTTCAGTTGAGGTGGACACTACTTATATGGTGCACAAAGAAAGCAGGAATTCCACAAGCTACAGTATGTATATCAGAATACCAAGAACTGATTTTTTTCAGAATCAAACTGTATTTTCAAAATAAAATCAGAGAAAGCCATCAAATATACATGGCAGTTGTTTACTATTGTATCCTGGGAATGGCGAGCCTGCCAATGTCTCAGGTGAATTGTGAGCACAGCTGCAGAGTAGTAATTGATGATTAATCATCTTCTATGTATACAATAATAATGTACCACCAACTTGCACCCCTATCCACATACACTCTGGGGGACTCCACAGCCTCAAAATAACAGAATATTACAGTCGGAAGGGACCTTGGAGGTCTTTTAGTCCAATCCCTGCTCCAGCAAGAAAATCTATACCATTTTAAATAGATGCTAGTCCAGTCTCTCTCCTTAGAAACCTCCAGTGTTGGAGCACCCAGAATTTCTGGAGGCAAGACGTTCCACAGGTTAATTGTTCTAACTGTCAGGAAATTTCTCCTTATTTCTAAGTTGCTTCTCTCTTGATTAGTTTCCACCCATTGCTTTTTGTCCTGCCCTCAGATGCTTTGGAGAATAGCTTGACCCCATCTCCTTTGTGACAGCAATGGGATTTTTGTCTCTTGCAATTAGCCCTAGGCATTGTTAGGGTAAGGGTGCTCCATCACTGGAGGTTTTTAAGAAGACATTGGACAACCATTTGTCTGAAATATTATAGGGTCTCTTGTTTAGATTTGGGGGGGTTGGACTAGAGGACCTCTGGGGTCCCTTCCAACTTTACTATTCTACCATATCTTCTTACTTGTTATTTTTCAATGGTTATTTATATTCATCCCATCAAGCCCAAAGTAAGTCCAGAATGGTATAGGATCTCCTGCCACGGGCAGAGGGTTGGACTAGAAGACCTCCAAGGTCCCTACCAACCCAATTATTCTATGTTCTATAGCAGGGGTCTTCAAACGTGGCCCTTTTATGACTTGTGGACTTCAACTCCCAGAAATCCTCAGCCAGGATGCCTGGCTGAGGAATTCTGAGAGTTGAAGTCCACAAGTCATAAAAGGGCCACGTTTGAAAACCCCTGTTCTATAGTGTTAAGTTACAATTGAAATGCCTAGATATAATATCCTGCTTTTAGAGTGACGATTGGGGAAAACTCTTCAGACTTAAGCTAGTCCCTCATACTAAACCATGATTTAACTTTGGTTTTAATATTTGCCATTCTAAGCCCCATTTTATAAACTTCGTTGCTTAAATTCACACGATGCTAAACTGAAAAAAAACACACTGACTCAGCAGATAATCCATTAATCTAATGAGTTGTGTAGCTATTCCTCACGCGTTTGATGGTTCAGTGTGACATCTGAATCCAAACAGTTCACTGAACAATCTATGGGTAAGCCTGCCAAAGAAGCACAGACCACGATGTGGCCTCGTGTACAAGCCAAAGGATCATCTACTATAGCAAGGCAAGAGACAGCCCGTGGTCAAGCATATTAACCCCAATCAAATAGCCCAAATATACCTACCAAACCATAGATAAAATCAAAATGTAGAAATGATGGTGAGTTCGACTCCTGCCTCCGCCATGAAAGCCAGCTGGATGACTTTGGGCCAGACCTTCTCTCTCTGTATATCTCTCTCTTTCTTTCGGCCAACTCACCTCATAGAATGGTTGTTGTGAGGTAAATATGAGCAGGAAGGTGTGTTGGATGTATTTGCTGCCTTGAGTTATTTGTAAAACTAATAAAAGGCAGGATACAAATAAAGAGCCTTGGTGGCTCAGTGGTTAGAATTAAGTATTGCAAGCTAACTCACTGCTCGCTGTCATGAGTTCGATTCTGACCGGCTCAAGGCTGATTTGGCCTTCCCTCCTTCCAAGGTCCGGAAAATGAGGACCCAGATTGGTGGAGGCAAAATGCTGACTCTGTAAACCGCTTAGAGAGGGCTGTAAAGCGGTATATAAGTCTAAGTGTTATTGCTGTGGCTAAAATAAAAATAAATTCATCAGAAACCTGGCTATAATCCCTAGCCAAATTCATAGCATTCTGAAACTGGTCTGAGGTAAACTGAAAGCTTTTCTCTGCTTCAGGTTCTATGGCCCCACCCACATCCAGGTGCTACTCCTTAGTATAATTGATAGGCAGAAGAGGACTCAGAAACACAGCTTTCCTCCCAAGTAAATCATTTACTCTCAAGGAGTTCTTAATCCTTAGGACTAGAAGGCCTCCAAGGTTCCTTCCAAGTAGTCCTTGACTTACAAGAATTCATTTAGTGACTATTCAAAGTTACAACATTTTGGGGGGGTCATGTTTATGCAGTGCATATTGGAGTTGAAGTCCACAAGCCATAAAAAGGCCAAGTTTGAAGACCCCTGACTTAATGACTGCACTCACATTAGCATTTTTTTCAACCCACATAAATTAATGCATAAATATATCAATCAAATTTTTATTTATTTATTTCAGAATCTACCGTGTATTTCTTTTCTTATGATGGACAACTGATGGAATAACCTTAATAAAATAAATTTGTGTGAATTAGTATTCTTGTTGCTTATGATGAAATTAGCAATCAGGAAGAAATCTAATCTCAATGAATTTCAGCGGCAAGACATTTCAGAAAAATCTTTATAATCAGGGCTAATCATTCAAAGTATTAACTTTACAGATTATCATGTTGGGGAAAATCACAATGGATGGGGGAGGTTGAGGGTGGGAGTGAGGACAAATGATTGAATATGAATTATGATACCATCACATAAATAACACATCTAAGATACTTCTGTCAGGACAAATGAGTGCAATGCCAACATTTCCATGACAAGATCATACCATAACAGTTGACATTTTGGCATGACCATGCTTGCTACAGATATAGCTGGAATGCAGCTGTTGACTTGGCATGGACCAAGACAGAGTAGGAAGCTATCATATGATTTATTCACTTAGATGTAGAATATTAACAACTTGTGTTTTATTAACACCAATCTAGGATATGCTACATAAATATCCCCAATATGACTATGTGTTTTCAATAAATAATTATGTAATTATGCCTACACATATTTAGAATGGATAAATACATAGATGATAGATAGATAGATAGATAGATAGATAGATAGATAGATAGATAGATAGATAGATAGATAGATAGATAGATAGATAGATAGATAGATAGACAGATAGACAGACAGGGAAGGAAGGAAGGAAGGAAGGAAGGAAGGAAGGAAGGAAGGAAGGAAGGAAGGAAGGAAGGAAGGAAGGAAGGAAGGAAAGGTAGCTGTGGATTCTGACACTGATAATGAGGCTAATACATGTTGCAAAACAATATCAGTAGATTCAAGCTAGGTATTAAAGATATTCAGGGTGCATTCCTTCCTCAGCAGCATGGCCACCATCTATACCCCAAATTGAAATATAATAAAAATAATAAAAAGGATTTATAGTTGGCATCTTACCAGCACTCTACCCAAAGACACCCATATTGTATTGCATAGTTTGGCATTGTTTCAGTTTGCTGACTATGAACCTTTTTTCAATATATCCATTATCACTGCAACCACTACCGAGTAATGATTTATACACGTATATTGGAAGAGGACGGGTCTAGGGACGTTCCAGAAGGCCAATTTAATATCTTTCTGTCCTGCTTTTCAGGATGGAGGGTTTCCATTGAGAGATCAACAGTGACTCTTGCTGCAGCTGGCAAGAAGGAAGAACTACTAGCAAATAAAATTTAGGCTCATTAATCTCACTTCTTCTTTTTTTAAAAAAAAAAGACCTAAAAGATGCATAGGACTGGCAAGCCAAAGCTAAGCAAGCTTGTGCCCTTTGGGACTTGTTGCTGGCAGTGATATCACTCAATAAACCACAAGCTAGCCTATCACATTTTTAGCCTAGTATTGTGATGAAAACTCACCTTCGGGGTTGTTAGTTTAAGTTTCAGCATATCATAGCAGCTCAGAAAATTCAAAACTATGGACAGGTTAACTATAACTATATAACTATATAATTTTAAAAGAATAGAATAGAATAGAATAGAATAGAATAGAATAGAATAGAATAGAATAGAATAGAATAGAATAGAATAGAATAGAATAGAGTTGGAAGGGACCTTGGAGGTCTTCTAGTCCAGCCCCCTGCTCAAGCATCGCAGACAGGTGATTGTCCAGTCTCTTTTTAAAAATTCTCTCTCTCTCTCTCTCTCTCTCTCTCTATCTATCTATCTATCTATCTATCTATCTATCTATCTATCTATCTATCTATCTCTATCTCTAATTCTATTTATATAACTATAACAACTATGTGTAAGAAGTAATGGGTGGAAACTTGCTAAAGACAGATCCAACCTAGAACTAAAGATATAGTTCCTGACAGTGAGAACAATTAATTAATGGTTAGCTTGCCTCCCAGAGTTGTTGGCGATCCATAGTGACATTTTCAAAAATAGAGTGGACAACCATTTCACCAAAATGCTATAAAATCTCCTTGGACTAGAAGACCACAGAGGTCCCTTTCAGCCCTGTGATTCTAGGTTCTATAGTACCAAGTTGATTGCAAATATTTCCCAAAGACAAAGGGGAGAGAATAAATTGGGGTTGTATAACTGTGAAAGTGTGTTTGAGAATGATTATTTTTTGCCTCTAGAAATGAAATACTGTACAGAGCAGTGATTGAGGACTGGTTTTGTTAAACTGTGCATTTCCATCTTTATAAATAAACTCAAATAATACGAAACCTCTCAGGGTTAGAATGGTCTACTTTTAAAAGATACCAACATCCTTGGATGTCCACAAGAGAAGCAAATGTATCATCAATATTATTTATTCCATGTACATTCTGAATCCCTGACATTTCATAAGATAAATTCTCCAGTCTTTGAAATATCAAGAGCTCAACTCAGCTGTTCCTTCTAGGCCGATACATCTCATGTATTATAAATATAATTGTTCTGAATAGTAGCTTATAAGTATTTAATTTTTAAAATGCTTTAAATGTAGTAAAATAAATGCCATACATTATGTAGAAAAACTATATAAATTTCAAATGCAGGAGTATTAGTTCTGGGAATGGAATATGGAGGGGCGGGGTGAGTTTTTGGAATGCAATAAAGCTTCCAATTATAAACTTTAAACTTCAGCTATGATGAAAGAGGAAATAATATAGACAGGCATGGTTTTTTTGTTGCAATGAGCCAACGTATGCTCTATATTACAGATTATTATAGTAGTTACAATTCAAATTTGTCATAGGCAATGTGAACTTCATAAGTGCAATCCATCGTACACTGTATAAATCTTCCTTGACTACTGTGAGATGTGTTATTATGAAGGAGATGTAATTTGATAACTCAGTCTGTCTCAAATAACACTTTGCTACCTGTGAAAAGGGAATGGATCATATTTTGATCACCACACATTGTTGTCTAGAAGATTCTATCCTGCCGCAATCTTCTTGATGCATTTCTGGATATATGCTATCTCTATGTCTTAAGTGTCATCTTTATGGTAACTATTACCCCGAAAATCCAACAGGATTGAGATGTTTATGCCCAACGTGTTTCTTTATATAACATTATCCTTGTTTAGTGGATATGCTTCTCTTTATTTCCATTTTTAGCCTGAAGAAGATAAAAGTAATTTTAAACAGCTAATGGGCTATCAAGCAAATGCTAGAAAAGGACGTTTCCTATAGCTCCAGAGGATAAGACAACAATGAATGGGAAATCTTGGAAGAAAGCAAATACAAGCTCAGTATTATGATTCTGTTGACACAATAGCACGACACAGTTCCTGGACTGACCCATTTTCTAGATGTATACTGTACAGTGAAGCAAATGGACTGGGTTTGCACAAAATGTTAAGGTTAAAAAAAGTTTAGAATGCAAAATATTGAGTTGGAAGGAATCTTGGAAGTCTTCTACTCCAACATCCTGCTCAAGCTTAAGTCCAATCTTAAAAAACCTCCAATGCTGGAGCACTTACAACTTCTGAAGGGAATTAATTAATTGTTCTCACTGTCAGGAAAATTTTCCTTAATTCTAGGATGGCTCTCTCTTTGTCAAGCTTCTCTCTGTTACTTCTTGTTTTTCCCTCAAATAGGGTGAAAAAAAGGACCATTTCTGCACCATGGCTTTCTTTGTTTTAGCCAGCACTATAGAAGGTGCAAACAGAATGGATTTGCACTAAAACTGTAAAACTAACAAGTCTAAAGACCCCTACAATTGTTTTGTTTTTCTTAACTTGACTTCCTTGCTCCATTTAGCTACAGCCTCTTCTCCTAATCGACTTGCTAACTGCATCCTTTCCATAAACTAATGTCCTAGAAGAGAAACTCAAGGTCTTCTATTCATCTGCCCTTCCTCAACACCACACCCTCCTTATTTATAATGGCCATAGAGCATTAAATAGAATAAAAGGAGCAAATAGATAAAAGAAAAATCAATATGAGGACAGGAAAAGAATGTGTTGTAAACTCAGGCAAAATTGGAGAATTATATAATGGAATTCCTGGATGAATGCATTCGAGGAGACCAATTTTTATAAGAGCCTGGACACTTACATGAATAATGAGAATATCAGGGAGGACTTAATAAGCATCCTATACTGCCTTGGCACTTACACAGAAATAACTTATTTATTGCTTGCCAGTCCTATCGCATTCTGAAACAGGCCCAACGACTCGTTCTTCATTCTAATTTCTCATCCTTGTCTGCAGTATGCTGGCTGCTAAGCCCTGGCCCCAATTTCAAAAAAACACACAACTTTTTCTGAAATCCATAAAAATATTTCTGTCCTAGTTATTATAGATTAAAAAATGGAGTTGGTCCCACTACTAATTACCTTATTCTGTCTCTGCCAACACCTATGCATACTGGGGTTGCTAATCACCTAGTGTTTTACTGGTCTAAGCAGATATTTTATTTAAAAGGCCAGGTATTTTCTCAGATATATAGCATTTGCATTTAGAATTCTTGAATTTGCCAGGTTCGAAATACACTCTGCTCCATACGTTTTATCTGAGTCATCAGCCAGGTTGGCATGTGTGTGTTTTTTTTTTACTAATATAATCCCAGCCATGAAAGCAAAAAAGAGGTGAGGCTGTTCACACACACAAGAGTACAAATTCTAAGGTTTCCATGGTGGTTCTTAGTATTTGGTGACTGACCAAAACAGGAGATTAGATTCAGCAGTCTTAATGATTTTTCCATCTTCAAACTACTTTGATTTTGATTCTATTTCTATTTTTCTCCTAGGAAAAATATTAGTTTTCTTTAGAAAAAATTATGGCAACTGTTTTCTCCTTCCAGACATATAGAAAGATGCTTTTAGGATTGTCCAAAATAATTTGGCTGGGAATTATGGATTTCACAGAAGCAGGAGCATACCATATGTCATATCTATGGCCATTAAAGCCTGGTTGAAACATTGTTAGGGAACCAATCATCAAATCAAGAATTCTGGGTACCCCCACTGATACACGTGACTCCCTGACAAATGCTATAACCTTCAGAGCAAAGCTTCAGCATTGGTTCCAGACAGTGCTTTTTTTGTTAAAAAAAAAAAAGGGTGCCGGAACTCACACATGACATACAACCTGCCTTGCCTATCCTACAAGTTCCATCCAAAATGGTGCTGGAACTCCGTTCTGGGCATTCTAGGACAAAAAAAGCCCTGGTTCCATATAAGATTTCACTTCACTACACATGAAGAGTTAGTGCACTTGTAAGATCATACTTGGAATGCTGCGCCCAATTTTGGCCACCATAATACAAAAATAATGTTGAGACTCTAGAAAGAGTACAGACAAAAGCAAGATGATTAGGAGGCTAAAACATATGATGAACATTTGCCAAAACTTCGTATGTCTAGTCTAACAAAGAGAGAAGCAACCTGGAATTAAGGAGAAACTTCCTGACAGTGAGGACAATCAACCAATGGAACAGCTTACCCCCAGAAATCGTAGGCGCTCCATCACTGGAAGTTTTTAAAAAGACAATCACCTGTCTAAGATGGACCATCACCTGTCTAAGATGGTATAGGTCCTCCTACTTGAGCAGGGGGCTGGACTAGAAGACTTCCAAGGTCCCTTCCAGCTCTATTCTGTTCTATTCTAACATGATAGCAGTCTTCCAATATTTGAGGTGCTGTCACATAGAAGAGGGGGACAACCAGGGGGCAAAACAAGAATGGATGGAAACTAATCAAGGAGAGAAGCGACCTAGAACTAAGGAGAAATTTCATGACAGTGAGAACAATTAACCAGTGGAATGGCTTGCCTTCAGAAGTTCTGGATGCTCCATCGCTAGGGGCTTTTAAGAAGAGACTGGACAGCCACTTGTCTGGAATGGTATAGGGCAGGGGTAGGCAACCTTGGCTCTTTTATGACTCGTGGACATCAACTCCCAGAATTCCTGAGCCAGCTTGGCTGGCTCAGGAATTCTGGGAGTTGACGTCCACGAGTCATAAAAGAGCCAAGGTTGCCTACCCCTGGTATAGGGTCTCCTGCTTGAGTAGGGGGTTGGACTAGAAGACCTCCAAGGTCACTTCGAACTCTGTTGTTTTGTATTCTGCATAACCCTCCCAGTTTGCCTCCCTTCTGGCCAGGTTTCTGAATTTAGCATTGCCAGAATTCCACTCATCCCTCCATGTGCCAGCTCAGGTTACAGCATCAACACCAGCATGCCTTTCCTGCCATGAGATTGTGCAAAAGTAGGTCAGGGGATGACAAGCTGCATTCTAGGTAGCAAAATGTTTCTTCCCTGCTCTTTTAAATCCCCCCTGCTAGAAAACGAAAAGGCATTCGATCAATCGTTCGGGAGACTGATCTTACCTACACGCGTTCCCGTGCAAATCTCATTGCGGTGATCAAATGAGATTTTGAACTGTTTTAAAGATCTGCTGCAAGGAATGGTATTCTCTTAGAACAACCCAGTTTTTGTTGTTATTTTGCACTTGACCTTTTGAATGATGTGCCAGGGATGCCCCTTCCCCCCAAAAAAAGTAGATAAGTCAACTCTAAGTAGTAGATGGGGCTAGGACAAATGTGGCTTTTGATGGAATGTAATTTGAATCACTAGATTCAATTTAATTTATTTCATTAGTTTAATGAGAATAATATAAGCTAATGAAATAAATTAATCTTAATGGCTCTAGGAATATTGAAGGACACTGAAGGACATTTGCCATCCTGGATCTTTTGGCTGCCTTTCTCTGCTCTAAGAGAGGACCTTTCCTAGTTAAACTATTCTGGGAAATTCATTAATGAAACCCTTCAGTCTTTCTGCCCACAAATAAGGTGGCAATTTAAAGAGATTGTTGGTAAATGGTCTCTTCCCCCCCCCCATTATCAAAGAGCCATCTGCTAATTTGTAAAAAGCAAACAAAGTTATTGGCTTTGCATGAACCCCTGTGGTGAGGGCGAGAGAAAAAAAAATCAAGGATTGCCTTACATCAAGGATTTTATCTGTGTTTCTCTGGAATGTGTACTTTTTTATGGTAGTATTAATCTTTGAACTCCTTCCTTTCACTCTTCCACATTATTGATTTATGTTAAAGCTAAATTTTGAGGACTCTGACAGCAAGAACAGCAACATGAGAGAGAAAATCTGGCTTGCATGTTTAGCTTTCATTATTAAATCATCTGCACTTCAAGATACATCAGACTAGGAAACCCATGCCATGTGGGTCAGGACAACTTTATGGTATAACACAACAGAATAACAGAGTTAGAAGGGACCTTGGAGCTTTTCTAGTCCAACTCCCTGCTCAGGCAGGAAACTCTATACCACTTCAGTCAATCTCTTCTTAAAAACTTCCAGTGCTGGAGCATTCACAACTTTTGTTCTACTGACTGTCAGGAAATTTCTCCTTCTCTAGGTTGCTTCTCTCCTTGTTTAGTTTCCATCTATTGCTTCTTGTCCTGCCTTCAAGTGCTTTGGAGAATAGCTTGACTGCCTCTTCTTTGTGGCAGCCCCTGAGATATTGGAAGACTGCTATCATGTCCCCCCTCATCCTTCTCTTCATTAAACTAGACATACCCAATGCCTGCAATCGTTCTTCAAAAGTGCTAGCTCTATTTTTATTATAAAACTATAAAATCTTTCACATCTGAATGTGCTTCCCCACTCCCTCCCTTTATCTTTTTGTAAACTATTTTGAAACATGTACCCATGCTACATTCTTGTCCTGGACTCCAGTCTCTTTGATCTGACTGTTGCCTTGGTAGACTCTTTCTCCTGTCTCTCAAGGCTATTCTTTCTATTCTCTATGTCAACATGCTGGTTAATCTCTTTTGACTAAGATTTCTTAGCATGAATTCTGCTTTCCACTGTCAGGCCACAAATTAGGAGTAACACATCATGATTCTTCCACACTAAGTTCTCTATTGCTTCCCACCTATAGTTCGCAATCTTGCCAGACTGACAACTCTACTATCTGCATCTACGGTATACTAGGTGAACCATGAGGAAGGAGCTGTCCTCATCCTTTTTCTTTCACACATATCTGAACCAAGTTGCTTCTTACTCCACTGAAATGCAACTCCTCTCTCCTGGGAATCCAGCTCCTTACTATATTCCATCACGTCCACTTTGTACAAGCATTATAAAATTCAAGAGTAGTTGGACAAGTTACTTTGAGGGGGGGAAATGCTGGACATTTGTTTAGCTTCTGTGATATTTGCAAATGGAAGAGAGAACAAAATGCCATCAAATGAAGTTCTTTTGTTCAATCAGCAACACCTTTTTCCAATGTTAGTCTTGCAAAATACCCAGATAAGAAGCATATCCAGAAGTGTAAGGTTTATTATAAGATTACATTAATAGAATCTTGAAAATCTCAAAGTGCATTTTTCCTCCATCACCTTTATAGCCCAAGAAGTAGGGAGATATTTGAGATGTTTGCTATGTATCCAATATTGGATGAAATGATATGAGTGAATGACCTTGCAGGACAAGGGGAAGAGCTGCAATCAGGGCAAATGGTTGGATAAGAAGCAGCTTAGCTTATAAAAAGGAATGGGGGGGGGGGCTAGCAAACATAGACCCTCCTAGTTTCTTGGGTTATAAAGATGATGGGGGAAAATGTATTTTGAGATTTGCAAGACTTTAATGCTTTTCACTGAGTATCAATTCTCCACCCTCCCCTTTGCTATTCCCTTCACAGTCGTGGTTGGCTTCTTTGTTAGTAAATGGGCCAGCATTATTTCAGGCAAGCTTTGAGTTATATGTTTATCACTGCAAGCACCTGCCAAGAGTTATGTTTATAGCCTAGTTGGTCCTGATTGTAGAGTTTTCAAAAGCAATAAAATGCTGAACAAGGCTTATTTAACCTCACAGATTACAGCCATTCCTATCAATGGTATCATATAATTTTTGTCATGCCTGCCATTCGTTTACTACTTCATATTCGATGGGTAGAGGAATAAACATTGGTTCAAAAGAACTGACTTTTTAAAATATATATATATAATGAAAATCTAATAAAAGGATAAATCTTTCCAAAAGGCAGGAAATAGCTTCCTAAAATTCAGCCACAGTGTAGAACATCTATCTCTTAGGTAGGCTTGGTATGAAGATATATAATTGTTATATTTTCTCTGTACTTTGTTCTACCGTGATCACCTTCACAATCTATCTGAACTGTGGTCAGAGGAATGGAATGTATTTATTAGATTTATATCTGTATTTCTTCCAGGAAATCTAGCAATATGCATAGCAGTCTAAGCCTCTTTTTGTTGGATGAAGGGTGCCTATGGCGAGTCTCAGTCAACCAGGTCTTAGTTGTCCCAAAAATGCTTTTTCAAAGGGCAACTGGACATTGTTTTTTCCTTGAAGACATTTCCGCTTCCCATCCAGAAACTTCTTCAGTTCTTTGAAGAACTGAAGAAGCTTCTTGGATAAGAAGTGACAGGTCTTCAAGGGAAAAATAAAGTCCAGTTGCTTTTTTAAAAAATCATCTTTGGGACAGTTGGACGTAGAGACTGTTAAAGGGTCTTTCTCTTCAAATCTAAATCCCACTTTTTAAAAACACTGCACCTTCAATTAAATATTCATTTAAGCACAGAATTTCAGAAATCTCTGAAAAATGAGGTCTTCTAGCAACTCTGAGGATCTCACGAGGAGTCTATGTAGCGGTTGTCCTGTGTTTAGATGGATGTTCTTGTTTTTACTATCTTATTAATCTTTTTGTTCATTTTTAAAGTGTTTTAATAGTTGTAATATTGCTTTCGCCATTGGCTGTATGCTGCCCAAAGTCACATTAATGAGATGGGTGGCTATATAAATGCATTAAACAAATAATAAACCAAGCCACAATATATTGCTTGTCTGGTTTTGCCCTACTGTTTTTAAACAAGAATTTATGGATATGCTTATTGTCTGAGCCTGTGTGGTTATGATTTATTCAAAACAACAAGATTCAGGAAAACATATGTTAAAACAATGTTTGAAATTCATCAGTTGACTTCCCTGATACCAGCTGAACAGTGCTGATATAATTTTCCATTGTTTCCAGGCTGCTGTCATCATAGCTTATTACTGCAGCTAATTTATACTATGATTTCTTCTCTTGGGTTTTAATGGTTAAATTGGTGGTGTTAAATTGTGTTTAATTTTAGATTGTCTACAAAAAATTTTAAAACGACACATGCAGTCCTGAACATTTATATCTAGTTTAAGGAAAACTAAGCCATACAGAGATTTATTTATTTATTTATTTATTGTAGTCTTCGTTTTGAAAATCTAGAAGTTGACACAGTATAAATATGCAATGTAATCATTATAGCGATGTTAATCTCCCAATCTTACTATTGATATTACATTAATATTAATATTATGATAACAATTTTAAAAAATCAAACGTTCAGGCAAAGTGAAGAACATCAGTTGCAATCCAAACCCCTATTTTTAAAATTAGACTTGTAAATGTTACTTGCTACCAGCTTATCATTATTTCTCTGGGTTTTGTGCCAGCAAAAGTAAGTGAAAATAAATTCAACTGCTGGCATTTTGTCTACAGTAATTTGTTAGTCAGATTTCATCAGCTCTCTTAAGTGTGTTTTTTAGTTCCATTTGACCTCTCCTCCCAGGGAATAAAAAAAAAATTATAAAGGTATAATTTCTCGTGATAGGCAGATTTTCTCTTAAAAATAATCATAATAAATAAACTTTAATTGCTATAATAGGCATTATTAACGATGAAAACTTAGCAACATGCAAGCAGGTAACAGTGGTGCCTTATTAAAAAAAAAAAGTCAGTGTCTAAATGAAGGGATAGTTAGTATTGCTTACACAGGGAAAGAAAAATGCGACAATCCAAAATCCCATTATATAAGTTTCTCTGTGCAGCTGAGGTCACTTTTGACAGATCTGTAATTAAAAGATCCACAATTCCAAGGAAAAGAGCACTGGAGCATACATTTATCCCTAGAGATTAATTAATTAATTAATTAAAGGACTCTTTATTTAATTAAAGAAAGATTTTAAGAGTGTGCATCGGCATATGTATGTATTGAGTAAATATATGGCTTTCGGCCGAGAAAGAGGACAGAAGGAGAAAAATGAATACAAGTTACATTCTTCTTTTGCTTCAAAACAGCTCTGTTTTTAAAAGACGTAGACTGCACAATCCACTTAATCATTTAAGAGAGCCCTATTGACCATCATTGCCTTATATCAAAGCAACTGTTTAATTTTCTTCTTAATGAATAGAGTGTCACCTTCCCATCATTCAATAGTTGAGTGGCAAATTTAAAGGTTGACTCAATCTCTTTGCCAATGTGTGTTTCTGAGATAAACTATCTATTATATAATTATGTGATTCTTCTTTTATTTTCTTCTTCCTCCTTAAAGGTCAAGGGCAGCAGTTTATGGTTTCCCGGTCATGGAGAAATAATTAAGTAAATAAATAACCCAGCCCTAATCCAAATGAGGGAGAAGAATAGCAACCTACCTCTGGTTTCTAAACAGCCGCTTCCTTTTTGGTCTATGTCTAGAACAGTGGTTCTCAACCTGTGGGTCGGGACCCCATTTGGGGTCGAACGACCATTTCACGGGGGTCGCCAAACATGGCTGTCCGCCATTTTTTCCCCCTTTTCTTTGGCCACGCCCCTGGCACCCAGTGATGTATAAGTGGTTGGGGGTCACCACAACATGGGGAACTGTATTATGGGGTCGCGGCATTAGAAAGGTTGAGAACCACTGGTCTAGAACAACTGTGGAGTCCCCAATGCTCTTTGAGCTTGGTTGTTTTCTTGCAGACATTTCATTACCAAACTTGGTAGCATCAGCAGTGCTAGTGTGGAGTGGAGTTTCTTCTCATTTGATATTCTAGTGGCTAGAACAACTGTTCTGGGCATCTAACAGAATCCTGCTGGAGTGCCAACAGCTAGTCAAGATCATTAGCTGCTCGATCATCAAGCAAGATATCAATATCCCTAGTCTGCCATTGACTTACATCATGGATTCAAGAGGTTAATTTACGTTGCCAATGCTTTTCCCATTAATGTTTTATGCTCTCCACTTCATATACTGATATATAACAATACGAAGAAACCAAGCATGCTGTGATAAGCACTGTCAGCATTGCCCCAGTCAATTCAGATGTTGACTTTTCTGTTGCTGTTTCTGTTGTGTTAAACTTCTTAGATGGTTATTTGAGTTCTAAGACCTGGAATCTTGACATATTATTTATGCTGACCTTTAATGTTTGGCTGAGGCTCTTGTCTCATTTTATATTTTTATCTACTAGGTAAATTAACTGAATAGTTCATTGGTTGGTTGGCTGGCTGGTGGGTTGATTGGTTATGCGCCACCAAGTTGATGTCAACTCTTAGTGATCACCTAGATACATCTTCTCCATGACTATGTCCTTAACCCAATCCTTCAGGTCTTCCAATAGTTCCCCCATTGCCACTGGAACTGAGTGCTTTGCTCTGGGCCATCCTCTTCTTCTCTTTCCTTTCACCTTCCACAGCGTTGGAACCTTTTCCAGAAATAATGTGTGAAGCCTCATCATTTGTGCTTCAAGTGAGACTTGTTTTGATGACCCATTTGTTTTCTTGGATGTCCATAGTATTCTCAGGAGTCTTCCCCAATACCAAAAACCACGGCTAGGCAAATTAGCTCTGTAGAAATCCTATCAGTGCGAGTAACTGTATCAAGAACTCAGTTTATCAGTCATTTCAGCAGATGTTTCACAGAGTGAGCAAGTCCATACTAGTCCAGTGCTGTCTCTATGGATGCAGTATAGTTTATCGTTAGTGTTCAACACCTTATATCCTTTTCCATTATACATCTTTCCTGTGTTAATGTATCAGAAAGAAAACCATGTAGATTCTATCTTCTGTAAGTCTCCCAAAGGACAATATGGGGGTGTCTGAGCACTAAAATGCTTGTTCAGACAGGAAGTGGGAATTTGAAGTGATATACCAATGAGACACGTTCAGCAGGAGGTTGGCAGAAAAAGTGAAAAATGAACCTCTCTTTTTCGCTTCCTTCTTATAATATAAATTGTCTTATAGGCCTGAAGCCAACCGGTTTCTATGGAACACATTTCCAGAGAAAATTGCAATACAAAAGGATGTGATTGTGCTGAAGACCTACAAAGTTCAAATCAATGTAACAATAGAGTTTTTCAAAGGAACTGTAAATTTTCCATTGTGTTAATCCAAAGTGTTTTGATTGAGCTTTTCGTTTCTGCCCAGCGATACAAGATGGGCCAAGATGCATTGTGGAAAAGTTGATGGCAAGACAAACAAAACGTAAGGTCTTCCTTGCCATTCAGACATTGACATCCTGGGTTTTAATTTGTTTGGTCTCAGAAATGAAAAAGGCAGGAGTGGGAGGAGGAGGAGGAGGAAGAGGTTTATTTTTCTCCTTAGTTACTCCCATAGTAATGAAATCAGAGCATGAACTGTTCCATGTTTGTCCACATCTTCATTGATTTTCATCAGGAAAGACCAACTTGTTTGATTTGAGGACCACATATGGATCTAAGCCAGTGGTTCTCAACCTGTGGGTCGGGACCCCATTTGGGGTCGAACGATTATTTCACGGGGGTCGCCAAACAACGCAGTCCGCCATTTTTCCCCCCTTTTCCTTAGCTGTGCTACTCCCTTTTATTCTATTGACTTTTGAAAGCCAATAGAATAGACTCTCTTGAATAGAGTCTAATTCTATTGGCTTTCAAAAGCCAATAGGAATTGTCCAGGCTGTCTCCGCCCTGCTGAGCCCGCCAAAAGTCCCATTCTGCAAACGGTGCTGCACCAGTTGAGTAGTCCTCGACTTACGACCGGTTGAGTAGTCCTTGACTTACGATCAGTTGAGTAGTCCTCGACTTACGACCAGTTGGAGGTTGCGGCATTAAAAAGGTTGAGAACCACTGATCTAAGCGATACCCTGGAATCACATGTAGGAAAATAAGAGGAACATTCACATGCTCCAGAAATGTATGTATTGTGGAAACTTTTATACCAGAATATATTTTATTCCCTATACTGTCTCCATCTTCTCTTAAACATCAACAGAATCCACAATGTACTGAGAATCAGCGTCTCCGCTAGATAATTGATAGCCAAGCAGAAACTAAGTTAATCGAGTAAAAATAGCAAATGGGGAGGGATCTTTCATTCAAACTTCCTCAAGCGCCCAAATAAGTTACCAAGACTTAATCCACTCATCAAAGGACAAAGTCATCAAAGGAGAGTCTGTAAACACCAATAGAGTTAATTAAAACTGTCTCCCAGCAGAACTGCATGTTCACAAGAATAAGTAAACATCATAGATGACACGCACCTACACAGGCCCATACCCCTCAAGTGTCACCCTAGAAGCACATATACACTTCCACACCCAGGACAAGCTCCCCTATAAAATAATCTTTCGGTACCCCATTTTCTCTGCAGTTGCCCTTTTTGCTTTTGGGAATAAATAATTTACTTCACGGCAGTCTGGATTTCATTTTTATTTATTCCTGCACAACCTTGACTCAAGTTGGAAGCCCAAATTATTCTTCTTTTCAGCTCCCCTTTGATATTAAATGTCATTTTTGTTCTTAATCAGTTCCAAATAAAGGCACCTGGGATCAAGGGGCAAGTGGGGGGAAACTGAAAAAAAATGCATTGTAAGCAGCCCTTGCTCTGGATAGTAAGATGGGCAGCATATAAATTTAATAAATAAAAAAAATTAAATCTGTCAGGACACAAAAAACACAAGTGAAATGTTTGCACCAGGATGCAAGTATGTAATGGCAGAGTTTGCATCAGGATGCATCCCACTAATATCATTTTGAGACAATCTTTGTTTGCTGCAATTGTCTTTTTCCATCATTTTAAAAAATCTTTCTTCTCCTTTCTTCCACTCTTTCTCATCTTATACAGTCTTCAAACAAATAAGTATAATTTAACTAGTTTGGAAGTCACCCGTAATGGTAGCTTTTCCTGTAGAGTCCATCAGTTAAGGCTGACTGACCATGAAATGTTCTCAGGTAGTAGCTATAGAATACATAAAACAGAGAAGGGAGACCTTAATTGTGCTTCTATGGATTTATATAGCTATAACTAGCATAATCTACTCCGAGGTCCTTGAATTGTCAGGAACGTTATCTTTTTCTAAGCAGAGTTGCATCCTCACCAGCATAAGAATAGGACTTTAACTCATTACACACTTACAGCTTTAGAGGATCACATGCATTCTTAAAGAGATCCTCCTGAATTCCATTTAGCCATGGGTGTTTATCTTGCATATTACTCAAGACAGTGGGTGTCTGTGCCTTAAGCCCCATGCTGCTAGGTGAGTTCAAGGAAGCACAAATTATAGGGATTTCAGTAAAGTCTGTAACTCTAGACAAAGGTAAATACAGAATCTTGGAAAATGTAAGCGGAATAAGGCCAATTATATTTCACTCTCCTGGGTTCTGGAAGAAATGATAGTAATGTTCTCTTCCAGTGTCTGGAGAATGGGAGGGTTGGGATGGGAGACAAATTGAGGCTCTACTAGGATGCCATTGTTATCCTTGGAGGGACAGGTGCAAGACCACGATTTGGGGATTCTTCTGTACATGTAGCTCCTATTTGAATAGTAGATGAAGTCCATGGTTCACGAGGCATCTGCCCATCTTTGGCTGGTGCATTAATTTCATCCTCACCTGGTGCTGGAGGACCCAGTCACAGTAACTTATGTTCTCACCACCATATGCATAGCCTACTGCAATGTGTTTACAAGGGGATGTTTTTAAAGACTAATTACAATTAGTTCAGGATGCAGGGATCCATGCTTTCCTGACATTGGGAGAATATTATATCAATCGTCAGCCTTGCAAGGTAGAACAAACAGGAAGCTTGTCCAGATGAGCTAATTTTGTTTTATTTTATGTTAACATTACATTGCAAGTCTGGAACTACATTTCTCCCACCATTCCCTTTACAGTCCAAGAAACTAGGGAGAGTTCCTTTTGGGGTGTTTACCCCATCCCCATTTGGGATGTTTACCCCAGTGGGCTCAACTGTCTTTTATTGACTATTTCCTGCATCACTTGACCCTGCACCCAAGGTCATTCCCACATACCATTAGACCTATTTTGCAAGCCTTGCCATTGTTACTGGTTCATGCCTGAATAAAATTGCAAGTGTCAGTATTAACCTATACAGTCCTTTACGCTCAGCACTTCCACCAACTTTATTCACCCCAACCTGTTAAGTAATGTAGGGATGGACTCTTTATTGTTCCACATGTTTTGGATATCAGGAGATCTGAAGCTAAAAGACACGGCTGCCTCAGAGCACCGTCAAGTCTATGAAACAGGCTCCCAGTTGGCTCCAGTTTTGTTTAATGATTATATACTGTAAGCTCATTGGTTCTTCACTTAAGTAACTCTACATTTCCTCCTCACAAATTAGCCCATGGATATATCAATTGACCACTTTATGCTGACAATGCAGTAATTCTGTCCTTGACTTCCATTGACCTTAAAAGAGCATGGTGATCACTTCCCCATTATTGTACTGAGGAGGAATTAATAATAAATTGTTCTAAGACTATTTTCTCATTTTCTCCAAATGCCCAACTCAGAGAACCTGGAACCTAGATGGGCAGTCCATCAGGCAGGTTTAAATATTTAAGGATAGTTTTTCGAGTGTCAAGAAGCAGAAATGTCCACCTGGATTATGTATCTGGTAAGGCACAGAGATCTGTTTCAGCTCTTTAAGCTTATTATTTTGCCTGTGGAACACAGTTTATTCCTGCTGCAATTTAAGTTGTTTGCAGATAAAGCTGCAGCCCTGTTATATGGGGCTCAGTTAGGACCATATAACAACATGAATACCTTAGAAAGAATTCAAACACAATTTTTGAAAAGCTTTCAGGTTACCTGCTGTGTGCTAAATGCAGTTCTTCAACAGGAAGCAGGAGTCAGTAAATTGGAATCCCATCTCTGGATAAATATCTTTACTTACTAGCTAAAACTACGCCACAGTCCTGGGCAAAGAACTTCAGATCACCTGGGGAAACAGGTATCCAAGAGAAATTGAACCTCTATCTCTTTTCCAGTAAGGCAATTTTAACTTTAGGGTTAAATCAAGATTGTTGCAGCATAAAATTGTAACAAATAAATAAATAATGTAAACGCATGTTTGTTTGTTTTTACAAATAATATTTCATTGCTTCTTTCAAAGGCAACTAAGTGTATTAACTGATTTACAAATCTGAATGCATCTTTGACAGCATAAAATTGGGGATATTGCTACCCAATCTAAGGACTGACAATAAAATGTGCAAAGAGTGATGAGCAGATATACATTTAAAGTGTTATTTAAAATCTCGGTTTAAAAAAAAATACATGATATGTATCATTTAGGAAAGACTCCAGCAACTAACAGCTGCTTTCTGTTTTACTCCCTATGGGTTATTTAAATCCCCAGCCACCTGTTGGCAACACAATGTCCACACATCGCTACAACTGTGTCAACATCTGGCTTAAGTGATCAAAATGCCAATTCACCAGGAAATTCAACTTTGATACTTTTTTTTTCCTGCTTCTCATTTTTGTTCAGGATTATAGGACTAGTTTCCAATTCCTAATATTTGTTCTTACTATCTTTTGAAGACATTTCTTACCTTTCTTATCTTATCTTATCTTCTGCTCCTGTTTCCCATGTTATTTTGATACTTTCATTTCCTTTTTCTGTTTGTTCCTGTTCAAAGTAATACATTGAGAATCAATATTTGATTGATCAATTGGTTTAACACACTTTTGAGAGGTTTGTGTGTTTGTGTGTGTGTGTGTAGATCTGATCAATTAATTACCAGTTTCACATCCTAAAAATTAGTGTGCTTTTCCAGAAATGTCCAATTTGAGGACATTATATTCTGGAATTTTGTCCCTGCTGTTTTCAATAATCTGGAATAGAAAACAATAAAAACTATTTTTAAAAAGGTCCCTCTTTTTTTTTCCTTGCTAAAGCCACAGAAATGAGTGTTAATCAAGTATACAGCATCAATGTTCTTCTATTCCAGTGGTTCTCAACCTTTCTAATGCCGTGACCCCATAATATAGTTCCCCATGTTGTGGTGACCCCCAAGTGGGTGTGGCCACCAATAAGAGGGAGTAGGACAGCTAGGGAAAAGGGAAAAAATGGCGGACAGCGTGGTTTGGCGACCCCCGTGAAATGGTCATTCGACCCCAAATGGGGTCCCGACCCACAGGGTAAGAACCACTGTTCTATTCGCTAGCCAGTGTACATAAAATTAGCCAAGGGGATTGTTTAAAGGAAATAAATTTTCCATAGCAAAAAGAAAAAAGGAAACAATATTTACACAGAAGACAGCTGACTTTTTGAATCCTATCTCTATATATTTTTTAATTAAGACTGTCAATTAAAATTGGCAATTTTTCTGCAGGTTCACTGGTAAAATAGCATTTGACATACCGGTAGATCCACTCTGCCTGTTTTGAGGAGAAATAATGGAAAGGGGGTTCCTTTTACGATTCCCCTCTAGAGAGAGTACAATCTAAATCCTTAAGGGACATTTTTGAAATCCTGCAATGTGTTCCTAACATACTCTTGCACCATGAGACTGGTGCAGCCAAATCTGAAAATTGTATTTGGACATGCATCTTCTCTTCTGGGTAAAAAAAATCATTTCCTCCTCCCACCCTCGTGGACCGCTGATTTCAAATAATAAGCTTTTATTTCATCCTGGGATAGGACGTTGCATGAGAAACAGAAGTGCTTTTGAAAAAGATGTAATGGTTCATCTTCAAAATATTTGTAACAGGAATGCAACCCACAGGCAATTCCTGATGATGAAATACGAGTGTACAAAGGCAGCCTTAATCAATGCACAGAGGATTTGAAATCCCAGTCAGACCTAGTTGCCATATCCATATTTGATTTTATGATTGTTACTATTTGTAAAATATATCCTACCTTGACCACTCCAGTCTTATAATTATTAGATTTTACTGAAGTTTTTATTTGCTGTGGTTTCTTTCCGAGTTTTGAGCTGGCCAGCTACTTCTGTGATTACTTTTGAAGCTTCATTGTTCTCCATTTTGAGTTCTATTTCTCTCTGACTAAGCATTCTGAGCAGGACTCTTTGGTTTACAGTTTGGAACCAATCTTAAAAATAAAAATAAAATTGGGCACACCCCAACTCAGTGGCTGCAGCAATGGCAAAATGTTCCTCTGAGTCCAAGCTTTGGACAGGCCTCTTCTCCAGATGAAGAGGCTTAGATAAACTGAGTATCTTCTCCAGGCTGAACTGAGCCATTTCCTACTTATTGGCTTGGCTCAGTACTATCCCAATGCTAGGCATAGGATGTTGGACCAGTCTCAAAAGTTTAATGCATTGTAACCAAAGGTGGGGGAGGGCAACATGAAATCGGCAACAAGCCCAGAATTAAATAAGCAGCTGCTGCTGCTGCTGTGCAAACTAGTCTGTGGCTGATTATATTATGCTTGTTTCCATTGCATCATTTTGGATCCTCACAGCTATAGTCGCCCCTGTGTTCTTTGCCAGATTGCGTCCTCTGAAGTTGCTGATCTCTAGCATTGCACTGTAGGGCCTGCAGGTGTTGTTGGCTGACGCAGGGACAAGAAAAGGATCTGGGAATCCAATTGTCCTTGATTGTCAGATGGCCTAGCAGTACCAGCCAAGTAATTGCTTCAATTGTTTGAAAGCAAATGAAAGTACCTATTCATTGGGAAGTTCTCTCATGATCATCCCTAGCAGAAAGAAATAGAATTCCCTTCACTTAACAACTGCCAGCCTCTTGTTTGCTGCCCCCAATATTTTATGAGCAGTCACCGAATACTATGATTGGGTTTCTCAAATGGAACCAGAGACTCAATAGTCTACGAAATGAATCCTTCTGTGCTAGGATTCAGGACTACCTAATGTGTTGGATGAAATACTTTCATGCTTCTAGGGGAACTCAAGATGATATAGGTAGTCCTCGACTTACAGCAGTGCATTTAGTGACCGTTCAAAGTTACAACAGCACTAAAAAAAGCGACTTATGATCATTTTTTTCACACTTATGACCATTGTGGCATCCTCATAGTCATGTGATCAAAATTTGGACACTTGGTAACTGGTTGATACTTACGACAGTTGCAGTGTCCCGGTCGTAGAATTGGGCTAAATTCACTTAACAACTGTCTCAGTTAGCAACAGAAATTTTGGACTGAATTGTGGTCATAAGTCAAGAATTAACTGTACAAACTAAAAGCTAAATTGTGAATTTTATTGATTGCTCATGATCAGTTATTCTCTGCTGGGAGGGAATCAGACTTGTGAGCTTGTGAATGGTCAGGACTACAATTTATTCTGTTTTTGTTTAACTCTACTAAATTGGAAATACGCCTTGTAAATAAATATGTGCAGCAGATTTTTAAGATGAATCTGACAGGTGTACTTTCAGAGGAAACGCATTTGTAAACAGGTTGTTGAGAAAATCACTGCAAAACCAGATGTTGGTGCATTGTTACAGAGATTGGTCACAACTGCTGTAAACCGATAGAAAATTCAGAAATGTGTTGGGAGGGAATTATGAGGCCAAATGAAAAGAACAGCTGTCTTTTTGTATACAATATCGGGCTGTCGAATTATCTTTGTTCAATACCCCTTAAGTAAAAGAGAGATGTGGAACTCCAAATTGTTCCCAGATTGTCTGCTTTAGCATTCAATTTAGTATACCAGTAAATTTTATTTTGATATGCACTTGTAGTTAAGCACAGTACAAGTAAAATAATACAAACATATATAAGCTGATAACATTGGTCTAACAATTAATTTATTTTTTTAATTCTTTTTTATGAGTGACTTATTCAGATAACTGGATGTTCTTGCATGCACAGCCCAGAAAGTCAGAACCAGTAACATTCCCAAAGGGTATGCCTGGCTAAGAATGAGTAGAAATAAGAAATCAGAGACAATTGGGATAGATCCAGGATTACACATTATCATGCTGTTTTGCACCTGAACCAGAGAGTAAAGAGCAGAGTCAGCTAGTCCTACCAATTAGCTACAATAACATTTGTATGCATGTGCATATATGATATGCTGGCTGGCGAAATTCTGGGAGTTAAAATCCACAAGTCTTAAAGTTGTCCAGGTTGGACACCCCTGGAATAAAGACCCTGTACCCTTTCTCCAATATCACACAAGTCCTTGCATCAAGGCTGGGTTGGCATGCCTTCATGGCATCACCACCCTCTTCTCCATTAATCAAGCAAGCAGCAATGGAGGTGGCTTGTTCAATGCAGGCAATGAGTGTTTAAGAGATGTGTTACATGCTGCCCAAAGTGGAGAAGCTTGCTTTTCTACTCTGTCTAGCTCATTTTCTTGGAGGACTTGACAGGCAAAATGGGACAATGAGATTTTGATGTTCACATGCCACAGTTGACTGGATCGGTTCTGAGCTAATTCTAAACCAGTTGGAATTAATTGGGTGGATCCATCCAACCCTTTATGGGGTTCCCATAGCACGCTCACCCTGTCTCCCTCCATTCCATGTATACACACATGTACACACCCATGACCTAGTTAAGCGTGTATTAGGAACTGGCCTTCTGATAGTCACTTTGAAAGAGAAACAATTTAATCCCATCCAATTGCTCTGCGTCAATGAATGTAGGTTGTTTTCTTTACCAGCCAAGATTGTACAGTTGAAACTGGTTCAACAAGCTTTCAGAGCAGTTTGGCTTGAATGGGGAAATCTGCTACGGATGTCGTTTCTTCCATGGAGGTGGTTGAATATAATGTCATTTGGCTCAGGAGTCCAATAGACCTTAGTCCATTTCTTAAGGAGGGGGGCATCTCATCCTGCCATTCATTGGAAATCCCAGAATTTATACAAGTAATCCTGGACTTACAGCCATAACTGGAAGCAGAGTTACCATTGGTTCGCAATTTTTAATTAAAATTTATTTATTAAAATGAAAAATCCATTTAAATTTTAAATGGCAATTTATTTACCTCACACAAAAATGGCTCTGAGTGGCATACAACGCCTACATTTTGGGAATAAGATTGCAGTAGTATGCATCATAGCAAAACCGCACCCATCCCATTGCCGGCAACGGCAAAAAAAAACCAATACATCGCGACGCGTCACATGATGTTGTGAGTTTGACACCCCTGTTCTAAGTCTTTGTACTCGGAACTGTGAAACAGATGAACTAAGATTTTGATTCTCTATCAAAATGAGACTTATTATCCGGGTAACACCTGCTTTAATACAGTAATAGAGGAGCGAGTGTTATTCTACGCGATTTTATTTTGTTAATATATATATACTATATTATATACCATGTATTATAAACTATATATATATATATTATATAGTATATTATGGTATTTATTTGCTACACTCTTTTTTAATTCTTTTAAATTTCGCTGGTCTTTGACCAAATAAATATTAGTAATTGGTTGATTTCTATCCAAATACTCAAAGCCTATATTTAAAAACTTTACATGTATGGATTTCCATCCTCCAAAATTGGCTAATGGGCACATACTAATATTTTTACATATTGCCAATACAAACTCCTTTATACTACACCAGTGGGTTTGAAAATAGCCTCCAGGAAATTAATTTCTTACTGTTCAGAAGGACTACAAATTATATGAAACAATATAAATTGCTTGAAGTATAAACTGATTATATATACATGAGTTCTGTAAAATATGCTACAGACCCTTCGCCATATGTTCTGTGATGATCAATGACCATAATAATAAATGAAATACTTAAATTCAACAGCTGATTCTTTAAAGAAAAACAACTGCCTCTCCAGATGTTTTACATCTGTGTTTATCCAAGGAAAAATATATTTTCCCAAGTTGATACTGATATTGGTCATTTGTTTTCACACAGTTGCATGAAAAATAAGATCTCAAGATGTAAAGATGTGGTGAACAATAAATGTTTTTCATTGATAAATCTATTCATGGATATTTTAAAGAAAAAAAAAGCTAGCGAACTAGTGAATAGCTAGTTATCACCAATGACAGGTTACTGTTTTGGCTTTTTAGTCATAATAATCAATAATATAATTTGTTTACACAGCTTCCAAAAACTATGCATAAAAAACAGGGAATTTCTAATTCATTGACACTATTAATATTATTAATGTTTAAATGTTGGCAAATATTGCTTTCCTATATACAAGGAGTGGAAGTGAATATGAGGACATTATGCCTGAGTAAACACTGTGCCTTTTATTTTTGTGGGTTACATTTTCACCATCAATTTGAAGGGAAGGCAGATGATGAATAAACTGCAGTAGAAGAAGCTATGTCAAGTCTGCTACTATAAGCAAGTTCCTGAATACAAAGTTAAGCATCTGGAGAGAGTCAACAATTATGGTTACGCCTAGTGTGAAGTCTGATAGGGAGCATTCTATTAAACAGAAATCAACCAATTGAATGGGAGGGGGCCTTTTTTAAAAGAAGAAAAAAATCTAATAAATCAAGAGATATTCTTGGCTCTGTACTGCAGGTCTGAAATCCTCCGCCTGCCAACCTGGTAGTAATAAAGACTTATTATGAATTACTTCAAGATATCGATCAGTGAATCTGTAACGGTTTTATTGAGATAGGTCCAGGCCATTGTAAGCTTGTTTATCTGCTAAAGAGATCTTATTATAAGGTGTTCTGACAGATAGCCCTTCGGGTGAATTTAATACACTTCCATTTTTCCAACTGTAAAACTGAGGATTCCAAGAGGATTAATAAAAAGCATGCTTGAGTTAATTTTTTTCCACGTCGTTCAATGCAGATGTGAAATCCTTGGACCTCTTTCTCTCAGTGTATAGCTGGGAATTCCTTTAAAACCCACTCACGGGAAGACTTTCGTTGTTACCTTAATAGTAATGGCATGATTAATAAAGGGTCTCAAATTCTCAGTACTTTTCTCCCTCTTTTCTTTCTAACAAGAGGACTTCTAAGAGTTTTCTTCTTCTCCTCGGCTGGATCCAAATTTCCAGCTGAGCATTTCCATGCATGTTGTGTTTTGCAAACCTTCCAGGAAAAATTGATAACAAAAAGGCATCCTATGGCAGGACAGAAATATATTTTTAATGCTGCGGAATGTAACAGGGCAATGCCCACAGGTAACCTACAGGTACTTCCTAGGACTAGAATATAAATAATTTTGTTGATGTGGACCCTGGAGCAGCTTCCGATAAATCCATGCAGGATTATTGCAGTGACTACTGGAGGGTGCAGGCAAAAAAAGGGGAACCTGACTGCGATCTTCCGGAACAGAGGTATTGGGATGGCACTTCCAAACATAGCAAAGGAAATTCTAAAAACTACATCCGTGAGACATCTGAACAAGTTTCAGGAGTGCTATTCCAAGCCTTCGGCTTTATAAACAAAATTAAAATCCATTATGCAGTCATTTATTTCCCTAAAACGGTATGTGTATCTGTATCTGTATTGTGTTTGTATGTGTGTTGCTTTTAGTTAAGTTCTATCTCTGGGAAACATTTCTTTTTCTGATTTTTACCTTGCCTACTTTGAATTGATTGAGCATTTTAAATTATTTATTACTCAAATTATCTGTTTGGATTTTTATTGCTGTTTTGACTGTAGAATGAAACCTTCTTCAGCCAAACCTCTTCAGGGCAGACCATATTATTATAGAAAGACTAATTTTATCGTGCATGTTCATTTGTGTGCTAAGATCTAGCTTGTCTGCAAATGGGCCCTTTATTTCCTCCTACTTGAGCAGCTTAATAATCTTCCATTTCAAGGCCCCTTATGAAATTTACTCCAGCCGAGCTCCTTCACAGATTAATTCTAAAGCTGTGTTCCAAGGTGGTTGCCTTCAATCCATGCCCTCTCTCTGCTCTTTCTATGCATTACTTCTCCTTCTAAAGTAGTTTGAAATTACTTGGAATATACAAATAACACAAATGCATTCATATTTCAAAGTTACCAAAGAAGGACTGGTTCTATGGTTTATCAGGTCATCAGTCTAACCAGGAGAATAATTGCCTTCACACTCTGAGATTGTTTGATTCTTCTGGCTAAAAACTGCCGCAAACAGGAATATGCAGCAATTCAGAAGTCCTTATCAAATACCATTTTTACCATTTAGTTAATCACCCAAAGGGAGGGAATAAGCTATCAAAGGGCAAAACTGGAATCAGGGTTCGCATCTCAGCCCATAATACAACTTTAACTTGAATTAATTATCTGCCATGGTAACTATCCTATATCTGGTGTCTTCCTCACTGCAATTCACCATCTAAGGACTTCAGGACTTTACCATATTTATTTATTAAATATTTTAGGAAGGCGAAGTGAAAAGTCTATGGAGATTCTCAGTCATCCACGTCATAGTTGTCCCAAAGACGCTGAAGAAGCTTCTTGGGTGAGAAGTGAAATGTCTTCAAAGGAAAAGCCTTGCGAAAAAGCATCTTTGGGAGAAGTGAAAAGAGAAATATTGGCGGTCTCACCAACACAGTATGTTATATGTTGTCTGTTTTATATATATGAGATTGTAAGAAAAAGCAAATTGTTGGTACTCTGTGACTGATTGGCTGGCAATCTCAGGCTAGCCTGAATAAGAACTAATAAGAAAATAATTCTGTTAGGAAATCCCTACTTGACAATAGTTGCAAGAACTTTGCAAGTACAGGGAGTCGTATAGCTTTGAGATGTGCTCAAGCTTCCCATTGATTTATGTTTTGAAAAATGCTCCAAGGCATCATCTCTTCTCTTTAGCTAAACTTTTTAAATTAAACTAAAGTTAGAACAACTTTCAATTTTACAATAGCTTTAACTTTAAAACTACTTTGCAAAATTAGGCCTTTTTTTTAAAAAAAAAAAACTGTGTTGATGTCCCTGATATGTACATTGGGACACCAATTCTAGATGGGATTAAATAGGCTGGCATTTGGATTCCTAATAAATTTGACTCAGAATGGAAATGAGGGCGATCTGCCTGCAATATCTGACTCAGAGGTTATAGTCTAACTTCCTGAAAAAAAGAATTTCAATGAAATTCGGAGAAACAGAGGTGGTTTCCTTAGTTACAATGTATGTAATATATGACATATGTCTTGTCTTTCGAAGCAGTATCACTTCTCTAGTGGGTGCAATTCGAGGTCTGCTTTGTGACTGAATAAATATTACAGTATGTGGCATTTCTTTCTGCACTTTTCCATTTCCTCAATTATTTCTAAATGGTGATTCTGTTGATCCTTATTGATTCTCCATCTGCTGCTGTCTTCTCTTCCCTGCTGATAATAGCACAGCGCATTGTATCAAGCTGCCAGTCTAACAGGGATGCCATTTAAGGACCACGTACCCACAAGGCAGAAAATGTGTTCCTGATGATCACGGTAAATACACAGAGAATAAGAAGGGTCTGAATTTATGGATATCTTTCTGAAATTGCGCAGCAGCCCCTATCTGCCTACCAACTCCAGTGAGCAACTTGATACGTCAAGTTGTTCCAGGAAATGAAGTGATGCTAGTAAAAGACACGAAGCATGTGTGGCTGGACACAAGTCAAAGTCCAGATTCCTGCTCTGTGGTGATAAAGGTGGTGAGTTGTTTTTCCACCCTTATTGGGTCTATGGAATCTATTAGGGTCTATTGCAGGGGTTCTCAACCTTGGCAACTTTAAGACTTGTGGACTTCAACTCCCAGAATTCCTCAGCCAGCTTTGCTTTGCTGGCTGAGGAATTCTGGGAGTTGAAGTCCACAAGTCTTAAAGTTGCCAAGGTTGAGAACCCCTGGTCCATTGGGTCTGATCCTCCTCCTGATAAATTGGACTACCATTGCCTAAATCCCTAGCAAGAACTGCTAGTCATCCCAGCTGGACATTCTGGGAGGTTTAAACCATTTGGTGGGTGTCAAGCAATGATAGATTGTGCAAAGAGAATCCTATCGCCTTATTTATTTATTTTGGCAGTTTCTGAAGAGATAAGAAGTCGGCTCCATAACAGACTTCCTCTATCTCTACTTCTCCAGTCTTCAGTTTCTGACACCGGCATTGCAACACAGCTTTCAACTGCACATATGTGTCAAGTGATAAAAAAAAAAAAATTGGAGGAATATCAATAACAGTCTTACTGGGAGTGACGGTTGAAAGAAGAAACTATTACCCCTTAGTAGCCTAGCATGGGTGACAAATTTGATCCATTTGAGCTTGGGAGGGAGGAAAGGGGAGTTTGGGAACTGATGTCACCACTTGAGAGCAACCCTAAACCGAAACCCTGCATGTGTCCTAGGCTGCCTTGCGCTTTGTCGTAGCAACCTGGAGGAGTTGAACTTTGCCAGACTTCGATGCTGCTTTACTGCCGAGTCCTCTGAATCATGCTGCTGATATTAGATCCCTTCCCCATGAATCTCAGGCTGGACTTTGACCAAGCTCTTTGGAGTGGATTCTGTTTGAAGCACTTTTGGTCCTGCGTTGGTTATCCCTGTGTCCTTGCTGCAGGAAACCCAAGTTGGACCTTGAGCTGAGCACAAGGCTCTCGTGCACACACATTGGGCACAGCCAGACAATTCTATGAATCTAATAAAATATCTTCTCTTTCACCTTTATGAAATCTATTAATATGGATTTGTGTGTGTGTATATGTGTTTATATATTAGTTGATTTTGACCCGATGATGAGCACCATCCAGAGTCATTTTGCTAAGACAGATATCTATATAAATTATAAATAAATAAAATGCATTCTTCCTGAGCTTGATTGAGCAGAAAAGTCCATCAAATAAACTGTGCTGTTCCAGTTCACAGTTTAGGCAAGAGGCCAGAGTGCATTGGCTGAGCCATACCAGATTATCTATTATCTATCATCTATCTATTCACAGTTGAATCTCTCTTGTTGCCCAAGTCAAAATACCAATAGTTTGTCTAGTTTAATGAAGAGAAGGACGAGGGGGGACATGATAGCAGTCCTCCGATATCTCAGGGGTTGCCACAAAGAAGAGGGAGTCAACTGATTCTCCAAAGCACCTGAAGGCAGGACAAGAAGCAACGGATGGAAACTAATCAAGGAGAGAAGCAACCTAGAACTAAGGAGGAACTTCCTGACAGTGAGAACAATTAACCAATGGAACAACCTGCCTCCAGAAGCGGTGAATGTTCCAACACTGGAAGTTTTTAAGAAGAGACTGGACAGCCATTTGTCTGAAATAGTATAGGGTTTCCTGCCTGAGCAGGGGGTTGGACTAGATGACCTCCAAGGTCCCTTCCAACTTTATTATTATTATTATAGAGGCTATGATCCATTGTCTGGATAGGAAGAGGTCTGCTTTTGGCAAACTTAAATGGTCAATGAGAACTGGACAGCTCCATGATTCTGAACTCACCATCGAGGTTTGTAAGTTTGTAATTCGAGACTTGTATCTGAAGAAAGGAAAACATCCACTTTAACATCAGATCAATTAAAGATTATTCCAATTGCTTCCATAACAGGCAGGGAGTGAGATGGAAGCAATATCGTGGACAAGGTATTCCTTAAAAATTGACTAGCAAGGTGTCTTCATGACATAATGAGTAGCCTCATAGTAAGATTGAGTCCGTACTCATGTGATATCTGCAAATATCCTAGTATATTCTGGATTGTATAAAGTTCATATAGTCAGTCAGTAGAGAATAAGAATTTCATTTAATCTCACGTAAGTCCAAGCCAAGATCATTTACTTCCTTTTTTACATAGTTTTATTAGTAAAGATGTAAGAGAAGATGGTAATGAAAGTCACTACAAATTCACATTCATCTTCTGAAATTATTTGTGAACTTCCGGTTTACGCCAGAATTCAGAAAGAATTCATTCCCAAGTGAAGAAAATTCACAGAATAATTAAGTGTGGAGTAAGGAGACTTAAGTGTTCATGCCTATCAATTCCATGAGGTTGGCTAATGGTTAGAATATGGGAGTCCAAGTTATAGTCCACCACTATAGTCTGTACTTAGTTATCCTTCAACCTAATGTGGCTTATTTCCAAGTAAATAAGCATAAGGTTACACACCAGCTCTGTTGGCAGATAGCCAGCAAGATTATATCCGTCTCTATTATCACCTTGGTGGCAAGTAAAAGAACTTTAATTTAGCCACAGTAAATTGAGGGAATGAATTACTCTCTTGAAATGCTCTTCTTCAATTTGCATTGTGCCAGATTGAAAATTGAAGAAGTGAACTGGAAAAGAGGCCGGTTTCAAGCACTCAATAGTCAACACAGCAACATTTACACTATATTTCTTCCTCCACCGAGAGTACAAATCTAAAACCTTCAATTAAACGTAATGGGCTAAACCCAGCAATTCGAGAGAGACATAAAATTGTATAGAACAACTCTAACCACCCAGGAGAATTCATAAAGTTAATTATCCCTTGTTATTCACAGCCCAGGTTTGATCCAAGCACAAAATATTTATACGGAATTGTTTGTTTCGAGTTAGCACACTTATGCTCACTGTCTGATTTTGCCAAAATTAATTATGCTGAGTCATAGCCTTAAAAAAAATGTCAGGAAAGACATTTGAAATTGAGACACCATCAGGATGGAGAGCACTGTTAAAAAAATAGTGTTTAAAAAGTTTTCTTGAGGGAAAAGAAACCACAAAAATGGATAAGGCAAGCAAATATATCCTAAAGTATTTTTGACACTAAACAGAGGATGCTCTATGAAAGCAAAAGTTTTTGAATTCTCTAACTAATATTTTTATGTTGAAAAATAACTTGTGATATGACATGATGGCGTTACGGATTATTTTGAAGGTCTCACCACCTTGGTAAAATAAAATGGATTCCTATTATTATTATTATTAGTAGTAGTAGTAGTAGTAAAATAAAATGGGTTCCTATTTCTTCATTTCAACAAAAAAAATAGAGAAAGGCCATGGTCTTTTGATGGCTGCTATTTTTATCACATTTTAATTAATGTAAATATCTTGGCAAAAAGAAACAAAATGAAAAGACTAACAAAAGGAAAACAAAATAAATAAAATAAATCTTGAATGCATTGAAGTTTTTTTTATCCCCAAAATATTAAGGCACACATAGATAAACATACTTATTCAATATTTATTCCCTGACAATATTTATACAGATGGTTAGGAATCTGTTTGGAAATATTTCATGGCTATAGATTTTTTTTTATTTTTTATTTTTATTTTTTTCAGTTTGAGTAAACAAACCTTTAACCGAGCAGTATTATCAAATAGAATAAAGATTCAACTGTGACTGAATATTTTTCCATGGCCCTGTATGGTTGAGTTAATTTTTTCAACAATTATTTTTATATATATTTTTAAATTCCATTGACTAAAGAAATACAGACTTTGATATCCCCATGTTTTCAATAATACATCTGGTAATAAAATCTGGTTTACAAAGCTTTGGAAACATAGGTAGTAATCTTAGAGTAGGATTAATTAAAAATGATTGTTAAATAATATTTGCATTTTTTTTCTTAACCCAAATGAGACTGAGCATAGATGGTAATGTGTACAATCTTATTACTGTCCTATCTTTCCAGAAAGATTTCAATTAATACAATCTAATTGGGCAAACTACAATTAATAACAATTGTTGTCTTTTTATATCATTTATGTTATTGTCTTCTTAAATGACCCAGCAAGAGTCTACTTATCTTTGCAGCAGGATATAAATTTAATAAAGACATACTCATAAATTCTTGCTGAACTCTACAAAGCTGTACTAATTCTAGCTGTAATTTTGAATATCCTTTCTGTGTACCCCTGCATTACGCATGTCGTGGTAACTTGCCATTATAAACACAATCCGTTCCACAAAAATTAGGGACACATAAGCAGAGATGCACGAAACATTTTGAAGTCAAAAACCAACCCTGAAGCATCAGAACGACTAGCCTGATTTTGCTGGAAGGTTTCCAGACTTGGAACGGCTTCTTCTGGCCTTACTGGCTGTGCTCTGACCTCAGAACAGGTTGTTCCAACTTCTCTTACATAATTGAAACCAACTGAATAATAAGGGATAAAATATGAACAGGACCATCCAACAACAGAATGCTTCTGATGAAGTTGCAAAGGGAGAGAAAGTTCAAGACGCAAACATAAATGACCTCAAAAATATTTTCATGCTTCTACAAGATAAAATCAAACTGCTAATATTGTAAATGTTAGATACACAGAAAGATTATTATCGGTCTTTTCTCTTTCTGTGTGGATTGATTCATTCCTCCTTCCATCAAGCCATGCATCAATCCATTGATCCATCAACTGGTCTGTCTGTCTATCTATCTATCTATCTATCTATCTATCTATCTATCTATCTATCTATCTATCTATTCTTCATATATGAAACTATTTGGTCTCTTTGTAGATATAGTTGACCTATAGTCCAAATTGTCAAGAGTCCCGTTTCAACAAGGAAGGAAGAAGGGGGAAAAGTTGCTGCTGGATACAGTTTTTTCTTCTACCACACCTCTGAGTCGCATGCCTGAGAGATAATTTCCTTTTAAACACCAACTTAAGAGGCAGAAAGCTTTTGATGGGGGATGGTTGAATGAACTTTAAGAGTACCTAGAGGCATTTAGAAATGACTGCATTGGGGAAATTATGTATTTGGGAGATTACTGCTCATCACATAGGTACACAAATTATCAGCAGTTGACTTGTTCTTCTAGTGTATTGTTTATCAAGCTGAGGAGGAGGAGGAGGAGGAGGAGGAGGAGGAGGAGGAGGAGGAGGAGGAGGAGGAGGAGGAGGAGGAGGAGGAGGAGGCATACCAAATGGGACAAGGAACGTAAAAAGCATCAAATGAAAGTATGAAAATCTGTGCAATCCTGATCTACAGTACCTAGGAATTGCCAGATGCTTGGCTTTCTATATTAAGTAATAAAATTCATAAGTAATAGAAGCATTTAGTAAACCCATATTTTAGCAAAATTACTGTATATATTTTAAATAAATGCAGAAATCAATGAATGCAAACATTCAGTGATTAAAAACATTCTCTAATTTAAAACTTTCTCCCATTTGTTCAGAATTGACACTACCCAAAGGAAGCTTTAGGAGGTAACATCTGTAGGTAATATCTGTATCTCTCTACGTAATGTAGTGTATGGATTATATAATTTATATGTGTAATGTAAATGTAATGTAACATCTGTCTCTTTCTCTCTCAGCTCTGAGAGCTTAAAGGAAGAGAGACTATATAACATTCTGACAGAGAATCTTGGAAACCTCATTTATTAATCCAATCCTCATTTATTAATGAATACATTAAGTTGGAGCCTCTGGGTATTGTCTGATCTTCTTTCTCAAGAGTCTCTAATGGATAAACTGATACTTTACTTAAGAGATATGGCTGAAATGTCTATCTGCTCCTTGCCTGCCATGTATTAGAAAACTCCATTTTCTTTCTCAGCATCAAGACCCAAACAGCTCATGGGATAAGGAAATCAAGAAGGTCTCTTTAAGGCTGTCTTGGGGTAAATACAATATAGCATCATGATGTTGCATGCGTGTGCAAAGGAGGGGAGCTATGTCACAATAGCACTGACATTCTTTTTGTCATTTTGACAAAAGCATGTGATCCTAGGGTTGCCTCTTAGACAAATTATTCCGATTACAAATTGGGTGGCCTCTAATCCCATTATGGCCATGGACTGGTTTGACCATTTCCAGGAATAGGGACTTCAACTGCCAGAATTCTTATCAGTGGCCATGCTGGTAGTGGAATCCTGGGAACTGAAGTCCACAAACCCAAGGTTGGCCAAGGTTGGGAACCAATGCCATAGACAAAGATAGCAAGATGGGAAAGTAGCTATTCAGATAAATTGTAAGTTATAATATTATGCAGAAGAAGGAATATGAGACTCCAATGTACTCTACATTAATTTGAAATAAGCACAATTTAAAAAAAAACAGCTAACATTTTTCAAAATCAGCTATTCCCATGAGATTTCGTTAACTTATCTAATTGTTGTGATGGAGAATCGATTAACCTTGGCAGTTTTTGAATGTTGTGCTGTTTTACTCTAGAACCATGAAACCCTGGAAGAAACAACATCCATCTTACTGAGCTATCAAATCTAAGTGCCTTGTCAGTTCCAGGGCCATAGCTATCAAATAAATATATCATTGCTTCCTTCTATGGTTCATGATGCAATCCATAGAACCATCAAGAGTAGGCCATAATTTGCTCAATAGCCTGTTCCATACCTTTATCTTTATCTCCTCTAGAGTCATTTGAAAATTAATCTGCCTTTCTCTCCTCTTCTTCTTCTAGTTTGTGTATTCAGAGAGAAGTTTATGCTAAATGAATAAAGTCTAGGACTACCTCAAACTTACGTACTTAATAAGATAACCACAGTGTGCTTGTGTCTGTGAATATCCTATCATTCATTGTTCAATAATCTCTCTAGTGCTTTGCATCCTCTCTAGTTGATTTTATAAATCCAAGGGAAAACACAACCAAGGGATTCCTCCATTTGTATCTCTGCAGTTACAGAAGAATGGGCAGATTTGAGACAATGACATCCAGCACTGCACATCCTCTGCCACAGCTAATAACAAAATGACCTCTATGACGCCAAGATGAATCACTCTAAGAATAACCCAGGGCAAAGAAGAAGAAACACAGAGAAATTGAGAAATTGCAAGCATTAGTATTCCCTTCGGCCAACTGTTTGGGACGTGTGATATCTAGGTAGCAGATACAAATGCTTAAAGTGAAAATAAATGAGTAGTTATTTCTATAATCTGTTTTTGTGGTGATAACTTAACAGACATATCTTTTTTTTTTCAACACAATATCTTTTGCCCTCTGAGTATTTTTGAGAAGTGGGCAAGAAGATGATGCATTTCGTTATGTCAGTAGTATGTAAGTTGCACCCCATATAACAGAGGCATAGAATCAAGATCACGCAAAGTATTATTACCGCTTTATAAAGCCCTAGTAAGATCACACCTGGAATACTGCAGCTAATTTTGGTCACCATATCACAAAAAAGATGTTGAGAGTTTGGAAAAAATTCAGAGAAGAGCAACTAAGGTGATCCAAGGCCAGGAGACTAAAACATACGAAGAACGGCTGCAGGACTTGGGTTTGGCTTGTCTAAAGAAAAGAAGAAATAGGGGAGACATGATAGCAGTGTTCCAGTATCTGAGGGGCTGCCACAAGACAGAGGGGGCCAGGTTGTTCACCAAAGCACCAGAGGGAACTATTGAGGGAATAACAAACATGCCTTCATTCCCATCACAATTTTAACCTTATATGCATGTAGGCTGAACAATTTCAGAAGATTGATGTCAATGTGGGATGATTTATTTTGCTTTTCGTCAACCCTTGGAGAAATTAAAACGTTGGGCATTTTTCCACTTGAAAAATTTTTCCTGTACTAGTGTTGTCTCAATAGGACTGTGTGAATCAGGCAAACTCCCACTGAAATCGTTGGTTTGATCGGTTCTGGTAGCCAAACTGCATTGTCAAATCCAACCAGTCCAATTTAGATTTCTCGACTGATTTGGGAAAGATTCTTTCTGTGCATACCTAAATGCATTATAATTAGTCCAGGGACATGTGATTCCACAACTGGAACAATTCAATTTGGAAAGTTGGCTCACTTTGGACATTTGATCAACCCACCTTCAGATGAACTCCTCGGGCTAATTTTCTGCAGAGTCCTCCCCCAGATGAGATGGAACATTTACCTAAGTGTTCACAAGAACAAAGTCATATTAGCTAGAAATCCTGGAAGTTAATCCCAAATTGAAATAGGCGGTGTAGAATTACACCCCTTTCTAGTTTATTTTGGCAGCTGCTGAACTGAAGAAATAATTGAGCTATATATACTATAGGATCATGAACTTACATTTTCCATATTGTGGCTTTATTCATGCTCCATTAATGCATATGACAGCGTGCCATTGTTCAAAAGTTCTCCATCTCTGGATTTTGTGTTAAATCATTCTTACACCTGCTCACCTGGACCAATTTTGGAATACCCCATACCTTGTATTCATTGTTATTAGCATAGATTGCCATCAATTTTGGAAGAGAGAGTTGTCTAGCACTAAACTAGACAATGAAAAATGATGAAAGACGCATATTTGATCATAGAACGGCTGCCAGTTTTGGCAGAAGTTCAAAAGAAAACGGTTGGAGATGTTTCTTCAGTATTTTATATATCTCAAATTAGGTCAGGAAAAATTAGGAGGACTTGGCTGAGGGCATAATTTTAATTGAGAATAAATAGTGAGCACAATAACATGTCACATAAGAGAGAAGGATTTTGAAAAAATTTCTTCTTTTAAATGTATTCCTAAAAGTTTGGAACTCACAAATTCAGGTCTTCAGGTCTTGCAAATAGCAAGAATAGCAAAACTGTACAATTTCAATATATGTTGTACTGTGGGGTTACATTTGCATCCTGTGTTTGGATATAACATTTGAACCATGATTATTTTTTAATGGGCAGAGTTGTCCACTCAGTATTACAGATGTGTAGGGAGAACCAGCTAATTCAGGGATATTCAATGAGCCATGGGTAACACAAATCATGGTTTAGCAAATGTGTGAACCCACCATTAGACTCACATTGAACATCATAAGGAAAATGTAGCCAAAATCAGCATACTACTCTTATTCATTACTTATTTTTATCATCCTCCTCCTCCTCCTTATTCCATTTTGCATTATTCACTGCCATCAAGGTATTCTGACTGGTTAATAAATATGGTTAATGGCTAATAATCAAATACTAAATGTTTTGGTGTGGATATGTTTGTGAACATGATGCACAATCTTTTTGTATATTTTCATTCATAGTTGCTCTTCCTTTTTTTCTGCCAAGTTTGTAGCATCACTGTTTTCATAATGCACTTGAACATGACTCATTTGACAATCTCCCAAAGGAAGAGGTAGAATTAGTCATAAACACACTGATATAATTAAGAAAATTATGATCAGCAGCAAGATGAGAAAGAGTAAAAACATGAAACAAATATGGTTTTTTCTTCATCATAAAGAAATAAATACAGTGCAAGTAGTGAGGCATATCTAGAAAGCCAGAAAAAAATGCTTAATATCCTTAAATTTTAACATGGACTTTAAAAAAAACTACAGTATTCTTAAAAGAATGAGATTTTAGTTTGCAATGCTTGTCTGCAATATGTAAGAATGATGATATAACTTTCAATCTTGCTTCATTCAAATTGCATAAATCTCAATATTTTGAGGAGGGAGGGAGGACAAGGGAGGTGGGAAGGAAGGAAGGAAGGAAGGAAGGAAGGAAGGAAGGAAGGAAGGAAGGAAGGAAGGAAGGAAGGAAGGAAGGAAGGAAGGAAGGAATGATCATTCCTACCATGTAAATCAGACAGGAAACACAACCAAATGTGCTAATTCTACTTTCTTGTAAGGCTATATTGCAAGTCTGAAAATCCAAACTGACTGCCACCACTTTGAACCACCCAAACAATTAGGATGGGTTCTTCCTGTATTATTTTCTCTGACCATTCCTCCTCTGGGTGCTCCTGGCTCTCTTATCTGATTGTTTTCTAGGCAGCATCTTTTCCCTTCTTCCCCCAAGGTCATTCACACATTCCATTATAGGGTGGGAGGGATGAAGAAGGAAGAAGGGAAAAGGAAGAAGGAAGAAGGAAGGATTGTTCACCATGAACAATCCAGTGAAAATCATTTGAGGCAGAATGAATCCAGGAGTTTTATTTTAGCTACTAACTCAGTCCTTTTCTCCTGATCTCATCCCTACCCACTCTCCGTTTTCTGCATTTCCCTGGTATAATTTGGTGAGTCATATGTTGCTTCCTTCTTCCCAACAGTTGGGAATCAGTAATCCTTAATGATCTGCAGCAGATCTATTTTGTTTTCCATCAACCTCAGAGTAGTTTGAAAATGCATTTATAAAATATGGCCGATCGAATCCAAGACAACTCTAAAGCTAGTCCCCCAACTTCCATCAGAAGATGACAATCTACCTTCTATTTCATGACCCTCTTTTTGCCCTATATCAAATTACTTCTCTTTTGACTGTTTCCCTTCCCAGGAAGACTTTCAGCATCCCTTGCAGTCTCCTTCCTCACGGATCTGTATTCTTGTATATCACTGCAAAATTTGTATCCCGGAACTACATCTAACACAACAACAATGTTGTAGGGACGAGCCAGGGTCTTTCAATCCTTTGAGTAGATGGTTTGAGGACAAAACAAAAAGGGTGGGACCAGGACATCGGGCGTACAGGTGGTCCTCAACCTACAATCATTTGTTTTAATGACCACTGGAAAAAGGGATTCGGAACCAATCCTCACACTTACAACTGCACAGCATTCCTACAGTCCTACGATCAAAATGTAGATGCTTGGCAACTGCCATGTACTTGCGACAGTTGCAGCATCCCGGGGTCATGTGATCACCATTTGTGACTTCCCCGGTTGCCTTCTGATAAGCAAAGTCAAAGGGGAATCCAGATTTGCCTAATGATCACACAATTCACTTAACAATGCCGTGATTCCCTTAATAACCATGGCAAAGAAAAGGTCATAAAATTAGACGTGACTGACTTAACAAGCACCCTGCTTAGCACGAGAAATTCTGGTCCCAATTGTGGTCAATCTAGTAGTCAAGGCTAGAAAATAGGAGACCCTGAGTTCAAGTTCCATCCTAACCATGAAAACCAGCTGATGACTTTGGGCCGGTCACTCTCTCTCTCTCAGACCTCACAGAGTTGTTGTTGTGGGCTAGAAAAGGAGGAGGAAGGGGTGTTGGATATGGTTGCCGCCTCAAGTTATTTGTCAAAATAATAAAATAATAAAGGCAGGATACCGATAAATAAGTTTATCTTTTCACATTTAAAATTCCAGTTTAGGCATAATTAACCTTAGGGACGGTCTGTAGAGTCATTTCGGTTTCAAGCTACACACTAAGATATAAACAACTCAGCTCTTTTAAAAGAGAGGTGGAAAAGCGAATAAAGAGGCAATGTGTGCCTTTTCGTTGACCACCAACATGCGTTCAGATCCAATATTATGAGCTGAGCATTCAAAATCAGCTGCTTGGGCAAAGCACTCTATCAGCTGCGGTTCTTCCATCTTCTAAACTAAGGTGACCAACTTTTTTACAATGAAAAGGAGGACACAAATAAATTGAAGAAAAAAATATCATAAATAAAAGAAACATTTTATTCATTGCAACAATAATACAGACAACTTGCATGTGCAAAGTTTGCCAGCCGGGTGTTTTGGCGCGCTCAGCAGCAATTCCTATTGGCTTTTGAAAGCCAATAGTGGGAGTAGCACAGCTCATGCAAAAGTTGAAAAAAAAAACCATCAAAAAAAGGTGCTGGAACACCGTTCTGAGCGTTCTATGAGGGGAAAAAAAGCCCTGCAGATTAGTCTTCAAATATCGAAAAGGAGGACATGTAGGAGGACACTTTTTGAGGGAGGACAAAACTTACAAAAGGAGGACTTTCCTCCCTAAAGGAGGACAGTTGGTCACCTTATCTAAACAAGATCCTTCCTTTCCAATAAAGTGTCCGCCATTTCGGTAAGTTCAGATAAACCAGTGAACCGAATAAAATTCTCCCCTATTTATACGGTATATACAAGTGTCCTCCACAGGGACAAAGTCTCATAGCTTTTTGTGCAGCCAGAAGGCATGCCTCTTTTAATGTTTTTTTTCGGGGAAGGAAGCAAAGCTTGCGTTAGAGGTTCTTGAGAGAAAGAGAGAGAGAGACTCCGTTTATTTGGTGTTCACAAATATTGATTGACAGTTTCTATTTATAAGCAGGCTGGTGAGTTAAATGCAATCCACTTCACTTGTGCAATTGCAGCTTAATGTGAAAGAAAAGCTTTCTCCAGGCAACCTTTTTTTATTTATTTTTTAAAGCTGCATACATAAAATTATTTCTGGACTTCATTGAAATAAGACCCACTTTGATACAAGGATTACACCTCCAAGCTAGACACCAGGAGAGCACAAAGGCACAAAGCCAACACATGACCTTGGGCCAGTCCCTCAGTCCCAGCCCTAGGAAGGAGGCAATGGCAAACCACTTCTGAAAAAGCTTCCAAGAAAATTACAAGGTCTAGACCCGATTTAGCAGGATGTCAGAACCCAGATTAAATGACAAAATGGGGACTAATGAAGGGAAGGGGGATTGAAACTGCAGAAGTAAAGAGAATGGAATAGAGTATATTGAAAAATGTCTTGGTTGAGTGGATTCCTGAAACTGAGTAATCCACTGTGCATCATCTTCTTGGTGATACCATTCAATTCTGTCTACAAAGGAAGAAAATTTGAATTTTGATTCTGTGTAATAAAGATCTGTCTAAAACGCAACAACAGCTAATCATTTTTCAAAAACAATCATTCTTTATCTAGTTTCAATCTCCTATTTATTCATTTGTGCACGTTATAAATTTGAAGTTTGGAGCAGAAGTCAACCTTTGTGATGCTTATGAAAACTCTTCTTAAACGTGATGTGACTTTTTTAAAAAAAAAATAGACATGCTATTTATATTTGAAGTACATGCAAGGTTCGAATTCAGAGGGAGAAGTTGTTTTTCTTTGTATATATACAATTAAAAATACATGCCCATTGCACACTTCCCTCTCAATTAAATTAAACACCACTATCTACACTGCAAATGCTTTCCTGCCAAATTACCAACAATAAAATTGAATTGTAGCAAATTAAAATGCATGGGGTATACACACTATCCCATTATGAGTTTCAGTCTGGATGTTTAAACATCTTTTCAACCAAAAAAAAAAAAAATCCAAACCTTCTCAAAACCGTATACTCTGAAGCCAAATCAGTTCCATCCATTTGGTAGTGATAGCTTCAAACTCAATAATCTCTTGTCATTCGAGAATTAACTAGTGAGTAATGAAGCGGCCCTTACTTGTGGAAAAAAATATGTATTGAGGTTGAATGAAAAAAATGGGGGCAAAAAAAAAACCAGAGATAAACTTTGCATTCATCTTTACAATATACTGTAAAGGGAAGGGAACAAAAGTAATCTCTCTATATTTTTTTGACAATAGAAAAATTGGGGTTGCCAAATATATATGAGAAAAGTTTGAGGAAAGCGTATTGGTGATTAGGAAATATCCTCAAAGGAAGTGGGGTTAAGATTTTTGTTTTGTTGTCTTTGCCTTTGCTTTTGCATTGGAGGATGCACTGGGAGTTAGTTTTTTTAAAAAAATAAATTAGGGATTATCACTTTGACCTTCTGCGACCCTAAGAATGATCCTACAAGGAACAGTACTACTGGGAAATTGCTAGCTAGGCTAGAAGGAGGGGTCAAATGAGGAACCAGCTTGGAATCCTTGGCAGCCACAAGAGACATAAGCTTGCTCTCCCCCAAGATCCATGAAGCCCTCTCTAATTGTTCCCAGGGGAAGGCCAGCAGTCTGGGGAGATTCTTATACTATAGGTAGAGACAATAGCCCATCCTAGCTATTTACAGGTAGCTTCAGTTGCTTCAAGTGCTATCATTTTCATTGATACAATCAAAAGGTGAGGGATGGTGGAGACTGATCCAGAATGGAGATGAAGGCTGGAATCATGGAGTGTAACTTATCTCAGAAAAGAGACTCCAAAATTTAGCCCAGAATAAGACAAGGACACACCATTTCTCTGTTGTTGCCAAGACCTTGCATGGACATGGCTAAAATATTTAGACAAGACTGAGTGACAGCTAAAAGAGACTCGTAGGTTGGAAAATGCTATGTAAGAATACTGAACTTTCATAAGAAGATCTAAAGGCGATCAGCTGGCCAGACCGATGCCATAAGAAGTCTGGTCACCACTAATGGTGACAATATAGGAACAGAAAATTCCTTGTTTTACAAGGACACATACAACTGGAATGTGGGCTGCAAGAAGCCTGAATCAAGTAAACTGTGAAAGTGAAAATGAAGTGCAATAAATTAGGCGTTTTAGGACTAAATGAACTGGAATAGACAACTTTAAATTATTACTATTCAGAGCATGAGTACACTCCACTGAATAGAGTAGCAATCACTGAAATGATCTAATGAGATTGAAGGAAAATAGAGAGACTGCCCTGAAACTCTTCACAAATGAGATTATAAAACGACAGAAACATTTACAGAAAGCGAAAACAGACAGGACCTAGCAAGTAAGATAGGACAGAAATAGTCCACTAGCAAGGGAGATACGACAGAAATAGCCCAACAAGCAAAGCAGCAGGTGCAAATTAAATGTCCTCTAGTCTAAACTGTTTAAAGTTATGGGGAGAAGAAGCAGTTAAAGTGTTAATTGATCTATGTCAACAAATACGGAACACGTTTGTGTGTCTCCGGAGACTGGAAATGATTGGTGTAATATCTACTTAGAAGAGAGAGAAAAAAGGGCGATGCAAAGAATGTGCAAATTACTGAACCATTACCTAATTCCTGAAGCAAGCAGAGTAGGGCTGTTGTCTGAAAAAAAGAAAAAAGCCACACATGAAGAGGGAAATGTGTCATTGAACAGACACATTTTAGAAAAAGCAGAGGGATACAAAATTCAAAAGCTAGGATAAAAACGGATAAGGGAAAGGGAAGAAAATAGAAGAAGCTGCATCCTTGTTTCATTCTTTTTTTAATAACAAAACTTTGTGAGGATCATGTCAGAATGTTCTGAAAATCTTGATAGTAAACATGAAGCGTCTGTCATGACTGTATTGGAGGAACAAGACGGTTCATTATAAGTTCTTCACTTATAATGGACGTGTCGATGGGAATTTCTTTTAAAAGCAGCCTTGTCAACTGCTAATTGCAATTACAGAATAACAGACAATCAATGAGTTTAAACTGATTCCTACCTGGATGAGTCTACCACCATTTAGGGACTAAAAGTGTAGTTTTCTAGTGTAAGTTACTGCTTTATTATTTACCACGATTATATTATTTGGACTTATGCATACACCTTATTCAATTCTACCTGTTTCAATTTATTCTACCTGCTTTCTATGCCTTTTTAAAATTTGATCTCTGAGCATAAGTCAATAACAATTTTCCACTAGTAGTATATAGCTTTGAAAGTTGAGTACTTAGAGAAAGTGAGGAAAAGAAGATAAAGATACTTTCAAATTAGAGATATGAAGACACAATATCAAAAGAAACATGAACCACCAGGAAACCCTTTTGGACAATCCCGGATGAAAGAAAAGAAAAAACAACTGTTCCTTTAAGCAAATTAGAAGCAGAAACTTAAATTCTGTGATGTGATATGACCAGATGACCCTTTGGGGCAGGGCTGGCGGAAATGGAAGGAGAAGAGAAAAGATAAGCTGCTGGTGGTGATAAGGATGTGCTATAGGAAATTACATCACTATCTTTGGAGAAACGTCAAGAAATTGTTGGAGACAGATTGAGATGGTGGGCAATACCAAGCCCTGTTAGATGACATCTGCCTTGAAATGGTTTAAATCATGCAGATTGCCACTGAATTTTGGTAGTTAAATCTTGGAGCTCTCCAAAAACAATTTCCCCTCAAAAGAAAAAAAAAATCAGTGATGGTGAACCTTTTAGAGACCGAGTGCCCAAACTGCAACCCAAAACCCACTTATACATCATTGAGTGCTGGACAGGCATGGCCCATTGGCTGGATGTGGCCCATTGGATAGTGTGGCTGTGGTGGTAACAGCAGACTGGGTGGGACTAAAAAGTTCAATCAATCAAGTCCAACTTTGCAAGATCTTTTTTTTTTCCCCGCAAGAAGTTGAAATTGACTGATTGATTGAACCTTTTTTGGGGGGGGGGGCACGCAGCAGTAGAGGCCTAAAGTGAAAAGATTTTATAAAACCCAGCTGAAGGCCTAGGACTGGGGCGACGGTGTGCGTGCCCACAGAGAGGGCTCTGCGTGCCACCTGTGGCATGCGTGCCCTAGGTTCTCCACCACAGCACTAAAGGCTATAGTCCCCAAGTTTCCCACTCCTATCTTATGTCCTAAGACACATATTATATCTGCTGCAAATTGGGTAGATTTAATTACATACTTCGGCGCTACGTTAAGCCTTTTTCTCAACATCCCTGAGTCTTGGGGTGAATGTTTATCTGCTGTTATTGATAGTTTTACCAATGGGGTTACTGTATCTTTCCGCATCGTTTTTATATTTACTCCAAAGGAAGTCCCATCGAGCTTCTCCGCAGACAGAGATGTCTAGAAGTGCTATTTTTAGCAAATGGGGGGGTTTGCCTTGGAGGAGGTGTCTATGGCACTCATCCCGTCAGGCTTTGCATTTCTGGAAATCGTGTTGACTACGTTCTGGTCTCAAAAATGAAACAGTGCTTTTAAAAAAAAATATCTATTGATGCTTTTACAGTAAATGAGCATAGCAGTTTTGCATGGTGATGTATTTCCTTTTTACCATGCTAGGCAGCCAAGTTTCAAACAGACTTTTTTCACTGCAAAATTACTTCCTGTAATAAGTTCAGCTGCTCAAAAAAATCCTCCTTTAACAAGCCAGCTCCATAGGAAATGATCTTGCCCTAGTTAGCTATTTTTCTTTTCATTATACCACATACTTCCCTTTGGATTTTCTGAATTCCCTGTTCTAAATTTGGAGTGTTTTATGTGAAGGAAATTGTTGAATCTAAGGAATCATTCTTGCTTTTATTGTTTTAACGAAGCATTTCTAACAGAATTTATATTCTAGCTGATAAATGTTTACACGAGAATCTCGCCAGTGTCATCTAAATCAAAACGAGCAGAAAGAAAAACTTGCTAGATAAGTAAGAAGTTCTGTTTTATTTATTTATTGACAATTCACAAATAATAGGTTCCTGATGTCCAAATATTTGTCTATCATCTTTAAGCATTTAACTGGATGGATGGATGGATGGATGGATGGATGATTACAAGATGAGGGAGATAGATAGATAGATAGATAGATAGATAGATAGATAGATAGATAGATAGATAGATAGATAGATAGATAGATAGATAGATAGATAGATAGATGTATTCTCCTTTAAATCAAAGCAAAAGCAGTTCCGGGAACTGAAGGAGAAAGTCCAAACAAAAACCTCAGAAGATTTTTTTATTTTGATTTTTTTTGCTCAGCCCTGTTTTTCTGACCAAAAATTGTTTCAGCACAGCATTATGGAAATGAATGAGATACAGGTCTAAGAAAAACACTTTCTAGAACAAATGAGCATCAGTTCCCTTTAAGAAGGAATGAGTTATATTTAGATTGGATTTGACTCAGAAGGCACATTTCCACGTGAAGCTATGATGACAGGAGCTTTATTAAAATCTGGTCAACCCTGTTTAAGCTGTTGCCTAATTAGAGGGAGAAAGATGACAGGCCCAACTATCTACCCTGCGTTTTCTTCTTTGAAAGTGTGCCCACCAAGAAGAGTTGAGAGGTGTGTCAATGTGCTGGGCATATGTCTGAAGAGCATGCAAAATATATCCCTCTGTGTCCAGAACAAGTCATCATGATTCTTGAAGGGAATTGAAACCACTCAAGACAAAGAAAAAAAGGCAGGGAGGCATATGCTGGATCAAAAGGGACAATGGGTCTTCTAATTCTTTCTTCACAAATAAATCCATCTGATGTCCCTTATGCTTCTCCTGTTCCTCAATTGCCCAATGTTGCTTGTTGATAATGGAAGTTGAACACCAAGACAGGAAGGCTGTAGGTTGATAGTCCATTGCCAACCAAGATGGATGTCAAGTAAGTTGCACTCAGTTTTATGATCTCTTCTGCCATGGTTCTCAAGTAGATTGTTGCAGTTGTGAAGTGAATTGTGCAATCATTGAGCAAATCTGGCTAACCCCATTGACTTTACCTATCATAAGGCGATCAAACCAGTCAGTCCTAGAGGAGATCAACCTTGACTGCTCTTTGGAAGGCCAGATCCTGAAGTTGAAACTCAAGTACTTCGGCCACTTAATGAGAAGGAAGGACTCACTGGAGAAGAGCCTGATGCTGGGAAAGATTGAGGGCAATAGAAGAAGGGAATGACAGAGAATGAGGTGGCTGGATGGAGTCCCTGAAGCAGGAGGCGTGAGCTTAAAGGGACTCCAGAAGATGGTAGAGGACAAGAAGGCCTGGAGAAACATTGTCCATGGTGTTGCGATGGGTCAGACACGACTTCGCAACTAACAACAAAAAACTGGCTGGGAAGGTCGCAAATGGTGATCACAAGACCCTGAGATGCTGCAAACATCATAAATACATGATGGTTCACAAGTGCCCAAATTTTGATCTCATAACTGTGGGGATTCGGCGGTGGTCACATGTGTGAAGACCAGTTTTAAAACATTTTTCAATGCCACTGTAACTTTGAACAGTTACTAAACAGATGGTTGCAAGGTAAGGACTACCCCAACCTAATCTTTAGCTTAACATGTTGTGCAATCCAGAGCTCTAAGCATTTTGATTCAGCAACCATGAAGTCCACATTGGTCAATATTTCAGATCCAGAAATAGAGATGCAGTTGGAACGATCGTTAGTTATTTCCTTGGGGTGATAGACCGGAGAAATAAAATACAGTAACCAGGTAATACAATAAGCAGAGACTCGTAAAAGGAGAAGATATAACAAGTTCAATGCCATGCTTCCTAACGGTGATCAATATTGTGCAGAATTTAGCTGTTTTCCCAGAGATCACAGTCCACTAATAAAAATAGTCTGATCCACTAATAAAAAAGATGAACTCCTCTACTACATGAAACACTTAGTGGGGTGAGGGGATCAGTAGTTCTGAGGGCCAGGTAACATCAAAGGAACAGTGAAGCAACCCAGGAACAAGTATTTCAAGGGCGTCATTTATTTATTTACATCTATATTAAATTTATACCCTGCCCATCTCCCCATCAATGACATTCGTGGATGTAGAAAAAGGAAAGCATGACTGCAACGTCTATCCTAGTGCTCACAGAGCACTGATGATGTTACCTAGTTTGAGTCATGAAACATCTGCAAGGAAACAAACAAGCTTAGAGAGCAACAAGGACCCCTCATTTCAACCCTGAGCTACAAAAATTCTCCTTTTTTAAAGATGTCAGATCTTAATGAGTAATCTTTTGTGCTATGCATGTCATGCAATTTTTTTAAAATGAGGATTAATAGTCTTGCTACTGTTTTGGCTCACATCCTAAGGGCCAGTCTTTGAAACTGGGGTAACCCAGGAGCTGGATCTTACTGTTTTGACAGCTGATGCCAAGCTGAGTTGCATTTCCTTCCTTCTTCCTAGACATGGCAAAGAACGCAGTAATGCTTTCATGATTTACATATTAAAAGCAATCTGTTAGGCCCAAATGTTCCAGGATTGCACAAGAGAAATTCCACTGCTGAAAAACAAAAACAGAGGCAAACAGTTGGAAGGTCCTAAGTCCAAAGTTGTGTGAAAGTACGCACAGTGGCAATTCTATTAGACTTCTGGTTTTTCCGATTCAACAAATGAGCAATAGATACTTCAGTATTCCTTAAAACAAATAAAAACATTTATTGGGCTATGAGTTCCCTGTAAGATTAGCACAGCAAACCAAAGCTTTTCAGATTGCTTCTATTTGTGTTTGAGTACATTTGTGTGTGTGACTGCTTTCTTCTTTATGAACATCTACACATACATTTGAACATATACACCTACTAGCTGGATTCATGCAATCCATAAGTTAGTTTCTAAACTCATTTTCTGAGATTGCCCAATGCTTGGATCCATAAGTTAAATAAAAAAGTAGGTTTGCACAACACACTAATCCTCATAACAAAGCCTAAGATTAACACTAACCATGTTTATATGAACACAGCTTCAAACTAGTCTCATTAAACTAACCATAGTTTTAACTAACGTGGTCAGCCATATTTGGTGAACACAGCAACATAGTCAGTGAAAATACTGTAGAATAGAATAGAATAGAATAGAATAGAATAGAATAGAATAGAATTGGAAGGGACCTTGGAGGTCTTCTAGTCTAACCCCCTGCTCAAGCAGAAGAACCTATACATTTCAGATAGGTGACTGTCAAGCCTCTTCTTAAAAACCTCCAGTGATGGAGTGCCCACTATTTCTGGTGGCAAGCTGTTCCACTGGTTAATTGTCCTCACTGTCAGGAAGTTTCTCCTTAATTCCAGGTTGCTTTTCTCTTTGATTATTTTCCATCCATTGTTTCTTGTCCTGCCCTCTGGTGCTTTGGAAAATAAGTTGACCCTCCCTCCTCTTTGTGGCAGCCCCTCAAATACTGGAATACTGCTATCAGATCACCCCTATTTCTTTTCTTTAGACTAGCCAAACCCAAGTCCTGCAGCCATTCTTCATATGTTTTAGTCTCCAGGCCTTGGATCATCTTGTTCTTCGCTGAATTTTTTCCAAAGTCTCAACATCTTTTTTGTAGTATGGTGACCAAAATTGGTTGCAGTATTCCAGGTGTGGCCTCACTAGGGCTCTATAAAGCGGCACTCAAACCATTTTCCCATAGAAAATAAAATGCTACATACGCTATAATTTTCATTCATATATTGCCAGAACACATTTTCCATGCTGGTGGGAGTTATGTCTTATAACATTTGGAGAGAAAAAACCCCTTGGAGCTATAAAAACCTACAGAGTTTTTCCAAAACGGATAGTGATGCAAAAGAAAGGAAATAGAAAGGATAAACATTTTAAATCAGGCCTATTTAATATACGTTTCCTGTAGGAAATCAACCCAACTGTTCTTTGGAAGGACAGATACCAAAGCTGAAGCTTAAATACTTTGGCCACCAAATGAGAAGAGAGGACTCCTTGAAAAGACTCTGATGTTGGGGAAGATGGAAGGCAAAAGGAGAAGGGGATGGCAGAGGTTAGATAGTGTCGTGGATGCAATGAACGTGAATTTGGGCAAACACCAGGAAACAGCAGAGGACAGGGCCTGCTAGGGTCCATGGGATCATGAAGATTCAGACATGATTCAGCAATTAAACAACAATTTATATACCGTATTTTCCGGCGTATAAGACAACTGGGCGTATAAGACGACCCCTGACTTTGGAGAAGATTTGCATGGTTTAGAAAGTCGTCTTATACGCCGGAAAATACGGTAGTTTAGTGTTAGTTATGCATTCCATTTTAATACAAATGAGTTGGTGGCTATAAAGTTCCTTGCAGAAATTTATCGCTTGTAGGATACTTCGTGGGGATAGCAATATATTACTAGAATTTTATTATTATTGTTTAGATGCATAGTCAGCCAGATGCTTAGACTAAATTTGGAATTTTTGTCCTTTTATAAAGTGCCCAAATTTTGATCACATGACGGTGGCGATGCTGCAACATTATTGGTGCGAGGACCAGGTGTAAATCACCTTTTTCACTGTAACTAATCCTCAATTTACAATCATTCATTTGGTGACCGTTCAGTCACTAAATGAATGCTTGCAAATTGAGGATTACCTCTATTTAACTTTTAACTGTTCATGATGTAGGGCTCAGCTTCCTGATAAAGATTGCTAATATCTGGCTGCACACTCTCTCCAACTGTCTCTCACAAATCGCACACTCTGGCTTCAATACCTTTGGTAAATCCTAGAGATAGAGTAGGTGTTGTGCAGAAAGTAGCACTAAAGGTGCTATATTGAACAAAAGTGCATTCACATCCATTGTCCAAGCTGGTGTAATTTCTCCAGTATATTGATTGGAATTGCCAGTTCTGCAGGGATGGGGAAAATAGTTTGTTCTTGTCTTCATCACAACCAGCAACTGGATTCCTCTGTACATTGGCGTACATTCAAAGTGGCAATAAAGTTGTTATTGTTGTTGTTCTATACCACATTTATTAGGAATTATCAATCTAGGTTGCTCTAGGGAAGTATCATACAGGCATAACAAAGCGATTCACTTCCATCACATTCTTTAAAAAAATCCACATTTGTTTTGCTAGTACAATCCTTATTCATCATAGATAGGTTGGGATGCAGTTTCAAGATGATTAAAGGCCTAGAGGCTAAAACATATAAAGAATAGGTGCAGGAACTGGGTATGGCCAGTCTAGAGAAAAAAAAGGCTAGGAGTGACATGATAGCAGTATTCCAGTATGTGAGGGGCTGCCACAAAGAAGAGGGAGTGAACTTATTTCCCAAAGTACCAGAAGACAAGACAATGGATGGAAACTAATCAAGGAGAGAAGCAACCTGGAATTAAGGAGAAACTTCCTAACAGTGAGGACAATTAACTAGTGGAACAGTTTGTCTTCAGACGTTGTGGGTGCTCCATCACTGGTGGCAAATCCTTGATGCAACAGCAGGTTAAATGATGGCTTCCCAGCTCCAAAAGAAGTTAAATTGCTGGGATATGTTTCTCCTGCTGTGAAAGAATAATTATTCCAGCCAATCAAGAAGAGTAACTTGACACAGAAATTCCTTCCTAGCTTTTTTTCCCCTTGTATTGTTGATAATAACTTGACAGATATCGCTAAAAATAGAGATGCAGATGCACAGCAGCTCCCTTGGTGGAATGAACTGCACACACACACACAAATACACAAAATGTGCCATCATGGAATAGTGCTTCTGCATCTCCCAAAAATCTTGGAAGATGTTTTCATGCCAGCCTGCAGCTTCCTTTTACTTTAGCCACAAGATTTATGCTTTGTATTATTGTGTTATTGGTGGTGGTGGTGTTATTATTGTTTTGCAAAGTGGAAAACTCTCATTGGCACACAGCTGTAGAAGAAGGAGTGGCCGAACTCCTGTGGGGGTGAAGTCAAAAGAGAAACCACACTAGAATCACTACATAGTCACAAATGGGCTAAGTCCAAGCCCACTTGAATTCCATTGACACTTATCTAAATGCCAAAACAGTACTGTTAATTGAGTAGATTCCTGTGCACAGGCACAAGTATTAATAAATCAGTTTAATTGGAACCTCACATGTGGACCTGGTCTTTCACACCTGACACCGCAGATGTCATAGGAAGTCTCTCTTTGATTCCAGTGACTGGCAGAAAGATGAATAGAATAGAATAGAGCTGGAAGGGACTTTGGACATCCTCTAGTCCAGCCCCTTGCTCAAGCAGGAGAACCTATACCATCTCAGACAGGTGTAGTGTCTAGTCTCTTCTTAAAAATTTCCAGTGATGGAGCGCCCATGATTTCTGGTGGCAAGCTGTTCCACTGGTTGATTGTCCTCACTGTCACTGTTAAGTTTCTCCTTAATTCCAGGTTGCTTCTCTCCTTGATTAGTTTCCATCCATTGGAAGTTGGGGATTCAAAAGACGCAGTCAAAAGAGGACAAGAAGATTTGTTTAAGCCTAGTCTAGAGTTCTGAAGAACAGAGTAAAAAAACCAGAGATTCTGAAGAGTAGGCATAACAAGTAATTAAGAGTCAAGTCAAGGTTCAGGAGCCGAGATGGAGAGCAAGAGCAAGGCTCAGCCTTCACAAGGAAGGCTGAAAACAGAGATAGATTTCAGAGAACTCATTGAAAGACTTTTACGCAGATTCAGCAGAAGACCCATCTGAACTTACAGTTGCATGGATAAATTTAGGCATCCTTGATGAAAGGGTACTTTCAATAAATCCTTAAGTGACCCAGACTTAAGCACAACATCTTTCTGCAAATGTGAATGTACGCTTACTCTTCATGTTCTTTGCCACATCGGACAAACTGCAAGGTCAAGTAAATAGCAGCTGGGAATAAAACATCTGAATTCTAACAACTACTATTTAAATCCATGCTTCCACTGTGAAACATTCCTCATTCATAATAATTATGTTAATGACCCATAGATTCTGACAGGGTCATATTTTTTGTAAGGAAGAAACCTCAACTCTAGCTCTAGTGCTCACAATATTATTTTCTCCATTATCTTTTACTTTGATTCTCTTTTTAATTTTGCACTTTCTGTGCTAATCCCTATCCTCCATCACAAATGAATCATCAACTCCTAAAAGGGTTACGTAGATCAGAAGGGGAAAAATAGAGATAATTGTTAGCTATTTGTATCCCAGGTGTTTTGATGTAGTAAGTAAAATCCATTTCTAGCTTTTTTTTTGCATCTCAAATAGCTTGTCTGATCGCTAATCAAAATTCTCATGCACTAACCTATTGGATTAGGGCAGGGGTAGGCAACCTTGGCTCTTTTATGACTCGTGGACTTCAACTCCCAGAATTCCTGAGCCAGCCTGGCTCAGCTTGGAAACCTCTCCCTTTCCCCTCAGCATGGCTGGCTCAGGAATTCTGGGAGTTGAAGTCCACGAGTCATAAAAGAGCCAAGATTGAAGACCCCTACCCTAGGCCTAGAGTCTAGACCAGGGGTAGGCAACCTTGGCTCTTTTATGACTCGTGGACTTCAACTCCCAGAATTCCTGAGCCAGCCTGGCTCAGCTTGGAAACCTCTCCCTTTCCCCTCAGCATGGCTGGCTCAGGAATTCTGGGAGTTGAAGTCCACGAGTCATAAAAGAGCTAAGATTGAAGACCCCTACCCTAGGCCTAGAGTCTAGACCAGGGGTAGGCAACCTTGGCTCTTTTATGACTCGTGGACTTCAATTCCCAGAATTCCTGAGCCAGCATCCCAACATATCTATGATGAATAAGGATTGTACTAGCAAAAACAAATCTGGATTTTTCTTAAAGAATTTGATGGAAGTGAATCACTTTGTTATGCCTGTTATGTCCCGAGCCTTGCAAACGGCTCGGGCGTTTGCAGGCAGTCCCGGGCAGGTGCAAAGCTGCCCGGGACCAGACAGGCTGTCGCCAGCGCCGTGCGCATGCGCGGGTGCTGGCGCGGGAAAAGTAACCCATTTACCCGGGAGTTGCCTATATAAGAGGCTGTGAGGCGTTTGGGCTGAGCTGAAGCCATCTTCCTGTAAGCTGAACGCTGAATAAAAGAAACTGAGAACTCCAGCTGCTTCTCGTGTCTGTTTTCCCGCCAAGGACGCAACACTGGCGACGAAGGTGGGATGCCTTGCACTACCTGGAAAGGAAAAAGTGTAAGCTTACCCAAGGAGTCCTGAGCGGCGGAAGAGGAACGGTGTTGACTCAGCAGCTGCCCGCCAATCCAGTGCGCATTCGGGGGTAGGCTGGCTGATAGACCCGTCTCCTGAAGATCCGAAGATGGCGAAAATCGGAAGGCTTGCGGAATTCGACGTCTCACATCCAGAGCGGTGGGAGTCCTACGTATCCAGAATGGAGAACTACTTCAAGGCAAACCAAGTGAGGGAAGATAGCTTGAAGGCTGCCACCCTGCTTTGCGCTTGCGGCCAAGACGCCTTCGAAATCGCAGAAAACCTTGCAGCACCTGTTCCAGTAGAGTCTGTAAGCTACGCAGACCTGAAGAAGCTGCTGAAGGACCACTTCCACCCCAAGGTGTCCGTTATCTCATGGCGCCACACCTTCGAGCAGAGGGATCAACGGTCCGGGGAGTCAGCCAAGGAGTACATCGCCGCGTTACGGAAGGCCGCCAAGCCCTGCGAGTTCAAGGACCTCGAGGAACGACTGAGGGACCGATTCGTGTGCGGGTTGAGGCATCGAGAGCTACAACAGAGACTTTTCGCTAAGGAAGAATTATCCTTCCAAGACGCTTTAAGGGAAGCCACCGCGGAAGAAGCAGCAGGCGGCGCCGTCAAGAACATGCGGCCGATCAGAAGCAGTGCAGAGGGTGCGTCCGTGCACCAAGAAGACGTCCGACGAAACTCCGAGGAGGATCCGGACGAAGAAGTCGACCGTCTACATCCCGCGAAGGGAGAAAATCAGAAGGAAAGCTCTTCAGCTCCGCTCAAGTGCATCGGCTGTGGAGGTCGCCACAGGAGAACCGACTGCAAGTTCCGCTCCGCTACCTGCCGGGCATGCGGCAAACAAGGGCACATTGCAGCTGTGTGTCTGGGCCGACGAAAGGCACAACCTCAAGAAGAACGCCTGAAGGGTACCAGAGTCCCCAGCCAGAATAGGGTAGGTTTTTGCGCTTCGCGTAGAAACATTTGTAGGACAGGCACACACAAGCCCATGAAGAAAAAGCTGTCACTCAACGTGAAGCTACAAGGGGTTCCATTATCTATGGAACTAGACACAGGGTCTGCCCTTTCCATCATTTCATTGCATACATTTAGGAAGATTTGTTCCAGTAGTGGGACTAAGGCCAAGTTAAGGCCTTCTGATATTGTATTAACTGATTTTCAGAACTCAAGAGTGTGTGTTAAGGGGGAGGCCACCCTTAACGTGCAATACAAGAGTTTTGAAGGTCCACTAGACTTGTTAGTAGTAGGGGGTGAAAGAACGAGTCTCATAGGACTCGATTGGTTTGAGGCCCTGGGGATACACGTCACAGGACTCAACAGCTTACAAACACTCGACCTACAGGAAGTCTGCAAGGAATTTGCAGATGTTTTCAGCCCCCAGCTGGGCACATTCAAAGGACCACCTGTGTCCTTAAAGCTAGACCCCACTGTCACTCCCATTAGGATTAAAGCAAGAAGGGTCCCTTTTGCTTTAAAAAGTAAGATTGACACTGAATTAGACAAACTAATCCAACAAGGAATCCTAGAACCTGTTGATTCCAGCCCATGGGAGACCCCCATTGTCACGCCTCTAAAGGCAAATGGGGACATTCGCATTTGTGCTGATTACAAATGCACACTCAATAAGGCATTGCAGCAACATGCCTATCCTGTTCCTGTGGTCAGTCACATCCTGGCCTCTCTCAAGGGGGGGCGTGTTTTTGCAAAGCTTGACCTAGCTCAAGCATATCAACAGCTGCCTGTTGATAATGATGCTGCCATAGCTCAGACTATTGTGACCCACAGGGGAGCCTTTAAGGTAAAAAGGCTGCAGTTTGGAGTGAATGTCGCTCCTGGGATTTTCCAAAGCGTAATGGAAAACACACTACGAGGTATACCAGGGGTCTGCCCCTACTTTGACGATGTCTTGATTGCAGGAGACTCCACACACATTCTAGCTGAAAGGCTTAGGGCTGTCCTGTTAAGATTCAGGAAATCAGGCCTTAAGCTCAGAAAAGACAAATGCAAGATTGGGGTGCCTTCTACTGAATTTCTGGGATTCAAAATTGATGCTGCTGGGATTCATCCTGCTGAATCCAAACTAACTGCTATTTTAGAAGCACCCAGGCCAAAGTCTAAGGCCGAACTTCAGGCCTTCTTAGGCCTCCTGAATTTCTACAATTCTTTTCTTCCACATAAAGCTAGTGTAGCTGAGCCTCTTCACAGGCTACTAGACAAACAAGCTGTGTGGCTGTGGTCACAAGCACATGAGGCTTGCTTTAAAGAAGTCAAGGCCTTGCTCACTTCTAACAGTGTTCTTGCACATTTCAACGAGTCTCTCCCTGTGTGCATCGCTTGTGATGCATCCCCCTACGGGGTTGGAGCTGTCCTGAGTCACCTCAGGTCTGATGGAACTCAGGTTCCTATTGCATACTACTCCAGAACATTGTCTTCTGCCGAGCGCAACTACGCTCAGATAGACAGGGAGGCTCTGGCTGTTGTTGCTGGAATTAAAAAATTCCACGATTTTCTATATGGCAGGCATTTCACGGTCTTCACTGACCATAAGCCTCTGCTGGGACTGTTTACCACACGTAAGCAGACTCCCCACATCATTTCCCCTAGAATGCTTAGGTGGTCTATTTTTTTGTCTGCATATGATTTTTCATTACTCCACAAGCCTGGGAAAGAAATGGGCCATGCTGATGGCCTCAGTAGGTTGCCTCTGCCAGTAGTAGAAGCTGACCCCGCGCCAGCTGTCAACATTCTATCAATCCAAGCCTTGCCCGAGCTTCCTCTTAGTGCCAGGGATGTTACCGCTGAAACAGGTACAGATCACACACTTTCACGTGTCCGCTCCTGGGTCCTGTCCGGGTGGCCTGAGCACTGCCCTAGTCCTGAGTTTCAGAGTTTCTGGTCCAAAAGGAACGAATTGTCCCTTTCTCAGGGTTGTTTGCTTTGGGGAAACAGAGTTGTCATTCCCACCTCAATGAGGACTAGGGTCTTAGAATCCCTCCACGAGGGTCATCCTGGCATTGTTCGCATGAAGGCTCTTGCACGCAGCCACTTGTGGTGGCCTGCTTTAGATAAAGATATTGAGGCTAAGGTACACGCATGCCACATGTGCCAACGATCTCGCCCAGAGATGCCCCAAGCTCCTGTGCATAAATGGGAGGAAACACAGTCCCCATGGTCTAGGGTGCACATTGACTACGCTGGGCCCTTTCAGGGCCAGTTCTTCTTGGTCCTTGTTGACAGCCATTCAAAATGGCTTGAGGTTGTGCCTGTCTCGTCCACCACCACTGCAAAGACTATTCAGGTACTGAGGGGGATTTTTGCTGCACACGGGCTGCCAGATGTCATTGTGTCTGACAACGGCCCTCAATTCACCTCCTCCGAATTCCAAGCTTTCTTACAGGCAAACCTGATTCGTCATGCCACATCTGCGCCTTTTCACCCATCCACCAACGGTATGGCTGAACGCATGGTGCGCATCGCAAAGGACGCCTTGAAGAGACTCACCTACGGGGACTGGCATCACAGGTTGGCTGACTTTCTCCTTTCTTATCGCACCACACCGTCCACTTCTACAGGGAGAAGTCCAGCTGAACTTCGTTGGGGGCGCCAACTTACTACTAGACTTGACCGGTTGCATCCGGACAGACTGCCTTCATCTACCTCACATCCTAGGGCACCTAGACAACTACTTGTGGGTGCCCCGGTTTGGGCTCGCAATTACGGGCCTGGTCATACATGGGTCCCCGCTTCTGTGTCCAGGATCACAGGTCCTCTCTCCTACGAGGTTGCCCTGGACAACGGTCGTGTCCTGCGTCGGCACATCGACCAACTCCGCTCTAGGCGGGACTTTTCTGCTGAAACTCCTGGGTCTTTTCCAGGGGGGGAGGGGGACCCTTTGGAGCAAAGGGAAGGGCAAGAGCTACTGCCCATCGCCACTGAGGGAGCCACAAACGGCTCGTCCCAAGGTTCTGCAATTGCTCCGAAAAGGAAGTCTTGGAGCTTACCCACACAACAGGCACTCACGCCTACTCCAGCCAGGGAGTTACCCCGGGGGCATACTCACTTTCCACACACAGCACACAGCACTCCAGCAACGGAGGATACCCGGGGGCATCCCAACAAATCATTCCCCGCAAGAGAGCTGGCACACAATGCCCAAGGTTGGCCTGACCTTACCCCAAATCCTACAGGGGGTCAAACATACACAGAGCTAGTCGAGGAACCAAGTCCCGACTACAACACCCCTAGCACAAATCAGGGGACACCTGAGTTTTGGGAGAGTACAGAAACCCACACGAGCCCAAACACAGAATGGGGTTCAGGGAATAGACAGCCTCCTGACAGGTCTTGGACTGACCTAGGGGGTTCTACAGAGACGCCCAGCAGTGGCTATCACTTCAAGGGGCCTGAGGGTCTACAGCTAGGTAGGACAACCAGGTCACAAAGCAACAGAAGCCCTGGCCTGACGAGCCCGGTGGGCAAGCAAGCAGGCCAGGCATCGGGGCACAGTCCTTGGAAGACACCAGGGCACAGTAGAGAGAACAGGCTCACGCCTCCCTCCAGTCAGGGGACTTATGCCAGTAACCCAGAGCTAAGAAGGTCACAGAGAGCAAAGAAATCTCCTAAGTACCTAGAAGATTACATAACATTGTTGGCAAGACAAAAGCCAGTAAACAGTGGGAACACTGGGGAGCAAATTGTCGTGTAAAATAAATGTTGTATGTTGATAGTAGTTTTAGCCCGGGGGAAAGGGGTGTTATGTCCCGAGCCTTGCAAACGGCTCGGGCGTTTGCAGGCAGTCCCGGGCAGGTGCAAAGCTGCCCGGGACCAGACAGGCTGTCGCCAGCGCCGTGCGCATGCGCGGGTGCTGGCGCGGGAAAAGTAACCCATTTACCCGGGAGTTGCCTATATAAGAGGCTGTGAGGCGTTTGGGCTGAGCTGAAGCCATCTTCCTGTAAGCTGAACGCTGAATAAAAGAACTTGAGAACTCCAGCTGCTTCTCGTGTCTGTTTTCCCGCCAAGGACGCAACAATGCCTGTATGATACTTCCCTAGAGCAACCTTAGACTGATAATTCCTGATAAATGTGGTATAGAACAACAACAACTTTATTGTCACTTTGAATGTACGCCAATGTACAAGTCCTACCAGTTTATTAGAATACGACTTATTTTTGAAATGTCTTCAAAGGGGGAAGAGGATTTCACTAAACGTCTCGTAGAGGAACTCTGATATTTATATAATTTTTTGAAAATCAACCATCACACTTAACCGGGCCCCAAGAGGAAAGGTAAGCATGTGGTTGAATTGTTAATTGTCCTAGCTAATTAATTCTGGAAGATTACATTTAGTGCCAAACAGGAACTGTCTTGTTTAGGACTAAATTAATTCACTTTCAGTCATCTAATTCTCCTTATGTCATGCAGAGAATGTATCTGAAGGTTAGCTGTCCATTCTAATATTCGTGATTATAATGATATGCTAGACAGACTGGTCAAAAGTCTTCTCTCTGCATTCTACTTCTGGGCTCATTTGGGGGGGGGGTTCACCTCCATAGATATACAGGGGATTAAAAAGGCTACACAAGTAGCTACTCTGCATCAATTGGCTTTTTTAATGTTCTCCCATTGGTCAGCTGGAAGATTCATTAACTGGATCATATGGGAAATCGCAGTATTTTGAGCATTGGAAGGATATGTGGCCACCAGCCAATTAGTAGTGGGTAGTTTGCTCAGAAGGATGAGTCGGGGAGAACTTCTTTAACTCTCAGGCAAAAGGAGATGTTTAGTGTCCCAATGACCAAAGATCCTGTGGGAAAATCCTGTCAGGTCCACCATCATACTCTTGTGTCCTGCCATTGTGCTGTGGGGGGGTGGGGGGATGGCATGCTTGGGATTTTCCCACTTCTGCTGTTTGTTTGGGAATTAGGAGACGGGATGCACTCCTTCCCAGGCACTTTTCGCAGGTTCCAACGTTGCAATCATGCCATCCCCTCTAGTCAAAACACAAGCATTTGCCATACATATTGTTGCAGATAAATGTGGGATGTGCACTGGCATGCATATCTGCCTTGCTTGTATCTCAGATTGACACCTACTTTATCTGTGAGAATTTCTTTCACATTTTGCTTTGATTTGGAAGTGGCAGGGGATATTCCTGGTTTCTATTCCTTTCGGAATAGAAATTATACTGATAATTTACTGAAAGTTGCATTTAAGTTTGGCATTTTGCTTCTTTGAATTATACAGTTATGTATTTATGGATATGATGACTTGCACTATATCGGGTTTTTTTTAAAAAAAAAAAAACCTGAATATAATCTAGATATGTTTACTTTTCCCAGCTCTGGGAGAACTAGCTGGGTTTTGTTCACATTGAACAGTACACATCTTATAGGAGAAGAGTTCTAAATGAACAAGTGTTATTGTTAGTGACACTTCTCCAACAAGGGGGAAAACACAGCTGATTTTTTTGATTCCAGATGGAGTTTGCAATTATGACAGAGAAGCAGCCAAAAGAGAAAGAATGGGGGGAGGGAATAAGGAAGCCTTTCTGCTTGTGATATAATTAGAATTTGATGCTACAAAGAGAGAAAAATAAACAATTGGCTTTATCGTGCTTCCCCCCCCCCAAAAAAATTTAACTGTACCAAAAAGTGCAATATTTAGGAATAAAATCCTTCCAATGGCTTCCCACGGAAGTCAAAATGTAGAAAAAGAGTTTAATTTAGTGCAGGATTATTCACACAATCCCTCTAAATTTCCAGGGATTAATTTATAAGATCATGACAAAATAAACTAGAAGAGTTGCATTGAATAAAGTCCAGCAATGTCTACTATTTTCATATGTCACCCACAAATGAAGGTAAATATACGTGTCCCAGGATAATGTTGCAGGATCCAATCTGGGTCAGTCATCAGGACCAAAGGTTTAGTCTTCCGAGTTTTTGGATTTGTGCTGGCGGCCATCCTCAGGGAATTTCTCTCTAGCAGAGTGTGTCCTTTGGGCTATTTTATGTGTGGCATTTATATCAGGGCGGTTGTGTGTGGCTTTTTAGATGTTCATTGGGGTGTTGACGGCTATTGTTTCCTTCTGCTGGCAAGCCATCACCTCCTACAATAAGTACTTGATAAGTTGGTGGTTAAATTAGCAAACCCCACTGTTGGAAGCCCTGAAAGATCCAGTAAAGGACAGATCTTTGTGGAAAAAATCCATCTTTGTGGTTACTAAGAGTCAACATGGACTTGATAGGTCATCATCATCGTTATGCACATGCGCGGCGCCCCCCATGCGCAGCGCACGTGCACGGTGCCGCCCCCATGCACGGCGCACATGCACGGCGGTGCCCCCATGCGCGGAGCGCGTGCACGGCACTGCGAAAAATTGCGGATCGCCGCCTTTGGGCGATCGAGCAGGGGGTGGGACTAGATGACCTCCAAGGTCCCTTCCAACTTTATTATTGTTATTATTGTTATTATTCTAGCCCAGTGTTTCTCAGCCTTAGCCAAGTTGTGCGGATTTTAGTTCCTAGAAATCTCCAGCCAGCATGCAATTTTTCTTGTTATTATTTGTTTGTTTGTTTGTTTGTTTATTATTACAACCAGCTCTGGGAGGCTCTCCATCACAAGATTGGCTATTGTTTCTGTTTTATTCCGAAACAGATCATTGAGGCATAAAACCATCAATTTGGATATTATCCTTCTCAGCTCTGCTGCATTAACTTTGCAGCCACAGAAAAACAGGACCCCAAAATGTTCACTGACCGTTCCTTACAACTTGAATTTTTGTTTAAAGTTATTTTTTATCTTTATAGTTAAAAAAATAATTAACTATTATTCCTGTTAGATGGCTTTTTCTTCTCATAGGGCAAAATATGAAAGTTAGTATACTTAAGTCATGTGTAAAATCGTGAAATTAATAACTAAAGCCATATTCTGTTTGCCTCGTGGGGTTTTTTTTGAGGGTTTTTTTGGCAAATAATGGGGGGGGTTTCTCTGTGAGCAGATAACTTCTCTTTCTTTTATTATTATTTTTTGTCTTCTTTACTTTTTCTTACTAACTCGACTTCTCAGAGGCAATCAGGTGTCAGTGATGAGTCAGCATTGGTTGTTCCAATGATTCAAATCAGGAACCGACTGTACAGTGATGTGAGCAATGCATTTCCCTGGTTAAGTACTTTCACTTTGCATATTAAGAGCTGAAGGGTGAAGTAATTTATTCTAAGAATTCTTGTTACAGTGTGTTCCCTTTTTCAAGGCAAATGAAATGTGTACAGTTTCAGCGCTGGACAACCTGCACTGTTGAGATTCTTTAAAACTATCTTCTTCCTGTAAATCATAGCTTGTGGACTGTAAACTTAAGTTAAGTCATTCTGTAGGGTAGCAGTATGCGGCGAACAGAATTAAAAATAAGGCTGGGTGACTCTATGTGTAGATTACACTAGGTTTGCCTTTCATTCGTAAGACTCTTCTGACTTGGACATCAAAAAACAAAGTTGACAATGAAATGCATACTTTTGGAGGATTTTATTTCCTCTTTCAACAAGGAAGGAGGAGGAATAAATCATTTTTCATAGCCTTCTTGGACCAAAGGAGCTAGACAAAGAGCAATATTATTGATTTTTCCCTTCTGGGGATAAAAGGTTAAAAAAAATACAGGAAATACATTCAGATCTCTTCTGATCTAAATTTGTTCAGTGTTTGAGAAAAATCAGATCTCAGCTTCCTGCTTCCAAGGTCAGAGTCTACTTCTGAATATGGAAGAAGGAACAGATGTATTCTCTATCCACAGGCAGCCTTAGTTATCATTCCAGTTCCCATGGCATTTTATCTGAAATGCATTCTGACTTAAAATACACAGGTTTATAGATACTTTGCAACAGTGATACTTTTACATCATGTCGCCACGATGTAAAAAAGATGTTGAGACTCTAGAAAGAGTACAGAGAAGAGCAACAAAGATGATTAGGGGACTGGAGGCTAAAACATATAATGAATGGTTGCTAGAATTGGGTATGTCTAGTTTAATGAAGAGAAGGACGAGGGGGGACATGATAGCAGTATTCCAATATCTCAGGGGCTGCCATAAAGAAGAGGGAATCAAGCTATTTTCCAAAGCACCTGAAGGCAGGACAAGAAGCAATGGGTGGAAACTAACCAAGGAGAGAAGCAACCTAGAACTAAGGAGAAATTTCCTGACAGTGAGAACAATTAATCAGTGGAACAACCTGCCTCCAGAAGTGGTGAATGCTCCAACACTGGAAGTTTTTAAGAAGAGACTGAACAGCCATTTGTCCGAAATGGTGTAGGGTTTCCTGCCTGAGCAGGGGGTTGGACTAGACGACCTCCAAAGTCCCTTCCAACTTTACTATTATTATTATTAGTTCCCATGTAATAAAAGGTATAACATTTGCATAAATGCCAGTTTGAGGGTCTTTCACATGTTAGTTTGGGAATGAAGATCAGATAGGTTCAAGGATTGAATGAAATCCTGGAATACCCTGAATTCAGGATTCCCATTAGAGAATTTATCACTTTGATAAATGGGGATGAGGTTACTGGCCTGTTTAAATACTCATAGGGGTCATAGGACCTCAGTTCAATTTAAAACTATCACATACACACACAAAAACTATCACATACATTTCTCTAAAAAGCTGAAAAGTCAACAAGTGCAGGAGACATATTCTGTAAATCAGTAAGTGTTAAGACCACTTTATAATGCCTTGATAAGGCCGGACTTGGAATACTGCATCCAGTTTTGGTCGCCACAATGTAAAAAAGATGTTGAGACTCCAGAAAAAGTGCAGAGAAAAGCAACAAAGATGATCAGGGGCTGGAGGCTAAAATATATAAAGAACAGTTGTTGGAATTGGGTATGTCTAGTTTAACGAAGAGAAGGACGAGGGAGGACATGATAGCAGTGTTCCAATGTCTCAGGGGCTGCCCCAAAGAAGAGGGAGTCAAGCTATTCTCCAAAGCACCTGAAGGCAGGACAAGAAGCAACGGATGGGAACTAATCAAGGAGACAAGTAACCTAAAACTCCGGAAAAATCTCCTGACAGCTAGAACAATTAATCAGTGGAACAACTTGCCTCCAGAAGTTGTAGGTGCTCCAATGCAGTTTTTAAGAAGAGATTGGACAACCATTTGTCTGAAATGATATAGGGTTTCCTGCCTGAGTAGGAGCTTGGACTTGAAGACCTCCAAGATCCCTTCCAGCTCTGTTATTCTGTTATTCTTTCTTGGTTAAAGCCTGAAATGATCAAATGGCATGAAGGAAACACAGTAGATATGACAGGCCTCACAGATGTTTACAAGTAATTGATTTAGGCATTTAAAGATAATCTCTTTACATCGCAAATGTGCATTCCTTTGTTTGAGCAGTAGTCCTGTTCAATTCAAGCATCTTAATTTTCAGTGTACATGTAAACAATATCAATGGACTATTTCGCCAATATTCCTAATGGTGCTGCCAGATATTTCTTCTTTTCTTCTATATCATAAAGCTGATTTTCCAATTAAGAACAGCCTACTTTATAAATATTTTCAAATTATTTAGGGGGAAAAGTTATTTGTTAAATATATTATTGATGTATTTTATGACACGTATTCTCACTGCTTCAATCAACATAACACAATCAGTACATAAAAATCATAATCATCAATGCTATCTATGTATAATATGTCTGAAATGATACAAATTCAATCCTTTATATTACAAATTATACTGATAGTGCCGTCATTCGTCCTACATGCATAACTTGTTTTACAATCCCAAATGCTCTTTGGGGAAAAAACAAAACAGGGATTTTAACAACGTCCAAAATGTCAGAAATTAGATCATGCTTGTGGAGCAGAATTCCCAAACATAGGAACTCCAGTATTTATTATTTTTTTTATCCTGCCTTTATTATTTTTGTAAGTAACTCGATGTGGTGAACATACTTAATATTCCTTCCTCTTCCCATTTGCTGCACAACAGCAACGAGATGGGATGGGTTGGGTTGAGACTTAGGCTTAGGCTTTCATGCCTGCAATAGGACTAGAACTCATAGTCTCCTGGTTTCTAACTTGGTACTTTAACCACTAGACCAGGGGTAAACAACCTTGGCTCCTTTATGACGCATCATAAAAGAGCCAAGGTTGCCTACCCTTGCACTAGAGCAGTGGTTCTCAACCTGTGGGTAGGGACCCCATTTGGGGTCGAATGACCATTTCATGGTGGTCTCCAAACAACGCAGTCCACCATTTTTTTCCCCTTTTCCTTAGCTGTGCTACTCCCTTTTATTCTATTGGCTTTCGAAAGCCAATAGAATAGACTCTCTTGAATAGAGTCTAATTCTATTGGCTTTCAAAAGCCAATAGGAATTGTCCAGGCTGTCTCTGCCCTGCTGAGCCCGCCAAAAGTCCCATTTTGCAAACGGTGCTGTACCAGTTGAGTAGTCCTCGACTTACGACCGGTTGGGGGGTTGCAGCATTAAAAAGGTTGAGAACCACTGCACTAGACCAAACTGACTCTTATCCACTTAAATTATTACATTAATAATTATTAAATTACGAAAGTATCTTCTTCAATGTATTAAAATTGGTTCTAAATGGGAAATAAAATTTAGTTTCTGGAATTCTTGTAGCTGGCACTAGCTGACAATTGTGCTTGGAAAATGTCCACAGACCGTGACATTATTGAACCTCATGAAGAATGAAAACTTTCGCTAAACGTGTTTTTCATAGGCAGGCTCTAATCAGAGTAATGAAATAGAGCTTACAAAAAAAAACACCCTTAATTAGATGTAAGGTGCACAAAATTTAATAATACATCTTGTATCAGTCATTAACCTGCAGGCTAATGTACATCACAAGGTTACTGCTATGTGGATCATTGTTGTGGGTAGATCTATTTCCTGATTGGAGTTCTCCAAATGAAGACTATAAACACATATACACATATAGAAAGGAGGAAATGATTAAGAAAGAGAAATAAAACATAGAGAACTCCCAATTGGATTTTTCTCTCTCTCTTATCTCTTTATCTGTAGTTGTTAAACTAGCAACAACTTCATAGCTTTACCTATGAAGGATATGTGTATTTTTTTTTTAAAAAAAAGGTCAAATATCCATGATACCATGTAAATTGAATGTAACTCTCCCTGGTTATATCTACCTGTCTCATTAGGTCCAACTGATCCAGGAGATTATTCTTCTCTGCTATGGCATTCACCCCTGTGGAACATCATCCCCACTCAAGGTGAGATTGTCCATGCCCATACTGATTTTTTCAGAAAACCCGTCAAACTTGATTTGCAGAACAAGTTTGGGGATCCTGTGAAATAGGGAGCCTATGAAATAGTTACATTTGCATGCAAGACTGAATTCATCATAATTACACAATATTTTCTAGTCACTGCTGCTAAGAGTGTTGAGAGGACCCTTTAGTTAAATGATCTGACCAGTTCTTTCTACATTCGGTAGTTCCTAGGAGTTCTTCTTAAGTTCCCAAAGGTGCTTTTTCAAAAGGCAACTGGACTTTGTTTTTCCTTCAAGATGTTTCACTTCTCATCCAAAAAGCTTCTTCAGTTCTGAAGAATTTTCTGAAGAACTGAAGAAGCTTCTAGTATGAGAAGCAAAATGTCTTCAAAGTAAAACACAAAACATTCAATTTAAGGCTCAAAATACACAACCAAATAATATCTACACTTTCCAGTTGCCTTTTGAAAAGCACCTTTGGGACAATTATGACTTAGATAACCGAGAATCTCCATAGATATTCTTCTTAAAGTCTTTTTTTCTAGCAAACTCTCGTTGTCTCCCCTTACCGAGGATCTGTAAGGAACAGGGGAAAGTTGGGAATAAAGAAAGGTCAGCAAAGAGAAATCACTCAACAGACCTTCACTCAACAGTGCTACCTTAGAGACAGTAAAGTTTCTGGTGGCACGTTGACATATTGTAGATGATAGAAGTTTCCACACAGCATGGAGGAAGACTTGTGTCATCTTATGAGCTAGGGATGGGCAAACTGTGAGCATCTGGAGGTTGCAGAAGTTCTACATTGCTTGGAAGCACACCCAATGGTGAGGAAAGCTGAAAGTTGCAGATCAGCATCTGCAAGGCCGCAGTTATGCACCCTACCACATTTTTTTGTTCCTAGAGCATCCTGTTGTCAATCCTAAAATTGCACCCTTGGCCTGTGTTAAGTTTTGGTTCAGTACAATTCCTCTTTCATGGTGTTTGATTTTCTCCCATCAGATATTGATCTCATGCTGTATCCTGTCCTCAAACCTTTAAAATGAAGAGCAGTTATTTGTTTAAAATAGAAATAAAGACATGGCAGAAAAGGATATTTTTCTTTTCATTTTCACAGTCACCCGTTTTATAGCTGAGCATTGCAGGAATCATCAGTTCTTCAGCTTTGGGAGGGATTAAGGAATCTGAATGCTCTTGACGATTCACCAACACAAACACCAAGGGTAGCCTAATGTTCCTTGAGCTTTCCTTTCTTGTAGGCAATTTAAAGTATAAAAATGAATGGGCAGAGGAGGCACAGAAAGTCACCGAATTAAATTTTCTGGCGACTTAATGATATATACATGTTCAAATACAAATATCTGTCCTGGATTAATTTACTAGATCACAGTTCTAGCAAGAACAAAGGCACAATAGTTATTAAGCCATAGTTTTATGATTAATAAATAAAAGGTATAATACAGCTGAGAAGAGAACAACAGGAATTAAAAGTGTGTTTGCTCAACTTCTAGCAATAAAATAATTCTAATCATTTTGCAGGGTTCAACTGCCTGTGCAGGATACTTCATAAAATTGGTTCTTCCATTAAGTACCACCATTCAGAGCCTTGGCAAGCTTTACGAAAAAAGTGGCATCATTTTCTATTTTACATACATCCCTACTGCATTTAGGAAATTACTTGCAAAAGCACACTATGCAATCAGAATCAGCATGAGGGAGCTGTCAGGGAGCAGACTAAATCAGAAACGATCCGGCTTTAAATTGCCGCTTACACATGAATCATTCTGAATAAATTTTAGGTCACCTGATTTCTTAACCAATGGGCAACTCTCACAAGATTGTTGTGAGTAGCAGTGTGCAAAGGTTTGAAATCTGAGACATTTCAGTGTGAAACACTCAAAGTGGGGTTCAAAATTGCTGCTTCCAATTTGGAAACGGACTGTTCCATCCGTTTTCAGGCATGCTTCAAGGTCAACATGATCCAGTTTCAAGCTCAAAACATCTTTTTACAAACTCAAAACACTTCTAGAACGGTGAGGACAAGCTGTTGTGAATTCAAAAGCAGTATTTCAAGTCTGAAATATTTCAAATATAAAAATGTTTTGCATACCACTAATTGTGGGGATGAAATGAATAGAGCTCTTTGTACTAGCCTATGCATCTGGATGAAAGGTAGGAGATAAATATGATTAATAGATACATCATACACAATATTTGCTAGGGAAATTAAATTGGGCCTTTAGAGGAAAAATCAATAGAATTGAGGTAGATGTGAGGAAAAAGGAGAATTTTTCTAACATCTTACAAAGGTTATTATTATAACTCTACAGCTGGAAGTCTTGACAGCCTTATTACAAAACAATATACTGGGGTTGTGGTCAAACATATGTCCACTTATCAGAAGCAAAGCCTGCTTATTTATGTTTGCTTGCATATTTATTAGAATTACATCTCAACATTCCTCTAGATTTGGATAAGGTACAGCCACACAATAGTATTTTAACTCTACAACAGCTATAAACACCAAATTGCTTAGGAAAACATTTTGACTAGCATAGGTGCCGCCTTATGTGAACCGAAAATAAATAATGCAGGCATTTTATTTGCCTATTTTTTTACTTTCTTTAAATTTGCATTTTCAAGTTTATATTTTGAATAATTAGTCTTTCTGGACAGAGTGTTATTACATGGTGGACATTGTGATAATGATGGTGACGGTGGGGATGATGAGGACACCTCAAAAACTGGAGATGGCCTATCACTATACACCTTTCAGATTACAAAAATGAATAAAACCATTGCATTTTAAAATGTGTGTCATAGCCATAATAAAATCATTATTGCAAACCGAAGCCATAAAGCAACTACTCTTAGACCAATAAACGTCATGTCTTAAAAGCCACTTCGTTTTTAATCCCTGAGACTAAAATACGAATATCACCATGGTTGAAAAAAGCCACTAATAGACATAGCCATTCCTGACTATTCCATTTGTCTGTGGAGATTCATGTATTGATTAATATTGAAGATTAATTTTATTAGATTGGGTACTGGATCTCTGTCATGGTAGTATTCCAGCGTAATTGTTCAGAAATGGAAATTTTGAATAAACAGTCATTAGTAAACCAAAGCTGGGACGGGTATTCAAAGATTGGTCTCCAAGGCTATGTGAGTAACTTATGGTGGATAGAGGCTGTGCACAAAATGCAAATTCACATGTACTTTGGCACATTTATATCCCACCTTTCAGCTTTAAAGTTTCTAAAATGAGCTTAGGAGAGTAATGTTAACCAGTCAACTGTCCATAAGCTTCTAATTTAAAGAGGGAAAAAGAGAGGAAAGGAAAAGGAGATGGTCTATTCCCCAGTTCTTAATAGTTTATGGTTTCTATGATCCTCAACTATGATGAAAACAGCCTTCCCAAGGTAGACCAATGAAACCACCACTTATAGGATAATTGGTCTTCTATCTTCTTTTCACAAGGTTGGGGGGGTCTCAAGAACATCTAAGAAGAAAGTCCAGCAGCATCTGATTGGACTCAGATATTTTCTTTGATGCCATGCCCACCCTGTAGTTAACAGTTCTCCCAAGACTGATGATCCTGAACCTATCTGCCTTTCGAAAGATTCTCAAGACCTGGCTTGTTCCCCAGGCACTGACTCAAGAGGTATTATCCATTCTGGTTGATTTTGGTTGGATGAAGTTGACCTGGGTGCCATATTTGATTTAAATATATATTTATATCCTGCTTATTTTTATAAATCACTCAGGGCGGTGAACATACCCAATACTCCTTCCTCCTCCTATTTTTTCCACAACATCAACACTATGAGGTGGGGTGGATTGAGAGAGAGAGAGAGAGAGAGACCCCAGCCCAAGGTTACCCAATTGACTTTTAGGTTAAGGCTGGCCTAGAACTCACCATCTCCTGGTTTCTAGTCTAGTACCTTAACCACTAGATCAAACTGACTATGTTTGTTTTCCATGTATATTTCTTTTTAAAGTTTTCTTACCTTTGAGTTTTTTGAGTTTGTTTTTAATGTTTACTTGGGTTGTTATGCACTGTTCTTCTTTATGTACCCTTTCCTGAGTTGCGTATCAATTGGACAACAATATTAAATCAGTTTAATAAGTAAATGAATAAAATAGATGAATGCTACCACCACTCATTTCTCTCTTTGTAAGCCATGTTGAGTCTACTGGTTTCAGTATATACACCAAATAATTTTTTTAATAACAAAATAAATTGGGACTTGAAAAGTCAGTCTGAGTTTTCAATCTGCTTAGTCTGCTATCTATTGATGGAAGACAAGAGAAGGCAAGGGAAAAATAAGTGTTAATTTAGCTTGGATGCTTTAGCCTTAATGCAACGAGTGTTGTACAGAAAAAAAATCCATCTGTTTTACTTAACTATTTCAGTTTAATATAAGACATTTTGTGGGATCCTTGGTGTTCTCTGAGCTTAGTTGTTTTCTTGCAAACATATCGTCCAAGTAAGTAACATCATCAGCGCTAGAAAGAAATTTTGTTTTTGAATATTCTTTCAAAGGAGAAGAGCTTTTCAGTAAAATTCTTGTGGGTGTTCTAGGGTGCTTTTGCACAAACTTGATTATGAGGTGCAAAGAGTAGATTGTATATGAAAATCCTTTTTTTCACAAAGTGGTCTCCATAGGAATCTATAGTTCAGATACTACTATTACTATTAATAGAAATATTTATACGTTAAATACAGTCCCAGTTATATTGATGGAATCCAAAAAACTGGAGGAGAACTCATTGGAACTTTAGAAGAGCCCAACTTTTCAAGCAAAGTAGTCATCTGATGTTGTTTTTACATTCTTTGCTTCAGCAGTGAGGTGGGAAGGATTCCAAAATAGTTTTAGCATCATCCAGAAAGGTGATGGAATCAACTTTTTATGAAATCTGAAGGAATTTCATTGCAGAAAAGGCAACCATCTTTTGGCCATCTCCATGGCTTGAATTACTAAACTAGGGATTGCTATTCACTTGACACATTTATTTAACGACACTGATTTAAGGCATTCTCTTCTTGTCGTTTGGATCATTTCTATCGGCTGGATTTATGATGCACAAAATCATCAAGCAGCAGATGAGAATATGCTTTTCTTTTGAGTTAGTGAAACATTTCAAGGACTTGACAGAGTACATGTATATGTGTAAGTGTGAATGAAGTAGTTGAGTTTCAGGAAGGAAAGACAAGCATCTACGTGGAGGTCTTCTACTTCAACTCCCTGCTCAAGCAGGAGACTTTAAGCCATTCTGGACAAATGGCTGTCCAATCTTTTCTTGAGAAATTTTAGCATCCACAACTTCTGGAGGCAAGCCATTCCACTGATTAATTGTTCCGTCAGGAAATTTCTCCTCAATTCTAGGTTGGCTCTCTTCTAAAGATCTTCCATCCGTCACTTCTTCTTCTGCCCTCAAGTCTTTGGAGAATAGGTTGACCCTGTTTTCTGTGATGGCCCCTCAAGTACTGGAAAACTGCTATCATATCACTCCTTGTCCTTCTCTTCTCTAGTTCCATCAATCGTTCATTATAAAGTTTAGCTTCTAGACCTCTTGTCATCTTTGTTGCTCTTCTTTGCACTCTTTCTAGGGTCCCAACATCTTTTTTTGTATCGTGGTGACCAGAACTAAATGCAGTATTCCAAGTGTGGTCATAGGTGGGATATCGATGTCCCAAATGTGAAAAAGTTTTAACCCAAGGCTGAGGCATACATTTGGCCTGGAAAAAATTCCAAGATCAATTGATCAAACTGTCCTTAGAACATTTGAGAGAAATTGCAGCTGGTTACAAAAATCATTAGTCAGGGTGGTCACCAGGTTAGAAAGTAACTGCTGTGAGGGAGCTGAGCAGGTTCATTCTTCAAAAGAAGTGGGAATAAGATAGCACTCTCCAAAAATCTGAAGGGATGTCACCTAGAAGATGATCCAGAAGTAGAAAAATTGCCTTAAAGTAGAATCTGGCTGAATGTTTGAAAGCTTTCTAGCGATTTATGGTTAGAACAGTGTTTCTCAACCTTGACAACTTTAAAATGGGTGGACTTCAACTCCCAAAATTCCTTCAGGGGAAGTTGGACTCTGTCTAGGTGTACACTCTGGTTTCTGATTCCAGGTCACACCAGGTAAGGCTTATTATGAAATTGGGAAGAGTTCCTCCTGACTAATTGGGACCAAACTAAGGGAGACCATCCAGCAGGTTGCTCTGGCTTACATTTCTGTTGATTGGAGATGCTTCAAGCAGACTTGGCCTCCATTTCATTTCCCACCATGCTCCTGAAACTGCAGAGGGAAGGCCCACAAGATACCACCTGGAGCCTGGATAACGCACATCCTTCTGAAATGGCAGGAATCCCCACTTTCACCTCCCACAGATCTTCTACACCAGGGGTCCCCAACCCCGGTCCGTGGACCAGTACGGGGCCACGGCATGCCAGCAACAGGGCTGCACAAATAAGCAAGGCCCCATCCGCGGGATGCAGGCAGCACACAAAACCACACACCCTTGGGTCCTTGGAAAAAACCTCTCTCCACGGAACCGGTCCCTGGTGCCCGAAAGATTGGGGACCTCTGTTCTACACCATAAGAGAAGATCTTGAGGAAGAAGGGAGGGGAACCCCAGCCCACCTCCCATCTGAACAACAACAAAAAAGCCAACCCTTCACCCACAGCCAGTGGCACTGGAGTCTGAGCGTGGATGGCTCCAAGTGGCTCCTCTCCTGAATACCCACCCCAAGACTGCAGCAGACTTTCTCTCCTCCTCTTCCTCCTCGCAGGTGCCAAGCCGAGCTTAGGCTGGGGGGGGGGAAAGGGGGGAGAGCAATAGCATCCGGAAAGAGACCCTTTGCAGACCCGGCAGACTTGCAGCACCCCCCCTCCCCGAAAAAAAAAAAAAAGCAAGCCAGCAAACCCAACCAGCTGCGTGGGGGCAAGTCAGGCTCCCCCTGGACCGGGCGTCCGAAGTGGCCCCCAGCTGCGGGGGAGGGTGGGGGGCTTGGCCCGGGGGCGTCGTCGAGGGCTGCGAGAGAACCCGCCTCCCTTTTCATCCCGTCGCCCCCACCCACCCGCTCGTGTCGCCTGGGCTGGGGGGGGGGGGGAGGTTCCTGAAAGCAGAGGCTCACTCGCGCGCAGCCACGCGCGCGCGCGGGCGCGGGGGCGCGCCTTCTACCCTCCCTGGCTCACACACGGCGCCGCCGGAGCGCTGCTCTCTGCTTCCCCGCCGCCGCCGCCGCCGCCGGTGCTCCCGGTTACGCCAGCCAGCCTGCCTGCCTGCCTGCCTGCCTGCCGCCTCTCACCCTCTGCCTTCGCCTCCGATTCTGCGCACAGGAGCCCCAAAGCCTGTCATTCTGCACGGCGGCACAGTTGTTGTTGGGTGTTTTTTTTTTTTTCCCCGCTCGGGTCGGCGAGCGAGTGGGGGGAAACACACACACACGCGCGCACACACACACACACACACACAGAGAGAGAGAGAGAGAGAGGCACAGGCACGCGAGCAAGCCCACGCAGAGCCAGCCGCGGCGAGGAGAGGGGCGCGCGAGGAGCCCCGCTGCCCCCCAGCCCAGCATGGCTTCGGGGGACCTTTACGAGGTACGCCGCCCCGGCGGAGCTTGGCCGGGCTTCTCCCGGGGGCAGCCAGCCGGCCACGGGAGACGGGCAAGGAGGGAGGCAGGCGGGCGGGCAAGGAGGGAGGCAGCCGGGGCGGCTCTTCCGCGGGGTCTCTCGTCGGAGTTGCCGGAGGAAGCGGGGAGGCGAAGGCAGAGCCAGGCGCCGCCGTCGCCGTCGCCGCCGGGGCTTGAGCCGGAGGGGAGGGAGCGAGGGAGCCCTCCCCTCCCTCTGCTGCTTCCCCCACTTCCCATCGGGGGAGGTTGGGGAGGGCGAGCGGGGGACAGGCGCTCGGGGGAGCTGGGGCTCCCTGGACCGAGCGCTTTCCCTGGGCGGAAAAGTCCAGGTAAAGTGGCCGAAAAAGGAAGAAGCTGCGGCTGGCCGAAGTCTTGGCCGGCACCAAACTCTGCTTCTCCTCTTCCTCCTCCTCCTCCTCTTCTGGGGGGCTGCTGCAAGGCAAGGAGGATGGGAGGGGTTGATTGGGTGGGAGGAGCTACAAAGGTACAGATGCATGCTGGGTGTTCTGGGTTTTTTCCCCCCTCCCCTTCCCTCCCCTAGGAGGGGGCTTGGGTTGCAAGGAGTGGGGTCCCAGGTTGGCAGTAGTGGCTGGGGTCTCCGAAAAGAGGGCTGGTGGGGTTGGATTTGAGTGGCAGAAGACCACCAAGGGGATGGCTTTGATTGACTCTGTGGTGCTGAAGGCTAAGCTGGACTTAGTGGGTTTCTTTCCAGTGTAGGAGAAATGCAAAGGCAGGAATCATCTGTTGTTATGAAAGGTACTAGATTATCTATGGCTAGATTGGGTCAGTTGTTCATGCATGTTCAAGCCTTTGTAGACCCTATCTTTGACATGTCTGTTGATAGAAGGGCATATTTGTAGCTCAGGACTGAACTGTGGGGTCCTTGAAGCTCTCTGAGCTTGGTGGTGTTTTTCAACCTTATCGTGCCTTTCTTTGGGATCAGCCTTGGACTCGCTACGATTGCCACCTCATGTGCCGTAGGTACACCCACATCCCCGCCAAAATGTCCTGCCATTATGTCTGGGGCCACTTCCAGAGCTCACGTGTGGCTGCATTTTTCTCTTGAAGTACCATCGCCCTTGGCCTTCTAGCTCAGGGTTGTCAAACTCACAACGTCACGTGATGTGTTGTGACGCGACTTTTTCCCCGTTGCCGGAACTGGGGCGGGCGCGGTTTCGGCATGACACATCCGGCCCGTGGGCCGGCAGTTTGACAACCGTGTTCTAGCTCATCTTATGGCCTAGTTTACCTCACCAAGGGAAATTTCAGAGAAGAGGCAACAGATGTTCCATAACATATAATTACATTAAATACTATAGTATCATTTGGGGTAGTCTTCTCCAAATTTTCCACAATGAAAGAGAGACTTCATTCATTTGGTATTTCAGATAACATTTTTATTTGTAGCCAATTATTGGATCAATTACTTGTTAATATTTTACTTGTGATCAATCCCAGTTGGAAGTTTAGGTCATATTTTCTATTCAACCCGTGAGAAATGACTAATGTGTTTATAATTCTATGGTTAAATAGCCTATTTGATTGCGGCAATTACTATTACATCAAATAATTATTCTTTATCAAAGAAGTAATCTGTGTCAAAGATGACAACTGATATTAAATATGATTGTAAAGCAGATCATTGTCTCAATCAAATATCATCCTGCATACATCTATACATTTCCTTCACATTGTCTTTTAGTAATGAACAACAATATGCAGAGTACAGGAAGAGTAGCAGATAATAAATGAAAGAAATTAAAGACATAAAACTAAAAAAAAAGAAAAGTAAATATAACTACCTTAGTTTACACCAGGGGTAGGCAACCTTGGCTCTTTTATGACTCGTGGACTTCAACTCCCAGAATTCCTGAGCCAGCATGGCTCAGCTTGGAAACCTCTCTTTCCCCTCAGTGTGGCTGGTTCAGGAATTCTGGGAGTTGAAGTCCACCAGTCATAAAAGAGCCAAGGTTGCCTACTCCTGGTTTACACCAACATCATTCACTGTAACCCTCCATATCTTTCTTCTATTGCAATCCATTCTTAATTCCACCCTGTCTATACATTGATTTATCCACTGCATTTTTTTTTCTTTAAAATCACCAACTTCATCCTACGACTGATTCCTTGGCTTTTAACTCTTCCATCAATTCCCTTTCCTATATCAAAGTGATCTGTGCTTCAAATCAATCAGGTTCTCACCCAACAACATGGCAGCGTCCACCTATAAAATTATACATGCGTGTATGGCCCTACCAAAAATATTTTCAAGTCCACACAATTATTCTGTATGTTTATCCGTAAATACATTAAACCACTAAGAGGATGCCATGTCATTATCTTCCCGCCCTGAAACTGTTATTAAGTATTCTATTTATTCTCCCAAGTCTTTATTTACATTGTATACCTACTATATCATATTCAGCAACCAGTCCCCAGACAAAACATTCCATAATTCAAGCCTATTTACTTTATCATATGCTTTTTTAAAAAAAAATCAAATACCATACTAAGTACAGTAATAGTATTTGATGTTAATTGGTTGTGGGAAGCCTGATGGGCACTGAAAACTAGGAGTGCCAAACAAACCAGGTGACTTACCACATGACCCTTTGTTTTGGCCACTTTCTAGCTGTCCTTTTTCCTGTCAGCACAGCTGATTTCCTGTCCGCCCTCTGCGACCGTCCCCCTCTTCCTTTTGCAGTGACCTGCCCAGCACAGCCAACTTCCTGTCCGCCCTCTGCGTCTGTCCCCCTCTTTTGCAGCGTGCTTAATACCAAAGAAACCACGAGGAGAACATTTTCATATCAAATGCATCTAGTTTTGAAGCAGTCAAATACCAAGGTACCACTGTACACTAAATTTTCTCAGATCCATTTATTCCTTAGTGACCTCCCCCAAAGTGGAAACCCTTTCTTCCTACTACCCACCTAGCATAAAACTACGTTGTACTTCCCAATTTTACTCATTCTCATCTGTTTTACCTTCAGGATTCTGCCAAGCAGCTTCTCAGGCAAATGTAACAGATTTATTTTCCTGTTGGTTCTTTGTTTACGCTTTGTTAACACTCTTAGCATTGAGGAACAATAACAGTGAACTTTCCAGTTAGACATAAATGCAGTTATCACATATGCATTAAACAAGTGGTAGAAACACTCCAGACAATAGCCTCCATATTTTTAACATTTCTCCAGTTATGTTATAATTATTTATTAATTTTATTTGCCGCCCATCTCACCACAAGGCAACCATACTTGCAGTCTTTTCATTTCTTGCTGCATTCTTTCATCATTTTTGCTGAACATTATTACCGTTTCATTCTTCATCATACCTCTCTAATTCCTGTAGAAAACCTGACAATATTTCCTCCAGCATTCACTCATTTTGCTTTTGTCTCAAATCATTTAATCACTTCCTTGTTTACCGCTTTGCTCACTTACATTTTTTAAAATATTCATGATTTTTTTTCTCTATTTTTATTTTATTCAATACAAGGTTCAAGTACAAAACTCCAAAGAGGACAAAAAAGAAAAAAACACACAAACAATTAAGCTATTAAGAAAAAGGTGAATCAACCTCCCCCAACAGATATAGACATATTATCCCCCTAATTGAATGCTCATTAATACATTACTACAAAAATTTATTTACATTTTCTCTACCTCTTTAGGCTTATCTGTTTCTTACTTTCCTTGACATTATTTGTAGCTATTTTCTTCTACCTGCTTATTATGCATTATCTTTCTTCCTCTTATTTTTTCAGTAATCATTCTCTTACACATATTTGGCTCCGGGTATCACTGTGAATCAGTTACACTCACATCTTTTCATTTCACTGCTGCTTACAAGCTGGTTCTTAGAAGGGTAGAACCATTTAGTCTGCATCGTTCTGTCTTTTAAGAAGTGAAAGAGTTGCTTTTCTTCCTAAATTTCTTAGAGTATAATAAGGTTGATGTTTGTGGCTGGGGGAGGATACCCAAACATCATGATGATGGTGATGGTGATGGTGATGATAATGATGATAACAACTGCTTTAAACTTAATGTAAACCGCTTTAAACTTGATTGTAAAAAAAATTGATTTTTGTAACAGAATTGTCCAAGTCTGTCTTACCCAATTCAGTTGTTTCAGCTACTAACTTTCAGTTTTAATTCCAACGTAACTTCTGTGCACCTCATCCCATATTTAACAGGGGGCATGCACAAGTGCATTGACGTGCCTATCATCCCTGTCACATTTTAGTTTTTTTCATTTTGTTGGTTCAGATTTGTAATTTTTGTTTGATGAATAAATTTAAAAATGATGAAGATGGTGGTAGTGGTGGTGAAGATTGGAGGAGAATGACCGGAGACTTGAACATTTGGTCTGACTTTTCTCTCCTCTTGTTTTTACTTATTTTTGTCCCAAGCATCCCTGGAAAATCACACCCTTTTTATTTGGTGTGATTGTTGTCTTGGAAATGCTGGGTGCTGCAAACAGGCGCTCAGGGGTATAGATGTGATCTGTAGGCCACTGTTGTAGAGGTGGGGTCCTTGGTGCTCTCCGAGCTGGCTTGTTTTCTTGCAGACGTTTCATTACTGAACTAGGTAACTTCATCAACAACATGATGATGTTACCTAGTTAGGGTAATGAAACGTCTGCAAGAAAACAAGCAAGCTCAGAGAGCACCAAGGACCCCTCATGTCAACCCTGAGCTACAGATATTCTCCTTCATTGTTGTAGATCTCGCTGCCTTTTGACAAACTTCTGAGCTCCATCAGGCTGAGATAGTGGTGGAGTCAAATCATTGTCATCTTTTGCTTCCCCCAAAAAATATTCTATCTAGGAAAAGATCCAGCTGGATCCATCCATCAGCCAAAGAAAAAAATGATTCAGAAGATTGGATGGCTGGCTGGTTGGTTTCCCCTCTCTTTGCTGACTATCCAGAAGGACATTTGGGATATTTGAGATAAGGCTTTTGTTGTGAACATTTTTATGGAGGATGACATCTGTCTCAACACTTCTTCTACTTCTTTTGGCTTTGAAAATGAATCCATCCATAGAAGGAAGGAAGGGGTGACAAAGCAAGGAATTGTTCTTCTAGAACAGTGGTTCTCAACCTTTCTAATGCCGCGACCCCATAATACAGTTCCCCATGTTGTCGTGACCCCCAACCACTTATACATCACCGGGTGCCAGGGGCGTGGCCAAAGAAAAGGGGGAAAAAATGGCGGACAGCCTTGTTTGGCGACCCCCGTGAAATGGTCGTTCGACCCCAAATGGGGTCCCGACCCACAGGTTGAGAACCACTGTTCTAGAATCAGTAAATACTGTTAGTCCTGAGACTACAAAACTGAAAGGAAACGTGTTCAGTTTCTTTGCATCAGTGAGTGGATTTAGGACCACAGGTTGTATATATGTGTGTAAAGTTGTTTCTCTTTGGCAGCACAGATGTATGGAATTCCCTGTCCTCTGAAAATCCAATTAGCTCTTACCTTGTGAGGCCTCAGGAAATTCTTAAAAACAGAATTGTTTAAGAGGACTTGTGTTCTGTAGAAGTTTTCATCTACTCTTACTGCTTTCTTGGTGGTTGGTTGATGTTTTTTATTTGTGGCTTAATTTCGCCTGATGTAATTGCATCTTGCAGGTTTTAGGGTTATAACTGGAACCCATCAAGAGGCTCTTGGTTGCAGTCAACAAGAAATCAATTAATCAACCAATCGTCTAAAAACAAATAATTTAAAATTTGCGTGATTGAAAGGTAAATAGTGTATTCAGTGCAATAAAGCTTCAAATAAGTATAGTCGACATAATAAATCTTCAGTCCAAAATTCAGCTAAACTCAATGCTTTTGTAGTCCTTATAGAATTGTGACATTGCTAAAAAGTAAGTTGAAAATTACTTAAACTAAGGATTAGCTGCTTTTTGCAGTAATCTTTCAAGCTGAGTTAGTGCCCTCCCACTCAAAAAAAGAAAGGAAAAAAAAGAAAAAAGAAAGAAAGAAAAACAATACAAATAGTCAAAAATCACACAAGCTCGTGAGGTTTCATGAGGTTTGCTATCTTCTGCTGAAATTTCCTGAGATTTCGCCATGAAATTTGTGGCAATAGTTTAATTAATTTATGTTATGAGATTCGGTTTTGAGGTTTCAATGGACCCAACCAGGAGAGTTTTACTGCTGTGCATTACCCCTATGATCAGCTTCTGCTTAAACCAAGAATGGGTATTTAACAAGGATGATGAAATGCTAGTCAGCTTGTTTTTCTGAGAGCTGTCGCCTTTCTTTTTAAAATGTATCAATTTATACTTGAGAGAACCCATTATCTTTCCTCAAGACCTTGAAAAAAACCCTTTGAGGTTTGACTGTTTGTACATTTAATCAGCAAATAAAGTTATAAATCAAGCCGTTCATAGTGTTTTCAGAAGATCTTTATAAGAGCCCTGGTGGCACAGGGGTTGGAATGCAGAACTGCAGGCTACTCTTGCTGACTGCTGGCTGCCAACAGTTTGGCAGTTCGATCCTGACCGGCTCAAGGTTGACTCAGCCTTCCATCTTTCCAAGGTGGGTAAAATGAGGACCCAGATTGTTGGGGACAATATGCTGACTCTGTAAACCACTTAGAGAGGGCTGTGAAGCACCATGAAGTGGTATATAAGTCTAAGTGCTATTGCTATTTTACTGCCAGTGCTAGTTAAAAAGAGAAGACTGTCCTAGCTCCAGTTAGGAGCTAGGAAACAGGGATGAGCATGCAATGCAGTGGACCAAGTATGGTGCTTCCCCAGATGTGTTGGACCAGATGTATTGGCTTGCAGGCTCAGATGACTACAAGTATAGCTCCATAAGAACTGAAGGATGCTACAGTGAGAAAAGCTGAGCTAGGAAAACGAGAAAAATATTCTGGACTGAAGATCTGCAGGAGACTGAATTAGAAACTAGCATAAGGTTAACTGGGGCAAAACCTGGAACTCCTTCCAGTGAGTGTGTACCTATGGAGTTGTTGATGCTCTCTGAGCTTGGTTGCTTGCTTGCAGATGTTTCAGAGTGGCAGACTCACTCCTCTTGGGGAATTGGGACTGAATAGGAAGCAGGAGCTCACCAATTGTTAGAGGTGAGAAAAAATATTTCCAAAGCTAAATTTTTTGTTGTTGTTTGGTCACTAAGTCATCTTCACAACCCCATGAGCCAAAGCATGCCAGGCCACCCTGTCCTCTCCTTTCTCACTGAGTCTGCCCAAATTCATGTTCATTGCATCCATGACATTATCTAACCATCTCATCCATTGCCAACCCCTTGTTATTTGGCCTTCCATCATTTCTACCTTCAGAGATTTCTTCCAATGAGTCCTCTCTTCTCATTAGGTAGCCAAAGTATTTAAGCTTCAGCTTCCGTAGCTGTCCTTCCAAGGAACAATCAGATTGATTTCCTTTAGGACTGACTGATTTGATCTTGCAGGCCAAGGGATTCTCAAGTCTTCTCCAACACCACAATTTGAAAGCATCAATTCTTTGGCACTCAGCCTTCCTTATGGTCCAACTCTCACAGCCGCAGCTTTCAATATTGGTCCATAATGTAACATGTAATAGCCGCAGAGCTAGTTAAGATCATGTTAGGCTGCATAGTAGAAGCGTTTTCAAATCACAAGAAGTAATCATTTCACCCTGTTAGATCTTTGCCAGTTTCTACATTGAGTACTGTCTCCAATATTTTAAGCAAGTTCCAGAGAAGCTTGAAAATATAGAAGGACTGGCAACAAGGATGATCCAAGGGCAAGAAATGAAAAGCTTTGAAGAGAGATTGAGGGAGCTTGTTATGTTTCACCTTGGAAAAAAAAAAAATGAGGCTGGAAGTGGAAGGAATCTTCAGTTCCTCTGTCACCCAGAAAAAGGCATCTTCTTCTCTTATCATCCCAGGATGTAGGACATGGAATCATTGTCTTAATGTTCATTTTCCAGCTCAACGTTAGGAAAAACATAGCAGCAGTTGGCCATTGGACTCAACTCTTACAGGAGTTGTAGACTTTCCATTACTAGATAATTTCAAGCAACACTAGACAGCCATCTATTGAGGGTATTTTAACTTGGATCTCTGTGTTGAGGTTGGATTAAATGACTTCAAAGGTGCCTTTCTACAGTCTGATGAAGCCTTGAACTCCTTGAAGGATTGTCTCTTTCCATGTGAATATCATGTCCTTTCAGGTCAACTGTTCTACATCCCTTATATAGATCTTTAATTCAAAGATAGGTAGGTGGGACCATGTGAGAAATCTCCCTTGTCCCACTTGGTTACAAGTCCCTGTCCCAATTCAGTAAGCTTCCTCATTCAATTGGCAGTTAGCAAAGACATTTCCTTTTAGAAAGGGAGTTAGTTCAGTTCGTGTTTGATATCTTGACTTTGACTCTTTGTCCTCTTTCAGCTACTGCTTTTAATTGAACAGTTTGGTGTCAAGATTGGTTAGTTTTTTCACATAGTTTGTAAAGCTAGTTAGAGTGACTTTTTTTTTTAGATGGAAAAAGGTGGGGTAAAAAAATAATCTTAATGGAATAAAAGACCGCAGAGTTGAAAAGAATCAGAATTTAGTTTGAATCCAGATTAGAAAGTTGGGATGTACAAGAAAGTCTTGGTCAATTTGGATTTGGTTCTCTGCTACATAGTAAAAATCATAGGAGATCTTAGCAAATAACTCCTTTCTCATCTAATATACCAGTGATGGCTACCAAGTTGGTGGAACAATTACACAGAAGGTTTTCCATTGCTGAACTGAACAGTATCTGATCGTGGTAGGAGGAAGTAGGAGGCGTCCTCGCTGAAAAGCAGCTTTGTAATTGATGTGGAGAGATAGAAATATTTATTTTTGCATTAATCTACATTGTTCCATATGAACAATGTGGAATATTAGTTCCACCCCATTGTTAATAAAGATTCAAAAGTCTATGTAAACTTGACTTGGGACTTTCTCTGGAACACAAATTGCAAATTCAAAAAGGAAGTCAGTGTTCAATTAAGACCAAGAGTCAGGAAACATGCGAGGAGGGGTTTTTCCCCATTTTTTTTTAGTTTCAGAGATATCTCTAACACAGTTTTCTTAACATTTCTCACAATATTTTTGCTTTTGTTTGAAAACCACAAAATGTTGTTCTTGTGCCCTTTTATTCTTCTTTTTTGTGCTCATAGATTGCTTATACACAAACAAACACATAGACACACGTTGCACAATAAAAACCGTAACATATAAATATGAAATGATGACTTGCGGTGGGACATGGCTATGGAATTAATTAATGCTGAGGCATGTCCTACTTCTAAATTGTAAAATAATCAAAATTAGTCCCTTTTTTTAATCAAAAGGAGGATTGTGAAAAGAAGAGCTATGGAAAATTCTTTTGTCCATTCATTAGCTTTTTAACAGTGTAGCATATTCACAGGTTATTTATTTACTTATTAAAAGGATTTATACGACCACCCATCTTAAGCGAGTCTGAGTGGCTCACCATAATAAGAAAACTAATAAATAAAACAATTATAAAACAATAAAAACAATGAAACAATAACTTGCTTCTCTCTTCCTATTGTTATTCATTATACTGGGGAGAAGTCAACGTTGTATCTATTTATAACATAAGGATCTTGGTAGTGTCAACCTTTTTTTAATAAAATGTGAATTGCTCATTATTTTGAAGAGCATAAGAATAATCAGAAGTTAATAACCAA